>NC_069385.1:27132500-27784166 GCF_027475565.1 Acinonyx jubatus
GAAACAAACATGCTCCGGCTGGCAGAGGAAAACCTCCAGGTGAAGTGGCCCACCTTGAATCACACTGACTCTTGGTTGGCTGGTTTATCTGGAGACACACAAAAATTCCGGATGGGAGTTTGTGATCTCCACAAGGACAGGCACTGCATAATCTCACTTTTGGATTATGTTCGTTGTTTTTTTTTCCCCCCACCGAAAGCAAACAGTTATAATGGCTATAGGATAATGAGGACATCCTTTATAAGATGAATATATTCCGGAACAGGTGCAGGTGAATATAACAACTGCAAATTAGATGATGCTCAGTTTTCTAGGGAAGCGACAAGTAAAGGAATCTTATAGCTATAGTGCTGGAATTCAAAAAGTTTTTCCCCAACATAACCCCAATGGATAATTTTTGTACATTTCATTCTGTACATTGCATTTGCTTTAAGTATGACAATATGGAAAGTTACAGGATTGTAATACATTGAGATAAGACTTCTCATATGGCTTGCGGGGACATTATTGAACGATAACATTCCACGTAAGGCCGATTCATAAAAATTTCAGGGCCTTAAAAACAAGGTCAAGTGCATTCAGAGAAGCATCGCTCGCCAAACAATAGTAGGTGGAAAAGGGAATGTATCATACAGTTTGAGAAGATCCAGATGAGACTTTCGTTTTGAAATTGATCTTTTTCTGGATTCTGGTTCAGTGGAGCCGGGTCCTGCCAAATCACAGAGGCGCTGTGGGCTCCCAAGTAGCTTTAAGAGAAGGGGGGGGGGGGAAATAACAGTAAAGTGAACACCATAAAAAAGCACAAGGTCTTAAAATTGTGAGTTCAAAGAGACATGTACGCTCTCTATTGATTGACACACTCGAAAAAAACCCCACAACTGTTTGGAACTACAAATCTTTTTTTTTTTTTAATTTTTTTTAACGTTTATTCATTCTTGAGACAGAGAGAGACACAGCATGAACAGGGGAGGGGCAGAGAGAGAGGGAGACACAGAATCAGAAGCAGGCTCCAGGCTCTGAGCCATCAGCCCAGAGCCCAACGCGGGACTTGAACCCACGGTCCGTGAGATCGTGACCTGAGCTGAAGTCGGACGCTCAACCGACTGAGCCACCCAGGCGCCCTGGAACTACAAATCTTAATAGAACTGATCTAAGTATCCATCTTGTCACAGAACACACATAGGGTTCCCAGGTCCTCAGTTCAGGACTGGCTTAGACAAAGCAAATTCTCTAAGGGGTTGTTTCAAAAACTTTTATAGCACAGAACAATAAAGCACTTGTATCTACGTTCTTTAGTGAGAATGGCCTCTAATTTAACTTCCCTCTACTCTCTGTCTCACTTTGCTATCAGAGCCGGCTAGCTGCAAACTGCATTGATCAAGCATACCCAGAACATTCTCCAGAATAGATCATATGGGAGGGCACAAAACGAGTCTTAAATTTAAGAGAACTGAAATCATATCAGGAGTCTTTTCTGATCACATTGGCACGAAACTAGAAATTAATTACATGAGGAAAACTGGGAAATTCACAAATATGTGAATTTTAAACAACATGCTACCAAACAACTAACGGGTCAAAGAAGAAACGAAAAGAGAAATTAAAAAAGACCTTGAGACAAACAAAAATGGAAATATAACACCCCCACATTTATGGGATGCAGAAAAAGCAGTTTCAAAAGAAAAATTTAAAGCAGTAAATGCCTACCTCAAAAAAGTAAGAAGAGTCTCAAACAAATAATGTAACGTTACACTTTAAGGAACTAGAAAAAGAACAGGTGAAGCCTAAAGTTAGTAGAAGGAAGTAAATAAGAAAGATGACAGCAGACATAAATGAAATAGAGACTAAAAAACAACAGAAAAGATCAATGAAACTAAGAGTCGATTCTTTGGAAAGATAAAATTGACACACTTTTATTAGACTCGCCAGGAAAAAAAAACTGGAAGATTTAAATAAAATCAGAAATGAAAGAGGTGTTACAACTGATACCACAGAAATACAAAAGACCCCAAGAGACTCTTATAAAAATGATATGTCAACAAATTGGACAACCTAGAAGAAAAGAATACATTTCTAGAAATATATGACCTACCAAGACTGAATCATGAAGGAAAAGAATATCTGAATAGATCAATTACTGGTAAGGAGATTGAATCAGTAATCAAAAGCCTCCCAACTAACAAAAGTCCAAGACCAGATGACTTAACCAGTGAATCCTACCAAACATTCAAGGGATTAATATCAATCCTTCTCAAACTCTTCCAAAAAGCAGAAAAGGAGGGGATTCTTTTCTTTCTAATTTTTTTTTTTTTTTTTTTAGTGTTTATGTATTTTTGAGAGAGCACGAGCAGGAGAGGAGCCGGGAGGGAGGAAGACACAGAATCCAAAGCAGGCTCCAGGCTCCTAGCTGTCAGCACATAGCCCAATGCAGGGCTCAAACTCACTAGCTATGAGATCGTGACCTGAGCTGAAGTTGGACGCTTAACCGACTAAGCCACCCAGGCGCCCCAGGAGGGGACTCTTTCAAACTCATTTTATGAGGCTATCATCACCCTGATACTAAAACTTGACAAGGACACCACAAGAAGAGAAAATTAGAGGCCAACATCTCTGATGAACATAGATGCAAAAATTCTCAATAAAATGTGATCAAACTAAATTCAACAACGTATTAAGAGGATCATATACCATAATCAAGTGGGATTTATTCTAGGGATGCAAAAATGGTTCAAGTGACTGAGCCACAAATTAGTCAAGTGATTCACAACGTTAACAAAATGAAGGACAAAATGAAAAGATAATTTCAATTGATGCAGAAAAAGCATTTGACAAAATTCCACATCCACTTATGATAAAAACTCTCAAAAAGGTGGGTGGAGACGGAATGTATCTCAACATAATAAAGGCCATATATTACAAATAGCATCCTATTCAACAGTAAAAAGCCAAAAGTTTTTCCTCTGAGATCAGGAGCAAGACAAGGATGCCAATCTTGCCACTTTTATTCAACATAGTATCATCAGTCCTAGCTACAGCAATCAGGCAAGAAAAAGAAGTAAAAGGCATCCAAACTGGAAAGGAAGAAATAAAACTGTCACTATTTGCAGATGGCATGATATTATATATAGAAAACCTTACAGACTCTTTTAAAAAACTGTTAGAACTAACAAATGAATTCAGAGAATTTGCAGGGTACAAAATCAGCACAGAAAAAAATCTGTTGCATTTCCATACACTAATGAACTATCAGAAAGAGAAATCAAGAAAATACTCCTATTTACGAGGCATCAAAAAATGAGGAAATGCCTAAGAATAAATTTAACCAAGGAGGTGAAAGACCAGTATACTGAAAACTATAAGACATTAATAAAATAAATTGAAGATGATACAAATAAATGGAAGGATGTTCTGTGCTCATGGATTCAAAGAATTAATATTGTTAAAATGCCCTTACTACCCAAAGCAATCTACAGATTCAACGCAATCTCTACCAAATTTCCAATGGCATTTTTCACGGAAACAGAACAAACAATCCTGAAATTTGTATGGAACCATAGAAGACCTGGAATAGCCAAAGCAATCTTGAGAAAGAGAAAAACAGGAGCCATCACACTCCCTGATTCAAACTTTATTACAAAGCTATGGTAATTAAAACATTATGGCACTGCATAAAAACGGACGCATAGATCAAAAAGAACAGAATAGAAAGCCTAGAAATAAGTCTATACGTATATGTCAATTAATATATAACAAAGGAGGCAGGAATATACAATCGGAAAAGGACAATCCCTTCAACAAATGGTGCTTGGAATGCTGGACAGACACAAGCAAAAGAATGAAAATAGACAACTGTCTTCCACCATACACAAAAATTAACTCAAGATGGATTGAAGGCTTGGATGTAGGCCTTGAGACCATAAAACTCTTAGAAGAAAACATAGGCAGTAAGCTCCTTGACATGAGTCTTGCAGATGATTTTTAAAATCTGATACCAAGTAAAAACAACAAAAGCAAAAATAATCATGTGGGACCACATCACACTAAAAAGCTTCTGCACAGCAAAGGAAACCATCAACAAAATGAAAAGGCCACATACTGAAAGTATTTGTAAGTCACGTATCTGATAAGGGGTTAATATCCAAAATACAGAAAGAACTCCTATCACTCAATAAAAAGATAAAAAAAACCCCAAACAATCCAATTTTAAAACTGGGTAAAGGACTTGAGTAGACATTTCTCCAAAGAAGACATACAGATGGCCAATGGACATATGAAAAGATATTCAACATCAATCATCACCTGGGAAATACAAATCAAAACCTCAATGAGATACTACCTCAGACCTGTTAGAGTGGCTATTATCAAAAAGACTAGGGGTGCCTAGGTGGCTCAATCAGTTAAGTATCTGAGTCTTGGTTTTAGTTCAGGTCATGATCTCATGGTTCACAGGATCAAACCCCTCATCGGGATCTGTGCTGATAGCATGGAGCCTGCTTGGGATTCTCTCTCTCCCTCTCTCTCTCTCTCTCTGCCTCTCTCCCACTCATGCATGTGTTCTCTCACTCAATAAATAAACTTAAAAAAAAGACTAGAAAAAACAAGTGTTGGCAAGGATGTGGAGAAAAAAGAATCCTTGTGCATAGCTGGTGGGAATGTAAATTGGTACAGCCCCTATAGTAAACAGTATGGAAGTTCCTCAAAAAATTAAAATAGACTGCCATACAATCCATCGATTACACTTCTGAATAATTATCTGAAGAAAATGAAAACACAAATTCAAAAAAGATACATGTACACCCATGGTTATTGCAGCATTATTTACAATAGCCAAAATATGGAAACAACCTAAGTATCTTTCAAAGGATAAGTGGATAATCCAAAGAAGATGTCGCATACCCGCCCCCCCACACAGAGAAATACTACTCAGCCATAAAAAAGAATGAAATCTTGCCATTTGTGGTAACATTGATGAAACTAGAGAGTGTTACGCTAAGTGAAACAAGTCAGACAAAGAAAGACAAACATTGTATAATATCTCTTATAGGTAGAATCTTGAAAAACAAAAAAATAAACAAAAGATCACGCTCATAGTTACAGAAAATTAGTGGTTGCCAGAGGTGAGGGGTGGGAGGATGGAAAAAATGGATGAAGGGGGTCAAAAGGTAAAACAACTTTTAAAAAATTACAAAGAACACATGGGTTGAGGAGTATTCCCTCATTCTATTCCTTGGAAAAGTTCACATATTATTGGAACTATCCATTCCTTAACGGTTGGTATAACTTGTTTTTAAAGTTGTATGGGGCCAGTGGTTGGTTTTTTTTTTAATTTTTTAAAATTTATTTTTATTTTTATTTTTTTTTTAGGGAACAATTTTTAACTACTGATTCAATTTTTTTAAAAGTTTCTAGAACTATTTAGGTCCTCAATTTCTCAGCTTGTTAAAGGCTATGTTATTTCCCAGGGATTTATCTATTTTATCTAAATTTTCAAATTTACTGGCATCAGTGGCCTTATTAGACTTTGATTTCTTTAACGTTTCTAACATTTATAGTTCCAAGTGTGTTTTCATTCTTATTTCTACTTAGTTGTTTTTACCTATTCTGGGATTTTGTGATTGCTTTTATCAAGAGTTTTTCAATTTCCTCAGTTTTTTTAGAGCCCTGATATTTTTCACTTTAGTGATCCACTATATTTGCTTTTTATCACATTACTTTCTGCTTTTATCTTCTTTATTTTTCCTCTTTTCTACTTTATTTGAATTAAATCTGCTCTTCTTTTCCCAACTCTCTAACTTGGAGAATTAGAATATTAATTGTGGGCTTCCTAACTTTCAATATAAGCATTTTAAGCCATCAATACCCTTGTATATAGCGCTTTGGCTACATCCTACAAGTTTTCACATATAGAATTTTCATTACTGTTCAGTATAATTAGTTATTATTTCCATGTGTTAGATGTCTTTAAACAAAATTTTATTTTGAGGCTAATTCAGGAAAAGATTGGGCTAAGTGCATTGGAAAAGACTTTCAATCACTATGTCCATTATTTTCAAAGTGATTTACACTCATGGGAAAAGGTATATTAAGTAGAAAAAGTTGTATCTTAAGGGGCACTTCTCTTTCCCTCTCTCCTTCTACATTTCTTTTGGACCCCAGAAATTGGGAACTTCTACTCTCTTGGAGGCAAAGAAATGAAGCTTCCAATTTTCTCTACACATTTTATTTTTTTTAAATCAAAATATATTTACCTTTTTTCAGGAACAGAATTTAATGATTCATCATTTACAAAAAATACCCAGTGCTCATCCCAGCCAGGGTCCTCCTTAATGTCCCTCGCCCATTTAGCCTTTCCCCCAACCCTGCCAGCTTTGTTTGTTCTTTCTTATGGTTTGTTCCCTCTCCGTTTTGTATTATTTTTGCTTCCCTTTCCTTATGTTCTTCTGTTTGGTATCTTAAATTCCATATATGAGTGAAATCATATGATATTTGTCTTTCTCTGGCTTATTTCACCTCACATAATACACTCTAGTTCCACCCACATTGTTGCAAATGGCAAGATTTCATTCTTTTTGATCGAGTAATATTCCATTAAATATATGTACCACATCTTTATCCATTCATCAGTCGATGGACATTTGGGCTCTTTCCATACTTTGGCTATTGTTGATAGTGCTGCTATAAACATTGGGATGCACGTGTCCCTTCAAATCAGCATTTTGGTATCCTTTGGATAAATACCTGGTAGTGCAATTGCTGGGTCACAGGGTAGTTCTATCTTTAATTTTTTGAGGAACCTCCATACTGTTTTCCAGAGCGGCTGCACCAGTCTGCTCTCCCACCAACAGTGCAAAAGGGTTCCCCTTTCTCTGCATCCTCACCAACATCTGTCGTTGCCTGAGTTGTTAATTTTAGCCATTCTGACAGGTGTGAGGTGGTATCTCCTTGTGGTTTTGATTTGTATTTCCCTGATGATGAATGATGTTGAGCATTTTTTCATGTGTCAATTGGCCATCTGGATGTCTTCTTTGGAAAACTGTTTGTCTTTTGCCCATTTCTTCACTGGATTATTTGTTTTTTGGGTGTTGGGTTTGGTAAGTTCTTTATAGATTTTGGATACTTACCCTTTATCTGATACATCATTTGCAAATATCTTCTGCCATTACCTTTTAGTTTTGTTGTTTCCTTTGCTGTGCAGAAGCTTTTTATCTTGATGAAGTCCCAATAGTTCATTTTTGCTTTTGTTTCCCTTGCCTCTGGAGACATGTCAAGTAAGAAGTTTCTGTGGTCAAGAGCGAAGAGGTTGTTGCCTGTTTTCTCCTCTAGGATTTTGATGGCTTCCTGTCTTACATTTAGGTCTTTCATCCATTTTGAGTTTATTTTTGCGTATGGTGTAAGAGAGTGGTCCAGGTTCATTTTTCTGCCTGTCGCTGTCCAGTTTTCCCAACACCATTTGCTGAGAAGACTGTCCTTATCCCATTGGATATTCTTTCCCACTTTGTCAAAGATTAGTTGGCCATACGTTTGTGGGTCCATTTCTGGGTTCTCTATTCTGTTCCATTGATCTGAGTGTCTGTTTTTGTGCCAGTACCATACTGTCTTGATGATTACAGCTTTGTAATACAGCTTGAAGTCTGGAATTGTGATGCCTCCTGTTTTGGTTTTCTTTTTCAAGATTGCTTTGGTTATTCGGGGTCTTTTTTGGTTCCATATAAAGTTTAGGATTGTTTGTTCTAGTTCTGTGAAGAATGCTGGTATTATTTTGATAGGGATTGCATTGAATATGTAGATTGTTTGGGGGAGTACTGACATTTTATTTTTTTGAAAAATTTTTTTAATGTTTATTTTTGAGAGAGAGAGAGAGAGTCAGAGCACCAGTGGGGGAGGGACAGAGAAAGAGAGGGAGACACACAATCTGAAGCAGATTCCAGGCTCTGAACGGTCAGCACAGAGCCCAACATGGGGCTCAAACCCAGGAGCTGAGCTATAAGATCATGACCTGAGCCCAAGTCCAATACTAAACTGAGCCACCCAAGCGTCCCTTATTTTTTTGACATTGAAAGAGTCAAGTTTCCCTCCCCCCTTTCCCTCCCTTTCCTTTCCTCTCCCTTTTTTTTCCTTCCTCTCCCACTCTTCTCCCTCTCCTACCTGCCTAGTCTCCTCCCTCTTCTCCCCCCTGCCCCCACTCTCTCTCATGCTACCTGCCAGGCCTGCACCCAAGTGAAGCTGGTGGGGTCTAAGTGCCTCTAGCTGTCCCATCCCTTGATACAAAGGTAAGTGCATTTCAGGGGCATGGCTGTGGGGAATCTCACTTTCTTTTTGGATCTTATTACATTCTTGAATCTAACCTTACCAGTAACAAATTAGATGACAATATTTAATTCCCACATTAATCTTGTGTTTATTTCTCAGTTGTTTCCAAATCCGGAGGGAAAGGGCACTGAGTGATTACGATTCTGAAGAACCCTCAACAACTGCTTGAAGAAAGGCAAGACACGTTTAATCCCAGCTTCTTGCTGTGGGAATGAGGGATGTGATGTCAAGTGGCTGGGATGTCAAAGGTCTGATTAAAGATTAGGGAACTCCTTCTGAAGCCCGACCATGGGAGAGAGAAAAGGAAGCAAGGTGTACTATTGATCATTGTTCATTTTGGGGGAAAGCGGAAACAGGAAAGAGAATGTGCTTCGAAAAACAAAATGTCCTGTCTTTGATTAATGGGCGCACAGCGCACATGGCAGCGTGACAAATTACAAAGAGAACAGGGAAATAACACACCAAGCATTCAAACTCCGATAGGCTAAGCAAACATTCTGGGTGCCCAGTGGTTTTCTTTGGGTGCACAGACTGCACATTTTGGTTTCCAGGTTACCAACCTCCCCCAACTATTGGTTGTCATAGCGAGTGGAGGTCCCACTTGTCACAATAACCTGGCCCACGTCAGTCTGCTGTGCTCCATGGGGCAGCACCGTCTGGACATGCTATTTAGGCGCTGGTGTCTAATTCCAGCCTTGCCCTGTAAGATAATCTCGGGAAGCTAGAAAATCTATGAGAAGGGGAAAACATATTTCCTCTGCAGTCATAAAGAAATTATCATGTAGGGGCGCCTTGGTGGCTCAGTCGGTTAAGTGTCCGACTTCAGCTCAGGTCATGATCTCACGGTCCGTGAGTTCGAGCCCTGCGTCGGGCTCTGTGCTGACCACTCAGAGCCTGGAGCCTGTTTCAGATTCTGTGTCTCCCTCTCTCTCTGCCCCTCCCCTGTTCATGCTCTGTCTCTCTCTGTCTCAAAAATAAATAAACGTTAGAAAAAAAATTAAAAAAAAAGAAATTATCATGTCAAATACATGTAGACACCTCCAGACCCCGTATGCAATGTATTTACTTAGCATTCACTCATCAAGTGGATCCACCATAAATAGCCACAACCCCAGTGCCGGTCAACCCTGAGTGGGAAAGAAAGGTTGCTGCTGCTTACAAAACGTTGTCTTTGAAGATAGTCTGTCTTCAGGACCATCTGTCATTCAGTCGAAATTTATCGAGCACTTATTCGGATTCAAGCACTGCAGTGTTGGATACCGGGTTGGGGGTGGGGAGACGGAACCCAGGAAAGCAACGGATACAAACACATATTTGAGAAGAAGTTTGCACCATGTGGAAATGTTCAGTGGGATGGGACGTACAATTAATTGCTAAATGAGGGAATTTAGAGAAGAGCAAAAGTAGTGGTTTGGGGAGGCATCAGTGTGAAGGAGGAGGGTTTTGACGGCACAGAGAGCTGTTCTTCGAACATCCGGGTTCATGGGGCGGCCCTGCTACTCACAAGGACTTTGGGCAAGTAACTTCGACTCATGGAGCCCCAGCCTCCCCACCGAGAAACTGGGAGTAGTGTTACCTTCCTAAGAAAGTTTGTAAATCAACTAACATGCAGTGCCAGCTGCGCCTGGCACATTTCAATCAACTGCTTGACGCTAAGTGGAATGGTCCGTGGGGAGACGGGAGGGGAGTCTGAATGGAAGCAGGAGCCTGGGAGCTGAACGGAGCAAGGTCGGTCAGGTGGAACGAGGGTGATGACGGGAAATGAGGACGACGACAGAAGGGTCTAGCAACGGGGCAGAGGAATTCAGACTTGATGGAAGAGGCAACAGGAGCCATGAGAGCCCGAAAATAAACTGTTAACAGTGGTGATTGAGAAGTCTAAGTCCAGAAGGACAAAAGGAAGGAAACAGGCAGCCGGAGAGCAGAGCTAGAATTAGAGCCCCACTCTAGGCAGGAGGTCATGAGGAAGAGTGAGTTCCAGCCTCCACATGTTTTTTCTTTTCCTTAGGAAAGCAATAAGCATGCCAAATGTCTGTCTGGCCCTTTATGCTTGCAGAGCACCGATGCAAACCGTATGGCATTTTGAACCTTTGGAATATTACTACTAGGCACGGATACAAAACTGTAGGCTCAGAGTTAAACGCTTGAGCTACTATAACCTAGCTGGGGAGTGGCAGAGAGAGGATCCAAACTCTGACTCTTCAACTGAGGCTTAAGAAGGGGGTAGCTGAGCCAGCAGGGGAAGGGGGGCTCCTAGAATCATTTGCATTGCAGTATCAAAGTCAAGTACGGCAGTAAGTGCGCTGTAGGAAAAGACCTTGGGTTTCATTCAGGTCAGACAGACCGGGGTGTATACCCTTTCTCTTTCTTTGGGACCTTGCACAAATCATTTGACTCTCTGAAGCCTCAGTTTCTTTGCGGGAGGGAAAATTCATTTTTTCTGGCACCGTGTCTCTACAGGGAGGAACATTCAGTGGAATAAAATTCTGGACCTCTCTCCTCTCTCTCTCACTTCCTCCTAATTGAGGAGGGGGAGTCTGATCTCACTGGTGAACGTAGGGGGAGCTGAACATGAGTAGCCAGCCTCTTCCTCTTTCTTCCCCTTGAAGATCTGCCTATTCAGAGAAAGCCCATTCTGTTCCCCTGTTTATAAACTTAACAAGGGTAGGGCTGGGTCCCCAAGGGAGCTGGTGGTGAGAAACTAGTCTAGTCTCACTTGCCTCCAAAGCTGTATTGTGTTCGTCAACCTGGGACTGATCAGTTATTAAAGCTGACCCTTTGTTTGTATTGCCTGAAGCTGTGATAGGGAAAAGAAATAACATTTTTCACTAGTAAAAGTTGATATACAACATCCAAGAGTTATCAAGAATATTAGAGATAATATATGTGAAGTGCTGGGCATAGAGAAGGTAAGGATTAAAAGGTTATTATTGTGTGCTCATAGATTTTCGTAACCACAATTAGATCTGAATCACTCCTTCATTTCTAGAAATATTGAGTCAGAACTTTCCATTGTTCGTTACAATCAAATCTTGTTAAAGCAACACCAAGAGGCATTTTAAATTAAGTTTTTGAGAAACTGATGAGTAGCAAATATTACTTTAATTAAATGAATCATCAACAAGGGAAATTTGCTACTCTGGGTTTGTTGTTGTTTTGGTGTAGGAACCAAAAGCAAAGGCAACGAACACGTTCACAAATACAAAAATGTGGGTCTCTTTTCTTTTTGGTTGAGAGACAGCAGAGAAATTCTTATTTGAAGTACCTTCACAATAACCCTCATTCCTCCTCAAAACCATGAAGGAGCACAGGGGGATGACTGTTACAAGCTGGACAATCTTTACCTTCTCACAGGGGTCATGATGTTTGGGATATGAGGCCTAAGAAGGAATGAGGCAAAGGGATTCCTTTTAATAGTCAGAGATTAGTAATGGTTTTGTTTTGTTTTGTTTTGTTTTGTCTTTGGATAATATACAACATGAGTAGAAAATCACTTGGAAATCCAATTTTGGCAAAAGGAATAAACACAAATAGCTGCACAAACAGCACCTAAGGGAACGGGATGAAATCAGCCTGGGGCCCGGTCAGATGCCTGCAGCTTGAATTATCAATGGCTTTGCATCGGTCAGCACCCATCGACCCCTCCTTCCCCGGGCTCCCAACACATGGATACACGCCCCCATCCTAAAGATGCTGCCCGTGACTGGATACCACGTAGTAACAAGTAAGTTTGAGCAGGTGCCTGGCAAACATTTTCTGAGTGCTTTCTGCGTGTAAGACACAATGTGCAGATAACGCCTCCCGCCATCTGGCCAGCACGGTGGCGTTCTTCGGGGCCTCCTTACCTCTTTCATGATTTTGATGGCTTCCACCCGGTGTTGGGGTGGCGGATAGAGCAGCACCCGGTGATACAGGGACTGGAGCACGGGCTTCATGGAGTCCACCGACCCCACCAGCCGGACCAGCTCGGCCGCGATGTAGTAAATGGTCCGAGCCACCGGCCCGCTCAGGGCTGGCGCCGTGGAGGAGCAGCCCGACCCCCGGCCGTGGTCGGAAACTCCCGGAGATGCAGAGTCCGACTCGACGCCCGCACCGGCGCTGCTGCTGTGAGCGGAGGTGATGGTTTTGTCATGAATTGGATTCCCCAGGATCACGATGAGAGCAGGGCAAAGGTTCTTCCTGGGAAGACACAGGAGGAAACATCCGTTCCGCGACAAGCCGAAATGATAAACTGTGAATATTACCCCTGATGCTACAAAAATGGCTAGTACGAGTTGGGTTCTTTACTGCCCCTCTTTTTGGCTAATGTCCTGCCTCAGTTTTCCACGTCTCTCCGTCACTTCTAGGTATACGAAGAGAATACTTTTTCTCGGAACTCAAGGCAGAATTGACTAAAGAAAATCCCAGGAGAAGTATTAAGAAACTGTCTTACGTAAAGGAACAGACTCAAAATGCTAAATGGCTTCGTCAGAGTGACTCATTTTACTATAAATAACAAAATTATTTCTACTTCTAATTTCAGAAGTTAATTTGAAATTCTGACACATGGTACTGTCACATCATTCGATTTCCTCCCTGTGGAAAAGCCCCGGAACCCACAGTAACTAGCTGGCTGCCTGTGGGCCCTGTCACTTGTGTGTACCTCTGGCTATAATTAAGTGACTCGTCTGCACGTTGAGATGGAGAAGGTACCACGGAAGGGCTAAGAATAACACTCAGTCACTCTTGCCCCCCTGTGCAACCTTCTGGTGCCTTCGCATACTTTTAGGATAGACCGGTAACCTAGAAAACAATCCCCTCCTTCCTGAGTCTCATGATCCCGTGGTGTCAACAAAATGCAGGAGGGCCCTGGAGACCTACTTTGTTAAAAAAAAAAAAAAATCATAAGCTTCTCTCTATCCTGGTCTAGTGCATGCAAGCAAAACAATTTTCCTGCTTTCTAAAGCACGTGCCCACGGGCGAGATGACCAGTAGGTCACGGATGCCATGGGAGGGGACCCCCACGCACGGCTAGAAGGGGAGAACGCTCGAGTTGGGGTTGGGGGGTGCGAGGATGGGTGCTCACCAGATCAGGTCTGTGAAACCTCTGTGCAGGTGCATGGAGGGGGAGGAGCTGCTGAGCACGGACAGGATGCACTCGGAGTACAGGAGCTGTAGCTGCTGCTGGTCGCTACGGAAGAACAAAATCAGCGTGCAGACGCATGCCAGGTAAGGGCAAAATTGAAAAGGTGATGTGTGGGAAACGCTTGGAAAAATAGCAGGCATTAGAGAAGTCTTAATTTGGGGGGGGGGCGGTTGGCATTATGGGTTGAATTGTATCCCCCTCCAAATTTATACGTTGGGAGTCCAAACCCCTGGTACGTCAGAACATACATCAGAACCGGAATCAGGAAGAATTTAATGTGCAAGCACATATTTACTACAGACATATGATACTTTGAAGAGAATTCATTCAAGAATCCTGGAATCCTGGAAGGGAATGGTCAGAAATAAAAGGAGAACTTGCTTTGAAAAATCTTTGGTTGTGTCTCTTTTCTCATAACATAAAGTAAATAAATGCCAAAAGGAAGCTTCGCGCCCTCAGTTCATATAACTCCCAGGACGGTGGCGGGGGGTGGGGGGGGGGCGGCTGGTGGTGGCAGGGAAAGGCAAGACCAGGGACAGGCAGACTGGAACCCTGAGACAGGAAGGAAGAGAAGTTAGCACCAGTCCCAAACTCCAGAAGGTCACATACACACACAACTGTCAAAGGGAGAAAGGTTGCACAGATCCAAGAGCAAGGATTGCAAGAGAGGGGCCCGTGGGTCCCTGGTTCAAGCGCTGTGTTAGATACCTTGGCGATCGGTCTCTGCAAAATTGACATCATGCTGGTTGGCGAGCTATACGCCAAAGGCAAAATCCTGCCCATGGCCTCATGAACCAGACATGCTTTTCACGTTTTTAAAGGTTATAAAACAGTAACAGAAATGAACAGTGAGCAGAGGCAGAGGCAGTATGCGGCCCTTTATGGCAAACTCTGCTCATCTCCTCGTCCAAAGAGAACTGTGCAATGATTCAGATAGTGAGTAATCCGAATACTAATGCCATTATTCTGAAGAAGGGAACTCCGCTCACATTTGGATGTACTCTACCACACCCCCTAAGCGGGGAAGAAGAGATGGGTAAAGGCTGAAACTTATTACCACGAAACTTATTACCATTTGCCAAGAGGAAGGTGGTGGTTGGAGGAAGAATAAGATAGGCAAGACTGGGGCGCCTGGGTGGCACAGTCGGTTAAGCGGCCGACTTCGGCTCAGGTCATGATCTCACGGTCTGTGGGTTCGAGCCCCGCGTCAGGCTCTGTGCTGACAGCTCAGAGCCTGGAGCCTGTTTCAGATTCTGTGTCTCCCTCTCTCTGCCCCTCCCCCGTTCATGCTCTGTCTCTCTCTGTCTCAAAAATAAATAAATGTTAAAAAAAAATTAAAAAAAAAAAAAGAAAGGCAAGACATACTTAGCCATTTTGGGGCCAGGTCAGGACTTTCGGTTTCCATACTCCTACACCCACATGCTTCCCTACCCTTCTGAGCAAGACCTTGTTCCTGGCAGGAAGAGCACATTCTTCATTAGAAGAGACTAGAGACTCTCTAGAGTCTAGACTAGACTAGAGAGACAAGAGACTAGAGAGACAAGTAAACAAGTGGGTAAAGCACTGTGGAGGAAGTGCTACAGGTGAATGATTTAAACACAAGGTTCTAACGAGAGCACAGGAGTGGCATCGAATCCTTAGAAAGATCCAGAAAGAATTTCTAAAGGAAGTGGTATCTTCACGGAGACCTGAAGTTCAAGTAGGAGTCTTGCCTGGCAGCGTGGGGGAGACGGTGTGTGTGGAGCACAGGGGAGAGGGTGGTGGTAGTCTGTGGTTGGAGCAAAGTGTGAAGATACCATCAGCAAGAGGCAGGACGCGAGTGGTGGCAGGGGTCAGATCAGAAAGGGTCTTGGAGGACTTGTCTGGACAGTCAAGGCTCCTATGAGTATCTACAGGGTGTGCCACAGCAATATCGCAAGCTCAAGTAATCAGACCCCATGACAGACAGGATGCGTTGCCAAGGTAACTGGCCTGGGAGTCTCCTTGGAGACCGAACGCGGCAGCTTTTCTGTGGGCTGCGACAGTCTGGAAAAACGGGTGCCCGTGCCTCACATGAGTCACGTCATTAAAGGAGCTGTCTGAAATGTAAGCGAATTCCACACGTGCCCCTTGCTAGATCCACATATGTGTGTGCACAGTGTGTGCGTTTCTTATTTGTCTGACCGTAGACACACAAATATGTGAAAAGCACAAGGCAGAGAGAAGCCCAGAAAGCAGCCAACTCTTTCTAAACACACAAGGAACAATCTGCCTACTTAGGAGGGTGGTGGGTCCCTTGGCCTGGTCTTCTGTTTAGGCATTTCATGGCTGGCAGGTTGAGTGTTGGCTGGGTTTCGTGTGCTGCTCATCTCTGAATTTCTTCCCAGGCTCAAGATCCACGGGGAGCAACTCCCGTGAGTGGGCCAGTGGGCCGTGAAGGCTGAGCAACCACCCGTCCCGGCAAGGCGGCTGCAAGGGTAATCTGACGGCATGTTCTGGATCTCCGGAGTTCTTAATTTTTTTTTTTTTTTTTAATTATCAGTCATTTTGACCTTACCTCCCTTTGAGGTGGTTCAAATTTAGTTAGAAAAAGGAGAGAGGGAATGAAGTAATTGTGTGAGAAGTAGAATGGAATTAAATGCATGATACGGACACTTCGCCTTGCCTCAATGATTCTGAGAATGCTTTGGTGTAGAGCCCTCTCTGACACTCGGTACTGGGAAGAGAGGGGGGTAGGGAGAGGTTGGTTGGAGACCAACAGGCAAAGAATGAATACACATCTTTATGAGCCCAATTATCCTTCCAAAAACTCTTGGATTTAAAAAGCACCATGTAACTCGACGTGCCTAATACAGAGTTCTATGAATAACGCATCTCCAAGACATGTGAGTTGTTCTGTGTACCTGGACGCGTTTTGCGAATCCTCCCCCGAGATTGAACATATCATGAATACATACCCTGACAGAGCGAAAGCCTTGCGAGGTATTCGGGCGTTGATTTTGGAAATGGTCGTTGAGGGGAATAGTGGCCATAGTGTGATTTCGGAGGAAGAGGATATTTAGAAGGTGGGAGAATAAGAAGTTTAGCTAGTAGAAATGAGAGGAGTTGAGGGAGAAAAATCAGAAGAAATTGTAAAAGGCATGAAAACTTGACAAGAAGAATAAACAGAACCACCAGACTGAAAGCAGCCAAGAGCATGGTCCTATCTGACCAGGTGGCCTTACAGGTCTTCCGTTTACACGGCAATGAATGTGCGGCACCCCAGTGTCCTTGGCAACAGAACCCTCATCTTGGGGTAATGGAATCATGAGGCGAAAAACTATACTCAAACACGGTGAACAGGCTCCAGAGGCAGAATGATAACTGGGGAAATGCATTGACAAACCAAGCAAGACTATGAGAATCCTATAAAAACCATTAGGCTTCATAATGACATGCCTAAAGCCATCTTTAAGCCAATGACTAATGAGAAATCCTAGAAAAAACATGTATGTGTCACATGAATTACTTTTCCGAATGAAAGTCCACTTTAAGTCATGGAATGTTATAAATATTGCAAATATTTATCCATAAAAAATTCCATTTGTCCCAATACTTCCTAGAAGATACCAATATTGAAACTCTATAATAATTACAGCAGATATAACCTAGGACTCCCCCAGATAAACTAGGTCATATGGTCACTCTACAGATGGAGGTCCCTAGGGCTGATGTTAGAGACATCCAGGTTTTTTAAAAAAAATTTTAATGTTTTACTTATTTTTGAGAGAGAGAGACAGAGTATGAGTGGGAGAGGGACAGAGAGAGAGGGAGACACAGAATCTGAAGTAGGCTCCAAGCACTGAGCTGTCAGCACAGAGCCCAGTGCGGGGCCCAAACCCATGAACCATGAGATCACGACCTGAGCTAAAGTTGGATGCTTAATTTACAGAGCCACCCAGGCACCCCTGGACATCCAGGTTTTAAAGAACCATGAACTTCAAGCTGTTACTGGACTCAGCTGAAGACTCTTTGCTGACCAGTGAACAATGGTATGTTTTAAAGCTATCATTTATAGATCGACAGATTTGTTCTGATTTTTCTTGGTGGTTACTTTTTAATTATTAATGACATAACTACCTCGAGCTTTTCTAGCACTTAAAACCTTAGTCTTCCCTTAGCAAACCACTCAGGGAAAAAATGTTGAGCTTATTTGTTTTTCCTTGCCTGCAAAGTAATGAACATAGTCTTTAAATTTTTCAAAGTTTTGATGGCCTTTGTTTTATTTCCTGCTAAGACCTAAGTGGGTGGGATAGGAGAAGCAGCATCTTTGACAGTGGGAAACTGCCTGGTTGCTGTCAGTGAGCTGCGGTGTTCCCCTGGTGAACATAAACAACTTCATAGGATGTTAATATCCGATGAAGATTCTCCACGATGGTGACAGAATAAGAGGCGAGCCAATCCACAAACAGGCTTGAATGAAGATTTAAAAAGAATTCTGTACAAACACAAAAAAGACCAAATATCATCCTCCCCTAGGAGTGACTCTTGCTTCTTCTACAATGAGGGCATTGGCTGGCTCCAATCTGCCCCCCTCCGCCAACAGCTTGATAAAAACTAAGATGCCCCATACCAGGATTGCCCCTACTTTCTGACAGCACTCAATCCTTGAACAGACCCTCATTTCCTTTAACCCACTCCAAATCACCTAACTCTCATTCCGATCCTATAGCAATCTCTCCTAAAATCCTTTGACTGGATACCATTGGCTCCCCATAGTATACAGACTCCCTTATTATTACAGGTAATAAACCTAATTCTGCTAACCTCAGGTAATTTTTGGCTACCGGGCATCAACTCTCTTTTAAGCAAATATTCTCATTTGATCATTACAAAAACCCTAATATAGTTTATATTACTAATATTATATTACATAAAAGAAAACAATAAATGATATATTAATAGTAAATAATATATTAACTATTTTATTTAGGCTTAGGATATTTAAGCTTAGGATACATAAGCTTATGGTAGTTGAGAGCTCTGCCCAAGAGCTAGTAAAGAGCAGAACAGGGTTTTATCCAGCTAAACCACCAAAGATAACGTAGTTGAGCCAATAGTGGTTGAACACCATACGTGATTGTATTTTAGGAGAAAACAAGCCAATGAGAAACATATCCCAGCTCTGATATAACAACTGGCTCTGCTATGCGAGAGAGGAGCTAGGCAGGGGTGGGGAGGAGTGAGCACTAGAAGAAATCTAAACCCTGGTCACAAACAGGTAGAGTGAATATATAACCTATCCCAGCCAGGACCCTGTTAAGAGTGAAGGAGGGTGATTAAAATCATAAAGGCCAGGCATAACGTGAAACTCTCCCAAGGTGATCGGGTCACATGGGGACTTCACAGATGGGGTTACGGTAGTTGGTGTTAGAGCCTTCAGGTTAGGGTAACAATCCGAGCCTCAGGCCTCCTGCCCCAACTCTCCGTGGTTAGGAAAGATGGGGACCTGAGCAGAGTACAGGAGAAGCCATCTACACATGCCATCTGCTGTCAGACCCATCCCTTCTGAGGAAAAATAATGTGCTGTCTAGAGTCCAGGGTGAGAGAGGCTTGAGGGTGGGGCTCTGGAAGAAGTGTTTTGCTTTTTGGCTTGTATTACCTATGGATTAAATAGATCTCTTCATTGTTTAAGTGCCTAACATGAAGAGAGCTTAATTTGGTCAAAATGTGCAAAAGGTGCAGGGGCGCCTGGGTGGCTCAGTCAGCTAAGCATCTGACTTCGGCTCAGGTCATGATCTTGTGGTTCGTGAGCTTGAGCCCCGCATTGCATTAGGCTGTCTGCTGTCAGCAAAGAGCCCGCTTCAGATCCTCTGTCAAAAATAAATTAACATTGGGGTGCCTGGGTGGCTCAGTCAGTTAGGCGTCTGACTTCGGCTCAGGTCACGATCTCACAGTTTGTGAGTTTGAGCCCCGTGTCGGGCTCTGTGCCGACAGCTCCGAGCCTGGAGCCTGCTTCGGATTCTGCGTCTCCCTCTGTCTCTGCCCCTCCCCTGCTCATGCTCTCTTGCTCTCTCTCAAAAATAAAGATTTAAAAAAATTAAAAAAAATAAATTAATTAACATTAAAATACGTGCAGGCCCAGGTGACCTAGAGGAACGATGGACACACTGATGTAGAGACCACTAGGCAAAAACCTCAACGAGTCATTCTAAGTTTAGCTCTTAAAAATCCCGAGTTTATTAGAAAAGAAACAAAAATGAACAAATCAACAAGTTTCTGCAGTTTTTCCAGCAAAGTGAGAGACCTCATTAATATTTCAAGTAGACTCTATCTCCCAACTTTTCACTATATATAAAAATTTTTAAGTAAAAGCTCTTTGAATTCTCAAGTATTCTAGTTACTAGTAAATGAAAGTGTCTTTCACAACTCAAAGGGCATTTCAGAATCTTACTGTGTTGGGGGAGTTTGCAATTAACTATGTATGTAGCTGGCAGAGACTTTTCATCTCATCTTGGAAAGTCTAGTCCTTTTACAATTTGGCTCTACTAGAAATGTATAAGTTAACTTACTAACCTACCGCCTGGAGAGTTGGAGCCGTGGATACCGTCTATATGACCTAATTATCAATGATTAAACTGGCATGCAAAAAAAGATGAGAGCAATGTGTTCTTTTCAGAGATATGCAGGTGAGCTCACAGGCTCAGGAAATGTTCGAAGAAATACAGAAAGACCATACAGGGCACCCTTGCCCTTTAACAGAGGAGAAAAGCATAGCGCAGGGTGATGAGAAGACTATTTAGAGTCACACAACTGGGTTACGTCAACTAGCTTTGTCACATCAACTACCTGTCAGCCAACATTCTTCTCCCTCAGCTCCTTGCTCGAGAGATCAACTCTTCTTTGCAAGCTATTGTTTTCCCATTTCTCACGAGAAAATGATACCCTTCAGTCATGGTTTTTGGTAATGTGGGCTTGCCCAAAGTCACTGCATATATTTCTCAGGAATGACAGGTGAATACCAATGGGGGAAACCATCGTCCCTATAATCTGCAATCTGAAGTGATTCTGTAGACCGAAGTTACCTCAGAAACGGACCTCCGATGAATAAGAACACCAGTGTTGAAGGCACTTACTTGATGGCGGCTTGTAGCTTCTCACACAGAACGGTGAGCACAGAGACAAGGTCATCACAAAGGGACTCAACTGTTGACCCTTCAAACAGAAGAGGTTATAAGCATTAGACATTGGCAGAGGGCACTAGAAGCTTCCCCAACAGTCCTTCCCATCCTCGGCTTTTGATGTGTTTGGGAACAAAAAGGTGGTGTTCAGATGCTGAGCCTGCCTTAGGTCACCAGAATCATCATAGAAAATATAAGTATTCATTTCTGAAGGAGAATACTGAAAATACAGTTAAGAAAACGATAGATGTTTCTTATCATACGTAAGACTCATTCGCACTTAACAAAAGATACTTTGATTAAGAAACAACACAACTGACCACGATTTTCTCAATATTTAGGCCAGCAGACTACCCATGTATCGCTTATTCTGACCTTTGGAATTTCTGGGTCATTTGACCACACTTGAGTGGTATCAAAGAGAGAAATGTGGCCGCGCGGAAGAAACTAAGGAACTCGGGAAAGAGGGCACAATAACTTAGTCATCATCTTCACCACTTGTACTATTCGTCTCGCATCCTCAGGGCACAGGGTTGTTAATGGAGCAACCAATGTCGGAAGAAATGATTTTCCCTCCAAACATATTCATGCCCAGAAACCAGCAACCAACTCCCACGGAAGCACTGAATGTACTGGAAAAAAGGCTGACATTTAGAGTCTGCTCAAGTACTGGTCCACAACTTGCTGAGCGCGTGGGCTCAGGTAAGCTCCGGTTTTCCCTTCGGCAGAACGGGGACAAACGATCCCAACCTCACAGAATTGTTGGGCAAAGTGCAGTAACAAGTGGAAGCATTTGCTTTGCCTGTAACAGACACCTTTAAAGAGCTATACAAATGCAGCTAAGTATTTGATGAACGTATAGAGGAAACAATGACCACGAGGTCGAGGAAAATGGAGGAAAAGGGCGAGAGCATAAGAGAGGAAAAGACCACAAAGTTGGAGGAGGACATGGAAGAGAAACGGCTAATCATCAGAATTCATGACCTTCGATGCAGGAAGAAAACCTGAGAAGTGACAAGGTACAGTGGTAAGACACAGTTACAAACAAATAAAACCGTAAGTAGCCCCAAAACTCAGGTTTAGGTAAATGTCAGTGAGTCCGTTCATTTTTAACTGATGTGTATTTTTAAAGATCTGTCTTTGACCAAGAGGACTTGAACCTCTTGTTTTGGCTTATGAAACCAAAGTGAAGATTTTATGGGAGCTGCAATTGCCCAAAGAGGGAAAGAGTTGGGTGGGGCCGGTCACTGGGAGCTTCCACAGGTGGCAAGATGCTGACGCACATTCCGGTGGGTCTGTGGCCTGAGAACGGAGCAAGGGGCGATTAAAACAACATGCTCGGGGCGCCCGGGTGGCTCAGTGGGTTGAGCGTCCACTTGAGCTCAGCTCGTTTGTGCCCTGCATTGGGCTCTCTGATGTCAGCACAGTGCCTGCTTCCGATCCTCTGTCCTCTTCTCTCTCTGCCCCTCCCCCTCCCTCAAAAAAGAAAAAAAGAAACATGAAAATAAATAAACAAAACAACATGATGCTCAAGCAATGCCTTCAGAGATGGCTTGACATCTTTCTCATTTCCTTCCTTCACTGTTTCTCTTAATTGTGGCTGCTTGGCTGTTTCTCTCTGTCCCTTCCGTTCCCCTTTTCATCCTCTCCTCCCCTTTTCTTATTATGAACAAGCGAAAATATCAAAGAAAAGCAGATTTTCTAGTAGTTTTTAAATTACTGAATAAAATCTGAAATAAAATACAGCTCAATTTTGTTTTAATGACATAATTTGGATATTTCATACCTCTTTCAGAAAACAATACCACCAAACTAAAACCAAAAAACCAACTGCTTGGCAATTTTATGGAGACCTTTGTTTTTCCTTTTCCTCTAGGTCAGAAGGAAATTCCCTACCTTGATTTCGTCTGTTATTTAAACTGAGCTGTCTGTCCTGTAAGACTCCCTGTGAGGTTCCTTTTTATATATATTAAAAAAATGGCACTTCATAAACTTACTTCTGGTGCAATAACCCTGTGCCAGTCAGATTTCCATAACCTTCCATCCAATTCTCATTTTACCAATGAATAAACCCGACTTCAAGGAGAACAGCAACGACAAAAAAAACCTAGGCTCCAACAGGAAGATGTATGAAGAATTAATATCCTTCGGATGGTTGGTACAGAAAGAGGTGTAGCTGGCATGGGGTGCAGGGACAGAAGGGAGATTAAGTAACAGCTAATGAATTGCCAGTAAGGCAAAGGTAAGCCGAACCTCTGAGAACGGTGAACTAACCTGGGAGCTCCCACTCATCTTTACACCCCCAGTGCCAAGCACACAGTTGGCACCCGCTTCTTAAATTGCACTAGCAAAAATCGAATCCAATACCTTGATTCCTGAATTCCTGTGGGACGTCCGGGTTTTCAATAATCTAGTGAGGGAGACACACAGAACAATTAGGAGATTCAGGCGAGAAAATTTCTGACTCCTAGGCAATGGAAAATTTTAGGAAACAAATGTCATTCTGAGCGCTCTGGGGCTCAACTAACTTACCTAAGTGCACCCTCCAGGTCTTGATAGCATTACTCATGGTATTTGTGAAAAGACTCTGATGTCTGGAACCGAGCTCATCAGTTCCAGAAATAGTTCATTCAAGAGTCCACAGTCTTCACAGAAATGTAAGCCCGTTATGCACTTTATTTATGATTCCAGGGTGCTGAGCTGGGACTTAGAGCCATACCTATGTAAACAGGTTACCTTTGTACAGAGAGTTTGTCCCAAGGTCACAGATTACACTTTGATTGGCACCTAATGAATACAGACTCTTAATAAGAAGAAGGATCAGGTTTCTGAACTTTAAAATACAGGTTCAAAGATGACTGCTGGTCAGAAGCACTTACTTCCTATTTGATGGGGGATCATATTAACTTCCAACTGTCTGACCAGACCAACCACTCTGGGCTGTGGCTAGGCAGGTGTAGAACTATCGGGGTAGAGACAGAACCTTGGGGGAGGGGAGAACAGGAAGGGAAAGACGTTGACTATTAATTAGGCTCACTTCCTATTGCAGAGAGAATTTAGTGACTACTAAAAGGAGAGTAGAAGCCTCTTAGGTCTCCCCACATCTGAGCACTGGAAAAGAAGAGAGCATTTTCAGGCTAATCAACTACCAGACTTGTAAATCATCCCAGGGCACTGTTTTGTTTTTTAAACTTGTTACAGGCACACATCTTTCCTATTCTTTGTTCCTCAATTTGAAAGCTCAGCTGCTTCCATAGCATTCATTGTGAAATGCCATGTCAATGTCCACAGCTCAGTAAGTGGCTAAATACAAGTGTACAACAGCATTTTCTGGAGGAAATACATCTGAATCGTTTTTAAAGGACAAGAGAAACACTACCACCAACCCCTTAAGAATTTACGTGAGGTATTTTTGCTTTTTGAAATTAGTAACTTGAAATTTCACCATGGCTTTCATCATCTAAATAATTCAATAACAAAGCTTGATAATAACTCCGGGATCCTGATGATACAAAATCAAACTGCATAATCTTTCCTGGGAGTGGGGATAGACATTAGGTTGAAGATACAGTTGGACCCTTGAACAATATGGCAGTTGGGAGTACCAATCACCCCTTATGGCTGAAAATGTGTGTGTAACTTTTGACTCCCCCAAAACATGACCACTACAGCCTATTATTGGCCAGAAGCCTTACCAATAATAAAAATAAGTCAATTAATACATATTTTGTATCTTATATGTATTATATTCTGTATTCTTATATTAAAGTAAGCTAGAAGAAAAGTGTTATTAAGAAAATCATAAGGAAGAGAAAATGCAGTACTGTATTTGAAAAAATCTGTATATTAGTAGACCCAGGCAGTTCAAACCCATGTTGTTCATGAGTTAACTGTACATTTCATGCTAATGCTTTTGGCAGTCTAGATTTATTTTCTTTTCATTGTATTTAAGTCTTCCTACTTCTGATATGGCCCATGATGTCTTCCTGTGATGGGTCATGCTACATATCTTCCCCAGGTAATGTGAGGTTCCCATGGGAGAACATAAACTCTCCTTCGAATGAACCTCACTGTGCCTATAGACCTCTTCCCTTTAATCGCCATTCTTAGCTGACAAAACTTTTGTCTCTCTCTAGTTGACATCACAAATGCTACAAATATTAGGATCCTGAGAATTGTTTTTCTGGGACATGGACACATCTCCGGGGACTGCATGAGTAATAGAAAGGAAATAACAGGAAACACTAATTTTCCACCTAATTTGGGATCTTGCCTCAGGCTGGGTAAGTCCAGATGGTCAGTGATGAGCAGGACCAGAGGGCTGGTTAGACATACAATACCAGGGACAGAGGCAGATAACCCTGTCAGTTTTTATTTTCTTAAAGATTTTATTTTTAGGCAATCTCTACACCCAACATGGGGCTCACACTCATAACCCTGTGATCAAGAGTCCCACACGCCACCAACTGAGCCGGCCAGACACCTCACCATCTAAGTTTTATCCAGACCTCTACAGCTTTACCTGTTACCGTTCTTATAGAAGAACAACATGAGCTAACAGGCTAAGTCATTTTACTTGAAACCAAATACCTTCCTACTTAAAAATTTAAAAATAAGATTAAGTGAACTAACATAAGTGAAATCACTTTGAAATTACAAAGTTTCATTTAATGGTTCCTCTTAAGACATTCAGACATCATTTCTATTATAGTATTTCGTCATGTTGCCATTTAGCAAGGATGAACTATGTATGATTAATATAAGATTCTCAACATCTGAGGTTTATCTCTAGTAAGATGTGTTTTTAACAATTTTTTCTTAAATGTTTTTTCCTTAGCATGTTTTCCATTTACAATTTGAATTTCTTTTAAACTACTATTCCCATATTATCATACTCAAAATCCTAGTATAAATGAAGTAGTTTTTAACAAAAGGTAAGCTAACGTCATGTCAAGATAAAACAATTTTTTAAAATAGAAACTTAGGCTTCGGACACAGCAAACATTGAAAAAAAAATCAGTATCTGCTTTTTCAGATTAGTGTGGTATTTTCAACACTGGCTGTTGCAGTCACAGTTAGGAGCCTAGGGGTTCGGTGATGGTTCTTTCACTGATAAGCTCATTCATTTTAGATTTCAATTTCACCTCTCTGGGCTTCATCTTCCTCATCTGTAAAATGAGGGCTAAAAGAATTGGACTAGGTAAGCTGGAAGGTTCCACTCAACTCTATAAATTAGAAAATAACTGAAGGTAAAAATTAGAAATGATTTTAAGTGAAACATGAGACCTTAATTTCTGTAAAGTTAATTCATGAGATGTCTCAGGCTGCCACTGAGATCCCTTATTCTAAAAAATAATAAAGTGTTCAATTCAGAATACTTCTTGCAGATTGCAAAAGAAGTTTAACCTGAATTCTTCAGAGGCAGATTTAAAAAACCAACCACACACCTATTTTGAACAGGAATCATCTCTTCATTAACATTCCCAAAAGACAGGACATACAAGAAGCCAGTTACGTTTATATTTTTCCCGGGAATGCTCATTTTAGACAATCTGTTCAAGTTTGGATCAATAAGCTCTAACCGGCTTTGATGACAGAGAGAAGTCAAATCCAGCTTCTCCCCCCCCCCCTAATCCCCCCATGGTACCAGCAGGTGAAGGAAGACCCCCCTCCCCCCGCACAATCTTTTAGTTAACAGAGAGAAACATAGACACCAAACCTTAAAGCATGTAATTGACTGCTATTAACTTTTCCTAATTTTGAATTCACTTCTGATACTTCTTAATATATCAGTCCAGTGTTTTTATATAAAAGCTTTCAATCTGAGTTTTAAAAAATGATTTAAAAAGACAAGTGAATTATAAAAGAACGACTGAAAAAAAGAGTAGAAACCATAAAGAGAAACGACTCTCAAAGCTTTAAACAGGCAAAAATATACTTAAAGAGCTTAATTTATATGAATCGATGCTCTTCTAAACCAAGCAAGCCCTTCCTACTGTTTCAGTAGGAAGCAGCCCGGGCAGGGGGTGAGGGAGGGAGCGTCTAGGATGTGGAACACACAGCATGCAGTTACACAGAGACACCGGCAACATTGCTCACCGTATTTTCCTGCCTTTGTCGTAACTGTAAAGCCAAGTCACCCAGCATTTGACTGAGAGTTGCCCGCACAGCCGTGTTTATACTACGCTGGTGACAGCTACATATGTATGTCTCAATGCACACCTGGTAAAGAAATAAGATAGCAACACACACGCTCTGTAGATAACAGTTCATTACCAACATGCTTTGGAATTAACCGGAGAAGCTATTAAATCCTCCTCAAATAGAAAGTCAGCCTGTTTTAGGACTAATTATCCATGAGTGCTATAAATATTTACAATCCCGGAAAATCTGTTTTTAAGCCTATAGGAAAACTAACATTTTCCTAAATATTACCACTCTTAGAAGCTTATTATTCTGAGCATGATAGGAAGATGCAAATTAGTGAGTTTTAGATATGCCAGATAATGCTATCTAGGGCAAACTCAGGTGGCTGGAAATTAATCAGGAAAAGCTCCTTCCATGGCAAAACAGGAAAGGAATGTATGAGCTTCTGAGTTATGAAGGGTGGGAAATGGGTTAGTGAATCCCTTTCTCCTGCACTGTAAACAAGCTTGATCTTGGATTCACTCTCTAACTGTGTCCTGCAAACTTGGTAAAGGTGGACCATCGGCTACGTGACTGGGCAGCATGGCTTGGGGTGAAGGTGTCTCTTAATTACTAAGCTGCATCTGAATTGGGAAAGCTGTGGATGAACTTCACAAACCTGTGAAAAGTCACAGGTTTCTGTCACCTGGGTGAACCCTGTCATTGCTCACAGCCTCTGAGGGACATTTCCTAGCTCTGTTCGTGGGGTTTTTACAGAAATTCTGGTTCTGACATAGTTGCAACATGGGAGCTCCTAAGCCAACGTGACTGCACCCATCAAGGTGGCTCTCATCTTCTTGCTCCAAGGCTGACATTTGAGAGCACAGACTAGCCTCTGGACTGCTCCAAGGACTCCTGTGAGACAGAAATGCCGGCCAGTGTCCTGCTTCTACTCCCTGTCCTGTATCTGCGAAGCAGATTGGGTTGTGCGAGTCTGAATGTCTAGTTGGACCTGAGAAGATTCCCTGGTGGCTGCAGCTTGGAGGAATCCCAATTTGAAAAAACAATATGCCTCATGTGATGATGATGATGTTTAATGTCATGACTTTTCAGGTTTTACTCCCTGTAATTCTTCCGGAAGCTACAGGAATGGGTGTCACAATAAATACATGCTTTTAATTTATCCACTTTTTTCTCTATTTAAGGTATGTCATCCTTTTCAGTCTCCTAAGTTTACACCCACAAAAAGGAAAAGAAGGGATTTAACGTACCTAAATTATTTTTCTACGAATAGCTCCAAGATTATCTACAATGAAAATAAAGTGTTCTCACCTAAATGGCAAATTTAATTCGATGGATGATAAGCGAGATGGGAGAGCGACTAAGTGTTAACTTTTTTGCCTCTACTGCTTAAGCTGGAGCTTTCTGCCGGGTGTCACTGTCGTAACCTTTTGGGTAAAATTAATGATGTAAAAGTAAATACTTTCTAACAATTTAATTTATCTCTCATGAAATGCTTGATAGTCCAGTGAGCATTTAAAATTCATAAAGTTATAAAAAAATAAAACTCATATACTTATTTGGAATTTGGGTCAGATTAATTCATTTTTAGCTAAAACACAAAAGCAGATTCCAAAATATTTATTTTTCAAATTACCATCGAAGGGCATGTCAATGTTAAATTCATTTTCTCAAATGATCATGGATCATAATGTACTTGAAGGCACAAGTTATACATACTTAGAAAAAAAATGGGTCTTAATCTCAGGGGGCTTTTACGTTGCATGTGATGAGAAGACACATAAACCTTGCAAATCCATCCAAGCAGGTGGTGTTTCACTTCGACGAACCAAATTCTCTGTGGTCTAAGTAGGCACAGCAGTACGAGTCGTGCCTGAAAATTTAAGTTTTCTTTAAATCCTACATTCTCCCCAGAAATCTTGATAGCTGTAGATCTTTAAGATCTCTGAGCTCTGACACACATTTAAGGGGAATTTTGAAGTTGTGGAAACAGTACAGATAAAAGAGTAGCTATTTTAAGAGCTGACCTCCTGCTCAAGAGAAGCACGATTCTTTTTAATACCGAGAGCCTTACCCCCCATGCGACCTCCCTGCGAAAATTGTATCAGTCACTTTAGACGCATGAAGGAAAGCACAAGTGAGGAATGGGGTTTATGTAACATAAACAGTACAGGATATGGACAAGAACCTCCTAGAAACCAAATGCGTTTGAGTTTTAGTGTTTCCACCATTTCTCGTGTTTTATAGTTGCTACTATCAGGGGTACAATACTGGGAATGACTCATTGCATGTTTACTCTGCTTTGAGACGTATTAATCCAAGAAGCTCGTTCTGCTAAAGTTGGAGGTAGAAATACTTTGATAAAAGAGTATCCTTTTAAATATAACAAGACCATGTACCTGATAATATCACTACCTTTAAGTCCACAGGAAGAAATGCTCTATCAGCTATCTTGACATCTTCAGAAAAGCTTCTCTCGCTTGCTTCGTGATAATAATAAATTGGTAAACCAGTAAGGTTCTTCAAACGAGGGTTTCCATGATAAACCTGACCACTGTATTCAAGGCCAATGATTTGTCACTTTGTGCATGTTTTTCTGCTCTACCTTGAGGTCGTGCTAAAATGAGCACATTGAATCAGAGAAGTTAAGAGAATACCAAGTCCAAAGGCAGGCTGAGTTTCCGGGAAAGGACTCATCAATTTCTTCTTGTAGTATCTCCAATATCATTTCTACCTCCCCCCTGCCCTTTGCTTTCGTAGTGCAGAACTGACATTCAAAAAGGCCCAGTCCTGTATCTCTGCCAGAGGCTCAAAGGGCCAAGTCAAATACCTTGTGAAAAGCCACAGGCCCCTGCTCGCCAGGGAACGCACGAAGACACAGGGCAGTGAGGAGTTTCGTAACGCACATTTTGACCATTTCATGCATTTGTGGACATCCAGCTTTACGGCATGCTAAACACAACTGAGAGCAAAACCACAAAGAGTTAATGAAGCAAAACAGACCCCACAGGCAGAAGGGAAAAAGAACAAGAGGATGCAAGTCTGCAAGCCATACGTAAGCAATAGAAGTTTTATGCCATCAAGTAAGCGGACTGATAAATAACAGTACTAGGTTAAACCCAGGGTAGTATCACTATTATGAAGTACAAAGCAGCACAGAAGAATGTGGTAGACATTCAACACCGGCCAAAGTGATAACAAATTTTAAAGAAGCTGCCACAGGATACATTTGTTTAGCTTTGCAAAATACATGTGATATGATCTTTGGGTCCTATCTGAATGGGGTTTGTGGCACAGCTTTGTTAAAACCGTGCTTGCTACTGAGTAACAAGTTCCATAAACAGAAGAGCTAGTGTGTTTTCAACTGGAAAATTTTTGTGGAGACGGAAAATAATTCACGGTGATCAGAAACACCGAGATCAAAAGATTAAGCTACAAGAAAGCAGAAGAAATGTCTTTTTGTATAGACTATGAAAGCTTATTGATCACATTCAAAGTCTAAACTCTACATTGAATCATCATGACAACTCAGTGGCCAACCCGTTTCCAGGCCAACAGCTGTAACAGGTGGGTATGTGACAGAAGTCACTTCATCATATGGTTCCTGCTGATGCAAACACACACACACACACATACTCACACATGCACATGCACACTCACAAAGTGAACTAAGATTATTTTATGATTCCTAAGAAATGCGTGTGTCAGTATGTCCTATCGTCATGTTGGGTATGGAAATTTCCTTTTGGAAAAGCATACGCAGACAACTCTGATTGTGACTTCCCTCTTCCGCCTCCCTATTCTTCTTGGCTTAAGCTGGCATATAAAAACAGCTTAAGACATCCCAGACCTTTAATTCGTGCACCTTGATCTATAGAAGGCCTACTGAACTCTAGCCTCTGGCCTGTGAACCCATCCAAAATGAAGTACAGAGGAGGTCTGCAGTGTTCTGTGTGGCTTCTAATTCCAAGTTTTTTCAAGAACTATGTAAGTCGGAGGTTACAGGCAAGTGTGGAAATGTGTTGCAAGAAGACTAGTTTGCTCAAATCCCATCTGGCAACAAATAACCAAAGAACAGACACCTCAAAGGAGTCAAATCAGAGTCAGTAAAGAGACGGGCCCACAAGGAAGAAAAGGGTTTCCAGAAGGAAAAGTGGAGACGTTCCTTAGAACAGGATTTCCTTCCTTCAGTGGCCTCAGCCACCCTGAGACAATGGTCTGGGCTCCCTTGACTGGTTTTCTTGCCAGGAGGTGGGGTTACTTCTCCCAGTTTTAGAGAGAACATGACAAATAAGATGCTTCCAAGATAAACTGACCAGATTGCCTGTGTACTTTTCTCCTGGATTATACCTGCAGACTAATCTGGTCCTTAATTGTAGAATATTTTATTTGCTGTAGGTCTCAGAAATAACGTTACCACATTAGGCTTAAAAAGAAAAAAGTATCACTGAACATTTCAGGAGTTATAAGTCAGCCCGTTATAAAAAAAAAAAATATTTTAATGACAACTAGTAGCATTAAATCAGAATCTTTGGTAGCAGGTCTTCAGCCTCAATGTTTTTAAACTCCCCGGGGTAAGAAGTGGCAATAAACTAAACTATAAACTATAAACATCAGATCCTCAAATGCTAACATAATGCTCAGAAAAGATAAATTGAGTAACAATACATAAAGATATCCAAGAAATGGCATATGCCTAACAGTCACTTGAATCTGTGGTCACACACACAAAAAGTAAAATTCATCAATACTTTTGCTTCACATATGAAAACACCATACCGCCATTTTCTAACAAAGCGCCTTCGTAAAGATCCAAGGTGGGTAAGACTCCTAAAAATTTCAGTTGGCTGCCGACATGATAATGGCAAGATTCTACTAACATTTTCTAAGACTGACAGTAGTGATGAAGCAATATAACATAGTGGTTAAACAGCCCATATTTGAAATATAAAAAGTCTGAATTGGAATGTCTCGCTGTAGAAACTTGGGCAAGCAAATGACCCTCACTTTTCTTGGGATTCTTTATCTATCTTGGTTGTGGCAAAGATTAGAGGGGAATGTACAAAAAAACCATTTTATTGACACGCCCTAGGGACTCAACAGCTAGTAGCTAGGGTTGTTAGATGTTCTGATTAACCAGTGTTTTGCAGTTGAGGGATAGATGGATAGATGGAGTGAAAGAGGAAGTTCCCTGGAACTAAGAATCTTAAAGAAAAGAAACAATGGTCTTTGAGACAGACTTTGCTTGAACGTGACAGGATCAAAAACTGGAAGTTTCCCGTGAATCAGTAATCAAACCAGCCAATACACACTTACAAACAAGGCTTTCTCACTTTGAAAAATCCCACAGAGGAGCCTTTAGCATGCCTGAGAATATTCTCCGAATCTTTCTAATGGAAGAACACTAACCATTTTCAAATTCGCTCCCCAGAGCTCCTGGCTATGGCTCCTCTTCTTTCTTTACCCAAAGACCTTGGCAATTTTTACTCCCACAGCTTTTTCCAATATTAAGGTAACTACCCTTGGAAAACTCAACCTATCTGCTAATTTGGGCCTCATACTAAAAGAAATCTTGGTCTAGCTTTCAACCAATGAAGAGAAGGACTATGTATCCATAGGGAGTTCTATTTCTGATTGTATAAGAAATTGACCAGAAAATACATGTTGCATTTTTCATAATTACCCGTTTTTAGATTTGACGATATTTCTTCTTCCTCCTGTATCATGGAAAACCATGTTCTGAAAAGCTTTCATTATTATAGTTTAATTAAGCAAGTTAAAGTTAGACATACAAAGGAAGGCTGCCCTCTTATTTACATTTTAAGTGCTTAATAATCCTTTGATAGTTTCAACGGTGCCTTGGGGAAATGGCCTCATTTTTCATACTGAACTACACACCTCCATTTCCTGATCAACAGGTTTCAGGGTAAACACTGTTCTTGAGTAAAAGTCAATGTACGTCAGAGTAAGAAAGAAGAGAATGTCTGGATTCTTTCTCAACATTTCCACAGGAGTTGTAAATGGTTGGTTTGAAGGTGTTTTCATAAATTGCTTTCCTAGCTGTATCAAAAGTGACAACAGGAGAAAAATTTTTTCATTCAATTAAAGACTTATTTTTATGAAAAATCCAGAGATGACTAAGAAAGCTTCCAGCAGCTAAGTGGTAGTTTTAGGCTAAAATGTCCTGCTTACTTGCTTGTTTTGTTTCTTTTTTTGAAGGAGGGAGGGTGCAAGTGAGTGAGGGGGCAGAAAGAGAGAGAATCCCACAAGATGCACAGAGAGAGAGAGAGAGAGAGAGAGCGAGCTCACCCAGCGGGGCTCAAACTCACAAACTGTGAGATCATGACCTGAGCCGAAGTCAGATGCCTAACCAACTGAGCCACCCAGGTGTCCCCGTCCTGCTTTCAAAACAGAGATGCAGATTATTAAAGGCTCAATGAGCAAGTGCAAAGCACTTTGAGAGCCTGCAGAATCACCATTTGAATAAGTCTACTGAATACTATTAATTTTTTGTGCAATATAACTTTCTTACATAGTTAATTCTTTTTGATGATGAAAAAGCATTTTTTTTTTTTTGAGGCAGTTTTTTTTTTTTTTTCAAGCAAAGGTATGCACATAGTTAGAAAAAACTCATATGGTACAGAAAGGTCAAGCAACCGCTCCCTTCCCTATCTGGTGACACTTCCCAGTCTGCCAGTTCTGTCGGGGTTTATGCCTCACTTCCTAGCACAGTTCTTTTTTTTTTTTTTTTTAAAGCATTTCTTAAGTGATTTCTATAGTGAAAACTGAAAGGCTGTGAGCTTTTGTTACGGCAAATTTGAGGAAATATAAAGTCTGGTGAGAAAAACGTTTATCCCTCTGTTGTGCAGCTGAATTAAACAATGATTTCAGATGACTGTACTATTATTCTTTCTTAAATTAGCCTTTGTATTATTCGCCTAATAATCTAATATTTGTCACTACCGATCCATATGCTTATATTTATAAATTGTTGCTATGCTCTTCATATAAATAGGTGTGCTCATCCTGTGCCAGATTACATAAGTATGGGCGGGGGTGGGGGCGGGGGCATGCCCCTCCTTTCAAAGGCTGACAGTGGGCCTTAAGGTGAAAACACAAGGGGACAGCTCTGTAGCAGATTAAACTGTTAAAGCCTAAGAAATATATTTGATATTTATCAAGCACTGACAGATGGGAAGGGAAAAGTGGAGGTGATCTGGTGGGAGAGAATGGAAGATAAAGGGACAGGAGAAGCAAAGTTGGTACTTATCGAGGGCATGCTGCTGCTGGTGGGATTCCATACATGGGGGCCGGGGCAGGGGGGTTTGAATGGCCACGCAGAGGTAAGGCAGCTCTCCCTGGGTTTTAAACCGTTTAAAATGAGAGTATACTGACATTTACGTGGGGCACTGCTTCTTAAACGTGAATATGCACATGGACCCCAAGAGGGCTCTAATTAGAAAACAGATTCTTATTCATGGGTCTGGGGTGGGGCCTGAGGTTCGGCATTTCTAACAGGTTCCCAGGTGCTGCTGATGCCTCTGGTCAGCACTGAGATTTTAGAGGACAACAGCTCATGTCATCACGGCTTTACAGAAAAGCTTGGTGGGAGGGGCACCTGGGTGGCTCAGTCGGTTAAGCGTCTGACTTCCATCATGATCGCACGGTTTGCGAGTTCGAGCCCTGCGTCGGGCTCTGTGCTGACAGCTCAGAGCCTGGAGCCTGCTTCGGATTCTGTGTCTCCCTCTCTCTCTGCCCCTCCCCGACTCAAGCTCTGTCTCTCTCTGTCTCGGAAATAAATATACATTAAAAAAAATTAAAAAAAAAAAAAAAAGAAAAAAAAAGAAAAGCTCGGTGGGAGACAAGAGGGACCATCATGGCGGTTGCTCTCTACTTGACTTCTACAGCACAATCACTGGGGAGCTGTTACAGAATGTGTATGCTCAGGTATGCCCAAGACCAAAACACTCAATTTCTGGGACAGCCCTAGCCATCATTTTTTTTTTTTTTTTAAGGTTTCATCATTTTATTTTATTTTTGAGAGACAGAGCTTCAGCAGGGCAGGGGCAGAGAGAGAGAAAGAGACACTGAATCCGAAGCAGGCTCCAGGCTCCGAGCTGTCCTCACAGAGCCCAACGCGGGGCTCAAACCCACAAACTGTGAGATCATGACCTGAGTCGGACACTTAACCTTCTGAGCCACCTAGGCGCCCCTAGGCATCTTATTTTTGCTAACACTTCCCAGGTGATTCTAACGGGCAGCCTTTTGATGAGAATCACCAATATAAAAGCAAGTCCTCCAAAGCTTTGTGACTGCAAGTGTCCCATATGTGACGGTTAGTTTGGGGAGTGTAAAGAGGAAAAGCCAAAATTTACTTAAGCAACTACTGAAAATGGCTGACCTTCTAATAGCAATCTTTTGCAAGCCTGTCCCTCGTTCTGATCTTTGATCACTGTTAGCAGTCAAATGGTGCATACTACTCTTTTCATCAAAAGACACATTTTGAAGACAAAAGGCAAGATTAGTTTAACTCCAACACTGTGTCTGCACGGTATTCATGCCTGAGCCTAGCTTGGGATGAAGCGGGGGTAGCCTCGTTGAGCGTTCCTCCCTTCACAGAGGACAGCAGCAGGGCCTCTGTGAGGTGGGCCTTCCACAGCCAAGATGGCGGTCGTGCGTGCTACACAGTGCGAGGGGAAGAAGCGCAGTCATTCTGACTGGTCTCGCATCCCGGTTCCACCCCTTCCTAGCGGTCTGACTTTTGGGAAGTTGGCGAACCTCTGTGTGCCAGTGTCCTTATCTGTCAAAAATGGACAACAATATTCCCTGCTTCACGGTACTGTTGTGTGGATTATAGGATTTGCTATAGAGAAAGCTCTTAAAACAGAGTCTGGCACAGAGTAAGCACTGAATAAATATTTGGGACAGCTAGATGACGTGGTCTTTGAGTTTACAAACTTGTCTCTTGCCCTAGCAGGTGCCATGATAGGTTTTCATGCGTCCGCAGAGTGACCAGTTGTGAGAAAGAATGGCCACAGATGAGCCCAGAACTAGAACTTAGGCTGGTGGAACTACGTTGAGTTGTAGCCAGGCCTCGTGGATACACGTCCGCTATTCTCTGCATGGGCTGCACTCTCCAGAGTGTGTCTATTGTTGGCTTTTCAATTGGTGCAGCCGGGCAGAGTGCAGCTCGGGCCCTAGATCTGTGATGCTCATTCATGCTCGGGGGTCACCCTGCCTCTCTCAGTGGACTGGCTTGTCCTTCCCAAGGACTGGCCACACAGAAGAGTGGATTCCCACTCTCTGGAAGCTGATGTCTATGTCAGGTCTATACTAGCAATTCTGCACACTACCATTTATCAAAAGTGCTTCGAGATGGTGACTCTCGTGGCTGTTACAAAGCAGCCTCCATACCCCTGCTATGCCGGAGGACGTTCCAACGTGTCCAGTCCCCAGCGCAGAGTGACAGATCTAGTGAGGCACAGGAGAAACTGGCAAGGTCAACCATGTCCTGCTGGGAACGGGGCGGTGGAAGAATCCGCTTGTGGGTCTGCGGGAGAGGCGGGACCTAAAATGTCATCTGGGGGCCTGAACACCGTGAGGGAAGGCACCCGCCACCAAATTCAGAATGGAAAGTTTATTTTTAAGATCTCCACCAAGTCCTTCCTTCAAAGGAATGTAGTCTCAAGCCTTGATCGTGAGCTATAAAGTCCGAGCCAGCGTGGGAAGCGACACACTTTTCTGTGATGGGCTGAAGCCTACCCTCACGCTGCTGTTGTGCCAGGTGGGGGACTCTCCCCCAGCAACGGGATCGCAGAGGACATGGAAGAGGAAGTAAACTAGTTACTGTTGTCACAGGAGGCTGGCCCCATCGATGCTCCATCCTTTCAGGGTCCTGGCCGGGCCAGCATGATTCAGTGGCACTTGGCCATCATCATCAACCTGCAGCTCCCTAGGGGCCACGGCATGTCCTGCGTGGCTGGACCTGCGCGAACAGCTTCTTACGTGGATTCTATCTTCCTTGCCTAAAGGGCACACCCACACCACGAGGCAGGTAGTGCCATGTGTACTGCCTTCACAGGGAACAAACACCGGGTCCAGGGAGGTAGCCAAGGCAACGCGGCAGGTGGGTGGGAGGTGGGAGAGCCGGGATTGACATCCGAACACTGCTACTCCAGAGCTCGGCTTCTTGCCACTGAGCTGGAATGCCTTTATCTTTATATTGCTTTTGGGCTGAGATTTTTTTTTTTTTTTTTTTAAGCAAAGAGTTTTGTTTTTCCCGTATAGGTTTTGGTAGAGACCACTGTGTTTTGACCTGTTATTCCATTTGGAAAGGCCTGCTGAATCTTTACACTGGTTTCTAGATGCCCTCAGCATAAATACCCTTAACCTGGCTGGTTCATGGCCGTGTGTGTCCACTGTTCCGGAATGACATCTTGAATCTTTCAGATTTCCATTCACAAACTGGTTCCCACGAGGAATGATAAAGGCAGCCTACTCTCCTTCTTGCGAGCAGCTTGGGGACCCCTGATAGCCCCTCTCCCCTCTTGAGAGTCCTGCAACAACCTGTGCCCCCTCCCCAAGCTCCAGCAGCAGGACAAGCTGCTTCTCCCTTCTTGCTCTTCACATGGCAAAGGGCTAACTAACACAGGGCTCTTACATGCCGGTACTATTTCTTGCTCTAATCAGAAAGTGTCATTTTATTTTTTTAAGTATATTTATTTATTTTGAGAGAGAGAAAGACACACACACACACACACACACACACACACACACACACACACGTGCCTGAGTTGGGGAAAGGCAGAGAGACAGAGACAGAGGGAGAGAGACGGAGAGAGAGGGAGAGAGAGAGACAGACTCCCAAGCACTGTCTGCCCAGAGCCCAGTGTGGGGCTTGAACTCATGAACTGTGGGAGGGAGGGAGGGAGGGAGGGAGGGAGAGAGAGAGAGATTGATTCTGCACTGTCTGCATAGAGCCTGATGTGGGGCTCAAACTTGAACTGAGATCATGACCTGAGCCGAAATCAAGACTCAGACGCTGAACCAACTGGGCCACCCAGGCACCCCAGCATTTGTCATTTTAAAAGGGAACCTGCATGGGGTACTTAAAATAGATTCATACAAACAAAGGGTAGGTTGGTAATTTCCAGGGGCTGTGGGGAGGGGAGAATGGGTAGTTCCTTGGGTATAAAGTTTCAGTTACACAAGACGATAAGTTCTAGACATCTGCTGAGCAACATAGAGCCTGTAGTTAACATTACCACATCAGACACTTAGAAATTTGTTAAGGTAGATTTCATCTTAACTGTTCTTACCACATGCGCAACAAAAAAATGAACTTGGAAATAATAAGAACACTCACAGGTGTTCCTTAAAAATCAACTGAAAAAAACGACTGATATTCTATTTCTTTACTTACATAGAGTAAAACATATAAATATGTTAAAGAGAAGTGTTCTATCTCTATAAATATATACATTTGGGAATTTATATTGTAGTGCAAGGTCAGCTAATTGCTTCTTTTTCTTTTGATAGATACATAAAAATGTTCAGTGTGCTCAAAAATAATTTTCTCCTTTCACTCTTTAATACCACACAGTACCATAAAAAGCACATGTATAGGCCAATATAAATAATACTCGTGATAACGGTAGCTATGTGAGTTGATGGATATTTTATGCAGTTGCATTGTGGTAGGTTCTTTCACAATGTATATGTCTATCAAAACAGTGAGTTGTAGACTTAAAATATGTAGAATTTTTGTTTGTCTATTACCTCAATAATGAGAAAAAGAAAAAAGAAGGCATGCCCAAAGTGCTCAATATCAACTTGGTATCCTCAAGAAATGGTAATCATTACTGTAAAAAAAAAAAAACAAAAACCCACTGATCGTTAAGCTTTTTCTTCATAATTTCAGAATTCACAATATCATTGCCTCTTTGAGGTCTGCATGTGTACGCTTGTCAAAACACATGAATCCTGAAGATACTCGTTTCAAGAAATGGTAGGAAAAGTAGTCTAAGTGTATTAAAGTATAGCTTTGGAATGCTGACGTTTCCAAAAGCCAAAGGCATATGCCAGGCATTCAAGAAGCCAAGATTTCTGTTGGACATGCTCTTGGAAGTGCTGGAAGGTACAAAGGACTCAGTCTGCAACACAGATGGAAAAGAGAAGGCTTTCCAATGATAGTCACAGAATGCGTTCATCGGGGCTTGGGGGATGGGGATGGAATTTCATCGGTAAACATGTCTCTCACTTTTGTACCTGGTTTCTTAAAAACCATTTTTAAAATCAATTGCTTCTCAATTACCCTTATGAAAAACAGACTGGGAAGGCAGTGCTAGGTGTGATACCCGGGTGTGGCAGTGGTGGGAGAACCAGTACTGTTATTTCCATTTTAAAGCCTCCAGTTAAGCAAACCAAAGCATGCAGAGCACGACTATCGAGCATGATGGCGCCCACAGCCCGCTTCCTATAGATCAATTCCTTAGTGGAAATTCCCCCATGGTAATGATCAGAAAAGGGCTCCCCCCACTGCCCGGCCGCAGCTCCAGCCCGTGCTTAAGCAGGCTGGGGGGTAAGGCAGCTGTGCGCATGCACCAACCGAGCAGAGCAGCCGGTGGGGGCTGGGAGAAGTGGGGCACTCACCTCTGCGATCTTCAGCACTGCGCTCCCATTCAGGTCAAAGGTCGGGGTGTAGGTTATGCAGAGTAAAACCTTGAGCAACCGGGAGGTGGAGGAGGAAGGGAGAGAGAAGGGGTTAATTTCAGAAATAAACAGAAATACGGTTTCACATATCATTTGTGCGGCCCCGCTGTTTTACGATTCCTTTGTTCTTTGCTTTATCTAATGTTTCTTCCCGGGCCACCTCACTGCTCCCTAATTAGTGGCCACACGTCGCCCAATAAGACAGAGACTAAATACCGTAAAAAGCAAACGCAGAGACCCTGTCCTCCCAGGGAAGGGCCACTGCAAGACTGGCCAGCAACCACATTCCTCAGCAACTCTAGGAAGTCTGTCCAATAAGAGCAGGCTCAGTGCTAGGCACGATGTGCAAATTATCTAGGTTGATACTTTTGAAAAAGATATTTATTTATTTTGAGTGAGAGAGAGAGAGAGAGAGAGAACAAGCAGGGGAGGAGCAGAGAGAGAGAGAGAGAGGGAGAGGGAGAGGGAGAGAAAGAGTCTCAAGCAGACTCCATGCTCAGCCCGATGAGGGGCTAGATCTCATGACCAAGAGATCATGACCCGAGCTGAAATCAAGAGTCGGATACTCAACTGACTAAGCCACCCAGGCACCAACTGCCTTTTTTTTTTTTTAAAGTTTATTTGTTTTGAGAGAGAGAGAGAAAGAGAATGTATGTGTGTGTGTGTGCATGTGCCCATGAGCAGGGATGCAGAAAAGAGAGAGGGAGACAGAGAATCCTAGGCAGGCAAGCAGGCTCCGCACTGTTAGCATGGAGCCCGATGTGGGGCTTGAACTCATGAACCATGAGACCATGACCTGAGACGAAATCAAGAGTCGGATGCTTAACCACTGAGCCACCCAAGCGCCCCTAGGTTGATACTTTTAATAAGTGTGATGACTACTGTCCTTATTGCCCTGATAAGGAAACTGATGCTCAGAAAGATTAAGTAAGCCGCCCAAGACCATACAAGTAACAAACTGTACAGTTGAGATTTGAACCCAAGTAATCTGACTCCATGCCCTGAACCACCATGTCATCTGTCTGGTCCTCCTCCTAGACCCAGGCCTCATTGTACTTTTCTGTTCCTGTCCCCTTCCCAAATCCACAAGGGACTGGAAATTCTTTACCAGACACCTGTAACTTCCCCCCAGATGCTGCCCAGAGTTTACCTATTTATTAGTCTCAGGTTCCCCTTACTCTACAAGATATATAGACAGTGAATTGCTGACGTTTGCAAGATCTTCAAGGACCATTAAAAATTTCACTTTCTACTTGAAGAGCTGTCAGATAACAGATTGATAAAAGCCTGTGCCATTTGAAAAATCATTTCTAACTTTATAGATAAGAGTAGATAAGAGGCCAGACTCTCCCTGTCCTTTGGCTTCTGATGCTGGACTTTTCTCGCTGACAGCCTGAGGGACAACAGTGCTGGTATCTGCTCCTTCATCTTGAACCCAACACCCGTGTTCCGTGCCCTGCCTGCAGCTTGGCCCTGTCAGGGGGGATTGCCTGAGGATGTTTCTCATCGGGTTCTGCACACTTCATGAAAGAAGGTTGAAGCCTAGCAAATTTACCTAGTGCAGGATATGCCCCTAATCAGCACCCCAAAAAAGTGCAATTGCCAGATGGGATAAGGAATCCCTCCTAATCCCTCGGTCTTCGTTACTGGCCCATCCACCCTAGGAACAGCTGCTCCTTCAAAGAAAGCAAATATGTATGCGATTAAAGAAGGAAGAGGGGATTTTTGCCCATTTTTGTTACCAGATTAGATAAGTTCATTGTGGATCGGTTCCTTAGTCTTTTGATCCTTAAGGTGCCTGCCACTCAAGAGTCAACTCCAGATAAAAATCGTCCCATGCCAGGCAGGCTGACAGAGAGAGACTGTGGGAGCAGCTGCCCTCAGGCCTACTGGGAAAAGGCCTTCTTCTGTCCAATGACTATCTTTGGGGGTTGGGGGTTGGTAGACAAGTAGTGAAAGCTGAGGACAGCAGTGTCACCACGACGTAAATTGGCCCGGGGTGGGGGTGGGGCTGGGGGGGGAGAGGCCATGTCTTCTAATGCCTCTGTACTTGGTGGTACCCTTGCCCGAAACCCTCCCGCGCTTGCTCCTCATGTGGCTTATTTGACTGGTTTCTTTCAGGTTTCCACTTAAATGTAAATCCCTCAGGGAGACATGTAGCCTCCTCGGACCACCCTCTCTAAAATGGCTGGTCACATCTTGTTTCAGGACTTTAGAGCATATACCAGTCTCATGAACAACTGGTTTGTTAACTTATTTATAATCTTTCCATTAGATTATAACATTGGTTGGGCTTCTGAAAGGCCCTCAAGGCTTTCTCATAGGGTGCTTTCTTACTTCGAGTTTTTGCTATCTCACAGTTTCCTTTCTTTGGTTCCTTCCGTTCCCCTACCTCCGCCCCCCCCCCCCCCACCCCGTGATTCATGGCAGGTGGGTGGGAGGTTATGAGAGACTGGCTGGTGGCGGTGGTGGTCTGTGGAGATAGGAGAGGACTTGTCTATCTGGGCTCTTGGATTTTTAAGTATTTACAATAAAGACCGGTGACTGGCAATACTTAACAATATGGAAATAATAATGGCAAATGCTTGTCTAAACTGGTTAATTATTAATGTTACTTGTGAGACCGGTGATCGACTTTCTGCCTTGCGCTACTCGGTGCTTTCATACAAGGTACACAAGAGTAGATGTGCAATAGTCTGAGGGAAGTTCAGGATCCCCGTACCCAGCAAATGCTGACAGAGTTCAAAAGGTCTTTGAAAAAAGGCTCTGGCCATTAATATCCAAAGACCGCTGAGCTGACTGCAAAAACTAACAGCAACCGAAAATAACGAAACGGACGTGAAGCGCGTTCACGAAGCCAGCTCCTCAAGCTCACGCACGGTTTGTTGTGTTGGGAGCACAGCAGGTTTTAATTACAGGGAGGGCAGTGCTCGTGGCCCCTGTGACTCGCACAATATAGACAGAGGGCACGGTGTCCAGCGAGGATGATGCGGTAGACAGAAATGACGTACCAAAACCATCAGTGGAGAAATGGCTGGTGTGCCCAATGCCTAGCCAGCATTAGTTCACTGGATCAAAACACAGATTGGGTGTAGGAAATTTAGGGGGCAGCAAAGAAATGTAAAGCACGATGAGAGGGCAGAAAGCTCAGATTCACATTCTGAGCACACTGGCCCTCCGGGAAAACAAGAGCAACTAAACACTGAGGGCAATTCCATTAAAAATACATCGCTCATGGGGTCATTAAAGTATATTGACCACATCATCACTGAACAGCAGGAACTTGAGTGATCGGCAGCATCTTGCAATCTAGCTTGCTTGCACAGCCTCCATAAATGAGCTACGAGGATAGGAAAACAGGCACAAAGTGTTCCATGAAATGGGAAAAATCACTGCAAAGGCTAATAAAAATTCCAATCATTAAAAAACAATAATCGAATAGCTACTATGTGCAAAAAAGCAACCCCTCGATTTAAAACGTGTATACAAACTCTGGATAAAAAAAGATTGGGCCAGAAAGGAGAAAGTGAAGCTGATTTATTGTAAGAACTGGGCGTAAGTGACAAGAAGCAGGGAAACGTGGTCACCTTGGGAACAGAGGGGGACAGATGTGGACAAATAATGATGACGAGCATAAGGTCAGAGGTATGTTCTTCTGATCATGAATACCCTGGATTAACCCTCTCCCAAGGGCTTCTCATGGCCACGATTGGGGTCTCTCCATCAGCAGACCTGGCCCTGGACCATATCACGACACGGCAGGTGCTGTGATAATCAGAGCTAAAACACAGTGTTTTAGTAACACGACTGTGGCATTTGATTCAGTGCCTAACTGCTGTGTGACTACATTCTCTATCCCCTTATCTGTAAAATCCACCCCCCCCCCCACCTCGCAAAGATATTTAAGGAACGAATACATTAAATGATGGGGTAAAACAATAGTGCACATGATGCATCTATGTCCAGGGCTGTCTTCTCACAGAGGTGAAACAAGTCTCCATTTGATGTAACTCATCGTGGCCATTCTAACAAACAATTGGGTGCATTTTAAGTTAAAAAAATCAATCATGTTCAAAAACATAAATCTTTTGGAGTCTGCATTCTACTAATTTTTTAGAGTAGTTTTTTTGTTTTGTTTTTTTTAGTTTATTTACTTATTTTGAGAGAGTGCGCACCCATGCGTGTGCAAGCAGGAGAGGAGCAGAGAAGAAAAAGAGAGAGAGAGAGAGAGAGAGAGAGAGAGAGAGACAGAGACAGAGAGAGAGAGAGAGAGAGAGAGACCCAAGCAGGCTCCAAGCTGTCAGTGCGGGGCCTTAGGCAGGGCTCAAACTCACAAACCTTGAGATCATGACCTGAGCCAAAATCAAGAGTCAGGCACTTAACTGACTGAGCCACCCAGGCGCCCCTGCATTCTGCTATTTATCACTGCCCCAGATTCCTACTACCCAAAGTCCTTGTCATTCTGATGTGACTTCCCTTTCTCCCTCCTTTACGGGCTCCCTTCAAGTCAGTTCAAGTCATTATTCACTAAGAGTCTAACTGCTGTGGAGTCACAAATATAAAAAACAAGCACAGTCTTCGACATCAAGGAAGCTCATCTACCGGAGAAACTAATGCCTGCATACTGTCCTTCAGGGCTGGCTGCGGTAAACGCTGCTTCCGTTTTGGAGGCGAGAAGACATCGAAACTCGGAGAAGAGAGACTTTGAGGAGGAGAGTACACATGGGCAGAGCACCGATGCAGGACAGAACAGGGAGGGAAAGACGTATCGAGCCAAGGAAATGCCACGAGTAAAGGCACAAACATGCGACGGTAGAGGCCAGAGATGGTGCTGGAGCCGTAGGCTGGAACCTTTTTGCGTGTTAATTTACGTGCCCACGGTTAAGCGTTTTGCGCATATTGTTTCAGGGCTGGCCAGTCCAATGAATCTCAAATAAAAGCAGAGGTGCTGAGCCAAACTATCAACCGGAGTGATAAAAGGAGACGCTTAACGAGATGGAGATAAGGTTGAAGACAGAACCTCGTCATTCCAGTAACAATGAAGCGACTGGGGTGCATTTGGCAAAGGGATGCGAGAAATTCCCACAGTAAAAGGCAACAGTCACCCACATGTGAAACCTGAGGATCATCCCACCCCTGCTCTCCCCACCTACTGTCTAGTCAATCTGACCGGTATCTCTCCTGTCTCCCCTGTTCTTGTATTTATTTTTTTTTTTACAAAGCTTTATATTTAGGTATTAATATAGTAGCCTATTACAGATAACATATTAAAATACCAGAAAAATGATAATACTTTGTTCAAAATGCACAATACCAGATATCACTATTACAGACGTGATGATCCCAGAATGGGCAGGAAATGCAAACAGCATTTATACGGAGCAGCTTAGACATACTACTTAAATCTGTGTGCCCTCTCGATGCCTCATTAGATCGATAAGCTCCTTAGTAGTGAGATCGGATTTTTTGATGCCCACCACGTTTATGGTACCTCGCTGGGCCCTGGGAGCTAGTCCGTCCTGACCCATGCTCAGTCCCTCAGATACACTGTCCTCGTGAGTGATCAACCTCACAGAGTTTCAGTGAGCCTGTGCACCTACGTGCCTGGTCATTATCGTAAAACGTGCAGGTAACACGCTAAGACAGCCCGGTTGTACAGAAGAAAACTATCCTGGGAATTCGAGTGTTGGAATCAGGTGGTGTGACTGGCTAGAGGCAGATTTTGCAACCACACAAAGTAGTCATACTGGAGTTTCCCATGACTTGGTTAGAGCAATAAGAATTCAGTAAGCCTGCTTTCGGGGTGGCCAGCTGCCTGGCAGGACCTCACTCTGGACAGGGAGAAATCATCTCCACTAACCAGAGGGCATCTCCCGAGAGACTTATGGAAGGAGCGCCCTTTCTGAGTTCTGCCATGCTTTGCTGAGAACCCGCCTTTTGTACTCAACGTCGTAAATGGTAAGTGGCCTAAAATTTAGGACTCAAAGATCTCACTTCTGCCAAGGCTTCACATGAGTCCTCCACAGAACCGTTTCTGCGAATACAGGAGTGAAGAAGTGATTCTTGAACTTAGTGGGTAGCAACTACATGTCTGCTTTGCATCGAACCGCGTACTGTGTTACTTAGGCTCCCGTTCATGTATTTAACAAATATTTATTGGTGTGTTACTAGGGATCTGATGTAGTGCAGGTGTTGGGCATACGGTTCTGAACCAAAAAGATACCATGACCCCTGATCTCGCAGGGCTAACAACACCAGGTGTTGAAGACCATCATAAAGTAAGGAATTGCAGTAAGTTGTGATGGGCACGGGGACTGGGAAAATACACTGAGTTCTGGGAAAGCCTCTCCGGGTCTAACACATAGCACACTAGTTGTAATGCTGTTTTCATCTTTTTGTGGATCTTTAAATTTAACATTTTGGAACACAATTAATACATTAAACCAAGGGGAGGAGACACGGTTTCCATCAAGAAGTGAGCTGATTTGGGGGAGTCCAGGCACATCGAGGGCATGGGGCCATATTGAACGAACAAGGAATTCTTCTTTTCCTCTTTCTAAAACTATTAAAATTGTCTTATTTACATTGAGGGGCATCTCGAGGTGACTGTAGTTTCATTTTTCCAAGTACCAGATGTTATTTATAAATCAAAGCAAACAAAATCTACGAGAGCTCAAAAAAGTAACTAAAAACTTGAGCACAGCCCACAGAAGGCCTTGCCTTTCCCGGTGCATGGAGAGGAGCAGGACTCTCTTCAAATTCTTAATGCCAAGTGCATTTCCAACCCCAGCTCTGGTTCTGGCTGAAAATCTAGCTTTGTTACTTAATGCACATTTCCTTCTGGCCTTTCATGTATCTTGGCATGAAATTTCGGAAAATTAAAAATAATTGCATAATTTCTTCTTTTCAGAAACATTCCAGTTCTTTTTTTACTCTGTCAAGTATGGCAAGAACAAGGACAGAAAATTCCGTGTTGAGCACGGAGATCCTGAGCCACCAAACGCCTTTCCCTCGGGTGCAGGGCCTGTCCCACTTCTGCACGTTCAGACTTATGCAGTGGGAACTGCTGAAGGTACCTTGGCCATGAGATAGAAACAGATTCTTTCCCTCAGGGTCTGCACACGAACAACAAAGCAGACTCAGCCTCCTGAAGACAGCAGAACGGCGGAATGTGTATCTTCAGAGTGGGGCTGGGGGCAGTCACAAAGTACACACGGAATGTCAGGGGACATTTTCTTATCATCTAAATTTAAAATGGGGCTACCATCAAGAAGCATTTTTTTTTTCTTACTTTGATTAAAGTTTCTCAACCTCAATATTGTGGACATTCGGGTCAAATAATTCTTGCTGTGGGGGACTGCCCTGTGTATTGCAAAATGTTTAGCAACATTCCTGGCCTTCACCCTCCAGAGGACAGTGGCATTCCCCGTTGTGACAACAAGAAATGTCTTCAGACATTGCCAAAGGTCCTCTGGGGGACAAAATGGCCCCCAGTTGAGAACCACTGTTTGGGATCGCTTACACCCCATGTGCCTTGTGAACAGAGCTAAGAACCCCTACAACATTGCTCTGCTTCCAAAGGCCTTGGAGCCAGAATCCAGGACTTTCAAAGGCGATCTGGGATGACCCATTGATCCTTCACCATGCTTCAGAGATCCTGGACTGAAGGCAACAAGAGGTCGTTGAGCTATAGCCCCGAGGCATGAAACTTTCCCCCTTAGGACTTAAATTCACTTATCTTAGGTTGAGGTGACAGGTAATTTGAGAAATCACTTTCTGGCTCAATTTGCCCACATTCTGGCAAATGGCTATTCTGAGAGATTATTTTTTTAAGTCCATAGAATATGTTGCTAGAGTTCTTGAGTACTCAGTTTGGAAAACACTTCTAATGACTCACTGGCATACGGTCATGTCTCAGGTTCTTTTCTGGCCTTGACTTGTTGCCACCAGTAGTAAGTCTGATATTCACTGATATTCATCAATACACCCTTAGCACCTAATTCTAGGAAGTACTGTACCAGTGATATCTGTAGAAAAAGATGTACATATAAATTATAACGAATTTGGCTAATTCACTTGAACAAATAAATAAACCGTTCTTATTCTTCCCTCCAAACTCTCTCCCTTGGCAAATTCTCCTAACTCTTCCCTCTAGAGTTAGGAGAGCCTCACAAATCTATCACTAGAGCCAATATCGCTTCCAAGTTTCAGTCCCTAATTTCGACTTCTAAACACCACCAACAAATATACGCAATTCCATGAAAACCACATTAACCTCATTAACTCTCTAATATGATAAACAGCTAACACTTCCCCCGCCTCTAAAATTCTAATTATGCAACCATTAAAATTATACTTGAAAGAATAAATACAGCCATGTGGGAATGTTTATAATCTAACGCAAAAAGAAATAAAATCCGGGGCGCCTGGGTGGCTCAGTCGGTTGAGCGTCCGACTTCAGCTCAGGTCACGATCTCACAGTCCATGAGTTCGAGCCCCGCGTCGGGCTCTGGGCTGATGGCTCAGAGCCTGGAGCCTGCTTCCGATTCTGTGTCTCCCTCTCTCTTGCCCCTCCCCCATTCATGCTCTGTCTCTCTCTGTCTCAAAAATAAAAAATAAACGTTAAAAAAAAAAAAGAAATAAAATCCTATATACACAATGAATATAACTGTGAACATATAAATAGATATGATTAGAAAGAAACATACAAAACTCAGTCATGTTTATGGGATTTACAACAAACTATTTTCTATTGTGGAAAGACTGTAGTGGGATATTACTTGTATTTCTTTAAATTGTCCTTTTAAAATATTTACAATTCTTGGGGCGCCTGGGTGGCTCAATCGGTTAAGCGTCCGGCTTCGGCTCAGTTCATGATCTCACGGTCCATGAGTTCGAGCCCCGCGTCAGGCTCTGTGCTGACAGCTCAGAACCTGGAGCCTGCTTTGGATTCTGTGTCTCCCTCTCTCTCTGCCTCTCCCCTGCTCATTCTCTGTCTCTCTCCCTCTCTCAAAAATAAACAAACATTAAAAAAAAAATTTACAATTCTTTAATATCTGACAATGTGAAGTCACTGTCCCTCTCCTAAACTGGCCCCTTAAAACCCATCATTCAGTCAGAAACGCTGGCTCCTAGACCTGTAATCATCTTGGATCTTTCCTTCCCCACCTACTTACCACCTACAACACTGCCAGTGACCACCGCTCCTGATTCTCTCTCTGCAGATCAGCTCGGTGCAGCTGGGGTGCACCTTTCTGCACTTAGTTGCATTGGACTCTTCCTGTCGCCACCAATCTGATTCAAGTCCTCAGGACCTCTTGCTTAGGCTCTTCCAATAAATCGTTTCACCAGTGCCTCTGATTTGGTTCTGCTGATTCCAGACCATCCTGCAAAACCCCGCCCCACTTTAACATCTAATACCCAGCTCTGGAATTGTCCCTTTTCTGCTTGGTCTGACCAGGCCCTAGAGAACCTCTCTCAACCAGGCTCATCGCTCACTAGCCTTCACTAATCCCACTTTCCACTCCATGCTTTCCCTTCTGCAGGGCTTTTCTTCTCTACCGAGAACGCCCTCCCTCCTTATAGAATTATCTGAGTTCCATACACCTTTCAACGTCCATCTCAAGTACCATCCCCTCCTTGAAATGCTGATCTACCCAGCTCAACATGGTCTCTCCTTCTGAAGTTTTCCAACTGTACTTCTGCTTACAACATACACAACTACCTTGGATTATGGTAAATGTGTACATCGTTACCTCTTTCCTGGTAGGTTAGGAACTCTCGTCTTTGAACATTTTGCTTTTAACCCTACAAAGTTTTATGTATTGCTGGTAATGAAAATATAGTCGCCGAACAAGCCAATGAAAACAAGTCTAAAAGAAAACAAATTAAAAAGTTCAATGAATTGTCCTTTCTGGTTTAATTGTAAGACACTTGTTTTGACTTACTCTCACAGCTGAATTTTTAAGAAGTAAATTCTTAACAGACAACACCTTTACTTCTTCCTTCTCTCTTTCCCTCTCAGACTCTCCCCGGAATGGACACCTCATTTCAGACAGTGTTTGCTCATATACATATGAAGCTTTTGATAATTTTATAATCAATACCTATAGACATGACCAAGCAAGCCCCTTGAGATAGTTTTTAAAGGGCTAAAGCCAGGGTGCCTGGGTGGCTCAGTCAGTTAAGCATCTGATATCGGCTCAGGTCATGATCTCATGGTTCATGGATTTGAGCCCCATGTTGGGCTCTGTGCTGACAGTTCAGTTTGGATTCTGTGTCTCCTCTCTCTGCTCCTCCCCTGCCCAAGCTCTGTCTCTCTCTCTCTCTCAAAAATAATAAATAAAACATTAAGAAAAAATTTTTTAAAGGGCCAAAGCCAACTTGATTCTATGTCAAACATTTAATAATTGTAAAGCTCTTCTAGAATATCCAAATCATATGAATTCTGCCTAGTAGGGTGGAACAGAAATTTACTGGCATAAATGGTGGGGTGTTTTCTGTAGACTGTGGAATCATAGCTAATGATTAGGACCCTAAATGTATCTAGGTGGACAACTGATAACAACTTACAAAGCTTTTGAAAGCTACAATTCAACGACAGTAAATATGTTGAAGTCCTTTTGTAGGAATCAGAAATATATATGATGAAACACACACTCTTCCTTTCCATTACTACAGAAGAAAATTACCATTATAGGCTGCATAGAGGGAGGCTATAGAGGAAGACAAGAGATAGGAAGGAGACACTCTTAAAGCAAAGGTGTTTCTAATGTTCTGGTTCAAATTTGAATGAGTTTAGAGGTATTCATTTTATTATCATGCTGCACATACCCTTTTCTAGTAACTGTAACAAAAATGAAATCTAACACCAACCTTATGCCATGCATTGTAAGAACTTCTTTTATATTAACTCATTTAAGACACAACAACTCTAGGACACATGCATCACCATTATTCCCATTTTACAGATCAGAAAATTGAGCCACAGATAAGTAACTTTCCCAAGGTCGCCAGGCATTCTAGCTCCAGAAGCTATGCCCTTGCCACTCTGCTACCAGATATTTGAAAATAAAAACTATCAAGAAGTTTAAAAACAACAGAATCTGAAGATTGTTTCATAGGACAGTTACCCTACACGATTTCCTCCTCTTCCAGGCCATTGAAAGTTTCCTCAGTGAGTTCCTATCTACTGCAAAAGATTTCTCTTCTCTCATTAGGTTTCATTATTTTTCAGAAGCCACATTATTCACATTAACCTTGCAGTGAACTTAAACATGGCCTGAAATGTTATCTTCTCCACCTAGTCAATATCACATATCTGGAGACCAGGGCCTTGCTACAAAGCCTTTCCAGAAACATAGAAACAGTTGAAAAAGTTATTCTGCTACCAACCACTGTGTAAGTGCAGTTGAGTAACTGGACCATTATAGCTTCAATTCACCTATGAAAAGAGGGATCTGGTGATACAGGAGGTAATGTCAATTCTGAAGTGTGAATCTGTGTTGATTTTTCTCATTTTTGAATGCACGCAGATTATTATCTGTAATCACAAGTTTAGTGTCTTTTGCTTGTCATTTACCCTGGCGGTCCACTGACCCTTCTCCTCTCCATGAGTCAATAACCATGTTAACAAGCAATTAGTAAGCCCTGTGCCAAATGCTCTGGTCATGCTAAGGGGACAAAAACAATACTAACAATATGTGATTAGTTTTCACCTCCTAACTAAATTGTCTAGTCATGCCTGGGCCGATAGTTAAGGACTACCCATCTGGAGAGATTACAATGTGTGCTTTCCCTAAAGAGTCCATTGCAGGCCATTCACTGGGTCTTAAACTCCTCTCTCTCTGGACGCAAGGCCACCCCTGCCCTCTGGGGAAAGTGAAGTAAGAAAGGTAGTGGAGGGGACGATGAGCCAGCTGCCTCTAGCTGGGGGGAAATACGCCAGCCTATAATTCTCATGTGATAAGTGACTGTGGAAGACTGCCAGTCATCTTTCAACACTATCCCCTCTGTTTTCCAAGAACAGAACTCTGGCAGACAGCTGCCCGAATAAAGACTACACTTCCCATCCTTCCTTGCGATGAAACGTTGCCATACAGCCGAATTCTGGCCAATGGGATGTACTCAGAAATGTGTCCCAGGTGGTTGCTAGGTGACCTGTTGGCTGGGGATGGGGCACCATCATGGACCACAAGATGGAGAAACAAAATCCTGGAAACAAGGATCTCAGATCATGTGGTTCAACCAATACTGACGTAAGTTTAAGAAAAAGGAAAATAAACTTCTGCCCTGTATCAACTGCAATGAATTCTAATTAATAAAGCAATCTTTTCTTTCCTTTATCTAACCCTATCCCCTTGCCCATCTGATTCTTATGCTTTAGATCTTATTTATTTTAAATGTCCCTTCTTAAGAATTGCCTTCTCTGTCTTCCTCTTCATCTGCCCTCCATCAGGCCCCGTTATAAATATACTTTTAGGTCCCTAGATTTTTCTTTCCTTGTATTCATCACAATTTATATGTATTTATGTATTTCATTAATTTATACCTCCATCATTAGTCTCCAAACAGACTCTGTTTTTGTTTGGTTTTGGTTTCATTTTCTTCACCACAGGATCTTCTGTGGCTTGTGCAGTGCCTGGCACACAGGAAGTAATCAAATATTTGAAGAATAGGGGTGCCTGGGTGGTTTAGTCAGTTAAGTGTCTGACTCTTGGTTTTGGCTCAAGTCATGATCTCACAGTTTGTGGGTTCCAGCCCCGCATTGCACTCCGCACTAATGGTGCAGAGCCTGCTTAGTATTCTCTCTCTCTGCCCCTCCCCCCACCTCCCTCTCTCTGTGTCTCTCTCAATAAACAAACAAACAAACAAACAAACTTTAAAACACAACTGAGAGGGGTTTAGAAACAGTCCTTCCATTTGGCCCATTTCTTCCTCCCCGGCCAAGGCACTGAATGCAATGCTGGTACATAAAAGCACTCTCTCCTCCTCACTATAAGACCAGAATTCTAAATGGACATCCTGAAGCTTTGGTCTCCCAGATTCTCAGCCCTATAGCCATCAGCTCTTTTTCATCAGTTGCTCATCTTTGTATTTTCTGTAGATGTTTGGTTGGCTTTTGTTAAAAAATATAAAAATGCTTCAACAGCAAATGGCATTCTCCTTCCCTTCCCCCAACCTGATCTCTATCTTTCTTTCCCATTCTCTCTGTCTCTCTCTCTCTGTCTCTCTCTCTAACACACACACACACACACACACACACACACACACACACACACACACACACACACAGAACTAATCTAGTGGGAAAGAGACATTGATTCTTCCTTTGTATTTGAATCTAAGTCTTGAAACTAGTGAGAGAACGCGCTGTCATGAAAGATACAGAAAACACACAGGACTCTGAACCACTGTTAGTTTTGCTCCTTATCAGCCTGTGACTTAATTTTTCTGTTCAATCATCTTTGGAATGAGAATGGTAATGGCTACCGCCTACAACCCTTTTAGAATAGACTTAGACGGCAAGCAAGAAAATGCACTGTTTAAGAGCACATGCACGGCATCCAGCTGAATTACAGTTCAAATCCTGGCCCTGCCACTTTCCTTGATGTACGATCTGAGTATGAATGTAGAGTATTTACCAGAGTGTCTGATGCAGAATAAATGTTAATTAATTAGCCCCTGTCATTTCTCCTTTAAAAATTGTGAAGTATCCCACCAGTATTCATTTCTGTTACCCCAAGATGCATGCAAAGTAGAATGGCCAATAACAGAACGTTCATCCAATGCTTTCTCAGGATTCAGTATCACATCCTTCCTTATCCACAAGGCCGGCTGCCCTCCCCAGACAGAATGCTCCCTTCTGCAACATACTTATGTGAGAAAAGGCCAGCCACACAATTCCCTTCAGTTTTAAAGACTCAGCTGGCTCTATGAATTAATAACCTCACTAAAGGTTATCTACCAGCAAGAAGGGTGGGGAAAAAAGTCCTAATTGCTCTAGTTGGAGATGTCATTAGTTTGTTGTACCTGACTCCTATCAAGTCTGCATGGCATTTATAGAAAGGGCAGATACCAAGGGAAAATATTACCAAAGAGGACAAGCGTTGAACCTAAATACTAAATAGCTCCCTGCCGTCAACTAATCCATTTCTAAGGTAATCTATCTACAGAAAAACCTTTCTGATTCTACGGTCCTGATACTCGATTTGCTCAAGCTATAAAATTTTTATTTAGATCCCAGGGCCATTTCGATAAATCAAAATTGTCTTTTCTCCCCCTGCTGTTAGATACTAAAATCCTGTAGAACAGGTCTTAGACTAAGTGATCTAACCTAATTTAATTTGTCAGGAGCAAGCACCACTGATTTTTTTTCTTAACCCTCCAATTGCAAGTCTAGGGCCTTCTTTCTAAATGGGGACACTGCCATCGGAATCCTGAGTTCCATTATTAGTTAGTTTAATCTTAGGGAAACCTCTAAAAGAGCAAACCATATTATTTTCTCTTCCAGAATTTAATACAACTGCTACATACCTACTCTGAAGAGTGTGACACAGTTCAATTTCTCATGTTTACAAACACTAGCAGATAGCAATATGTGAGCAAAATGCATGGCGTAGCTTTTTAAAATAGAGCACCTGGGGTTTGTCATAAAAATGTGCTATGCTGTGTTTAGACAGACATAAATAAAAACTGCATGGTGTGGCTTTATCGCTCCTGAAGTGCATACCAACGTTTGAAAATGCCTACCGTATTTCATGTTAAAACATTTTCTAGTACCTACAAAATATTTATCTCAAATGACTAGAAGAGCTTTATAGGAAATGCCCGGTTTAGATCATTTATCACGAGAACAAGCTATGTAGAAGCATCAAGGATAAATATACCTTTCACATGTATTGGGAATCCAGCCTTTCTTTGAGGACTCATCCAATTCTCTTTGTTCAATGTAATTTTAGGGAGAACAAGGGGCAAGAACATTGTAATATGGTAATGGTATTGGCAAAACAAGGGTTTACTTGAGAGTTTTTACAGGGCCATCATAAGTATTATAGAATCACAAGATAAAAGGGTACATGCTTTGAAAAGTACTAAAGTTACCACAGAAATTCTTCCAGCATAGAGACAGGGTATGAACATTATTATTATTATTTCTAAGCGAGAAATGCTATAATTTGGATAGGTCTTCATACACAAATAATCTAAATGTCAGAAGTAAATGACCATGGAGCCCTCCCTTGTGGGCCAAAGCAGTCAGACCACTATCTCTAAAGTTCCATTTGATATGAATAATAATAATACCACTCTAAAGCACAGTTACCTCATCATTTATGTTTTAGCTGCTTGGCTCAAAATGTTTATCTAAAATAAAAGTATACTATAAGAAAATTAGCTTAGGGGCAGCTGGGGTGGCTCAGTGGGTTAAGCGTCTGACTTCGGCTCAGGTCATGATCTCACGATTCATGGGTTCATGCTCTGCGTCACGTTCTGTGCTGACAGCTCAGAGCCTGGAGCCTGCTTCGGATTCTGTGTCTCCCTCTCTCTCTGCCCCTCCCTGTTCATACTCTGTCTCTCTCAAAAATAAACATAGAAAAGAAAAGAAAAGAGAAGAAAATTAGCTTAAAGCTAGGTTTGTTGTGAGCTGAAATTTTTTCCCCCAAATTCCAATGTCTAAATGGTTAAAAATAACAGCATCGAGCAAAGGCCCTTCTATTTTTAAGCATTTTGGAGATCTAATTATAAAGAACGGCAGGTCTGACTATGGCCTTCTTTTTTCTGACAATGCCTTATTTCTTCCCAGACATTAACAACGAGTACCAACAGCCTATTATGGTGTCATTAGAAAGTCGATGAAGATAGATTTTCCAGCATTTCCAGGAGAGTTAACATGTGTCAACTCCTGTCCCCAGCAAGGCTAGCAGAAGGCACTGCTGGGCTGCAGGTAGGGAGCGAACGTAAGTTTTCAAAACAGGTGTTACTGTTGACACAACCATCAGACATTCTGCTTCTCCAAGGCTTTAAAGAAGAATACGTACTTTTAATTTTTAAGACAAATTTGTGGATTCCATAAAAAGGTATATTCCTGGGAGAATATCCAGAATAATGGGAAATCTGTGAGATAGGTCTCTCAGCATGATACCACAGTTCACCCTCCAGTATATGGAGACTAAGAATAGGACGACTCAACAGACTGGACTTGGACGCCACAAAAGTGATTAATTAACACGGCAGCTGGCCTGGCCTCTCAGTGGCAGCACGGAGGAAGTGGAAAAGTAAAATAAGCCTAGAAGTGGTTGCTTTTCAGTTCCTATGACTCCAGAGCTGCCGCACGTGTGTCAGAGGACAAGGCAAAACTGTACATTTTACAGAATCAAAGAGAGTTAAAGACGATTAAGATCTTAAGGATCAGTTAGCTCAGAGATTTTCAATGTTTCGGTGTTTAAGGATATTTCTAGATTAGAGCTCCTGGGTGGCTCAGCAGGGTGAGCGTCCGACTCTTGATTTCGGCTCAGGTCACGATCTCACGGTTCGTGAGTTCGAGCCCTGTGTTGGGCTGTGCTCTGATAGTGCAGAGCCTGCTTGGGATCCTCTCTCTCCCTTTCTCTGCCCCTCCCCTGCTTGCACACACATGTTCTCTCTCAAAATAAATAAACTTTAACAACAAAAAAAAGAATATTCCTAGATGCACCCACTGAGATTATGACTCAGCTGCAGCAGGCAGGAAGTAGTGGGAATATGTAACACTTCTAAAGCACCTGCTTTATGCCAGATACTGTGCTAAGTTCTTTACAAATATCACTTATTTAATTCTTGCAACAATCCTACTGGGTAGATGCTATTATATCCTCCATTTTAGATATGAGGAGACGAAGGCACAGAGTGATGAAAGAATCTGCCTGAGGATGCCCCAATAGAAAGTGAGTAAGTGTTAAGTATTCAAACCCAGACAGGCTAGCTTCAGAGTCTCAGCTCTTTGTCACTCCACTAAATCACCCATGGACTACAGGCTATGGTGAGGCCCAAGGCATTAACAAAGTGTCATCACTGAAATCATCTTTTCTTTTCTGAATGGAGAAACTCACACCCAGAAGAGTGAAATCTCTTATCTAAGACAAAAATCCTTCAGTGCATTTTCGGGGAGAAATCAACCATTATACAACACCCAACTGTTCTTAAATATTTCTCTATGCTTATTCCTCTAGGGGGGAAATGAATAGATGGCATTATTAAAAGCCAGCCCAGGGGTTTCAGCTGTGATTTTCTGACCAAGGTGCTGTTCTGGACACAGACTTCCATCCTCTTCTGCCCAACTCACCGTTCATTCACAGGAAATGACACGTTCCAGAGTCAGCATTAAGGGCTCCAAATCATGGTGATTCTCAAGGGAGGGAAAAGGGCGAGGGGAAGGAGAGATACCATCCCCCAAAATGGTAACTGAAGATACGGTTCATGTAATTTGAGGATGGAAAAGAAAGATGTGATTGTGATATGGTTCCTAAGGATGGTGTTCCTGTCCCTAAAGTGTCTATTCCAAAGCCTTAGTATGTGGGAAAACATCATTAGGTCCTCGCTGTGTTTTAACATAAACAGGCAGCCGAATATCCAGAATGATCAGGTCTACCCTAAGCTGGACCAACTCACGTACATTCTCGCAAAAAGTGATAAACACATCACCTAACATTAGACACGCAGGATCAGGCCCCAAATCATACGTGTCACTGAAAAGTTACCTTTTTACTCAGTTGTCATTTCTGTTCAGCAATCCAGGTAATTCTGGGGGACCATAAGCAAGGATAACCATGCATTCCAGATGAAGGGGGTGCCAGCATGACCACAGCGCAGAGGCATTTTCAAGGTAACAATGAGGGCGGGGGGGGGGGGGGGTGGGCGCAGAGGGGTTAGCTCGTTCCTGTTCTAATGACGTCAAACCAACCTTCATCACTTCCACCTGCAGGTCTTCATGGAGGGAAGGCGTCACTTTCACGGCATTCAGGATCTGATTGAGCAGCTGCTTCTCATCAGAATCTGTTTCCATGGATACAAACCTCTCTTCTGACAGAAGCTTCTGTAAAGAGGCACAAGGCAGTGATCACAGATAGGCTTCCCCCCTGCTGCCTCATTCTGTTGTATCTTAGTATGTGCTGAGGGTAATTGTACTCGGGAGCCACGTAGGTGAAGGCCGGTAGGGCAGAACTCATGCCATGTGCCAGTGAAAAAGAGAAACGCATCGAACCCTTGGTCAACAGTTTGGGCAAAGACCTTTTGCTGCTATTAGGTAAGTCATTCTAAATAACACGGCAACCATTCAGGTCACGTGGTTGGTGGAGGCGGAGGATGAATGTGCCCGGTGGGGGGGGGGGAATCCGGCACCTTACAAAGGTCACATTCACGCACACCCTTTCTGAATGTGGCTTTGTCACAGGAAAGGAGAAAGTCTTGTGGTCGACAAGTTCACTTTTCAGAAAAAGTTTACCTTTTTACTTTACCAAAGAAGCGCTCACGAATTCACACATCTTCATGCATTTTCAGCAGAAAACGAATCCCACAAAAACCGAACGAGAGGACATTCGCTTTCACGAGGTCTCTCAGGAAACGTTACACCTCACAGCTCTTTTGTATTTGGGGACAACTCTTATTTTCTAGAAAATTCTATCTTCGATTGTACCACAACCCGCCTCCCGACAACTTCTAAATCCTTCATCTTTCGCCGGAGCCACAAGGGCTAAGCTAAAATATCTGAAGTCAGCTATGAAGTCCACTTCAGTCTTTTCTTCTCTATACGAGACCTCCTGAGGCATCTTTAAATGTTCTTGGCGTGATATGGTTTCATAAATACTCTCCTGCTTGAAATGCGGCCTCCAGAGTGAATGTCACACATTAAGGGTGGTCCGACATTAAAGAATAATGCAACCAAGAGTGCCCCCTAAGGTCAACTGTGAACTTTGTGTGATTGTGTGTCACTGTAAGTGGATCGTTGGCCAAAGTGTACCATTTGGGGCCCCTGGGTGGCTCAGTCTGTTAAGCATCTGACTCTTGTCGGCTCATATCGGCTCAAGTCATGATTACATGGTCATGGGATGGAGCCCCATGTTGGGCTCCACACCGAATGTGGAGCCTCCTTAGGATTCTCTCCCTCTCTCTGCCCACCACCCCCCACAACTTGTGCTTTTTCTCTCTCTCTCTCAAAATAAATAAATAAACTTAAAAAAAATGTACCATTCTGGTGAGTGATGCTGTTCATGGAGGAGGTTATGAACGGGTAGGGTAGGGAGTATATGGGAAAGCTCTGCACTTCTTATCAATGTCACTGTAAATCTGACATTGCTCTTAAAAAAAGGAAAAAAAGTCTTAAAAATGTTTAAGATGGCAGAAGGGAAAGGCAAAAAGAAATGGGGTCTTCGGTGGCACCACTGAGCTGTTGAATCAGACCTAGAACTGACCACCACCAGAATTCTCATTATGTGAGATGACTAAATGGGTTTATTGCCTAAAACCAAAAACTGAAAAACAGCAATGTAGAATTTTAATTATAGTCTCGGATCAAATGAGCTTAGCTGCAAGTCACGGTACATTCTATGCTGACTTGCCCTGAAATCCTTAATTCTCATTCACCAGGGCTTCAATTAAGCTATTCCTCCCATTCTGTCCTGAGGCAGTCCATTTTTGAGACCCTGGTGAAAGATTCTGTATTTATCCCTTTTAAATTTGTCCTCGTCCCGTTCAGGGTAGAGCTGCAGCGGGGAAGAACTTTTGGAATTCTGATTCACCTTGGGTAAGGACTCCCTCTTGTAGCAGAATGTCACTGCAGATCCAGAACACAAGCATTTCGAACCTTCTTAGGACTGCCTGACCTTCTGGCCGTATCCTTTCAAAAGAGGTTTTTTTCACTACCACACAGTGCATGCCAGGTACCCCAGAGTTAAAGTTGACATTCAAACCTGTTTTTACTTCAAGTGATAAAGACTGCAAAGGCCTACAAAAGTGCCTACACTTGACAGTAGGTGACAGACGGTGGTAAGAGTACCCAGTGCCCACTCATTAGAATTAACAGATAAAGCAAGACCTTAAGAACATGGTTCTGTAAGCTTAGAGTGTCTGGGGGTTAAGAAATAACTACATGGGAAATCCATACCATATTAGAGAAAAGAAAACACACAGGTTAATACAAACGCCCATTCATATTCATGGCTGGCCCAAGGAGAAAACAAGGAGTATTTAATAACATTGACAGTGTTTAACAATGTTTAATACTGGGGCGCCTGGGTGGCTCGGTCGATTGAGTGGGCAACTCTTGATTTCAGCTCAGGTCATGATCCCGAGGTCATGGGATTGAGCCCTGAGGTGGGATCCTCACTGAGCATGGAGCCTGCTTGGGATATTCTCTCTCTCTCTCCCTCTCTCTCTCTCTCTCTCTCTCTCTCTCTCTCTCTCTCTCTCTCCCCCCCCCCCTCCGCCCCTCTCCACATACATGCATGCTCTCTTTCTCTCTCTCAAAAAAGAAAACATCTAATATTAACATGTACATTATTTAATTCCAATCCACTGGAAAAAGAAGAGTCTTAGTTTTCTCATTCATATGTATTGACTTTTTTTTTTTTAAATGTTTACTTATTTATTTGACAGAGGAAGAGACAGCGAGAAGGGGAGAGAGAATGCCAAGCAGGCTCTGTGCTCTCAGCCCAGCGCCAGATGCTGGGCTTCAACTCACAAACCGTGAGATCATGATCTGAACCTAAATCAAGAGTCGGACACTTAACCAACTGAACCACCCAGGCGCCCCATCAGAGGTATTAACTCTTAAGAGGCATTAGGGCCTTCTCTGGACTTAAAGGATGAAATAATACATACTAATGTGAAAAGACATCTGACAAATGCTACCCATCCATGGCCACACTGCACAAACCCCATAGGCTTGAACTACACAGAGCTTTGTCACTTAGAAACCAAACTGCTTCAATGCATTTATATAGCCATGACCTTTGCACTGTTCGAATTAGACCTATTACATATGGTGTAAAATATACAGGAGCAAATGCTCAGAGAAGGAAAGTGTTCAAGCAATCTGACTTTTATTGTCTTCTTCTTTTTTTTTTTTTTTCATTTTAGAGAGAGAGAGAGCATGTGAGCAGGGGAGAGGGGCACAGGAAAAGAGAGAGAGAATCCCAAGCAGGCTCCACATCTAGCATGGAGCCCAGTGTGGGGTTTGATCCCATGACCCAGGCATCATGACGTGAGCTGAATCAAGAGTCAGACTCTCAATGGACTGAGCCACCCAGGCACCCCTGGCTTTTCTGATTAGACCAAATTTCTTTTTGGCCCTCCAAGTTTGCTCTGGAAACAAAACACATGAGTTCATTCACTAACCTAACTGTAAAATGGAAAACAAGATAAAATCTTTCCAGTTTACTATTAATTCTCCTTACGCAGAACCACAGATGTTGAATTTATATAAGATTTTACTTGGTATAGAACTTGAGATGTTTCTCGGGGGATCAAGAGATCCTGGGCCCTCCTAAAGCTGGCCATCCTCCAAAACATTTCATTTCTATGCGAGCCTAGCTGGGTCCCCAGGAATCAGTATCAGATGACAAAGCCTCAGCAAGATAATGCGATCCACAGAGAAATGCTGGTAAATGTAAGAAAATCCTCTGTCCTCTGTGGTTATTACCTAGTTCAATCAAATTGTGGTCTGGGTCTTTGACGGCTAGTATTCAAAATGTTAAGTATTTGTTCTTTCAACGCCAAAGTAGCCTGTCAATTTCTGTCACCTGACTGCACCCAGTGAGAGCCTTACCTGTATTCCTGCCAAGGCATGTTGGGCCAGTTTCACATTCTTGGATTCCAAAGCCAACTGGAGAGGTAGCAAGCATTTCTCCCTGGCAAACACATAAATAAGGACAACAAAACACATGAGCTCAGCAAAGCTGGCAGTCAAATGATTGAAGCCTTATGTACACCCACTCCCAAATGCTGTGACACACATACATAAAAACTATAACCAACGATAAAAATGCACAGGGACCTAAAAAGCCACAGCTAAAGAAATATGAACAGAAATGATAGCACATCAGCACTTGCCTTGGCTACAGGAAGAGCCAACACAAGGACTCTCAAACAATTGTTTTGACACACAAATTATTACATGGTGCGATTCTTACCAGTCCATGAACATGCCTTGCTCTTTCCTAAATATACTTGCTTATACCCGGTACATCTGGGGTGAACAAGTCTAGAAAGCACCATTAGAATAGATTTCTATGCCTTGCTCATGCCTCTCTCTTCCCTACAAAGAGAATGCATCACCACCACTACTGTGCCTCATCAATATAAACTGAAAGTCTATTTTGTCAGTTTCTCTCCCATTCAAAATGTTGCACAATCATTTATAATTTGTAAATTTGCTTTTTAGCCTCCATCAGGCAGATCTGAATTCTGTGATGGGTTCCTAATAAACATGTTTCCAAGACAGAACGATAAACAAAATAGCAACAGCTTTGACCAATGAGAAGTACCTAGTGCCATGGGAGAGATGAAAAAGACCTATGTGGAGAGGTACTTGGGGTATTTTTAAAATATTTATTTATTTATTTTGAGACAGAGTTAGACAGCGAGCAGGGGAGAGGCAGACAGAGAGAGAGAGAGAGAGAGAGAGAGAGAGACAGAGAATCTCAAGCAGGTCAGCACAGAGCCTGATGTGGGGATTGAACTCATGACCTGAGCCAAAATCCAGATCAGACACTTAACCGACTGAGCCACCCAAGTGCCCTGGATATTTTAAAGCTTAAAAACAAATAAATGGGGACTAAAATACGTTAGGAATAAACCAAAAGGGCTACCAAAAAAAAAAATCTTTCTGTTAGAACATTCACTCTACATAATTAAACAACAGTCCAAGAATTTTAATCAACCTGTTATTTCCCCATGGAGCTATACTGGCATAACCAATGAAATGTTCCTTAATTTTACCAGGTTCCTCCACCCCCACTTTAACTGCAGCAATATCATTTTTATCTATTCAGCATAAACCAAAAGATTGATTGACTTTAGGGAGTATAAAAGCTATAGGGTAAGACTATAAGATTTCATCTTTGGAGAAATAAGGGCCACTGTCATAGAACCCAATGAAACACAAGTTAATTATAGCTTTGATTCCTTCCTATCTGTCCGGCAGCTCTACTGCTTTTCTATGGAACCTTCCATCAGCAGAACAAAGACAGACTCCACCAGAAAGAACATCCACCTTCCCAATCCTTCTCACCTCTCCCCTCACCAACCCAATGCTGCAATAGCCTCTTTTACGTGACAATCGATGAACTCTACAACCATTTTTCATTAGACACATCCTGTGACAGATGGGTAAGTTACCCAACTGTGTTACTTCCAGCGGGGTGGCTCGAATTTTGTCACCGTACTGTTATTACCAGCTTCACTACCATTACAAGACACACGCGTCTGCACCCTCAGTTAAAGCAGGTGTAGTTGATTTTTCCAAATGCGTTTTTTCTTTTGTTTAATCATAACCAGTTTATAAGCTGGAAAAATTAACTGGAAGGGTGGAAGTTGAGAAGTAGGAATGAGAGGCAGATGGAGTATGAGCCAGAATAACCACAGAATTTCACCTATAAACCCTTGAAACAATCAAATTTCCATCAGGATTCATTCACCGTGAAAGAACTTTCACATTCAGAGTGAGATCTGCCAGTGAAGGCGCAGGACCAATGAGCGAGCATGAAGGCCCGTAACTCTTACAGCCTCGCAGCTTGGGGAAGGGCAAGTCTCCGTCGAGTGGCCGTGTGCTGAAAATCCGTAAGTATCACACATTACTCACTAAGGGCAGCAAACAAGAGTGGAGACCACATTCAGCAAATAGGGCACACCTGGAAATGCCGAACCTTCTGACCTTGGGAAGCAGCATTATGTTTGCATACAAACAGTTGCAGACTCTGTTGTAGGTAATTGATGAATCATGGGAATCTACCCCCCAGACCAAGAGCACATTGTATACACTGTATGTTAGCCAACTTGACAAGAAGTTATATTAAAACAACAACAACAAGAAACAAAACACTGCAGACTCCTATTGCTTTGCCACCTTCAGAAATAGTCCGTGAAATCCACATTCCACCTTCTCATCTAGTTATACATTCACACGATTTATCTTCAGACCTCAGCCAGGTTACGAACAAGTGTGAGGGCCACCAGGTTGTACCCCGATTCTAGAGGACATCACTGATTGGCTTGCTCCCTGTGCTAGTCTTCTTGGTCACCAGACAGGACTGAAAGATGTTAAGTGGTTCCGCTAGGCTTTGGCTTACTTGAAAGGTATCAGAATTTGGTGGAAAGAACATGCGCTATGGAATCACACAGAGCCAGATTCAAACCCTAACTATAAGCTGTAGAATCCCAATCAAGATACTTAACTTTGTTGGATATTAGCTTCCCATTACATAAGAAGGGCAACTGAAGACCAACCCAGCAGGACTGCAGTAAGGAGTACAAATAATACATATCAGGGGCTGGCAAATTTCTTCTGTAGATAATAAATATTTTAGGCTTTCCTGTCCATAGTGTCTCTGTCCTAAGTACTCAGCTGTACCACAGCACAAAAGCAGTCATAGATAATACACAAATCAATAAACAGGGATATGTCCCAATAAAACTTTATTTGTAGAAACAGGCAACAGGCCAGATTTGGCCTATAGGCTATCGTTTGCCCCGTCCTGATATAGACAAAGGCCCAGCACAGATCGTGATTTGCAGCACAGGATAATAAGATCTAATCTTCTCACAGTATGCAGAAGATTTTGCACAGGACGTGGAGCTAATTGTCCTGGGAGGGTTTTGGCAAAACCAAGCTCTCTTCTGGAGAGAGATCTTAGACTACCAAGATGTCTCTTGGAAAATAAGTGTTTTGAGAAAGCAGATAGATTTCATCTAGGTACTGAGCCAAGGCACTGCATCCATCCAAGCATCTATTCAACCAACATCTGAGTGCCTTATGTATGCAAGGCACCATCACGGGTACTCGGAAAAATCTGGCCAGAAACACAACAGAACAGGTACTTGCTTTCATTTCATTCAAGGAATGAAATGAGGAAAAAATAAAATTAGCACTTATTTCTGTTTAGTGTACCTGTCACTTCCACCTTAAAATAAGTGTTTTTACCCCATTTTACATTTAAGAAAATGGATGTTCAGAGAGGTTCTACAGCCTGCCCAAGGCTACACAGCTAAAATCTATTAGAGACAATCCAAATGTAAATCCATCTGACTCTCAAGCCCAGTTCCTTCCAACACCCTTTGGTCTCAAAAGATCTGAGCAGAGTTAGAATAGATTTGTTTCCTAACCTTTTTGGGATCACAAGCATAAAATATCTGGCACAGGACCCTCTTCCTAGAGAAATGCAGAAATCATTTCAGAGGACTCATGAGTCCCCCAAACCCCAATTTCACATGGATCCACGTTGAAGGCCCTCTGACCTCAAGGGAAAGGACCCTGCCCAACATGGCGGATATTTTGGTGTGTCAAAGAGAGTCATGTTCCCTGACTGGGCTTAGAGTTCCACAAGGATAGGCTTTGAAGTGATGTTATGCTGAGCCTGGGGCAGAGAAGTAGGTTCTTTGGGGGGGGGGGGGGCGCGCGTGGAAGACAGGAGGTAAGGGGAATGACTGTCTTTAGCATTCAAGGTGTCTCCTCCCCTCAGACCCAGCAGAGTCCCAAATTAGCATCACAAGCCTCAGTTCCTGACTTCAACAGGAAATGAACACATGGGAAACGAAGCTCATGGGGCACAAATGATTTCCTTGTTTGCCCTGTGATACCATCAAGATCCTGATGCCCTGGTTTTGTGTGTGTGTGTGTGCGTGTGTGTGTGTGTGTGTGATTTTAATAAAAGAAAATACAGGCCTGTTAATTAGGTCTCAGGATGAAATTCATAATGGAGATGCGAGGCGGCACACAGTCCCCTTTGCACATACTGTATTGGAATAAATCATCTTTTGATCTTTCTAGATGCTGCCTCATTAGGAAAAGGGCATACCAAAAATCAATATTCAGTTATATTAAGTGATTATTTTTTATGCACAGGCATGTGCAAGGTCCCTCTTGCCTAATTAAATACAGGCAGTGGCTCCAGGTTTCATGTCCTGACATGCGATTATTTCTTAAAGAAAAATTAGTTGTGTTGCATATGCATGAGGAAGACGTCATCCCGGGACACTGCCTGGTATGTCAAGGAGACTAAACCTATTTCCTTTACTGTGTTGTCATGGGTCACAGACCAGCCTCACTGGGTTGGAAGATGACAATGAACAAAGGGAAATTAAAATAGGTGAATAAGGGGAAGTTGAGATTTACCAAAAATCAGCTTTCTATACTAACATCAGTAGGGGCTTCAAGTAAAACCAAATTCCTGAAGGTGGGGCTGGTTTCTTTTTGATGAACCACAGGGGGAAGAGCACAAAGATACTTCGGATTTCTAAAGTCTGCTGACACGCTCCAATTCTAGGATTCTAGGATCTAAGCCATGAATTCAGCAACTGTCTGCATTGCTTCACATAATAACCATGGCTCTGGCTGAGAATCAGAGGCTTGCGTGGGCAAAGTCCCGTGGTCACATATTCACATTTATATTTTCCTTACAACTTTTCAAAGTAGAGATTTCATTGTCAACAAGACGAAGAGACAGATTACCTGCCCAAGCTCACAGGTTGGTAAATGAAACAGTTGTGACTTAAGCTTGTACCACGTGGCTTCAAAACCCATAGCCTAGGTCTCCGCGAGGCTTTTACCAGCAGACAGCTCCCCACTGACGGCGGAATATGACAGACACATCATTTTATAAATAGCATTCAAAGGTCACCCAGGTTAAAAGACTGGGGACAGGCATCAGACAAGTAATATAAATTATCTTATTTTGAGCGATTGTTGATGAAACAACGCGTTGTATTTGACAGCCGGTATGTCGTTATGAGAAGGTATCCGCAGTTTGGATGAAGGGGGAAATGTGGCTTTCAAACCAGTTGCTAAGTTCAGCCTCCAGCCATCCGTTTCTCCTCGTAGCCACAAACTTTCCTAATTTGAGTACCAGTGAGGGAGGTTTCTCACTGCTCCCCCTCCCCACTTGTGTGACACTTGGGGACATGACTGTGTTTATGAATACTGAGGCTTTAAACAGTTTGTGTTGGCACTGATGAATTTGCATGGACTACGTTTTGCCAGAATCAATTCTACTGAATCAACTGGAATTGAATTCATTCCTTAATAAATTTTCTCTGCAGTGCCTTTAAAAGAGTTTACCTTTTTGGGGTGCCTGGATGGCTTAGTCGGTTAAGCATCTGACTCTCGTGTTCAACTCAGGTCATGATCTCAAGGTTCATGAGTTTGAGGTCTGCATCAGGCTCTGCACCCAGCCTGCTTGGGATTCTCTTTCTCTCTCCCTCTGTCCCTCTCTCCCGTGTTCTCTCCTCTCTCTCTCTCTCAAAATAAATAAACTTAAAAAAAAAAGTTTCCATTTTATTTGTTTTCATGTCTAATTTAATAAAATTATTTTTATCAGTATCAATCCTTTTCTATTTCATAACAAAGATTAGATTCACCCTCCAGGAACTTTTTTTAGGTGTTATGAATGCAACTATCAACAACATAAAATTCCTTCTCTCCTATGGGCTTTCAAGACCCTTTAGCAAGCCTACTGCAATTAAGTTGAGCATACGAAATGACCATTTTTGTAGATTGGAAAGGTTTGAATATCAACAATTTTATATGATTCTATCTATTTTTTTAAATCCCAAATAATAGAATATGGTTATGCTCATATTTTCTCTCAAAATATACGCTTTCACTATCTATCATTTTATTGTAAAAGGCTTACATGTACATAAAAACATTCAAGCAGTAGAAAGGGTTATGTATATAGCAGTGAAAATCAACTAGGGCACTCTCAGGAGACCTGGACTAAATGTTGATGATGGGTGTTTTCGGACGTAGCATGGGGGAATCTTCTGTTGTTTTATACTTTCTATTTGTATCAATTGTTCTTATTAAGAGAATTTTTTTTAATGTTTATTTTTTGAAGGAGAGAGAGACAGAGCGTGAGTGGGAGAGGAGCAGAGAGACAGGGAGACACAGAATCCGAAGCAGGTTCCGGGCTCTGAGCTGCCAGCACAGAGCCTGACATGGGGCTTGAACCGATGAACCGTGAGATCATGACCTGAGCCGAAGTCAGATGCTCAACTGACTGAGCCACCCAGGCACCCCTGTATCAATTTTTATATGATAATTTTAGAATATACTTGTATAATCTGAACAGAATAGTTTTTAAAGCCATAAAGCCATTGGCTCCTTACAAAGATAACCATCACTGTGTTTCCTTCTGTTCGGCTCACAAAGTGAGTTACTTTGCTTGTATGGCGGCAAAATATTAAATATAAAACTAATTTTCTTCCATTTCTTACTGGTACTTACATTGACGGGCCATGCATTCTTTATAGCAATTATACCAGCTGTTCTGGTCTATAAACAAAGCCTCCATGTACAAGACAGTCACACTATGCTAATTGACTTCTTTTTGTAATGAAGGACAACTATAGGCAATGAAGTAGGCTGATCAATCATCGGAAAGCTTGTAAATATGATCTATATTCTACCTTTGCTGTCTGATACGTCTAATGGCTCTTATATAGTAGTTGGGTATATGTACGGAAGTAGATTAAATTTGCTCAAACTCTAGAATTTACCTTGAAAATCTTATTTTTCTAACATCTATGAGACAAGCTTGTTTTCCTGACATTTCTTTTTTTTTTTAATAAAAGAAGGCAATTCCAAAGAAAACAAATTGCAAAAGAAGAAGCAACATAAACACAAAAACTATTTTGTTACATTATTGTGATAGGACAACGGTAAACCCACTTACCTTTTCCATTTCAAACTCTTCCACTAACATTCTGACAATATTTTAAAAATACAGAACACTACAGGTCAAGAAAACAATTCATAAAAAAATACAGTTTTATTCATTTTGAAAATATTTGCCCACTTTTACTGAGAACTTATTCAGTTCCAGGTGTGCAACATAATGATATATGCATATACTGCAAAATGATTGTCGCAGTAAGTTTAGTTCACATCCATCACCACACAGTCACAATTTTTTTCTTGTGATGAGAACTTTGACGAGGCCTTTCTTAGCAACATTCAAAATATACAACAGCGTTGCTAAAACTATAGTCACCATGCTGTGCATGACATTCTAGAACTTATTTATCTTTGAAAAAAAATAAAGATGCATTATGGCTTGGTATTTTCACCTACAATCTGCGATTATCAATAAAATACACATTCTATGTAATCAGGTGCAAAAACACTACAGTTTCCTTTTTTTTTTTAATTTCTAGAGGAAAGGAGACATGAAGTTAAATTAATCATAAGGGAGGTTGCTCTGGTTGTTTTTTTTTTTTTTTTACAACTATCGAGCATTTATTATGTTCAGGGCACTGTGCTTGGTACTGAGTACAGAACAGAGGGAGAAGCAGCCATCATTCCTGTCCAAGATACAGGCAACTGTCAATTCACCTCCTGATCATCAAAAGAAGGAAAATGCCTGAGAAGTGTTAGCATCAGGGTTATTAAGGTTAGTTAGCTGAGCCTTTAGTTAACTAAAGGTAAGTCCAGTAAAAAGACCAAAGCAAGTGACCTTCTCCTTCCACCGGACACAACCTGCTGTGTTGGATACAACATATCGGTTTTCTTTGGCTCGAGGGTTCTGTCATTTTCAACCAGAGGATCCTTAATTGATACATGGGAGAGCAGCCATGCAAGTATAGAGACGCCATTTATCGAAGCCTCTAAGGGCTTAGGCACATGATCGACTTTAAGTTTTATGCCAACCCAATGAGGAGGGACAAATAGTATCCGCATTTATCGATGAGGGAGAAGAGGATAAGAGGAAAATTCACTCCTGGAAAAGTGGTGGCGGAGTAACTGGACCCATGAACCCAAGCTCCTCCATAGCATGTGACCTTAATGGTTATCATTTGTCACTCTCAAACCCGGTTCCAAGACTGGGTTAAGCATTTTACACACAATAAGCCTGTGAAGGACCTTTCATGACAAACAAACAAAAAGCCCAACCTCCTTTCTTTCTGTCCATTGTCTATCCAACCTTGCATTTTCTCGTATTACCTCCCATGGCAATCATTTACACACTGACTTTTACATTTTTCCACTGTGAGACACTGTAAAGCACTCCTCACCTCCATTAACACACTTAACAATTCCTCGTATGACCTCTTCTTGTGACACCATGGAAAGGTTTATTCTTTAAGACTTCCATAAACAAAAGTTTGTCAGGAGCTATCAAGAGCTTAAAAACATAACTATGCTTTCATGGAGGATCTTCTATTCCATAAAACTTTTCTAAAGAAATCATTATGCATGTAGCAAAGCTTTGGATGTGAAGATTTTTTTTACTGTCATTTTATTTATAACAGAAATAAGGTTAAATAAATCATGGCACATCTATAGAATGGAGTAAGAGGCAACAATTAAAAGTATTCTGAAAAGTTTCCATTGACACAAGAAAATGCTTTGGAATCTTATGCCAAAAAATTAAAGAATGAGAACGAACAGAGAATATATACCATAGCGTGGACCCCACTCTTAAATAAACAATTACATACAATTGCAGAATGGGTGGAGGAGAACGAGAGGCTGGAAAGAAATTCCTCAAACCATGTTCAGAATGTCTCTCTGCCTTTTGGGAATATGGGTGATCTTGGTGTTAGTATTTATATGTTTGTACATTAAAAAAAATTTCAAGAATATATTACCTTTAGAAATAAAAAGTAGAGATAGCCCTATACTACACTAGCAAAAACACCCTCTGATTTTCCTTCAAAGCTTCTGGTCTGGGCCTCTGAATGGCCTTATTTCTGGTAACAGCTTTCATCTAATACTTCGTGGGCTTCCTCTGTGCCAACTTCCTCTCCTCTGTTAAGTCACCACTCTTCCCTCTTTATCAAAAACTGGGTCATATTCCTGGAATAGTTTCCCTTCTACTTTCCTCCAAGACATTCTCTTATCATTTTTCAAACACATCCTGAATTCTTTCTTCTCCCTAAAGTCTTTTTGACTGAAAATAGGCTTGCTTGGGACCCTAAAATATAGTTACCTTAGTCATATAATCTATAATCAGTATGCTTAATCTCATTTTGCTTCTTCCTATGGCATGTTTTCCTTTTGGGCTTAGAGCATAAATATACCGACAGCATGAAACCTGCCTATGGGAGTTGCTCTGCCCTGCGTTAGAACACAGACCACGTGCATTTTGTTACTTAATGATTTCTTATGATGAAAGTGTTCCAACTGGCAATTAAGAGGTCAGATTCTGCCCAGAATCTCTGCCGTGAAGAGTCAAAAAGTGGTAAGCCACCAAAACAGAAAGGATTTCTAATTCAAATATTCAAATTTTAGGGAAGAAGAAAAAGTAGCTGGACAATACCACCAACATAATCTTTTTTTATGCGCTGATAATTTTACGCAAATAGATAGCTACCTCTTCAAAAATAGCAGTTTTATGGCATAAATATCTTCCAGAAAAGTCTACATAACCAAAGACAGTAACCTAAGAAAGCACAACTAAATTAATCACATTCAGACAAAACTGTGATTTATGCTCTATTCAGAACTCACTGGCCTATTAAAGCTCACAAATTATATATATGTATATGTATATACATTTTTATAAAGATGCTCATCACTTAAATGCCATGACAATGAAATCCTAGGACTAAATGTAAAGTAACATTTTTCTGCGAATTAGAAATTTCCAGTTGTCATGTCAAAATGCCTCCTAAAACCAGTCCGTTAGCAGATCTGCACAACCATCAGAACTAAAATTTGTATTCCTTGATTGTTAATAATTTACTTGTGAAATGTGCATAAGATTTTTTGTAATAAAAAGGTCTTTTAAAAAAAATACTTATCTAGCCTACTATATATGACCAGACTCTGTATGAAAACAGAGGCATATAATGATAAGACACCCAGCTCCTGTCCACATGGAAGCCACGGCCTCAGGGAAGTAACAGACAAGGGATAGCAGAAAACCATAGGTAATAAAGTAATACACACTTGTATTAAGGTATAAACAATCAACTATGAGCATATAACAGGAATAGGAGAGATCCAGTCTAGGAAAATTCAAGTATCTTCATGGGCAAGGTGATGTTCATTTCACTTTGAAATGGAAGGGATAGTGTAGGACTTGGCAAAGCAGAGAAAGAAGCAGGAAAGACATATCCAGCTGAGGCTGTGGGTGTCAAGGCACACAGCGGGTTCGTTATGACCGGGGAAGGCATGGTGGGAATACTGATGAGAAATGAGTTTGGCAAGGTAGATCCAAGACAGTTTTTGAAGGGTCTTTGCATGCTATGCCAGAGAAACTGGCCTGCAGTCAGTTGCAAATGAGGAGCTAATGGAAGATTTTTAATCCAGGGAATAATGTGACCACAGACATTTTCTACAAAACAAATCTCTGGCTACAATGTAGGGAATGGATAAAAAGTAAAGTATCATGGAAAAAAAACTTCTGGAGTCCAACTAATCTGGGTCAAACTCATGCTCTGCCCATTATAATCTATACACTGTTTAACCTCTGCAACTCTCACTTTGCATATGGACCTAATATTGCCTACCTGGAGAAATATTATGAGGATTAGATAAAAAGCTACATTAGAAAAATTACTGATTTCTCATCCTAACATTTACAGCACTCCTGAAGGTCCCTGGCCAAACTGCCTTCTCTTCCCACCCCTGGCTCTATCCTGCCCTCCAATGGGTCTCATGGCACAGATCTCAGACTACAAGTTAGGCAAATAGCTGCCCTTTATCCAGCCCTTGTGCCTAGAGATGCACACATCTGGGGCACCATCTGCTTTCTGAAAGATACAACTGGGAAAGAGGTCTGCATGCAGTTTCTGCAAGGAGGCTCAGCATAGTCCAAGCAGGGAATTCTGAGGTCTCAAGTGTCCAGAACATGAACTGAGGCGCTGGGGTGGGCTCTGGGTGGGAATGTTCCCTCCACTCTGGAGAGGACAAGAATGGAGCCTCTACTACATAAGCCCAGAGAAGGGTCCCACTTCTCCCAGGATGTAGGGTGGTATGACAGTGCTTAGCATGTCGTGTACACTCAACAAATGATTGTTGTCATGGTACCTTTTCTTACTTTCACCACTGTCTTGTTATTATAGTTTTGTTGTTGTCATCATTATTTACTGGAGGTAGCAAAGCCTGGAGGAAGGAACTACACTCTGTTAACAAGGCCCAGCACTGGAAGTACGATACAGTTAAGTTATGTTCAGGAATGCAAAGGAAGAAACAGTGGGGAGCCTGGGCAGCACAGTCAGTTAAGCATCCAACTTCGGCTCTGGTCATGATCTTGCAGTTTGTGAGTTTGAGCCCTGTGTCGGGCTCTGTGCTGACAGCTCAGAGCCTGGAGCCTGCTTCAGATTCTGTGTCTCCCTCTCTCTCTAACTCTCCCCTGCCTGCACTCTGACTCTTCCTCTCTCTCTCTCTCTCAATAAGTAATAAACATTTAAAAATGTTTTTTAAAGGAAGAAACAGAACCTAGAAATAGCACAGAAGAGGAATAGAGAGGACTTCCTGGAAGAACAGTTTTGAGGATAGAAATGGCAAGGATAATAACTATATTTTTCAATATTTTGAGTTTCAGGTTCTTTTGGGCATCCAAGTGTTGATAAGCAGAAAATTGGATGTACTGGTTTGGAGCTCAGCAATTAAAGGATATCCATCCTAACGTGGTGGCTGAAGTCTTAGAAGCGGATGAAACTTCCAAGGCAAAGTATAAGATGCACAGCAGAAAGACTGAGCGCAGAAAAATCCCTCCAGCCAGCGAGCGGAGAGAGGGAAGGATGCTAGCAAAGAAGCCAGAGGAAGTTGTGACTGCATAGAAAGGTGGCGGAAGGGAAGACGGCAGAAGGAAAGATCTCCTTCAAAGATATGCCCATCCAGTACGAGTACTCACCAGTCATTGAGTGCCCACTCTGCACCAGGCACTTTATAATCTCATTTAATTGAGTACTTACTACAAAACTGGGAGAGGTAATTATTTCCACAGGATCAATGAGCTAACAGATTCAGAGATGGTAAGTAATGTGTCTGATGCCACCTAACCAATATACAGTGTTTGGTCCCATTAGAAGCTTAACCCCACTGTTAAAACAGGAAACAAAGGAGCACTTGGGTCATTGCTCTAGAGGAGGAGATGTAACAAGCCGAGAAGTGATAAGCCCATCCATTTAAGCTGGGAACTTTTCCATTAGGTTATAGCTCATTTAATCCTCATGAGGACTGGGACACTGGGCATTATCAAGTTCATTTCATAGTTCAAGACATGAAAGCTCCCCAAATTATGTAAAAGGGCTGGTAAATGGAAGAATCCAGATTCAAAGAGAACGACTATATATATGGCACAAAAACCTTCTCTCTTTCCACAGCAACATGCTACCTCTCTATCATGAGGAAGCAAGAGCTAAAAGGAGAGGATAAAGACATCTACAATATGGAAACAAGCATAGGCATCCTTGAATATTGACCAAAGTAATAAGTTTTTTTTTTATTTTCCAGCTGACCTATGTTCTCCCCCCAAACAATCCAGCACACAAAAGCCAATACGATAATCCCCGCTTTTCTCAGGATGGGTATAACTGAGAACTGTTTCCATCTGAATAGTGCACTCAGATATAAAATGTACAGGCCCACAGGTTGCAGAAAATAGAAGAACCTGTATCTTTTACTCTTTCATTGACTTTTTGTCTACACAATAAACTCTTCAGCCTTAAATTGTCAAATTTAGCCCAACATGTAAAAGCTAAGCATCAGGCTACTTTGAATACAGGGAAAGGCCAAGGACAATACGTTAAAGCTTAGATCTCCCGTGTCAAGATAGACTGTACCATTCAAGGCTAACAATTGTTCATCAAAGGCATGCTCAGGGCTTTTAAACCTCATGTCCTCTCTATTTACACATCCATCCATCTTCACAAATGCTGCCCTTCTTCACGCTTCTGCTTGACCCTAGTAGCATTTCTAGAGCCCCTCTTGGCAGGGTCAGTGCCTTCTTCCCCATGACACAAGACACAGTGGCTGGTTACATGGGTGGTTAGGAAAATTGTTAACTGTCGGGGGGGGGGGGTGGGGAATGTATTCACCTTTCTTGGCTCACAATTAACTGGTAATCAAGGTCTTTGTGAAATCTACTAAGCAAGTAAACTGCCCTACTAATATTACAATGGCATACACTTTTTTTTTTTAACGTTTTATTTATTTTTGAGACAGGGAGAGACAGAGCATGAACAGGGGAGGGTCAGAGAGAGGCAGACACAGAATCCGAAACAGGCTCCAGGCTCTGAGCTGTCAGCACAGAGCCTGATGCGGGGCTCGAACTCATGGACCGTGAGATCATGACCTGAGCCGAAGTCGGCCGTTTAACCGACTGAGCCACCCAGGTGCCCCAACAATGGCATACACTTTAAAATTGAGACCATACCTTCAAAGAGGAGCTCTCCAGAATTTTATGCCAATTTTAAGCAATTTTTAGAATTATAACTACAATGGGGGAAATATTAAAATGACTTTTCCTATGGTACATCAATTTGATGGAATTTTAATAGCCTCAAAATGTTCTTAAAGAACTCCTAATAGCATCTAAAAATTTTTTTCAATATAATACTAAGTAAAAGTAGCAAGCTGCAAAACATTACATACCTTGTGACCTAATTTTCATGATATACATTCAAAAGAAAAAGCAATGTTAAGATCTATTATCCCTAGATGATCTGACTTTTGCGTCCAACTGTCAAGGTTTGGAATTCAGACTTTACCAGTTATTATTGGGTAACCTGGGGCAAGTGCTAGCCTCCCCATGCCTGTCCGCTCATCTATAAAGTACAGATGTAATGAAACTTACTACATAGTTCAAACAACATGGCACTAGATATCAGGAATGACGTTTTCTAGGCTTTTGAATTTTCTGCAGTAACAACATGCTTTGCAACCTAAAAACATTCTTTTTCCCCCACAAGTGTGTTATTTGTGTATTCTTTTACTTTGTAGATAATTTAAAACAAGTATATTTCATATAGTAGGACACAATACTACCTTTTAGACCCCTCTCTTATGCCACTCACAAAAATTAACTCAAAATGGATTGAAGACTTAAATGTAAGACCTGAAACTGCAAAACTCCTAGAATATGGTAAAAAATCTCCTTGACGTTGGCCTTAGCAACAATTTATTGGATAACAACCAAAGGCACAGAAAACAAAAGCAAAAATAAACAAGTGGGATGACATGAAACTAAAAAAGTTCTTCACAGCAAAGGAAACAATCAGCAAAATGAAAATGCAACCTACAGAATGGGAGAAAATATTTGCAAACTGTCGACCTGATAGAGGTTATATCCAAAATATGTACAAAATGCATACAACTCAATAATTATAAATAATCCCGTTAAAATGAGCAAAGAAACAGAATAGACATTTTTCCAAAGAAGACATGAATTTCCAACAGGTGCATTAGAAGGCTGTTCAAAATCATTAATCATCACGGAGACGCAGATCAAAACTACAATGAGACATCACCTCACATCTGTGAGGCTGGCCATTATCAAAAAGATAAGAGATAATAAGTGTTGGCAAGGATGTGCGCTGTTGGTGAGAATGTAAATTAGTACAGCCCTTATGGAAACAGTACAGAGGTTCCTCAAAAAATTAAATAGGGAACTACCATATGATCCAACAATCCCTGGGTACGTGCCCAAAGGAAATGAAACCAGTCTCAAAGAAATATCCGTGTTCCCATGTGCACCACAGCATTATTCACAATAGCCAAGGTATGGACACAACCTAAGTGTCCACCAACAGATGAATAGATACAGCAAATGTGATATCTATCTATCTACCTACCTACCTACCCAGATATAACTAGATATCTATACTTAAATACAGATACCTAGGAGAAATACACAAACACATGATGGATTATTACTCAGCCATAAGAAAGAAGGAAATCCTGCCATTTGTAGCAGCATGGATGCACCTAGAGGACGTTAGGCTAAGTGAAATAAGCCAGAGACAGAAAGACATACAATGCACGATCTACTTATTTGTGGAATCTAAAACAGTTAAGTCAAAGAGAGAGTAGAATGGTGGTTGCCAGGGGCCAAAGGGTGGAAGAATAGGGAGATATTGGTCAAAGGGTACTAACTTTCAGTTATAAAATGAATAAATTCCGGGGATGTAATGCACAGCGTGGTGACTATAGTTAGTAACACTGTATTACATACTTGAAATTTGCTAACACGGTAGATCTCAAGTGTTTTCATCACACACACAAATTGTAACTATGTGAGATGATGGATGTGTTAATTAACTTGATTGTGGTCATCATTTCACAATGTCTACGCATATCAAGTCATCATGTTGTACACCTTAAATATACACAGTTTTATTTGTAAATTAAACAGTTTAATTTGTATATACTGATTTGTAAATTACTTGTCAATAAAGCTGGGAAAAGAAACTGCTGCCTTTTTATATTTTGAAGTTACAGCCTCTGTCCCATTAAACGCTCTACAGTTCTTCCCCCATAGGCATCAAAAATCACATTCAGCCATCCACGTATAGTGATCACTCCCCCTAAGCAATACATTTTGGCAATAAGCATCAGAGAACAATGATGTAAAATTTTATATTCCCATAAATAGCAACTTCTCCCAACAGTAATATGTGTGTGGTGTTTCACCTTCTGAGTATCCCAAGAGATTCTGCTCTGTAAGCACTTTTTAAAAATAGGCTGTGGGCGAAAGCCAAAAACATTGGTTTGGTTCCTTATTAGCTGTCTGCTTTAAACACATTATAGATTCTATACTTCCCTCTCCCAGCCTGTAGACTCGGCTGAGTAAGATCCACATTAATCTGCCACTCAATAGCCTCATGTCTGGCACTCTCTGAAACGAAGAAAAGACTGCTTCTCAGGATAAATATAGTTTTAAAGGGTGGGGTCGTGTCTGGGTGCTAGTTACCCTTCAACCCTGTAAACTGCCTTAGAACCCAGTCACCCTGAAAGCAGCTGTATTTGTAACAATACATCAGCACAGAGCTGCTTTATTCCACTGGAGGAAGTATCCAATCTATTATACAACTGCATGGCCTTCCTAAATGAAACATGTACTGGGAGAAAAACAAATACGTGCAGTGTTTTGTTTTGTTTTTTTAATGCACCCAAGAGAAAAAAACCAGTAGCGGACTGCTTTCCTAGGGAAATGATTAAAGATCACAAGACAGTAAAAGCTGCCCGACAACAATCCCAGCCCAGGGTATGAAAACGGGACAGCGAGGGACTGAAAGCTTGACTCAACCAGGAGGGCTGTGGTGGAGCTCCTCCCCCTTATGGGTGTTAACAGAAGTTGGCCTGGCATTACGGTTCTCGCCACTCACAGCCGTCACAGATCACACAGAGCAAATGCAACACAGCCAAACTGCTACAGGTTTGGCCCTAAATGGCCTAAATCCAAATAGGGACTTGGTGAGTTTGCACAAGCACCTATATGGGTACCCGCAAAGCCAGGGAATCCTGCAGGCTGATAAAGATGTTCTCACGGAAGAAAGGGAAAATCGAGAATAAATTTATCAAGTATTCTGGGAATGCAAGCTGGTGCAGCCACTCTGGAAAATAGGATGGAGGTTCCTCAAAAAACTAAAAACAGAACTACCCTACGACTCAGCAATTGCACTACTAGGCATTTATCCAAGGAATACAGGTGTGCTGTTTTGAAGGGACACATGCACCCCCATGTTTATAGCAGCACTATCCACAATAGCCAAAGTATGGAAAGAGCCCAAATGTCCATCGGTGGATGAATGGATAAAGAAGATGTGCTATATATGTATACACACACACACACGCACACGCGCGCGCGCACACACACACACACGATGGAGTATTACTTGGCAATCAAAAAGAATGAAATCTTGCCATTTGCAACTACGTGAATAGAACTGGAGGGTATTATGCTGAGTGAAATTAGTCACAGAAAGACAAAAATCATATGACTTCACTCATAAGAGGACTTTAAGAGACAAAACAGATGAACAGAAGGGAAGGGAAACAAAAATAATATAAAAACAGGGAGGGGGACAAAACAGAAGAGACTCATAAATATGGAGAACAAACTGAGGGTTACTGGAGGGGGCGGGGATGGGCTAAACGGGTAAGGGGCACTATGGAATCTACTCCTGAAATCATTGCTGCACTATATGCTAACTAATTTAGGTGTAAATTTTCAAAAATAAAAAATAAAACAAGTTAAAGAATCTTATCAAGTATTCAAGTATTTTAAATACTATAATTCTGTTATAATTATTATTTATATTGGCAAAATCTCACTATGTAAAGATCTCTAGCTAAGGGTTTCTCCTTCTACAAGATAAAAAAAAAGAACCCCCACTCATTTTCTATCCTAATATTGACGGGACAGGTCCCCAAACTATGGAAAACCGAGAGTAACTCCACCACCGAAACTCTCTTCCGGCTGCACAGATACCTTGTCTAGTCACCCAACACACTATTCACATCACGGTGTTCTTCCCTGTGTGTCAGAGGCACCAAGGCACTCTTAGTTCCAGCCTGGGAAGGCAGGAACATGAAGACCAGGACCAAAATGATGAGGAACGCTGCTGCTCAAAGACACAGTCAGATCAACCTGGGGAAACCTTCATACTCAAGTTTATGAGCACTTCCCTACTGCTACTTTTCACAGCCCCACTGACTGACTGTCCTTTCTCCCTGGGGACTCGGAGGGACCCGATAGCTTTATGCCGGCTGGGAAGCTTTTTGTCCCCGAAAGGCCAGAGACATCTGTGCTAGGAAGCCGAGTCGCTGGGGCCTGCCTGACTGAAAGCCCGGAGGGTCCGGGCAGGAAGTCCCCCTGCTCTGGTTTAAGTGTGAAGCTATAAGGAAAGATCTCTGTATCAGGGAAGGCAATGGAGTCTGGTAGAAGAACTCTGGGCTGATCTGGCAATCTGTGGGTTCATTTTGGCCAACAAGTGTTGGGTATAGTCCTCAGCGTGTTACTTAGGTCTCTCTGGCGTGCAGTTTCTATTCACAAGATAGAGGCAGAAGCTTTCTGAGCTCCTTCAAAGGGACGGGAAGAATCAACCAAGTAGGGATATGAGAGAGCTCTGAAAGCCAACACTTGATGGAAATCTGAGGGAAGCAGAGGGAGAAGAGCAGCAGAGTCTAAGGAAACCAGCTCTCTGTCTCCGTATGGCTCAGCCATCTTATCAGCAAGATGGGGTATCTCCATCGCCTTCTCAAATGCGAACGGCCTCTGCTTCTTCGAGGCACGTGGCTCGCAGTTTTCGCAGGCTTCTTAGCAACTCGATTCCAACTGTGTTTTTGGCTGACAGCATGGTCAGCCCCAAGTGGTAGATCAAGAATGGTCTAAGTCATTGCCGACAATCCTGTTTTCCCTACTTTTTCAGCCTTCCTTGTGGCTCCCTGGAGTACTTTTGCTTTCCTGAGAAAAAGGACAAGACCTGTTTAGTTTGCACTGCCCTTCGGCCTTTCGTCTTGCTGCCTTCCGTCTTGGATGGGGGGTGTGATGACTGCAGCTGCAAGAGCCATTGGTGGTACAAAAAGCCACATATAATGAGGGCCAGTAGGTTTCCAGACGTGAGGAACCTAGGCCCCATCTTGTTTAAGCCACAGTTAGGCTTTCTATTCCTTACAGCCGAAGGCATTCATAACTCATATACTACCAACGGCTATTTCTAGAGAAAAGCCAATATTCAGGTAATATTTCCTTCTGTCCCAATACATTTCCCGAAGGTGAAAGGGGAAATGAAGGAATAGACAGGGACAACAATAATTCCAATTTTAACATATCTAAGTGACGGGTATTTGGCAAATATCCGTTGAAGACATAGATTATATTAGTTAAAAGAACAACTTTCAAGTCAGACCCATACTTATTTTTTGTCTATTTTATTTTATTATTTTACTTTATTTTACTTTGATGGCAGGGGGGCACAAGGGAGCGAGGGGCAGAGAGAGAGAATCCCACGAGGGGGAAAGGGAGAGAGAAGCAGGGCTCGGGTTTTTACCTGACGCGGGGCACAAGCTCACAAACCGTGCACTCATGACCTGAGCCGAAGCCAGATGCTTAACGCCTGAGCCACCCAGGCACCCTCAAACCTGTATTTGAACCTCTGTCTGTCCTGTATTAGCCGTGTGACTTTAGGCAAATGATCTTATCACTCCAGCCTCAGTTTTCTCATTAAAATTTAGGTCGTATGAGTACCAATTGTACTTACTATACAATTAAATAAGATAACGTATAACGTCATTAGCACAATTCCTGGCAAAGATCGATGTTTCATAATTGGTTACCTTCAATATTGTGGGGAGGCACATTACACCACGTGCCTGGGTATAAGGGTGACAGAGTTTAGAATCTAGCTACCGGCAAGCACATAAGGAAATCAGTTATCTGGGGCAGAAGAAGGCTATAATATGCACCAGTGTGCATACTGTGTGGGAGAGGGTGACAAAGCCCCACGTCTAGGCCCTCACACCTTGTAAATGCCACAGACATCTCAGCGGTCTTCCCTGACTATTTCACGGGAGTTACCAAATACTTAATGTAGAATTTCCTTACCCTTCTCCTGCAGAAGAAATAAACAGGTCAACAGAATGGTCAAAATGCGGCCAGACAATAGGAAAAGGATTCCAGCGAGAGAACTTCTAGGCTGCCAAATTCACCTAGCCCCCCTCCCCTCTCGGTCCCTGAGGGTCACGTGGTTTCTTTTAACGTGGGTATATCAGGGAGAATGCTTTCAGCTGCCAAGTGACAGGAAATCAACTCCCTAAGTAGCTTACACATGGAGACAGGACAGTCAGAGGTTCAAATACAGGTTTGAGGGTGCCTAAGTGGCTTGTACATGGAGGCGGGTTGGCCCCAATTTTAGGTGATTCGGTGCTCTGATGACACAGCCAAGAACCCAGGTTCTTTCCATCTTCCTCCTGGCCCACCCTCTTAAGTGTCTGCTTTACCACAGCTATGGCCACTCCAAGCATCATTTAAATGTGGTAAGTTTCAGGGAAGAAAGAACTTCACTCTCACAAGTCTGAGAGAGCATCCCTCTCCCATTCCATGTGGATCCATCTGACGCAGGGCACACCCGTTGGCCAAATGGGAACGTTGCACCTGTGATAGGGCAGCCTCCTCCGAGGCAGACAATAAAAGCAGATCCTGTTACCCACTCAGGTCCTGTTGGTGGTCGGAGGTGGTGGGATGTTGGGAAAGCAACCAAAGGTCTCTGTTCCAGGGGAAAAGGACGGAAGGCCCAGAGACTCTACAAATGCTGCCAATTATCTCCTAAACTAGGAAACCCCCTGCACGTCTTCTGGTTCAAAACCAAACTATTACCTTTAGGCAGGTATGTGGTGTGGTACTACTGGGGTTTGCTTCCCCTGCCCCCATCAACAGCCACCCTCATCCTGGACTGGCCCAAGAGAAGCCAGCTCAAAGAACCTTCTTGAGTCTATAAGCAAAAATGGAAGAGGAAGACAGAGTGGCATTAGATTCCAGTTTCCTTATTTCAGATGCTGGAATTTATTTTAACCAACACTTTAAACTGCCACAGGGAAGTTGTGCAGATCGAGCCTGCTCGGGCTGATTTGCTTCTAGTTCCCAAGGACCAATCAGTCCTCCCTGTATTCTTAGGAATCAGAAATAGCACTACTTAAATGCAGATTCTTATCGGCTCCTTTGTTCCTGGAACCTGTTCTGCTATCTAAAAATCACACTTTGAAACTCAGCACTAACTGGGGGGTGGGGGAAACAAAAATAAACCAAAAAAACTTGAATCATGCTGCAAACTGCCAAAACACCATACGCCTATTTTCTATTTTATCAGAGTGATATTACACTCATGATTTGATGTACATTCTGCAAAGGACCATCTTATTTAAAATCTTATGTAATCTTCCTAAGACCCCGGTAAGGAGTATTATTTGCAGGGCTATGACAGGGCAATTTCATAGCTCTGCGGGATGACAGGTGACCCAGGTGACAGTTCTACAGGTGCATGAGACACAACAGAGGGCCATCTATCTCTCTACAAAGCCTAATAACAGGATTGCTGCGCAGGCCTAAAGCTTGGAGCCCAAGGACAAGCCTGGCAAAGGCAGGGCTAGGAGGAGCTCCCGTCCTCAGGTAAGAGGAAGAGCTGGAGACTCTTATGAATGAAGGATTCAGGATGCTGACATCTAAAATGGGGAAGACGTGGTTCTCAAAGGGTAACCTAGATGCCTGAGACCCTTTCAGAGGGTCCACGAGGTCAAAAGTTTTTCCATTCTCAATCTCTCAGGAGTATAGGGGGGACTTTATCAAAAAAGAATACCCACAATTATCTGAAAAGGCAATTCAGATTCCTCTCCCACTTTAAACTGCTTATCTGTATGAGGCAGGATTTTCTTTATCGCCTTCAACCAAAGCTACGTATTGGAGCAGATGGAATGCAGAAGCAGAGCCAAGATTCCAGCTGTTTTCCTTTTATGAAGCCAGATACGAAAGATTTGCAAAAAAAATGTAAAAGTCATCTCACTAAATTTTTCTTACTTTTCATAAAAATGTCATTCATATTAACATACAATAGGCTTGTTACTTTTAATGAATATTTAAAAAAAATTTTTTTAATGTTTATTTTTTGAGACAGAGATGGTGTGCAAGTGGGGGAGGGGCAGAGAGAGAGGAGGACACAGAATCCGGAGCAGGCTCCAGGCTCCAAGCTTCCAGCACCGAGCCGGATGTGGGGTTCGAACTCACGAACCGTGAGATCATGACCCCAGCTGAAGTTGGACGCTTAACCAGCTGAGCCCCCCAGGTGCCCATGAATTAATATTTTTTAAGTTTCTGTTTTAACTTATAATGTGGTAAATATTGATAGATATAATACAAAGATTTCCCTACAAAGCGCCTTGGGATCCTCAATAACTTTTAGAAGTGTAAAGGGCTTTAAGACCGAACAGTCTGAGTACTGCTCCATTAACGTGAAAAGTGTGGAAAGTGTGGCGTGAGTGCACACACACGATGGGGGACATTACTCAGCCATAAAAAAGAAAGAAGGAAATCGTGCCCTTTACAGCAACATGGAGGACCTTGAGGACATTATGCTAAGTGAAATAAGTCAGAGAAAGACAAACACCGTGGGATCTTACTTTAAAGTTCTCCTCCCACACCCACGCAAAATGGTAGCTATGGGAGGTGACGGACGTTCACTGACCTTACTTGTGGAAATACTTTACAAGGGAAACATATATCAAATCATCATGCTGTCTGCCTTAAACTTACACAGGGTTATGTCGCTTATATATCTCAATAAAGCTGAAAAAAATATATATATACCTGTCACACGGGGGGACCTGAGCCAAAGCCCTGTGGGCTAGCGGCTCCTCTCCTGCTCAAATGCTCAGCAGATGAAAGGAAGGAGGAGGTAAATCAGAGGCTCTGCTCCTGGACGGGAGGCGGCCAGCAAGCATGCTGAGCCCTTCTTTGGGGAGACAGAGTCATTCTCTGTGGTCCCACTAGGGTCTCTCTAGATCGGTTTTTCTCTGCGTCTACTGGTCAGTCAATAATCACACTGGGGAAACAGAGGCACCCGGACGCCTTGCAGTGTCTATCTTCGTTTGTGGAAGCTGACAGGCAAAATGACTAGTTCAGGGTCCCGACAGTCATACGTGGGAGAACTGGGACTTGGAGCCAGGACCTAGTGTATCACGATTACCGTTTCCGTTTCCTTTCTCCTCAAATGGTGCGCTCTTAGAGGGGAGACAGTCAGTGTCCTATTCCCAGTACACAGGATGTGGCCCAGGGATGCCTGTCCCTGCCTGCCACTGCCTCTTCCACCACAGCCGAGACCCCCTCACACTGTCCTCCTACTGTTGATCACAGCTCCAGACGCCTCGACTAGAGATGCTGGCATGCAAGACCGAACGCTGCAAGTGATCTCACGAGCAAATATTTATAAAGGCGTCCCCTGTACTGGGTGCTTGGGTACACACACCTTAAACCAACAACGGTTCTCTTTCTTAATCAAATATCCTCTTGACTTTAAAATTACAACTATACGTTTTGCGACGTCTGAAACACACGAGTGCTCTCCTCCCCACTTGCAGCAAATGTCAGGTTCCTGGCCTTGTCTTCCACAGCCAGCTTTATTTCAGAAGTGGAGTTAAGATCCCAGAGGGCCGACACAGCAGCCCTCCCCAGGTCAACCCAGGTGGCCTCTGTGTCCAGGCCCCTCCCCACCAACCACAGCTGGACAGTTTCCTGGCTTTTTTTCTGCCAACACTCTGAAATAAACATACAAAAGCCCTTTTGTCTTTGAAAGATTTTTCTCCCAGCTGGCAAATACAGAAAAACAAAATGGGGCTTACAAAAGAAAGCAAGCAACGGGGAAGTTACAGGTTCAGAGGCCAAAACACCCCCAACTTTAAAATACAATAATTCTCTCTGGACTTCATTAAATGAAAAGTTAGTCCAGGTCTGCTCCCACCTGAATGTGATCTATGCTGGATGCGTCTCTTCAGTTTAGGCCTAACTTGGTAAAAATCAGTCCTGCACTGAATCTCCTCTCAGTAATTCTGCAGGCTCGCGCAGCATAACCCTCCCTAAAGAGACCACCTTAGCTGCTGCTTAGCAGTTTCCTCAGTCAAGTGAGCAGAAGCTCCGAGAGGTAAGGGTTAGCTAATTACGTAATGACTCAGGCTTCCCCGGTGGGTACTCACATCAATTCCAGACCAGAGTCTTTGATCTTAAGGTCTCCTTCTGCCTCACAAGGAAGAAAAGTCAATTTAGGTCATTTCCTGGCAAAGTCCTGTCCACACACTAATCTCAATGGCTCTAATAATTCCTGGTTCTTCCCTCAGCCTGAATGTATGACACGCCCTCTTTTAAAAGCCCTGACTCCTTGTAGATTGCATTTAAAGTTGTTTCAGCGCAAGGCGATCTTATCCGTATTCCTACATTAGTACCTTGCTCTCGTGAGTGAGCAGCGGCTAAATACAGATTTCCCAAGAGCTCTTTCCAACGATGGTGCTTCATCAAGTCATTTACTGCATGAAATTTAATATTCTATATCTCAGCTTTTCATGTAAGTTACAAATAAGAAAAAATAAACCTCTGTGATAAGTCAGTAATGGTAGAGGGAATACCCCGCCAGAGTTTAAGACAGTAAACTCTGGAGTCCAGCACAGTCCCGATTCTGCCCCAGGCCAGCTTGAGGAGTTTGGCCGGTCTCTCCAAAACCTCAGCATCTCCCTTGCCTCCCTCACAAAAGCGCCGTCAGGATAGAGATCAGGATGCATAGCACCGAGGAGAGGCCCTGTCACACAGTGAAGGTTTTCAAAATGTTAACCTGTGTTCTCAAGTGTCCTGAAATTAGTTGAGAAAATACAAAGCCTGGTAAGCATGCCAAGAGGCATCGCATTGACAGAGTCCTGGCCTATCAAACAGGTAAAGGGAGAGCTAGCTCCAGGGTCAAATTTATTGGACTTAACTTGAAAAAGATACACCTGGGTATTGTGTCCTTACATAGTCGTACAGATTTATCAACAGTTCAGCTGCACACCTAAATGTGCAGTAAAACAAAAAGAGAAAAAATATAAAATATTCAACAAAGGAAGGTGTCCCAAGAAACTAAATACGATTTTAGTTTTTACGCCGTGCTTTCCCCAGTAGAAAAAAAGTCCTGCGGGGTGAAAAGGAGAGATACAAACAACTCACTGAACCATTTCCACCACCGAATCAATAACCTCCAGTCCCTGCCCATCTCTTGGAATCCACTGTTATAACCCATCAATAGAAACAATTTCTCAGAGGCATACTTTGAAACAAAGCAGGAAATTTGGACCTAAATCACCTATAAGGCACAGTTTAATTATAAAAACCAAACAGAATAAAAAGCCTACCTTCACACCATTCAAAAAAAAAAAAAAAAAAGAGAGAGAGAGAGAGAGAGGCTTAAGAAAGAAAATTTGTGATTAGATGGTTATATTTTTCTCAAAATGGAGTTTTATGTTTCCTTGCAACACTTCCCTTTAGAACCAAGGGCTATAAAATAAAAACATCAATTGGCATAAAGGAGTGATGAGTGGCCATGGCTATTTTCAAGCATTAATAGTATCTGGTTCACATTCCAAAATATCAGCCAAGCCCAAGATCCCCTACATCCTACTTTGGGTGGGTTATCCACTTCTTTAATTGACTGCATCATTTACAGGGGCTTTTAGGGCAGGGGCTATTAACAAGGAGAAGCTTTATAATGGAGAGCTAATTGTAGGTCCTCCTTATCAAAGGGAATAGAACACAAAACCATTAGGACTGGCCTACGGGCTGGCAGATAACACACAGAAGAAGGTTTTTGTAAGTGAGGAAATAGTATAGTATTGTTACTTATGCTAGTTGTTGTTAAAGGTGACAGGAATACTCTTTGACTCCCATAGCAGCAGGGGAAGGAAAGAGAGAAATCAGATCTTTGGGGCACCTTGATTTCTAACAAGGATTTCAGCATCCCCGCTGCTAAAGGCTTCTCCACATGCCCCATTCCTTTTGCCAATATTTGTGGCCGACAGGGAAATGTCATTCTGCTCACCTGTTTCGGGCAAGCCTGCTCTCAGGAAGCTGGAACACCAGGTCAGCTCCAGGGCAAGTCCTCATTCCCTTAAATGGTCCCTATCCACCTCCAGCAAGGTTGACAGAGTCTCCTTCCTTTCATGACTTGCTGACATAAAGAATTCTCTACAACTTGAAAATGAGCCAGGCTTAGATTAACCAAACTGTCTTAAACCTCTTCTTTTTTAAAAAATTGTTTTCCTATTGCACAACCAGCAAAATATCAACAGAGCCAAAATTTACTTGCATTTGCATGCCTTTGCCAAGGGAAGTCAGCTGTACTGGGGAAGAAAGGCAGAAGCCAGAAAAGAGAGGGGCCCTCAAGATGAGCTTAAACCTGTGAGAAGCACAAATGTTTGCAATTCACCTGGAATAGCCTGGAAGCCTGATAAGCAGCACCTGTCCTGCACTTAGGCCACAGCCTCCATTCAGTTAGCACAAGCTGAACACAGGACCTGAGAATTCTACAAGAACATCCTTTGCTTCCTTCTCTTGACCATAGGATAGCAAGGGGAGCCCAACACTTCTCCCAGGTACAAGAAAGGCAGAAACAACGGTGAGATTGAAACTGCCTGCCAAAAACCACTATTGAGGTATTTGCGGTCCTCATCCATTTTAAATCAGTCTTTCCCAGTTGATGTGGATACGGTGACTTCTCCAATTAAAAAACAAACATAAATTTTGCACATCCTGTAGAAGTGGCTCCAGGGTTCAAAACAGAACTAAAACACTAAAATAGATCAAAGCAGCAGAAAGGCAATTAAAATGAAACCATACAAGGCATGGAAAGCTATTATGGATGGTTCTCTCAAAGCATAAATGCTGATGAATGTGCTCCCATCCTGCAGGAAAGATCAGTAGGGCCCCCCATCAAGATAGGGAGGAACGTGCCAACATCTGAGTTGAGAAAAGGATGTGGACCAGGCAGGCAAAATGAAGCAGAAGGCTGGGCAGAGGCTCAGCCAGGGTGGGGACAGGAGAGGTGTGGGGGACACAGACAAGGGCAAATGGGAAGAAGGGCTGTTAGAGTCTTTCTGGGAACAACAACTGGCAGGAGAAAAGTAATTAGGCTGAGATTGGACGTGAAAAATCACAGAGAAGGTAAGCAAAAGGCAGCTGGGCCATGGCCGGGGTAATGTCTGGGATTGCAGTCAAAGGGGCACTAAGAAATGCCAACAAGAGGTTCATTGCCATTGGCTGCCTTTTAACAAGACAGGCTGAGGGTTCCCTGGACCGTTTTATCTCATCGGTACCAGTCCTGTTGTAAATAACCTGGGCTAAGAGAAGGGGCAAATCCTGGATTAGAACAGGATGGGGGTGAAGGTTCTTTCTTTAGTTCTTTACAACAGGAATACTCCACAGATAAATTCATGTTGGGAGTGTGGCAGGGCAGGCAGCTTCCCTCTTCCACATGGGCCAATGAGAGCTGAAACCCTTGGAGGGTCAATGTCCTTTGGCCCAGCACATTAACCAACTCCCAACCCCTGATCTAATACACGTCAGGCTAGTTGGGGCTTTGGTTGACGAGAGAGGGAGGAATTTAAGACTCTACTAGCTGAGGTCAATGGATTGGGTGCTAGGCTTCTGGTTCTACTCTCTGGGACCAACCCCGTCCCCCCGTCAGCCAATGAGATCTGAGAAGTTCTATTGCCAAAGTTGAGATTCCATTCTGGTATGGATTCTTTCAAATACTATGTTTCCTCAGACTCTGGAGAGGAGGGTACAGGTCCCCTGGGATATGTACGGCAGTGTGGAGAAGCAGTTTCACCCCACAAGCATTTACAGGGCACCGAACTAGAGGATGAAAAGATGAATAATTTACATATATGAACTCCTTGAGGATAGGGTCTCAGAACAGAAGCCCTAGACAACTGCCGATACAACAGGTAAGCGCCATGAGAGATTTATGTATAGCGAGGGCACAGAGAAAGATCACTTCTAGCAAACACAGCTCAGCCTTCAAGGAGAAGTAGGAGGACGAAGTGGGAAAGGCTGTGTGTTATGAGACACTCAGTGGACAATCATGATGAAAAGGGCAGGTCAGAAAATGCCCCCCTCATGTTTTAGTGCCCCATATAAAGGGAGTTTAGGGTCGCTAATGAAACACCTCAGACCTACTGCTTTAGTCTAAGCTTTGGCATGCAGAAGAAAGAGGATTTGTAACAAGCAAGCTTTATTTCAGCTTCTGAGATGGGCCCAGGAAGGAGGAGGAACAGGTGCTGGGAAATGCCTTCAGTAAAACATTAGTACACGTGGGAGAGGGTATCCTGGAAGTGGGGTCTTACTAAGCACAGCCCTCATCCTAGGAAAGAGCGGGTTTTCCTGATAGTACATGTTGCCAAGGCTCCGCCCAAAGCAGGACAGAAGAAACAGTCTGTGGAATCTAGACGAGACAGAATAAAGCTTGATTTGAATGTGGATGGCCCCAGCAGCCATGAGAACTTTCTAAGAGTGCAGGGCTGGAACTTGGGTGAGGTGGGTGAGGCACCGGCCTCGGGCACAAAATTTTAGGGAGCACTAAAAAACTCAATCAGCAAGATCAATAATATTTTAATGCCACATTTTTTCCTTTTTAAAATTCCAGTATAACAAGCACACAGTGTTATATTAGTTTCAGAAGTACAATATAGTGATTCAACAATTCTCTAAATTACTTAGTGCTCATCATAAGTGTACTCTTTCACCCCTCCCCCCCACTCACCTCCCCTCTTAGAGCTATCAGTTTGTCCTCTATAGTTATGAGTCTGGTTTTTTGTTGGTCTCTTCCCAACTTGTTTTAGTTCTTAAATTCCACATATGAATGAAAGCCTTTTTGACTTTCTCTTATTTTGCTTATCATTATACTTTCTAGATCCATCCACGTTGTAGCAAATGGCAAGATTTCATTCTTTTTTATGGCTGAGTAACATTCCATTGTGTGTGTGTGTGTGTGTGTGTGTGTGTGTGTGTGTGTGTGGGTATGAATATATATGCATTCTTTTTTTCTTTTTCTCCATATCCTCACCAACACTTGTTGTTTCTTGTGTTGTTTTCTTTTTTTTTAACCATTCTGACTGGTGTGAGGTGCTTTAAAGCCACATTTTAAAAACTCGAAATGAATGCCAAAATTCCATGGCAAACAAAATGCCAAATTTTAAATAAAGACAGGATCTGGCCCTGTACTTGCATGACTTAGCCTCACTCACCTCACCTGCTCCTGGTCATGGGGGAGTGAACCTCTTGGAAATCTGACAGGGGAGGCAGAGTAGTTTGTCAGAGACCCAGGCAGCTCAACTAAGACATCAAACTTGTAGTGGCCTAACGTGTCTGGGCCTCGGCATGGAGTGAAAAGCATCCTCCTTACAGATTTATGTAGAGTTATATGAAGATGTCCAGATCCACGGCCACCAGAATTTGGAGTTCCAAATCCACTAGAAAAGACACCAGGCAAGCCATTCTGGCCCAGTCTCTGGGTGAGACTGACCACACCCAACCAAAACTCAGAAGCAGAAGAACACTGCAAAACTCCATGAGACAGGGAAGAACATTTTTTAGGAATGTGCCAGCAGGTCAAGAATGATCTGGTGGGCGCCTGGGTGGCTCAGTCAGCTAAGCGTCCGACTACGGATTTTGGCTCAGGTCACGATCTCATGGTTTGTGAGATTGAGCCCTGGGTCAGGCTCCACACTGTGTGTGGGGCCTGCTTGGGATTCTCTCTCCCCCTGCCTCTCTCTGCCCCTCCCCCACTCATGTGTGCACGTATGCATGCATACACTCTCCCTCTCTCTCAAAATAAATAAACATAAAAAAAAAAAAAAGAATGATCTGAAAGAGGCAGTGACTGCATACAACAATGGTACTGAAAGGTCCACAGAAGAACCCTTTTCTTTTTCACAATTAGGGTTGGATATAATATAAACTCTTCAACAGTTCTGAGAAAAAAAAGATCAGACGGAAGCAGGTATCATCTTAACCAAGCCACGGCAAGGACAGCGGGGTATGGAGAGGGGGATGGCTGACGAATCAACTTGCAAGAACTCAACATTCCAGAAGTTGTGGTAACTCCAGGTAGGCTTAAGCCAGGGGCTCCCTGCCAGCCAAGGCTGGTGACAGCTTCACAAAACACAGACATCACACCTGAATATTCATAACAAAAACCACAGTAGCCCTGAAGAATCCATAAATGACCAGGCTATTTTGGTTATATCGCTTGATTCCCAAACCACAGGGAAAAAGCAAGGAGGTTTAGGGGGTGAGAAGATAAAGTAGAAAAGTGTCAGAGACCAGAAAACATTTTGTGTTATTAGCTACCAATATTTCTTGATCAGTAGCTTCCCAGGCTAACTTATCACTTGGTTGAGAAACCAGTGGCTAACAACAATGAACTCAATGACTATTAGTGGTGACTTGACTTGGTCAGAGATAGTTCACCAAGTCTATCCCAATTAGGAAGCACCGAAAGTTGCCTTCTGCTTATCAGACAAGTAGGACCTAGAAGTGGAAACCCCAATCAAAGGAAGAGCCTGAACTACTTGATGACCTCCTTCCTGAGTATAGGGACACTGTGATGGCCCACGAATTCATAGGTTTTTGACCCTGTGAAGACACGGAAGGCCTGAAGTTTAAGAAGAAGCAAACGAGGAGCAAAGACAGTGAGGGTACAGGCTCCTCATGGCGGAAGATAAGGACTTCTTAAAGTTCCACTCCCAAGTTCAAAATCAAGACTTAGGGCAAGAAGGTAGAATGATTCTCACATAACTGTCTACTAACAAACTCGGGAAAGGTCACCCTGGAGCTTCCTCCATCCCTGACGTTGAATCTCACCGGCACTCTGCATGAATGCCTATCCCTGTTGCTATAGCTGCTAACTTTATAAACCAGGAGAGTGGACAGTGGCTCAATGAAGGAGCTTGAGGGGGAAACAGGCAATGCCTCTGATCACTCCTCAACTTCACCTACAATGTTTTATGGTGGGGCTTCCCCCCGACAATGCCCTACACATGACTGAATAGGGCACTGTGACTAAAATCATTCATGTGACAGTAGTCCACTTTGGACTACTGTGGTTTGTACAAGAAGTCTTCAGAGCAATCAATGGTAAAACAGAAGTAATACGACCATAGGTCTCTCGAGGTTTCAGTCTTCTTCTGATCGGAGCTATCATTCCTAATATATGCAATTGAGCGAAGCAATATTAGCAATGACTTATCACGATGTTAATATATTTATCATAAAAAGCAATCCATCAGTGGCAAAAGAAAACTTAAGAAAAACAGCACAGCAAAAGTCCTTGAGATTTGAATTATTCCCTGTTGCCCTTTCCAAAACAACAAAATACCTGCAAATAAACACTTCTAAGTGATTATCAGAAATGGAAACTGAATCTGAAATATAAAATCAGGAGAATACAAGACATAGTTAATGTATCTGCTTTCTTTACCATATACTAAATAGAAATATAATTGAAGAAAAAGACTTAAAACATAATTGAAGACAAATAATCAACGTATCCAAATTCTTATGCACAAATATTTACAGTCACTAGATTTTTTTTTTTTGAGCAGGTACTCAAACAATAGAAAGATGCCCTCTTAAATAACTGGACAGAGTAAGTACTCTCGGTTTAAAAATTCCTGGCAGTGGAATCAAAGAATCAAAGGAAGACTGATTTCACAACAAAAGAAGAAAAGCCCATTACAGCATATCTCACTATATCGCTTCCCCTTATGATAAAGGGAAATAGGAAATCAGACAAATATTGATTCAATGGCTCTTTTTTGTCCTAATTATGGCTTATTCCTATACCCTGAAAGAGGCCTTAAAAACCTCCCAACTATTGTGAATCATAGTCAGACTGAAACCTCCTTATATGTATAAAATCTACCATAAATTTACAGTCACTACCACAAAAACAGTGTTTTCCAGCTAGGTATTTCTTTATTCTCCTCCCTCTGACTGTAAAACCTTTGAGTGCAAGGCTCACATCTGCTTCGTCTCATTTATATGGTTTAGTTCTCTGTACAAAAATGGTTGATAGACCTCACTGCACGCCTGGAATACAAACACATTCCTTTGCACACAAGGATGGCATCACCAGGTCTTTACCATTAGGATAAACACTCCAAATTATCTGCTAACAACGGTGAAAGCACGAAAACACATGATAGATAGATAGATAGATAGATAGATAGATAGATAGATAGATAGATACAGATAGAATTCATCCACAGTTCCTGGTCCACCATCCCTGCCACCAGTTTGGTGACCCCCTTCTACAGGTTATACAAGCTGGCAAGCTGGCTCTGGGTAAATCTTGAGGCCATGGGTGAAAGTAAAGTTAAATGACATGGCTGAACGGAGACCAACCATGTTTCCGTTAATACTGCACTTTCTCTAACTCATCTGCCCCCCGCCCCAACACACACACCAAGAGTTGGGAAAGACCAGTTGTCTTTTGATGAACAGTCTTAAGCAGTAGGCCAGGAGCCTCTTCTGGTATCACTGTTATGTTCTTAGGCCTAACACTAATAGGCAGAACTTTTATCTCAGACCCAGAACCACAGAAAGCTCAGCTGTCAGGTTCAACCACTCTCTGGATTTGGAAATAGCTTTTAGAGCCTTTCTGGCTCCAATAGCCACTAAGAAAAATGTAAAGTTCTGGTTTGCACATATTTTAAATTGACGTTTACATTTCTTCGTCATAATCCTAATTACTTGAAAAGGCTATAATTCTGGCATATTGGAATTAAAAGTTTTTAGTTAAAACATATCACTTATTTAAATGTATTAATGAAATCGAAATACCACACCAATTTGAAAACCAGCTTCATCCATCAAAAAAGTATATGAGCAAACTTAAAAAAAATTTTTTTTTAATGTTTATTTATGAGAGAGTCAGAACACGAGCTGGGGAGGAGCAGAGAAAGAGGGAGACGCAGAATCCGAAGCAGCCTCCAGGCTCTGAGCTGTCAGAATGGAGCCTGCTGCGGGGCTCAAACTCATGAACTTTGAGATCATGACCTAAGCTGAAGTCAGATGCTTAACCCACTGAGCCACTGAGGCGCTCCTATGAGTGAACTCTTCAGAGTAAAAGATGCTACATTGTTCTCTTTTCTCCTTGAACTTGTATTTCCATTCTGCTTCCCCAACTTAATTTTCTCTCAATATTATATGTTTTAATTATGTTTTTAATGGTTATTTATTCTGAGAGGCACTGTACATGAATGGGGCAGGGGCAGAGAGAGAGAAAGAGAAAGAGAGAGAGAGAGAGAGAGAGAGAGAGAGAGAATCCAAGTAGGCTCTGCACTGTCAGAGCAGAGCCCAATGCACTGTCAGAGGCACTGTACATGAATGGGGCAGGGGCAGAGAGAGAGAGAGAGAAAGAGAAAGAGAGAGAGAGAGAGAGAGAGAGAGAGAGAATCCAAGTAGGCTCTGCACTGTCAGAGCAGAGCCCAATGCAGGGCTTGATCCCATGAACCCTATGATCATGACCTGAGCCAAAATCAAGAGCCAGATGCTCAACCACCCAAGCTACTTAAGCGCCCCAATATGTTTCAATTCTTGAGAGCTTTTTTATTAATCTCCCTACTATATTTCTGTGTATAAAATGTATACAAAGTGATTTTTTAAAAGTCTCCTGTGCTCATGAGGCTTAAAAGTGTTTACTTTTCTTCTGGCTTGAGGTACCATTATGAATGCACCTAACTGATACAAACAGTATTAATGATTATATATAAGAATGTTAATGTAGTTAACACGAAAAGTATAATTTTATCGGAAATGCATTCCTAAAGAAACAGATAGGTAGGCCTTGTTTATTTTTATCTTCAATTACTTCATATATCTATGGATGAGTATCCCTTATTGCTAGAATAAGGTGGGATTTAACATCATTTCTAGACTTTTTCACTCTTACAGATGTAAGCAGTAAGAAAACTTAGTTACATAAGTAAGAATGAAGAAGACTTGGCATCAAAACATCTTTTTTTGTCTATTATAACTAGAAGAGGTCTTCCTTCAATGTTGCTGAAAGCCAAGAAGTAAAAACTAACCTGCAAAAAGATGTGTGGTCTGGTCATTACAGTCATCCCTTTTACCAACACAAACACTAGTATTTTCACAGTCCTCTGTTGGGGGAAGACATTTCTGCACCCCCGCAGAACATACCGCGGTAAGATTCAGAATGGGATGGGTAATGGTGATGCTTTCCTTGCTCAAGGGGAAGAAGAGGGACTATAATAGGTAGGCTAGAAAAGGAGATGTGGCAAAATCAGTTTTTGGAAAGGGCACCTATAGATAATGAGGACCAGGAAATCATCTCCCTTAAACTACCTATGCCTTCGTATCTCTAGGAGAGTCTTCATGTTCTCCTATGTGCATGGGTACCCCAGGTGAAACACCGCCCCCAGCCCCCCTGGACAAGAGCGATGCTGGCAGCCATTCTGTCCATTTAGCTTTATGCACACAAAAGTACGTGTGGTTTGATAAACACATGAATTTCCTTATAATATATCACCTTGCAGCAGATGCTATAGGAGAAGCAATAAATTTTTAAAAGACGCAGAATCATAATTCTTGTTCATTCTACTTGCAGAGATGGAAAACGCCTAATAAGTCATTGTGTCCTGACAGATTAGGACTATACTCAACAAAAGAGTGTAAGTTCAATATTTTTAATAATGTCCCAAAACATCTGGAAACCATCCAAAGGTCTAATACTAAGAAAATTACCAGGGTGCCTGGGTGGCTCAGTTGGTTAAGCATCCGACTTTTGATTTTGGCTCAGGTCATGATCTCACGGTTCATGAGATCAAGCCCCACATCGGGCTCTGCGCTGACAGCACAGAGCCTGCTTGGGATTCTCGCTTTCCCTCTCTTTCTGCCCCTCCCCCCACTTGTGCACACTCTCTCTCACTCTCTCAAAATAAATAAGTAAACTTAAAAGAAACTTATTAAATAAATGTTAGAGCAGCCATATAATGGAAGAATATACAATATTTTAATTTGAAGAACATATATTGACATTAGAAAATGTTCTTCATATGATATGGGCTGAAGAAACAAGCAGGAAACAAACATAATTAAAACTTCATATTAACTTATAAAAATATGTATATGTAGGAAAAAGTCTGTTAAGAAAATCTATTAAACTGTTCTTAGCGGCTACCGTTAGGTAGTGTAATTATGGGCAACTTTCTTATTTGTTCTCTCCAAATCTCCCACAGAGGGCATTTCTCTCATTGTTGAAGGATGATGGGGAATTGTCCGGAAGGTGGGGAAAATAGACTCACCATCTCAGGGCTGTTGTAGGTGGCCAGAGTTTGTGAGGTAGTGTTCAGCCAAGGGACTGGTGGGAGTTAGATCCACCCCACAGGGTGTAGGGCTGCTTCTCCCCAGTGGGGGTGCCATTTCCCGATCTACGGTCAAAGACTTTGCCCACTGGCTACATTCTTATTGAGGTGTTAGTCATTTTTCTCCTTGACCAATTTTATCCTTTCATCTCACTTCCTCAGCTGTTTCTTTCAGATTACTGACTTCACTCATTCCACAGATACCTAGAAATCACCACAATCAGGTCCCCATCATGCTAACCTCATGATCTATCCCATTTCATGGATGTAAAAAAGCCATTGGTCCACAAGTAAAAGGCTATAAGCCAGTAAGATTATCTGGGCCTTCAGGGAAACCCAGTAGGAGATTTTTACTTTCACTATATTATACAACTCCGGTCTCCTTACCTCAGCAAGTGTGGGGGGATCTTGACAATGGTATCCACACCACCCAGGGTTTCTGCAGAAGGAAGATTACAAAGTTAAAAATAAATATGTATAGAGTGGGAATCTGCAAATAAATATCATGGTTAGTTTTTTTTCCCCCCCTAGAAAATCCTATAATTATAAATTGGTCAGTTCTCAATTATCTTCATGCAAGTTATCCATACTTCAAAATCCTTCCCCCTTGATAGCTCCAAAGATGCCCTTAAAGAAGTTTAAACTTAGGATATATTTCCCTATAGAGATACAAAATGAATAGTTAAATTTTTAACCTGAACTGGAATGCCAGTTTAACCTATTGGCTAACTGGCTAAAATGCTGTGTTCCTGTAATAAAAAGCAGAGAAAGGACAAAGGACACAAAAGTAAAAACAAACTCTTGGGATGACATCAAACTAAAAAGCTCTCGCAGAGCAAAGGAAACCGTCAACAAAAACAAAAGGCAACCTACCGAATGGGACAAAATATTTGCAAATCATGTATCTCATAAGGAGTTAATATCCAAAATATATGAAGAATTCACACAACTCAACACCAGAAAATACACAAATAATCCAATTTAAAAATGGGCAGAGGATCTGAGTAGGCATTTTTCCAGAGAAGACATACAGACGGCCAACAGACACATGAAAAGATGTTCAACGTCACTCATCATCAGGGAAATGCAAATCAAAACCACTGTGACATATCAACTCACACCTGTCAGAATGGCTAGAATCCGAAAGGAAAGAAATAAGTGTTGGCAAGGATGTGACAAAAGAGAACCCTTGTGCACTGTTGGCGGAAATGTAAATTGGTACAGACACTGTGAAAAACAGTGTGGAGGTTTCCCAAAAAATTAAAAATAGAACTACCATTCAAAATTCACTAATTCCACTATTATGGGCTCCTTTACTCAAAGAAAACAAAAACACTAATTTGGAAAGATATATGCATCCTACATTTATCACAGCATTATTTACAATAGCCAAGATATGAAAGCTACCTAAGTGTCCCTGAATGAATGAATGAATGGGTAAAGAAGATGTGGTATAATATATACAATGGAATACTACTCAGCCATAAAAAAGAATGTGACATCTGTGACAACACTGATGGACCTAGAGGGCGTTATGCTAAGTGAAATAAATCAGACAAACACAAATACCACATGATTTCGCTTCTATGTGGAATCCAAAAAACAAAATAGACCAAAACCAAAAATACACTCATGAACATGTACAGAGAACTAGTGATCACCAGAGGGGAGGGGTGTGGGGGATGGGTGAAATAGGCGAAGGGGATTAAGAGATTCAAACTTCTAGTTACAAACTAAGTAAGTCGCAGGGATGAAAAGTACAGCATCGGGAATATTGTCAATAATATTTTAATAATTTTGCATGATGACATGGTAACCACACTTAAATGTGAACATTTTGTAATGTATACAATGGTCAAAACACTAAGTTGTACACCTGAAATCAATATAGTATTGTATGTCGACTAAACTTCAATTAAAACATAATGGGGCACTTGGGTGGCTCAGTCAGTTAAGCATCTGACTTTAGCTCAGGTGATGATTTTGTGGTTCCTGAGTTCCAGCCACGCACTGGGCTCTGCACAGACAGTGTGGAGCCTGCTTGGGATTCTCTCTCTCCCTCTCTCTCTCTGCCCTTCCCCAACTTGTTCTCTCTCTCTCTCTCTCTCTCTCTCTCTCGCTCAAAATAAATAAACTTAAAAAAAATAATAGTAAATATAGAAAGGAAAGCTATTTCCTTGAAAATACTGTTTCAATACCCTTAAATAATAATTTATACTTGTGAGAGACTTTGCAGTTGACAAAGCAGTTTATACGACATCTCATTATTCTCACGCACACTTATGACGTGATATATTCAACTTTTTTTTAAATCGCCCTATAGCTAGGGATACTGAAAGGAGGCTCACTCTTAAATCTCATGAATTCAGGCTGGATGTTCAATACTTTCCCATTGTTGTGGATTATACACGTTACTTCTGCCTCCAATTGTAGAGAAAATGAAACACGATTCTTTTTCTAAAAACTGTTCTTTTTTTTTTTTTAAAGCTTATTTATTTATTTTGAGAGAGACAAAGACAGCGTGAGTAGGGGAGGGGCAGAGAGAGGGAGAGAGAGAACCCCAAGCAGGCTCCACACTGTCAGTGCACAGCCTGATGTGGGGCTCGAACCCATGAAACCGCAAGATCATGACCTGAGCTGAGACAGAGTGGGGCGCTCAACCGCCTGAGCCACCCAGGTGCCCCCCCCCCAACCTAGAAACTGTTCTATTTCAATAGCTCTAACAATTCTGTACCCAATTCTGATGTATGTGGGGGGAGGGGGAGGCTTCCCCACATGAACAAGCAATTCTTTCACACCAGCTGAGTGTCCTACAATTTAACTCAATTCTGACGCTATCTACCTGGAGAGAGTATCAGATCCCACAGGTTAAGGGCTCAGTCCTCCAGGACTGCACCCCCCCCCCCCCTTCAGACACTAATCCCAAATCCAGGTTGTCACCTGGGCTTCTGCCTGACCGGCTGTAGGTTGAAGGGTCTAATGGCCCCCTCCTTGGGTTTAGTTAATTTGCTAGGATAGCTCGCAGAACTCAGAGAAACATTTCACTCACTACATTCCTGGCTCATTATAAAAGGACATAACTCAGGAATGGCCAGCTGGAGCTGGCAAAGGAGACAGAGCCGCCTAGTGAAAACATGTGGTACGCAGAGATGCATACGTCAAGGTGTGGGGAAAAAGCGTGGAGCTTCCATGCTCTCTGAGAGTCCCATTCTCCCCAAACCTCCATGTGTTTACCCACCCGGGAGCTCTCCACACTGTGTTCTTTTGGTCTTTCCATGGAGACTTCATCACCCAGGAATGATGACATCCTTGGCCATCCGAGACCAGTCTCAATCTCCAGCCCTTCTCCTTTCCCTGGACGTCTGGGGTGGGATTAAAAATTCCAACTCTTTAAACACAGGGCAGGTTCTCCTGGCAACTGGCCCCCATTCTTAGGTCACTTCCCTCACATGGCACAAACCACTTTCTGGTTCTCTTCCCCTAGGAAATTCAAGGATTTTAGGGGCTCCGTGCCAGAAGCCAGGACAAAAACCAAATATATATTTCTTATTAGAAATCCCAATATCACAAGCTCCAATTTGTTCCCAGTTTTTCAGCTCAAACTGTGTTGACTCCTTCTTCATTGCTTAGGGTCGACGAGCCCTGTCAACGTGAACCGTGTTCATTGGAGGAGGAGGAACCTTTCTCCCAGCCTGTTAAAAGATCAGAAGGAAAAATGGACACGAGATGTATCCCTGAGACTCAAAGAGTACGAACAGTCCAAAACGTGATGATAGGATCTGGGTCTGTTGTGGCCAAAGGGACAACAGTAGGCGTAAGCAAGAGGATCCGCAAAACAGAAAGATGGGATCAGCAGGGTCGGTTATGCTGTCGCCAACAAGGCCAACAGAGGAATGGGAAGAACTGAGGTCAGTCGTTAGGATGAGACATGATAACAAGAAAGCGAAGCCCTGAGATGCATGTGCAGGGAGCATATCCAAGACCACTCGCATCAGCACGGCCTCCAGTTAGCAGGGCAGGGGCCAGTGCTCGGGACAATTTGATGCCGTTCCCCAAGAGGAGGGTTTGACACTAAACAACCAAATCAGTGTAGTTCCCCTCATCAGAGAGAGGGGTTTCTGTTCAACTCAGGATGTTCAATAGTGCCCAGCCCTACAACTGCTAACAAGGAGCCCTGGGTCTGGCTGCGTTCCACTCCAGTGGGGTTGGAGGTAAGAGAAGAGGGCTCAGGGATAACTCCTGAGAAACTCAAACATTTCGGCTAGGGGTAAGTGCTGGAGCTGGCAAAGGAGACCGAGCCGCCCAGGCGTGATAAAAATTAGCAGGGGGTGGTCCTGGAGGCCAGGGTCAGGCGTCCATGGGTATGTGCTGTGGGGCTGAGAGCGCCCTGCTGGACCGAGGTCTGTATACCTTAGCCTTCACCCTCCGTTGGTGGAATGATGAAGGAGGAAGTCAGATGGCAGTGAGCTGAAGGGTAAGTAGAAAGTGGGGATGTGGACACGACCACTACAGAGACTTTTTAAGTGTGTGGCTGCGAGTATAACAGAAACTGTGGCTGGAAGCAAAAGTAGGTGGGAAGGTGGAGGGAAGGATGGCAGTGAATGGACTCTTCCTCCCCTACCCGGCATCCCAGCCTCTCTCTACTTTTCTTTCCCCTCTCCTCCATTTTCCAAATCCATTCTACACAAATCCCCGGACATACGTAAAACACTAAAAGTTTCTAAAATGAAGACATAGGCCCTTCCAGTTCTGATGTTCTGACATCTTATCCCATCCAGCCGTTTCCGGCTCACATGCCTCTGGGATTGCCAGTTCTTGAAGGAGAATGCTATTCTCTCCTCGGTCTACAATCTGACCCCTTCCCTTATTCTTGTCTGTTCCCTAGTTAGACCCTTGTCTCCCTGACAAGAAAAATATATAACCTCGTTCACTCAAAATAGAGGAAAGATACATACCTATATTCCTTATTTGTAGTTACACAACCATTAAGAACACTGATTTTCGGGGGCACCTGGTTCACCCAGTCAGTAGAGCATGTGACTCTTCATCTTGGGGTTGTAAGGTCAAGCCCCACACTGGGTGTAGAGATTACTCAAAAAAAAATCGTTAGAAATAAAAAACAAGAAAACTGATTTTCAGATAAGTGTTAATAACAAAGTAGAAAATAAAACCAAAAAACCAAAGTTAAAAAACAAAAACAAATGACAGTCCACCATATATAGTATAACCCTTTGCAGAAGGGAAATACTCCAAAATGTGATTTGGGTGTTGAGATTACAAGTGATATTAGTTTTTTTCTTTATGCTGTACAAACATTTTTCAATATTCTAAAATGAGTATGTATATGTTTATAAATAGAAAAAAAGATGAATATCACTTAAGACCCAAACGAGTGACCAATGGACTTTGTTTATTGAACATCTGCTTCTCCTCCTACAGGGGCAGAAGCCACAAAGAAACATCAGCAACAGTCCCTATGTTCAAGAAGCATTTGTCTACACTGTCCACCTTTGTTGTTTTGGCTGACCAGCATCCACTCCCTTGTCTTCTGAAACAGCAAGCTACCTTTGTTTTTAGGAAACCATCCCTTTCTTTTTTTTTTCAACGTTTATTTATTTTTTTTGGGACAGAGAGAGACAGAGCATGAACGGGGGAGGGGCAGAGAGAGAGGGAGACACAGAATCGGAAACAGGCTCCAGGCTCCGAGCCATCAGCCCAGAGCCTGACGCGGGGCTCGAACTCACGGACCGCGAGATCGTGACCTGGCTGAAGTCGGACGCTTAACCGACTGCGCCACCCAGGCGCCCCAGGAAACCATCCCTCTCTGACTCAGAGATTTCATTAAGCCTTGTAGCCTAGGCCTAGGCCAGTTAGGCCATTCTATTCCTTAGCTAGAGGACTGGTTCGGGTACACACGTGACTCCTCAGGATCAAGAGAGAACAAATGAAACCAAAAACTGGGAGGAATGGCTAGAAGAGCTCCAGTCTCTTGAGACAATTGGATGATGGGCCAAGTGGGAGATGACCTCTTTCTCCCGCGATGGTCTAGGTATGGCAATGGCCTATCTCCTATGATAGAGATAGTTTCAGTGGGAGATGACTCCTCTCTCCTGTGACAGGCTAAATGTCATGGTGACCCCTCTCCCCTATGATGGTGCAAGTGGGAGGTAACTCCTTTCTCTTGAGAAGGACTAGGTGTGGAAATGACTCTTCTCTCCCATGATGGCTTTAGTGGGAGATGATCCCTCTCCCCTCAGATGGTCCAAGTGTGCTAATGCTTCTTTCTCATGAAATGGTCTAAATGTGATCATTCAGAAGCCCAAAGCCATGGAGACTCACGTAGAGCATGTCAGTCACCCCAAAAAGAGCAGAACAAGGTCCTTGAACAGCGTCTAATTCCTGAACCAAACTCACCCCCACAGCTAGCCTCACCAGGGATAGTGAGTTAATACAGTGAATAAATTGTTTTGCTTAAATCAACTTGAATTAGGGTTTTGTTTTCCTTTGTTCTTCATTTGCTTTTGGTCTCCTGACTACGATATTTCTCAATTATCCTGGCCCTAGAAGAGTAGCTACAGCCAACTATAACCCAAAGTAGCAGGTGCTCTAAGACAGTCATGAGGGCAGGGCTCCAAACACAGAGGAGAAACGGATTCAACTGAAGAGCTCAGGAAATGCTTCCTCTGTGAGGTGGGCCTTAGGAGTCTGGAAATGGAATTCTCAGCATGAGTAAAGGCAGAGGAGTGTGCAGGGCACAGCGTATTCAAGGAAGTGTTTGTAGTTTATTGAACCCTTGGTAGGGGGAGCAGTAAGAAAGAACAGCCAGGGTTGGATTCTGAAGCATGTTCGAAGGAATTTACCCTTTAATCTAGACAGAAATTATGGAGGTTGAGGAGGGGAAAGTGTTTACAGTAAAAAAAAACAAAACAAAAACTGGTGGACCGGTGGAACATAGACTGGAGTGGGAAAGAGAACAGGAAACCATATAGCCTTTGTTCATGTTGTCTTCTCCCTCCGACATGCCCTTCTAACACACTCCTTATAGGGAGGAAGCATTTTACTCGTCCTTATATCCCCACCGCTCAATACAGGGGAGGCCTTCATAAATGTTTGCTAAATAAGTGAAGAAAAGAAGGAATCCACAGCTTACCTATTTTTCAAGTCAAATCTACTTTTTTTAATCAAAAGTTTTTTAACATTTTTATTTATTTTTGAGAGACAGAGAGCCTCAGCATGAGCAGGGTAGGGGCAGAGAGAGAAGGAGACACAGAATCCGAAACAGGTTCCAGGCTCTGAGCTATCAGCACAGAGCCTGATGCAGGGCTTGAACCCACAAACTGCGAGATCATGACCTGAGTGAAAGTCAGACGCTCAACTGACTGAGCCACCCAGGCATCCCAACTCAAATCTACTTTAAAAGCCCACCAGCTCACACCAATTCCCACCACTCAACCCCTAACCCCACACACATGACCTCCTCTTTTGATGTTTTCCTGATTTACTCATTTCAACCTGTACAACGAATGCCAGGCCCTGTTACTTAACTATCTCATGTACTGTCGTCTCCTCTTGGTAACTATAGAACAGTCACTGGGAAAGGAATCACATCCGCTCTTATAGTCAGGCTGGACTCCAGGCTCGACTCAGATAGTCTACTTACTTCCCAGGTGGGTTCAAGGACTTAAACTCAGCAACACTGCCGTATAACTTAACAAGATGTTGAGTATCAAAATTTAAACATTAAAAATACTACATTACACTTCTCTTCCCTGTTATCTAAATCTGCTTAACTTACAGCAAAATAATAACGAACACAAGGAATGGCATGTTTAAAGCGCAGTCAAGCCCTGCTTTATTATGTTACTCAGCCATCTGTGACCCTTCATTAGAGGCATTTGGGAATCTAGCTCTGAATCACTCTGCTGAATGACAATGGCAATGCAAAAATAGTCCTGTGGCTTTAAGAGCCTCGCTGCTCATTTATATTTGGTCCATATTTCTGTAACAGTAAACAATGGTCAAGTTCTGCCTACGTGATAAAGTTCCTGGTAGAAAATGTGATGATAGGCAGATGTTAAAGAAAAATGATATTGCTATGATTGCTTGTACACACACACACAACACATGTGAATTCGGATCTTCTAAGTATTAACAGAGTTGCCTAAAACATCATCGGATTCTACATCTAGAGGCAAACCTGCTAATGGCACTTATCTCTTTTCAGGTTGTACCACATCGGTGTCATAACAAGCACTGACTGCTTTCTGGTCAAGAGAGAAAGAGATGTAATTTTATTTTGTAACTGAATGGCAACCGAGGAATCACATGCAGGCTTGGGCAAGGCCAGGGCCCCACGGGGCTGCCTTGGTTTCTCCTCGGCCTTTCCTTCTTCCCATCACTATCACCCAAGGCATGCTCCTGATCCCTCTGCATTCCCAACCAGAAACAAAATTTTGATTGCCCAAATTCCTGCTTAATTGGAATGTCTTTCGGTCTTCTCTGAGGTGGAGTTCTGCCCCTTGGGTCTGATGGGAAACCCAAATGTGCCACCTGGAACTTATTTCAATGCTTGCACAGCTCACAAATTAAAAATCCCACCTGTCTGAAGGGCAGACCACAACAGAATTGCAGACGTAACACAATCCCACCCGTGCGTAATTCTTCATGTACAATAACCATGGAAGCCAATACTCAACAAGCCGGCCGCTATCTGGAAAATCAAATCAAATAAGCCATTCCTGGCTGGTCACATTCGCCAGTGTTTCCAGACGGGGGTTGCTGGTTCAACTTCCCTCTTCCCCACAGGCGCTTGGAATCGGGCCCCTGGATTCGCACCGGCTGGTGGTCCTAACTCGGAGATGGGTGACCATCATCCACCTTGCTGGGGATCTGGAAAAGGGGGCCTCCTGGCGGGGAAGACGGCCGTTCCCCGTTAAGGTTTACTAGAAGATAGAGACCAGAGGGGAGGCGGATGGATGCTAACGCCCGAACCAAAATTCTCATATCCCACATCTAATCACTGAGGCAACTCTCGCAAATCGCGCGAAATGCATCCATCACCGAAGCTCCGCGGAAGCACCCCCCCCACCCCCCCACGCATCAAGGCCGGCTCAGCCCCAGCCCGCGCGGCCCTCCGGCGGCGGCGAGCAGGGGCGCGGGCGCCGACCGGCCGGGCAGGTGCCCCGCGCCCCGCGCTTACCCAGGGCCCAGGTGCAGCTCTCTTTGATGGCTTTGTACTTGCTCCCGGACGCCTCCTTCTGCAGCTTCCTCAGGATCTCTTCCATCTTGACCTTCGTAGGGGCCCGGCCACCGACAGCGAGAGGAGCGCGCGCGAGGCCCGGCCAGGAACGCCGCCGCCGCCACTGCCCGGCCCCGGGCGCCTAGGCGGCCGCTGCGCTCGCCCCCCTCCGGCCCGGCGCGGCGGCTGATGAATCACGCCCGCTCCATGCCGCGGGCCACGTCAGCCCCGCCGCTCCGCCCCGCCCGCCGCCCCGCCCGCCAGGGTCAGGTGCGCTCGGCGCGCGCGGCGGCGGCGGCGGCGGCGGGCTGGAGGCTGGAGGCCGGAGGCCGCGGCCCCCGACCCGCCGCCCGGGCAGGCCCCGAGGCCCCGCGGAAAGGTGGAGGCGGATGTCCGGAGCTGGCTCGCCGGCCGGGCGTTGGCCGGGCGCGGCCCGAGGGAGCGTCTGACCGGCGGCGGGCAGCCGGCGGGGAGGGGCCTCGCCGCGGTCACCCCGACCCCGACCCGCGACCCCGGCCCTGCGCTGCGGCGGGCGGCGTGGGGGCGGCCCCGCCGGCCTTGCGGAGCCCCCCGCGCGGTGGGGCGGCGCGCCCTAGCATCCCGTTGTCCGGCACTCTCTGTTTAGTGAGCAGCCCTCTTGGGCCACTCTCGGTGACAGGCTCGGGCGCTACCTGGGAACAGACTGTTGCTCTGCCCAACCTTGTACCAACACTATCCCGTGGAGGGGCTTGAGGGTGGGGGTTCATATCCCCATTATACACACGAGGAAGCCAGGCCCGGAGAGGCGCACTTACTTCCCCAGCCTCCAAGAGTTACCCTCAAAACACATTTTTGTACTCGAACCCGCTTTTAAAAATGTCTCTTCTATTCCCCCCCCCACCCGCCACCCCGATTTCCCTTCCTCTCTTGAGCTAAATTGTTATTCTCTGAAAAAAAAAGGGGGGGGGGTGCACAGGGGCCCAAACAGGTATCCAACTTTGGTGGGGGTGGGAGAGGGTGGACAGGAAGAGCCTCCGCAATGGAGAACCCTTAGGCTGAACTTGGGAAACAGACCGGGTGGCCGGATGTGGAAGGAAAGCAGCATTGGCCGGGGCCTCAGATCCCGAGAGAGCACGCTCTCTCGGTAACTTAATGTCCTTAACTCTGGAGGCCCTGGAACAGGCAAGAGGGAAAGCAGGAATCTCATTTGGCAACTCATTGTTTCCCTGTTGTGAACACCGTGACTAGGAACGAAGAAGGGATTTTAAGCATATTCGTTTTTCTTTAGAAATGTAACTGTAGTGGTAGTGGGGGGAAAAATGGCAAAGGAGTAACTGGCAGCCGGGAGAACAGTAATCTAGAAATAAACCAATGGTAGGTGGAAAGAATAGAGGAAAATATAGCAAGAGATATTTAAGGAGTTGAAGCTGTACCGTTTACTGACAGATTGAGGTGGTTAGCATCTGGGATGATTTCCAGGTTTCTCCTCTGAGAAAATGGGAGGGTGGTGGCCCCCTCTTCCAGGTTAAAGAAGAGAAGGGTTTGGCTCAGTTTTGAACGTATTCAGGTTGCAACCGATAATGAGATACCCACAGGGTGTTTCATTTATGGGCGGGAACTCAGGACAGCGCCGCCTGGTAGAAACAGGATTGGAAAGCCTTCAGGTATGGAGAATGGTTGATGCCTGGGGTTTGGCAAAGGTTGCAGGAGGCAGTGGCTGGAATGGGGAGAGCAGGATGCCAGGAAGGAAGTTGCGGTCCCCTTCATTTTTTTAAAAAAAGTATTTATTATCTTTATGATTAAAAGCAAATTTACTTACGCTACAAACTAGAAAATGAAAAGTCATTTCAGAGATATAAAGTTTAAATAGCTTTGTAAAAAAGCTTTTACAGAGTATTAAGAAACAGATGCACTTGTACGCTCTAAAAAAATAGGCAGTGATTATGAAGTCAGTGCAAAAGAAATGCAACTAAGTATAACCTATGAAAAGTGTTCAAGCACCTACTGATCAAAAGAGCACAAACATTGAAAGAAAATGTGATTTTTAAAAAGTCAATCAAATTGGCTGAAAGATTGTAAATGCTGTTGCCCAGTATTAGTAAGGAGCTAGCCAACTGGATCCTCTCGTACTGTGGGTGCTAGAGGAAGGGTAATCCTAGAGGGATTTTTGGATGGGAACACAGCACAGAAATGGCTACAATCCAGCAATCGTACTTTTAGGAATTCATCGGAAGCAAGTGATTATAGAAGTGGGTAAATATTTTCTGACAAGGATTTCAGTGTGCTGTTCAATCATTTTTTTTAAAAATTGAAAACTGCCTACAGTCCAACATTAGAGAAATGGGTAAATAACCCATGATGTATGTATCCATAAAGCAGCATACGATATAGCCTTTAAGAATAATGTGGGAGAGGAATATTGAATGACATGAAAAGTGGTTGCTACTGCATAGCCAAGTGAACTAAGAAGGTCATAAAAAGCTACATACATCCATACACTAAATGACCTCAGTTTTGTTGCTTAAACATTTGGTGTGGATGTACATAAAAGTTTTAAAAAATAAACATACACTCACAGGAAAATAAACATTTTTTTTCTTTTTAAAATTGCAACGTGTTTTATTTTAAGTGGTAGAAAAAAGAAATAAAAGTAGTATACAGGCAATGGCCATAGAGTGGACAGAGATAAATACAGAAAAGGATCAAATGGATGTGAGAGTTTAGTTAGGAAGCCTGTCCAAGAAGAATAACGAGGGCAGAGTCTGGTTGCAGTAGATTCAGAGCCGAGAGAAACACAGGTGTAAACAACCCGCTCTAAATGTTGGCTATGAAGGAAAGTGAGAGCAGAATCATCAAAACACTTTTTTCAAACATCAGGTCCGTAGAAAATACCCTTTGTATCCACCCACTGTATGCAGAGATACATGTATAGGTAGATTAAAAAACTGAAACAAAAAAATGTTTAAGTCGCCTCCACACCCAATGCGGGCTGGAACTCACAACCTCGAGATCAACAGTCTCCTGCTCTACTGACTGAGCCAGCCAGGTGCCCCTGAAACCAAGTGTTTATTTATAAAAGGATACTTACTGTTAAAGAGAATAGAGTTACTATTAAATAGGATTTGATTCATTGTGGCGGGCTTGCTTGCCTGCTCTTAAATTCATTCCAGGCTGGAGACAGGAGGATAATGCTACATGCGCAACCCAGGTGCCACATGCTTTGATGTCTATTCCTTCCCACAGTCTCAGTTATTTTGGTTAAAAATTCTGGTTCACACAAATAAGTTGCCATGCATGCTATTAATATGCTTCTACTTAGCAAGTGAAATTACAAATTTCAGCAGGTTCTTCTTTAATCCTCAGCTAAAATGGTGATAAATTTATATAAATTCTTCCGTGTATTTGAATCACAAAGCATTGGTAAGTAGTTTTCTTCTTTGGGCATCAACGTTAACACAATTATGGATTCAGGATTTTGAAAAACAAATAGATCTTTAAGTGCTTTTTCTTGGTATTTCAAAGGTCTTTATTGGAAATGTTTGCAGTTTGACACAGAGACTTGTAATATCATTAATATCTTTAATTTTATTCCATTCAGGGTGTCTTTACTAATGATGCTCTCTTCCTGTGCTGCAAAATGTTGAGAACATAGAGTAACCATGGTGATTACTTAAAATGTATTTTGTAACTGTTGGATATATTCAGCATCTTGAAATATAGTGTTACTTTTTTCCTGTAGATCCAACTCCAGTTATTAAAAAACGTTAAGTTATATGTGCCAATTTTGTTGCTAAAATACCATCTCTAAAAATGTTAGCCAAATGAGACAGCTTTTAAACAAAAATGTGACTCCCATTCCTGAGTTCATATAGCTTAATTAATATTTTCCTCATAACAACCAATAATTCCAGTATGATATAACATATACATATATTAGTTCATGGAAGGGCTAAGCTAATTTAACAACGACCCAACAAGACAGTGGTTTACGGAACATAGATGGACTTTTATTTATCATTTAAACTACGTCCTGAGTCCCAGGGCAGGTCAGCATATAGCGGTTCCTGGAGATCATTTGAGGACGATGTACCTTACTTACATCTCACTGCTCCACCATCCTGGAAGGCATTGTTCTCCAGCAGTGGGTCCTAGGCAGGTTGCATTCTAGCTGATAGGAAGTCAAATAGTATATGGGCCCAGGCGTCAGATAGACGTGATAGAAGTCACACAAATCCCTTCTCTATTCCATGGGTGAAGGCTGCAGAGACCCACTTGGATACAATGTAGTTTATCTGCCCCCCCCCCCAAAGATATCCTCCGGAGGCAGAGGGAGAAGAATTTGGTGGATGACCACCCCTGTCAGTTATGGTTCCGATGTGAACAAAACGTAACAAAACGTAAAGGTTCTCTTAATGAAGTTAAACAATTATCACTACATTTGTTTTCAAGAGATTCAGTAGAAGTCTTAGGATGCCAAAGGTATGAACAGTGTCTGAACAGTGCTTCCAAGTAGCAATGTAGGTGGTGATTTCTAATAACATTGGAAATTACTCCGCTATGTTTCCTGGTCATGTTTACTTCTGAATCACTTGCAATTCTATTACAATTTACCGGTTTAATTTATATTTTTCAGACAGTATTCCTCCAATTCTATCAAGGTCCTCAAACCAGTTATATTTTAGCTTAAATTTAAACAGAATAAATCCTTCATAAAAATTGTCATATACATTTGACATAAATTGAATGTATAATAACTTGAAATATCAGTGCTCCCATCAAGTAGAATCATATAACCTGTGTCTGCTCGCACCCTACTAAGTATTAATTCTATTCTGTATATTCTCTGGACCTATAAATTTGTGAAGAGACCGTATTATCACTTAGTAGTATCGTTTTAAGTTTCTCCGATGATTTGTCATCAAGGATCGTATTCACCATGACCATACATGCCAAGAATAATTTTTTTCAACAACTATGTGGGTAATTTTCTCTTTGTCCACACATATACAACTAAATACAAAACTAAATAGTAACAATTTCTCATAGCCAATGTAAAATGGTGAGATAATGTTGACAAATTTGTCTTTTTTCCCCTACTTTGACAATATTTGAGGGCCTTATCAACAAGTTTGACTTACTGTATTTCCAAGTTTGTGTTTTCCTTTTTGTAAGATTTTAGATTTTCATTTGCAATAATATCATTTCTTCTTGAGAAAGAAGAACAAAACTGGAGGCATTGCATTCCCTTATTTCAGACTATGTTACATTTCAGACTATGTTACATTTCAGACTATGTTACAAAGCTATACTAATTAAAACAATGGTGTTGGCATGAAAACAGACACATAGATCAATGGAACAGAATAGAGAACCCAGAAGTAAGTCCTTGTGTGTATAGTCAAATAATTTACAACAAAGGAGGCAAGAATGTACAATGGGAAAAGGACAGTTTCTTCAAAGATGGTGCTGGGAAAATTGGACAAGCACAAGCAAAAAAAAAAAAAAAAAAAAAAAAAAGAAAGAAAAAGAAAAAGAAACTGGACCACTGTCTTACACCATACACAAAAATAAACTCAAAATGGAAATAAAAACTTCAAGGTAAGACCAGAACCTATAAAACTCCTAGAAGAAAACATAGGCAGTAAGCTCCTTGACATTGGTCTTGGCAATATTATTTTGGAACTGACTCCCAAGACAATGGCAACAAAAGCAAAAATAAACAAATGAGACTACATCAGACTAAAAGGCTTCTGCATAGTGAAAGAAAACATCAATAAAATAAAAAAAGGCCACCAGCTGAATGGGAGAAGATACTGATATTTGAGAATCATACATCCAATAAGGGGTTAATATCCAAAATATATGAAGAACTCACATAACTCAATAATAAACAAATAAAAACTAAATAATCCAATTTAAAAATGGGCAGAAGATGGCACACCTAGGTGGCTCAGTCGGTTACGTGTCCAACTTCAGCTCAGGTCATGATCTCGCAGTTCATGAGTTTGAGCCCCATATCGAACTCTGCACTCAGTGCAGAGCTTGCTTGGGATTCTCTCTCTCTCCCTCGCTCTCTGCCCCTCCCCCACTCACGCACACATGCACATGGGCTCTCTCAAAAATAAATAAATAAACTTTAAAAAAATGGGCAGAAGATCTGAATAGACATTTTTCTAAACACACACAGATGGCCAATAACACATAAAAACATGCTTAATGGGTGCCTGGGTGGCTCAGTTGATTAAGCGAAGATTTTGGCTCTTTGAGTTTGAGCCCCGCATGGGGCTGGCTCTGTGCTGAGATGCAGAACATACTTGGGATTCCTTCTCTCCGTCTCTCTCTAGCCCTCTCCCATTCACACTCCATGCATACTCTCTTTCTCAAAAATAAATAAACTTTAAAAAAAAAGATGCTTAATATCATTAGTCATCAAGGAAATGCAAACTGAAATCACAGTGAAATATCACCTCAACCCTGTTGGAATGGCTGTTATCAAAGGGACAAGAAATAACAAGTGTTGGGGAAGATATGGAGAAAAGGAACCCCTAATGCACTGTTGGTGGAAATGTAAATTGGTGCAGCCACTATGGAAAATATATGGAATTTCCTCAAACAATTAAAAATAGAAATACCATACGATCCAACAATTCCACTTCTGTGTATTTCACTGAAGAAAATGAAAACACTAGTTGGAAAAGACATATGCACCCCATGTTCACTGCAGCATTATTTACAATAGCCAAGATATGGAAGCAAGCGTCCATGAGCAGAAGAATGAAAAAAAGAAGATGTGGTATTTACAGAGTGGAAAACTACTCAGCCCTATAAGGGAATGAAATCTTGCCATTTGTGACAACATGGATGGACCTCAAGGTTATTATGTTAAGTGAAAAAAGTCAGACAAAGACAAATACCATATAATTTCACTTGTATGTGGAATCTAAAAAAACAAAACAAATGAGCAAAGAAAACAAAACAACACTCATAGATACAGAGAACAGATTAACGATTGGCGGAGGGAAAGGGTGGGCAAAATGGGTGAAGGGATCAAGAAGTACAAACTTCCAGGGGGCATCTGGGTGGCTCAGTCGGTTAAGCGTCCGACTTCAGCTCAGGTCATGATCTCACAGTTCGTGGGTTTGAATCCTGCATCGGGCTCTGGGCTGCCAGCTCTGAGCCTGGAGCCTGCTTGGGATTCTGTGTCTCCATCTCTCCCTGCCCCTCCCCCCTAGTGCTCTGTCTCCTTCTCTCAAAAATAAATAAACATTAAAGAAAAAAAGAAGTACAAACTTCCAGTTATAAAATAAATGTCATGGGTTGTAATGTACAATACGGTGACTATAGTCAATAATATTGTATTACAAATTTGAAAGATGCTAAGAAACTACACCTTAAATGTTCCAATCACTAAAAAATATATATTTTGTGATTTTGTATGGTGACAGATAATAACTAGGCTTCTAGTGGTGATCATTTTGCAATGTATACAAATGACAAATCATTATGTTGCACACCTGAAACTAATACAGTATTGTATGTAATTATACTTCAATAAAAATAAAGTATAAAAACACTAATATATTAATATATACTTTCATTAGCTAATATCTGGTTATTAATTTTTTTTAGAAGTTTTTTTGTTTAATTTTTTTTAACGTTTATTTATTTTTGAGACAGAGGGAGACAGAGCATGAACAGGGGAGGGGCAGAAAGAGAGGGAGACACAGAATCTGAAACAGGCTCCAGGCTCTGAGCTGTCAGCACAGAGCCTGATGCGGGGCTCAAACTCACAGACCGCGAGATCATGACCTGAGCCGAAGTCGGATGCTTAACCGACTGAGCCACCCAGGCGCCCCTGGTTATTAATTTTTTTAATACTTTCAACTGTCAGGTAAAGGTTAAATAAATTAATGATCTCTTCAAATAAGAATAATACTGTAAATAATACATTCTTAGTGGTTTTGAGTACTTGACAAGGTATACTTAATCCTTGTTTTAATTTTAAGGTTTATTTATTTATTTTTGAGAGAGCGAGCACAAGCAGGGAAGGAGCAGAGAGAAAGGGAGACACAGAACCCAAAGAAGGCTCTAGGCTATCAGCGCAGAGCCCGATATTGGGCTTGAACTCACGGACTGTGAGATCATGACCTGAGCCGAAGTCGTACTCTTAACCGACTGAGCCACCTAGGCGCCCAATACTTAATCCTTTTTTAAAAGACTAATCGTTGTTTTTTTTTTTTTTTTGGTTAAGTTCAAATTTAAAAGAATGTATTGATTAAAAGAAACCTTTTTCCCATTGTTGTTACTATGTATATAAGTTCAACACAAAATATGCTTCTGTTTTTTAATGTCATCATCCTTATTTCTTCTAATAATAAAATAAACTATCTTAAGAAGATTTCATGCAGTTATTCTTAAAATGTACAATTATTTGCAAAATCAAAAAATGCCTAATGATTATTTATGCCCAATCCAAAATTTCACACTGAAAATTATGAACTCACAACCAAAAGTTAATAGAAACTCTTGCTGCCCTTGGCAACAGTGGATGAATTCTTCTAACTTCACAATTAACCGCTAATTACATTGACACAAATTAAACTTTTAAAACATTAACTCTCCTGATATAATTATGGTCAAATCCAGAAACTCAAATGAGGCACCAGTGAATGGAAGAGTGAGGGGCCTGCTGGCTCCCAGCCAATGCCCATAGTCATTACAACCCCTCCATCAGCTGTCACTCAACTCAGTTGACCCCAGTATTTGCTGCAATGTGGACGGCATGACTTAGAATGCAAAGTGCCACGTTCCAATATTGAAGATTTCATACCGCTTCATTTCTAAGAAGAACACACTCTGGTGAAACAGACTAATTGATTTCATAACCCGCTAACAGGGAGACCTGAAATTTGAGAAACACGAGACCAGTGGGAAATTGAAAGACTCTATTTGTGGGAAGTATATTTATACCCAAAGGTAGAAGTTGAATAGGTAGGAGGCAGCCAGCCTAACAGGTGAAATAGCCATTGTAAGGAGATGGGAAAGGTAACGTTTAGCCTTTTAGCATACAGATAGAGCCACTGGTCCAGTAAGGGTCTGATGGCCAGTCTCCAGATACAGAGAGGAAGATGGAAACCGGGGTTTTGATAGTGTTCAGTTTGTTGATGTGGAGACAGGGATTGGTGGAAGTTACACCTGATAGTTTGTTTTCCTTGTGAAACAGGAAGATGTTTGGTGAGTGTAGATGTAAATAGCAGACGAAAAGCATGGAAATGGAAGAGAGGTGACCAAGGATGCATAGAAAGCTTCCTTGAAGTGCCCTAGAAATTTCCTGTTTATGAATGTTGAGTAGTCCCAATGCAGCATAATTTCAAACTCTGGTAATATCTAGTGATTTTGTTATTATTGCTTCAGATGTGGACCATCCAGGTTGATGATGCTAAATCCAAATTTCCAGCTCGAATTTCCCTTTCAAGCTTACTTTGCTGATACTCATTTATTCGGGTACCTAATTCACAGTCTACTAACAAAACTTGTAGGCAATACTGTTTGACCCAAACATGCACCAGTATAATCTGAAAGTAAAATAAGCATAATTTTTAATTAAATTCAGTTTTGTATGAAGTTCAGCCTAGGAAAATAGTATCTAAGTTGAAGGTGGTTTATAAAATCCTTTGTGATCTTGAGCATTTAAAAAGGCACATGACAATGTTTAATACACTTTAAGGAGTTTGTATATATAATATGTATAATTTGTACCCTATAAAATATAGAAAAAAATTTAAATACCTCCCAAATAGATAACATTAACAATTATTAACATTGAAAAATGATTCCTTTGTTTGCAAAAAAAAATTTTTCTTTTTTAATATTAACTTTATTTTTGAAAGAGAGAGAGCGTGTGCAAGCAGGAGAGGGGCGGGGGCGGGGGTGGGGGGACAGAGGATCCAAAGCGGGCTCGGTGCTGACAGCAGAGAGCCTGATGCAGGGCATGAACCCATGAACGGAAGATCATGGCCTGAGATCAAGTCAGACCCTTAACTGACTGAGCCACCCAGGTACCCCAGTTTCTTTCTTTCTTTTTTTTTTTTTTAAGTTTATTTATTTTGAGAGGTGTGTGAGGGGCAGAGAGAGAGGAAGAGACAGAATCCCAAGCAGCTTCCATGCTGGAGCCTGACACAGGGCTCTATCTCACAAACTCTGAGATCAAGACATGAGCCGACATCAAGAGTTGTTTGCTTACCCAACTGAGCCACCCAGGCACCCAGTTTCCATTTCAGTAAAAACTAATATGTACCGGGACGCCTGGGTGGCTCAGTTGGGTAAGCATCCAACGCTTGATTTTTGGCTCAGGTCATGATCTCAGGGTTGTGAGATCGAGCACGCCAGGCTCCGTGCTCAGCGCCGAGCCTGCTTAAGATTCTTCGCCCTCCCCAGACCTCTCTAAAGCACAAAGAAAAATTAGATATGGTACAACTGAACTTTTGCTTCTGGCTATGATGGAGCACCTGTATCAGAACAAACTTACTGTTGCAAGAAATCATAAAACTGGATTGACAAAATTAAGAGTGGTTGTTTGAAGGCATCAGAAACAACCAGGGTGGCCAGAACTGAAGGGCCAAGATCTTGGGCAGAAGGGGAAGGCACAGAAATGAACCAGATGCTCTCTACTCGGAGCATTCATCGGTATATCACAGTGCATACAGGCCAAGTTAAAGATGGTGGCCTAGAGATGTCAGAGTTCTCAAAGTCTGGGGGGGAAAAAAAAAAAACTTGGTCTTCTGCGTTATTAAAGCAACTAGAACTTGAGGAACTGAGGTGCCAGGGAAAAGGGAATCACACAGAGTTAAGGCTAGAGAAAATTATACATAACATTGTAAACAATAAAGTGAACGAGTCGAAGGCTTGATGCCTGCTCATTAATAAAATTTTAATGAAGAGCCTTTCTCACAGTTATGATATGTCTATGTGTGTGGATGTATATATATAATATATATATATATATATATATATAAATATATATATAAATGCACATATTCATATGCCTTTATGTAAGTGAGGTAATTTATATATGCTCTTAAATATTCAGTTTCTTTTCACTCAGTGGTCTGTCAAGACAAGTTTTCCCTTCATTGAAAACAAAATTTTTAAATGTTTCTTTAGTTTTGAGAGAGAAAGAGAGAAACAGAGTGTAAGCAGGGGCGGGTCAGAGAGAGAGGGAGACACAGAATCTGAAGCGGGCTTCAGGCTCTGAGCTGTCGGCACAAAGCCTGATGTAGGGCTCGAACCCACGAGATGTGAGATCATGACCTGAGCAGAAGTCAGACGCTTAACCAACTGAGCTCCCAGGTGCTGCTAAGTTTTCCTTTTAAATGACTGCTTATTATTCTATTGTATGACTCTAGCAAACTTTAATCAATCCATATTGTTGATTCCACCTTTTATTGTTATCAAGAAGTTTTTAATGAACATTTCTGTGGTTATTATATTACTTCCCTATTAGAATATCTTCCTAGAGTAAACCTCTAGGTTTTTTGAGTCAAAAAGCTCACACAGTAAAAGTGCTTGCCCACCTTGGCAGGCAATTCTCAAGGAAGATGGGTATTTGTTTCCACCAACAATGCACAGGAGAACTTGGATTTCTCCTCTTCAGCATCACAACATATTAGAAATCTTTTCCCCCTTTGCCAACTTATGTGGTGAAAATGTTGTATCTAGGGGCGCCTCGTTGGCTCAGTCGGTTACACGTCCGACTCGTCTCAGGTCATGACCTCGCAGTCCATGAGTTCAAGCCCCGCTTCGGGCTCTGTGCTGACAGCTCAGAGCCCCGAGCGTGTTTCAGGTTCTGTGTCTCCCTCTCTCTCTGACCCTCCCCCATTCATGCTCTGTCTCTCTCTGTCTCAAAAAAATAATAAATAAACGTTAGAGAAAAAGTTGTATATCTAATTTTAGTTTTAGGATATAACTAAACCTAAAAGATGAAGTTGAACATCTTATTTTTATTGTTTTCTCTCTGCCTGTTCATGTCTTTTGCCCATTTAAAAAATTACGATATTACTTCTTTTTATTAATTTCTGAGAGCCTGTTTTATAGTAGGGATAGTAATTTTGTCAAATAGAATGTGAATGTATTTTTTAAATTTGTCATTTATTTTTAAATTTTGTTTAGGATTCACTATGCAAACATTTTAAATTCTGTTACTGTGTGTGTGTGTGTGTGTGTGTGTGTGTGTGTGTGTGCAGTTGATGGCAGAATCCTCTTTATTAAGTCTCTTTCTCATTGTTGGCAGCAGTAATCTTCTAGAACACCATGAAAGGACGTGAACTACCTCACAGACGTGAAAGCAATGGAGATTGTGTCCCACCCATCAGTAACCCAGGCAGAAGACAACATGGGTGCTGCTATAGGCTATGCAGTGGAGACAGGTAGATACATCCTTGAGAGAAGCGGAAGGGAATTACTGAGGATGTGACTTTGAAAAGTCTCCTCTGGGGTTTTATAGTAACAGGAAATTCTGGTTCTTTAGAATGCTCCATACTTCACCCTCATCCTTTCCAAGTCTTAGCTTCTTAAAGACCCTGCAATAGGCTACAGCAACTTCCATTAATAATTTAGAAGGGGGAGAATCCCCAATTCTGGTGTCATGTGTGCAGCAAAGGGAGATATGCACTCGGACTTTCAATTTGAAATAAAGAATAAATTCTCCTATAGGCACATTATTACGCCTGCTGACTAGATTGTTGGATGGAATCTTATTGTGACAAAGACAAGCATCCGGACATTTACAAGTTACTTTGTATTATTCAGCACCTGAACATTCTTCCCATTTAGCAGCAATTACTCAGAAGGTTAGAGAAAGAGCCCTGTGTCATCCTATGGATGCTAACATATGGCATCTATTTTTTCTCCTCAATGTGTCTGTTTGGGGTTCTGATTCTGAAGCAAATACCAAAAAGAAGGAAATGACATAGGTCCATGACAAGAATGCTCCCATCACCACCTCTATTCAACAGTGGACTAAAGATTACAGGCAATACAGTGAAACAGGAAAAAAAAAAAAAAGAGGAACATGAGTTAAGAAAGAAAGAAAGACGTCATTATTTATGGATGATATAATTATCTACATGGAAAATTCTAAAGAATCTACAGAAAAGTTGTCAGAATTAATGAGTTTAACAGAATTTCTAGATGTGCTATTAATATAAAAAGACAACTGTAGTTCTATTCCCCAGCAAAAGCAGTTTTAGTAGAATAAAATAATATAAAGCATCTAGGAATGAATATAAGAAACTATGCATAGGGCCCTTGTAGAGAATACTCCAAGTCTCTACTGAAGCATTTTAAGGAGATTCAAGTGGATGGAGACATATCTTGCTTCTCTAAAGACAAAAGATTGGATGACAAACAATTCTAGTGAAATTCCCAATGGGTATTTTCATGGAACCCAAAAGGCTTACTTTATTTTATTTTTTTGAAAGAAACATTATTTTAACGTTTATTTATTTTTGAGACAGAGAGAGACAGAGCATGAATGGGGGAGGGTCAGAGAGAGGGAGACACAGAATCTGAAACAGGCTCCAGGCTCTGAGCTGTCAGCACAGAGCCCAAAGCGGGGCTCGAACTCACGGACTGTGAGATCATGACCTGAGCCGAACTCGGCCGCTTAACTGACTGAGCCACCCAGGCGCCCCCAAAAGGCTTACTTAAAATTCATGTGGCTCTTTTGCATAAACTAGTTGACCATATGGGTTTATGATCATAAACCCATATGGACCATAAACCCAAATGGGTTTATTTCTGGGCTCTTATGTTCTATTCATCTATGTGTCTGTTTTTATGCCCATATCACACTGTTTTAACTAGTTTAGCTTTGTTATATAGCTAGTGCAGGATAGCCCAGACTACACCATGGAGAAAGGACAGCACCTGCAATAAATGATGCTGGGGAAACTTCACAACCACCTGCAAAAGAATGAAATTCGACCACTATCTTATACCATACACAAAAATTAACTCAAAATGGAGTAAAGACTTGAATGTAAGACTAGAAACCATAAACTTCCAGAAAAAGACACAGGTGGTAAGCTCCTTGACAGAGGTCTTGGCAATAAATTTTTGAGTCTGACAATAAAAGCACGGGCAACAAAAGAAAAAATAAACAGATGGGACCACATCAAACTCAAAAGCTTTTGCACAGCAAAGAAAGCCACCAACAAAATGAAAAGGCAACCTTCGAAATGGAAGCAAATATTTGCAAATGGTGTATTTGATACGGGGCTAATATCCAAAACATGTAAATAACTCATACAACTCAATAGCAGAAACAAACAATCCAATTAAAAAACGGGCAGAAGATCTGAATAGACATTTTTCTAAAGAGGACATACAGATGGCCAACAGATACATAAAAAGATGCTCAACATCATTAATTATCAGGGAAACACAAGTCAAAATGACAAGGAGAAATCATCTCATACCTGTTAGAATGGCAATTATAAGAAAGACAAGGCGCACCTGTGTGGATCAGTCAGCGAAGCATCTGACTCTTGATCTCAGTTCAAGTCTTAATTTCATAGACGTGAGTTCAAACCCCGTGTTGGGTGTGAAGGCTACATGTAAGAAAAAAAAAAGACAAATAACAAGTGTTAAGCATGTGGAGAAAAGGGAACCCTTGTGGGAATGTAAATTGGTGCCGCCACCACAGAAAACAGTTTGGAGTTTTTGCAAAAAAATTAAAAATAAAACTACCACATGATCCAGCAATTCCACTTTTGGGTATTTATACAAAGAAAATGAAAACACTAACTCAAAAAGAGATATATGCACCTCCATGGTCATTGCAACTTTATTTACAATAGCCAAGATATGGAAACAACCCAAGTGTCCATCGATGGCTGAATGAATAAAGAATTGTACAAGCGGAGGGGCCGGACTCCGTGAGTGCTGGCAGCCAGCGGGACTTAACATCTGGAATGTTGAAAGTCAAGCGCTCTGCTCTCGGAGAGTGGGGAGGGCCAGAGGACACTGGGAGGGAGAGTTGTTGAGCCCCGGAAGACAGAGTTCAGCGCGGGGGAACAAAGGTGCTGGCAAGCACCATTTCCCTCTCTCATCCCCCAGCCGAAATTCCAAAGGGAACCAGCTCCCATCACTGAACTTGCTTGCACTGCGCAAACGCCCAACGCTGTGCTTCTGTGGATCCATCCCTCCGACGGGCCTGCCTTCCTCCCGGTGCTGCAGGGCCCTTCCTTCAGGGGACCACCTACGGCAAAGCGAGCTAAGCCTGCCCCTCTTGCCCCTGTGCACCTTGTGGATCCACCCCGGCTAATACGCCAGATCCCATTGAAGAAGCACCACAAGTCTGGCAGTGTGCAAATAGCCCAGACAGGGGCCACACTATTCCACAGTGAGTCCTGCCCCTGGGAGAGGGGAAGATAAGGTACACACCAGTCTGACTGTGGCCCCAGTGGTGGGCTGGGGACAGACATCGGGTCTGACTGTGGCCCCGCCCACCAACACAAGTTACTCCAGACAGCACAGGGGAAGTGCCCTGCAGTTTGGCCCACCCCAGCGACTACCCAAAATGATGAAACGGAAGAACTCTCCTCAAAAGAAACTCCAGGAAGAAGCGACAGCTAATGCATTGATCAAAAATTATTTAAACAACATAACAGAACAAAAATTTAGAATAATAGTCATAAAATTAATCACTGGGCTTGAGAAAAGCATAGAGGATAGGAGAGAATCTATTGCTACAGAGATCAAGGGACCAAGAAATAGTCATGAGGAGCTAAACAATGCTAGAAATGAGGTGCAAAATAAAATGGAGGCAGCCATATCACGGATTGAAGAGGCAGAGGAGAGAATAGGTGAATTAGAAGATAAAATTATGGAAAAAGAGGAAACTGAGAAAGAGAGAGAAAAAAAATCCAGGAGTATGAGGGGAGAATTAGAGAACTAAGTGATGCAATCAAGCAGAACAAGGTCTGTATCATAGGAATTCCAGAAGAAGAGAGAAAGGAGCTGAAGGTATACTTGAACAAATCATAGCTGAGAACTTCCCTGATCTGGGGAAGGAAAAAGGCATTGAAATCCAGGAGGCACAGAGAACTCCCTTCAGACGTAACTTCAATCAATCTTCTGCAAGACACATCATAGCGAAACTGGCAAAATACAAGGATAAAGAGAGAATTCTGAAAGCAGCTAGGGATAAACAGGCTCCAACTTACAAAGGTGGACATATAAGAGTAGTGGCAGACCTATCTACTGAAACTTGGCAGGCCAGAAAGGAAAGGCAGGAAATCTTCAATGTGACGAACAGAAAAAATATGCAGCCGAGAATCCTTTATCCAGCAAGTCCGTCATTCAGAATAGAAGGAGAGATAAAGGTCTTCCCAAACAAACAAAAACTGAAGGAATTCATCACCACTAAACCAGCCCTACAAGAGATCCTAAGGGGGATTCTCTGAGTGAAATGTTGCAAGGACTGCAAAGTACCAGAGACATCACTACAAGCATGAAACCTACAGACATCACAATGACTCTAAACCCATATCTTTCTATAATAACACTGAATGTAAATGGACTAAATGCGCCAACCAAAAGACACAGGGTATCAGAATGGATAAAAAAACAAGATCCATCTATTTGCTGTCTACAACAGACTCATTTTAGACCTGAGGACACCTTCAGGTTGAAAGTGAGAGGAGGGAGAACTATCTATCATGCTACTGGAAGTCAAAAGAAAGCTGGAGTAGCCATACTTATATCAGACAAACTACACTCTAAATTAAAGGCTGTAACAAGAGATGAAGAAGGACATTATATAATAATTACAGGGTCTATCCATCAGGAAGAGCTAACAATTATAAATGTCTATATATAAAACAATTAATCACAAATATAAGCAACCTTACTCATAAGAATGTGGTAATTGCAGGGGACTTTAATATCCCACTTACAGCAATGGATAGGTCATCTAGACACAGGATCAATAAAGAAACAAGGGCCCTGAATGATACATTGGATCAGATGGACTTGACAGATATATTTAGAACTCTGCATCCCAAAGCAACAGAATATACTTTCTTCTCGAGTGCACATGGAATATTCTCCAAGATAGATCACATACTGGGTCACAAAACAGCCCTTCATAAGTATACAAGAATTGAAATCATACCATGCATACTTTCAGACCACAATGCTATGAAGCTTGAAATCAACCACAGGAAAAAGTGTGGAAAACCTCCAAAAGCATGGGGATTAAATAACACCCTAGTAAAGAATGGATGGGCCAACCAGGCAATTAGAGGAGAAATTTAAAAATATATGTAAACAAATGAAAATGAAAATACAACAATCCAAACGCTTTGGGATGCAGCGAAGACAGACCCGAGAGGAAAATACATTGCAATCCAGGCCTATCTTAAGAAACAAGAAAAATCCCAAATACAAAATCTAACAGCACACCTAAAGGAAACAGAAGCAGAACAGCAAAGGCACCCCAAACCCAGCAGAAGAAGAGAAATAATGAAGATCACAGCAGAAATAAACAATATAGAATCTAAAAATCTGTAGAGCAGATCAATGAAACTAAGAGTTGGTTTTTTATTTTTTTATTTTTATTAAAAAAATTTTTTTTAACGTTTATTTATTTTTGAGACAGAGGGAGACAGAGCATGAACAGGGGAGGGGCAGAGAGAGAGGGAGACACAGAATCGGAAGCAGGCTCCAGGCTCTGAGCCATCAGCCCAGAGCCCGACGTGGGGCTTGAACTCATGGACTGTGAGATCGTGACCTGAGCTGAAGTCGGACGCTTAACCGACTGAGCCACCCAGGCGCCCCAAGAGTTGTTTTTTTTTAAAAATAAACAAAATTGATAAACCTTTAGCCAGACTTCTCGAAAAGAAAAGGGAGATGACCCAAATAGATAAAATCACGAATGAAAATGGAATTATTAAAACCAATCCCTCAAAAATACAAGCAATTATCAGGGAATACTGTGAAAAATTATATGCCAACAAACTGGACAACCTGGAAGAAATTGACAAATTCCTAAGCACCCACACACTTCCAAAACTCAAACAGGAAGAAATTGAAAACTTGAACAGACCCATAACCAGTGAAGAAATGGAATCAGTTATCAAAAATCTCCCAACAAATAAGAGTCCAGGACCAGATGGCTTCCCTGGGGAATTCTACCAGACACTTAAAGCAGAGATAATACCTATCCTTCTCAAGTTTTTCCAAAAAATAGAAAGGGAAGGAAAACTTTCAGGCTTATTCTATGAAGCCAGCATTACTTTGATTCCCAAACCAGACAGAGACCCAGAAAAAAAGAGAACTACAGGCCAATATCCCTGATGAATATGGATGCAAAAATTCTCAATAAGGTACTAGAAAATCGAATTCAACAGCATATAAAAAGAATTATTCACCATGATCAAGTGGGATTCATTCCTGAGTTGCAGGGCTGGTTCAACACTCGCAAATCAATTGACGTGATACATCACATTAATAAAAGAAAAGAAAAGAACCATATGATCCTGTCAATCGATGCAGAAAAAGCATTTGACAAAATTCAGCACCCTTTCTTAATAAAACCTCTTGAGAAAGTCGGGATAGAAGGAACATACTTAAAGATCATAAAAGCCATTTATGAAAAGCCCACAGCTAATATCATCCTCAATGGGGAAAAACTGAGAGCTTTCCCCCTGAGATCAGGAACACGACAGGATGTCCACTCTCACCGCTGTTGTTTAACATAGTGTTGGAAGTGCTAGCGTCAGCAATCAGACAACAAAAGGAAATCAAAGGCATCAAAATTGGCAAAGATGAAGTCAAGCTTTCACTTTTTGCAGATGACATGACATTATACTGGAAAACCCGATAGACTTCACCAAAAGTCTGCTAGAACTGATACATGAATTCAGCAAAGTGGCAGGATACAAAATTAATGTACAGAAATCAGTTGCATTCTTATACACTAATAATGAAGCAACAGAAAGACAAATAAAGAAACTGATCCCATTCACAATTGCACCAAGAATAATAAAATACCTAGGAATAAACCTAATCAAAGATGTAAAAGATCTGTATGCTGAAAACTATAGAAAGCTTATGAAATAAATTGAAGAAGATATAAAGAAATGGAAAAACATTCTGTGCTCATGGATTGGAAGAATATTGTTAAAATGTCAATACTGCCCAAAGCTATGTACACATTCAATGCAATTCCAATCAAAATTGCACCAGCATTCTTCTCGAAGCTAGAACAAGCAATCCTAAAATTTGTATGGAACCACAAAAGACCCCGAATAGCCAAAGTAATTTTGAAGAAGAAGACCAATGCGGGAGGCATCACAATCCCAGACTTTAGCTTCTACTACAAAGCTGTAATCATCAAGACAGCATGGTATTGGCATGACACATAGACCAATGGAATAGAATAGAGACCCCAGAATTGGACCCACAAAAGTATGGACAACTAATCTTTGAGAAAGCAGGAAAGAATATCCAATGGAAAAAATACAGTCTCTTTAACAAATGGTGCTGGGAGAACTGGACAGCAACATGCAGAAGGATGAAAGACCACTTTCTTACACCATTCACAAAAATAAACTCAAAATGGATAAAGGTTCTGAACGTGAGACAGGAAACCATCAAAACCCTAGAGGAGAGAGCAGGAAAAAACTTCTCTGACCTTAGCCACAGCAATTTCTTACTTGACACATCTCCAAAGGCAAGGGAATTAAAAGCAAAAACAAACTATTGGGACCTCATCAAGATAAAAAACTTCTGCACTGCAAAGGAAACAATCAACAAAACTAAAAAGCAACCGGCAGAATGGGAAAAGATATTTGCAAATGACATATCGGACAAAAGGCTAGTATCCAAAATCTATAAAGAACTCACCAAGCTCCACACCTGAAAAACAAATAATCCAGTGAAGAAATGGGCAGAAGACGTGAATAGATACTTCTCTAAAGAAGACATCCAGATGGCCAACAGGTACATGAAAAGATGCTCAACATCACTCCTCATCAGGGAAATACAAATCAAAACCACACTGAGATATCAGCTCACGCCAGTCAGAGTGGCCAAAATGAACAAATCAGGAGACTATAGATGCCAGAGACGATGTGGAGAAATGGGAACCCTCTTGCACTGTTGGTGGGAATGCAAACTGGTGCATCTGCTCTGGAAAACAGTGTGGAGGTTCCTCAAAAAATTAAAAATAGATCTACCCTATGACCCAGCAATAGCACTGCTAGGAATTTACCCAGGGATATAGGAGTGCTAATGCATAGCATAGGGGCACTTGTACCCCAATGTTTATAGCAGCACTTTCAACAATAGCCAAATGATGGAAAGAGCCTAAATGTCCATCACCTGATGAATGGATAAAGAAGTTGTGGTTTATATACTCAATGGAGTACTACGTGGCAATGAGAAAGAATGAAATATGGCCTTTTGTAGCAACGTGGATGGAACTGGAGAGTGTTGTGCTAAGTGAAATAAGTGATACAGAGAAAGACAGATACCGTATGTTTTCACTATTATGTGGATCCTGAGAAACTTAACAGAAGACCATGGGGGAGGGGAAGGGAAAAAAAAAGTTAGAGAGAGAGGGAGCCAAACCATAAGAAACTCTTAAAAACTGAGAATAAACTGAAGGTTGATGGGGGTGGGAGGGAGGGGAGAGTGGGTGATGGGCACTGAGGAGGACACCTGTTGGGATGAGCACTGGGTGTCGTATGGAAGCCAATTTGACAATATATTTCATATTAAAAAAATAAAACATTTAAAATTAAAAAGAAGAATTGTTGTATATACCCATAATGGAATATTATTCAGCCATAAAAAAGAATGAAATCTTGCTACTTGCAACTACATGGGTGAATCGTGAAGGTCTTATGTTAAATGAAAGAGATCAGAGAAAGACAAATAGCTTATGATCTCTCTTAAACGTAAATCTCAAACAAACAAACAAACAAACAAACCATAGCTCATAGATATGGAGAACAGATTGGTGATTGCCAGAGACAAGTGGAGGTAGGAAAAAGGGGTAAACAATTTCAAAAAGTAGAAATAAATTTTAAAAAAGTAAAGGGAGGGGTGCCTGGTGGCTCGGTTGGTTAAGTGTCTGACTTCAGCTCAGGTCATGATCTCAGAGTTGATGAGTTTGAGCCCCACATCGGGTTTCTGCTCTCAGCACAGAACTGACTTCAGATTCTCTGTCCCCTTCTCTCTCGATCCCTCCCCCCCACCACACTCTCTCTTTCAAAAATAAACATTAAAAAAAAGTAAAGGGAATTTGTGAGGTCTTGTGATCAAATTAAAGGAAAATACTTTGTCAAATTTAATTAGCTGTGCATGTTGCTTTAAAAAAATAAGTCAGTCTGAAAACCCACAACACTTCTGAGATTTTCACATGTACAACAAGCAATTCACAGATGCCAGCCGGGTGTCTGAGAATTCAGCTCAATTCTGACACTGTCTACCGGGAGACAGCATCAGATTCTACAGGTCAAGAGTTCGGTCCTTCAGGACTGCCCTGCCTGACCCACCCCACTTCAGACACCGGTCACAAGCCCAGACTGTAACCTGTGCTTCCAGGTTCCAATGGAGGTTCCAATGACTCCCGCCAACTCAGGGTGCCATCACAAGTCCAGGTTGTTACCTGTACTCCTGACTGACTCCTAGTATAATCAGATGTTCCCATGAACCCCTCCTTGGGTTCAACTGGTTTGCTACAGCTGCTCACAGAACTCAGAGAAACATCTTACTCACTAGATCACCAGTTCATTGTAAAAGGACATAACTCTGGAGCATCCAGATGTAGAGGTGCACAGGGCAAGGTAGGTGGGAAAGGGCGCTGAGCTTCTGTGTCCTCTCTAGGCATGCCGCTTGCCCCAAATCGCGACGTGTTCTCTAGCCCAGACGTTCTCTGAACCCTGTCCTTTTGGGTTGTTATGAAGGCTTCACTACCTAGGCATGGTTGATAAAATCAGTGGCCATTGGCAATTGATTCAAATTCTAGCTTGTAGCCTCTCACCCCACCTTCTTCTCAGATGACCAGAGGTGTGGGGGAGGATTTCCAGACTCCTCCGCTTACCCAGGGGTGGGAGGACTTCAAGTTTCACCCTCCAGTCACATGATTGGGTCTCCGGCAATCAGCCCTCATCCTTAGATGGGGTCCAGAAGTTAGGCATTAAGCATTAATGTAACAAAAGACACCTTTAGGGCTCTCGTCACTTAGGAAATTCTAAGAGTTTAAAGAGCTCTATACCAGAAATGATATGAGGACCAAAAATCTATGTATTTCTTATTATAAGTTACAATCTCATAATGGTCACTGATGAACATGTAAGTGTGACTTCACTTATATAAAATAAAAAAAAAAAACAGGCAGAACTAACAAGCTGTATAGAGTTTGGGGACTCAAATAGATAATAAAATTATACAAAAAAAGCAAATTCAGGATCTCAGTTACCTCCAAGATGGGAGAAGTTATCAGAAAAGTACTCAAGGGGTTTCAAAATCATGATTTAGCAGTAGCTACAAAATTGTTCACTTTATTATTCTTTAAACTGTACATAAATGTTCTATCCCTTCTTTTCTTGGGTCTGATTTCCCCCTACAACTTAACAAAGTAAAGGAGCGAGGGACAGTTTGGAACTCATTCCCGCAGTGATATGCAATGCATCTGGTAGCAAAAGCCGTAATGGAGTCAGGTGTGGGGTGACTGGTTAACCACCCCCACCTGGACACTTGACCTGGAAACTGCACTCTTCTTCACTTGGTCTCCTTTGGATTTGACCTGCTTTCTAAGCCTGAGTTCTTCCGTCTTCCCGTTAAAATTCTGTGAACTCCCAGATATCCTTCCAAAAAATTGTCTTTCTTCTTAAATTTATCAGAGTTGGTGGCTGCTGTTTAAAAGCAGTAAGGAAATATGGTTATTGCCATGAAGGGAAGAAAACAGTGCATGGAGGGGCGCTTACCCAAGATGGGGTTGGGAGCCTTCCCGATGTAGTGCCATCTAAACGTTGACCTAAAGGATGAGTAGAAGAGAACCAAGTGACCAGAGGGGAAGGTGAGGGTTCCAGGCTCCTCATGTTAAGCCTCTCCAATGCCTCCCCTGCCATGTGATTTGGTTTATTGCCATCTCTGCCCTGCCCTTCCCAGTACATGTCTTTTGTTTCGATACCTTAGATAAGCCTTCCATTATATTGTATCTCTTGGTAGCATTTGATATCATTGACCACTCTTCATGAAACACACTCCTTTACTGGATTCTGTGAAACCACATTTCCCTTGTTTCCTTTCAAGTTTTCTAATAATATGTTCTAACCAAACTTCTAACTATCTTCTCTACAGGCTCTCATTAGAGTAATCTCACACGTCAATCCTAGTTTTCTTTTTTTCATGGTTCTCTCCATTTCTCTCACTCTTTATCTTTCTCCCTCCATTTTTCCTGCCCCTTCTCTCTTCTATCTTTCCCTCTCACCCCGCAGAGGCTATCATGTCTCTTTTTGGAGCTTTTAGTAATTTTTAAAAGTTTATTTATTTTTGAGAGAGAGAGGAGAGGAGAGAGAGAATGGGGGGAGGGGAAGAGAGAGAAAAGGAAAGAGAGAGAATCTCAAGCAGGCCCCATGCTGACAGCACAGAGTCCGACTCAAGGCTCAACCTCGTGAACCGTGAGATCAGGACCTGAGCCCAAATCAAGAGTCCGACGCTTAATCGACTGAGCCACCCAGGAGCTCCTTTTCTCAGAGCTTTTAACTCTATCACTTTGCTGATCACTTTTCAGCTCAGGTATCTCCTCCGGGTCAAGGAGAAAATAACCATGTCTGTTTTGCTCACTGTTAAATGCCCAGTGCCTAACATGGTGCCTAGCCCATGATGGTTATTCATTCAAATATATAAGAATGTTTGAGTGAACCAATATACTTAAGTTACTCCAGGCGTCTGGAAACATCTATCTTTATGTTTCTATTAGGTGTTCCAGCTTATATTGAAATTTTAAGTGTCCATTTACTATGGGAACAAACAAACCATATCATATCTTTTTGGAGGTATGTATACTTTTGGATAAAGGATTGCATTTGGTTAGCAAACTTTGAGAGACTCACTGGGTCAATAATTTAGTGGTTGGAAGAAAAGCAGTTTTCTCTCGGGCTAAGGAGTGGATACAAGAACCAAACAAAATGAACTTCCAGGGAAGATGGCGGAGTAGGAGGACCCAAATCTCACCTCATCCTACAGATACAACCAATAACACTCACATAAGTGCAAATAACCCAGAAAAATGACCTGAGGGCTGGCAGAACAAACTCTACAACTAAATGTAGAGAAGAGGCTACCCTGAAGAGGGTAGGAAGGGCAGAGATGTGGTGGGAAGCTAAACCCTGTGGGTCTGGCCACTGGAGGGAGGGAGCCACAGGTGGGGAGAAGGGTGACAAATAGATTCTCACGCTGGGAGGCTAAACAGGGAACACAAATCCCCACAGCATTTGGCTTTGAAAATTAAAGGGGCCAAATTTCGTGAGTTCTTACAACCAGTAGGACTTAAAGCCTGGAACTTTAAAGATCAACAGGCTTGGCTCTGGGATAGCCCAGAGGGTGAAGGGAAGCTGAGTTCCTGCCCTTAAGGAGACAGTGCAACAAACAGCCCTCAGAGATACAGCTTAGAAGCAGCAGTTTCAAAAACACCTGAAGCGGGGCGCCTGGGTGGCTCAGTCGGTTGAGTGTCCAACTTCGGCCCGGGTCATGATCTCATGGTTCGTGGGTTTGAGCCCCGCATTGGGCTCTGTGCTGACAGCTCGGAGCCTGGAGCCTGCTTCGGATTCTGTGCCTCCCTCTCTCTCTGCTCCTCCCCAGCTCATGCTCGCACTCTGTCTCTGAGCCACCCAGGCGCCCCTACTTTTAATGTAAATGGACTAAACGCTCCAATTAAAAGACATAGAGAGACAGAGTGGATTAAACCAAACCAAAACAAAACAAAACAAGATCCATCTATATATTGCCTGCAAGAGACTCCTTTTCAGACCTAAAGATACCCGCAACTTGAAAGTGAGGGGATGGAGAAACATTTATCAAGCAAGTGGTTATCAAAAGAAAGCTGGAGAAGTAATACTTATATCAGACAAACTAGACTTTAAAACAAAGACTGTAGCAAGAGACAAAGAAGGACACTATATAATAATAAAGGGGATAATCCAACAAGAAGATGTAACAACTGTAAATATTTATGCACCCAACACAGAGGCACCCAAATACATAAAACAGTTAGTAACAAACATAGAGAAATAATCTATAGTAATACAGTGATAGTTGGTACGTTAACACCCTACTTACATCAATGGACAGATTATCCAAACAGAAAATGAATAAAGAAACGGTGGCTTTGAATGACACCCTGTACCAGGTGGATTTAACCGGACATCAATATGCAAAAGAATGAAATTGGACCGCTTTCCTACGTCATACATAAAAATAAACTCAGGGCGCCTGGGTGGCTCAGTCGGTAAAGCGTCCGACTTTGGCTCGGGTCATGATCTCGTGGTTTCTGAGTTCGAGTCCTGCGTCGGGCTCTGTGCTGCCAGCTCAGAGCCTGGAGCCTGCTTCAGATTCATGCTCTGGGCACCTGGGTGGCTCAGTCAGTTAAGCATCCGACTTTGGTTCAGGTCGTGATCTTGAGATCCATGAATTCAAGCCCTGTGTCGGGCTCTGTCACTCATACGTGGAATTTAAGAAACAAAAGGAACGAGCAAAGAAAAAAGAGAGCAACAAACGAAGGAACAGACGGTTAACCATAGAGAATAAACTAATGATTACCAGAGGGGAGTTTGGGGGGGGGCACGGGTGAAATAGGTGATAGGAATTAGGAATATACTTATCATGAGGAGCACTGAGGAACATGCAGAATTGCTGAATCACTATACTGTACACCCGAAACGAATTTAACACTCTATGTTAACTACACTGAAATTGAAGTTAAAACCTGAATAAAAAAAGAAAACGAAGCAAAATGGACTTCACCTCTCTAATCTCCAAAGGTTCTGACCTGGGGGCAGGGCAGAGGGAATGGGAAAGAGAATTGCAATCAACCAGACACATCTGACCTAGAGGAACTTGCCCAGCAAGTGCTACTCCAGATTACAACTCCCCCAGGCTCCTCTCCGCTCGGTGTAGACTCCGGGGGTCCCTGACCAATGGTCACACAGGGCGTGCACTCCGAGTGGCTGGCTGAGCTGACTGGCTGGTGGGGGGAGGACAGGTTCTGAAAGGCAAGAGTCCTAATCCCGGCCCGCTGTCTAAAGAAGACACTTCCGGTGCTAGAAGTGGAAGGAAATGACAGCTGTGTGTTAGATACTAACACCCTGCAGGGATGTTCTCTAGAGCAATACTCTGATCTGCTTCTGTCACACTTAGAAATTTGTGCTGCAAAAACGTTCTGTTTCAACGAACCTTGAAGAGAGTTTTGAGGAGATTCAGAAGGGAGGAAGGCTGAACATTTCTCTTCTGTGACTCAGTTTTTTGTTGGTTTGTTTTTTTGTTTTTTTGTTTTTTTTGCTTTACTGGGACTATTACAGATATTGTTTTACAAGCACAGGTCACATCCCTCAGAAGCTTATGGCTTTACCACGCAAATAAATGGAGAAGGGAATGAACAAGCAATGTGTTTGGAGGGGAAAGAAATTCTGCTTACCATTATGGCTGGGAGGTACCTTGAGTTCGCTGCAGGCATGCCCAGAAAGGAACACTTTCCTTTTCATCTTTACAATTGGATGGGGCTTTAATGTTAAAGATAAAATATACATTTGATTTAATACTTTATCAAATGAAAATAAAAATCAAATTATTATTACTATTAATGGTCACTCTACAGGTAACCCCAACCTATGAATGGCTTATAACCCAAAAAGTATTTTGTTAGGTCTATGCTTGGAAATGTAAGTAGTGGCAACATTCTCACACTCTCAAAATCTTATTTAATCCATCATGAGGATGAAATATTCCTAAGTGTAGTGCCTAGTAGTCCCAGAAAGACAGACGTGACTACCACCATATACTCTTAATCCTAAGCCCTAAGACTCTTGAGTCCTGAGACCCCTCGAGTCCTGATGGTTTTGTCCATAGGGAGGAATGCATAGAGGTGCCATTGGCTGAAGAGGCCCCAAATAGGAATTCCTGGTGGTCTCCCCAACAATGGTAGGGAAAGATTCCGTGGATGAGGGTGTCAATGATGGGGGAAGGTCCCTAGAGAAGGGGATATTAGTGACAGGAGAGGATTTGTAGGCACATGGTAGGAGTCATTTATTTGTAAGTATTACTGTAAGTCAGAAGATATCATACAGTAGTTTTTAAACATTTCATTCTTTTAAAAAATACCTGTCACCATACAAATTTACTACAATATTATTCACTGTATTCCCTATGTTGTACTTTTCATCTCTGTGACTTACTGACTTTATATGTAGACATTTGTACCTCTTAATCTAATTCACCTATTTGACCCGTGCCCTCACCCCCTCTACTGAGGGATATGTACCACTTCTCTCAAATACCGCATTTGACATGAGTAGAGCAGATAATTGGATTCGGAGGACTTTGGTGAATATCTGATCTGGAAGAATGAGAGACTTCTAACTTATTTATTGGAAAGTTACCCATATAGATTAAACACCATGTGAAAAAAAGGCAAGTTGACATTTCTCATGAAAATTCAACTGCTTCACCTTCTTGTGTACAAGGTTATCTGTCCATGCTTTCATGGAGGTGAGCTCTTTTTTTCTACCTATGCAGAGAAGATTTTAAAAATATGGATTCCTGGGGTGCCTGGGTGGCTCAGGTGGTTAAATGACTCTTGGTTTCGGTTCAGGTCATGGCCTCATGGTTTGTGAGATTGAGCCCTGCATTGGGCTCTGGGCTGGCAGCACAGAGCCTGCTTGGGATTCTCTCTCTCTCTCTCTCTCTCTCTCTCTGCACCTCTCCTCCACTATCACTCTCTCAAAATAAATAAATAAAAATTTAAAATATGGATTTTTGGGATAAAGATTCTTATTGACTGTTAACTCCAATGAAATCTTTTGTGATGTCTCTGGGTTCATTTCCAAATTTTAAATTTTAGGCAATAATTTATAATGTTTAGACTTCATAAAAATGTTTGCTTCTATAGAAAATAATAAAGATCTGGGGCGCCTGAGTGGCTCAGTCGGTTAAGCGTCCGACTTCAGCTCAGGTCATGATCTCACGGCCCGTGAGTTCAAGCCCTGCGTCGGGCTCTGTGCTGACAGCTCAGAGCCTGGAGCCTGTTTCGGATTCTGTGTCTCCCTCTCTCTCTGACCCTCCCCCGTTCATGCTCTGTCTCTCTCTGTCTCAAAAACAAATAAACGTTAAATTAAAAAAATTAAAAAAAAAAAGAAAATAATAAAGATCAAATGATCAAAAAATGATAAAAAAATATGACAAATTGAAAAAAAATTTGCAATATGTACAACAGTTGAATATCTCCAATAATGGGGTGTTACATGGGTAAGAAAAGGAGTAACACCAGAGAAAATTGGACAAGAAAGGAGAAAATGAGGTCATATGAGAAGAAACACAAATGACCAACAAACCTTTGAAAAGGTGTTTAAGCTACAATTCAAAATTAAACACATAAAACAGTAAGAATTGACATCTTGCCTTTTTCTTCATCTTAGAGGTAATACATTCAGTCTTTCACTATTCACCATGATGTTAGTTGAAGGTTTTTTGTAGATTCCCTTTACTGGTTTAGAGGAAGTTCCCTTCTGTTCCTAATATATATTTTTAAATTTAGTTTAATTATTTTTTAAAGTAAACTCTATGCCCAACGTGGGGCTTGAACTCCTGTCCCTGAGATTAAGAGTCACATGCTCCATCCACTCAGCCAACCAAGCACCCCTGTTCCTAATATTTTTGAAGTTTTTTTTTATCATAAATGAGCATTCAGTTTTTTCCCAATGCTTTATTCACACTTATTGAAATAATTATATATATATATATTTTCTTAGCTTTTAGTATAAGATATTACATTGATCTTCAAATGTGAAATCAATCTTGCATTCTTGGGATAAATCTCATTTGGTCGTGATGTAATATCCTTTTTATGTATCGTTCAATTTGATTTGTTAATATTCTGTTAAGAATTTTTGTGTCTATATATATTTAAGAGACATTGATCTGTCATTTTCTTTTCTTGAAATGTCTTCTCTGGATTTGTATCCTGGCATTGCTGGCCTCATAAAATGAGTTGGAAAGTATCCCTTTCTCCTCACTTTTCTAGAGAAGTTTATGAAGAATTGATATTATTTCTTCTCGAATGTTTAGTTGAATTCACTATTAAGTTCATCTGAGCCTGGTCTTTTGTCTGTGGAAGAGTTTGTAACTATAAATGTAATTTTTTAATAAACATGGGGCTCTTCAGATGATTTCTTCTTGGCTGAATTTGTGTAACTTATGTTTTTCAATTAATTTCATTTAAAGCAATTAATATAATTTGATTGTGTACTTTATAAAATTTATTTTTTAATAATAGCTTTACTGAGATGCCACACAACTTACCCCCTTAATGTGTAAAATTTACTGACTTTTCATTTACAGCATAATACAATATTACTATAATCTCCCAGGAGGAGGAAATAGGGGTGGAAACTGCCCCGTTTTGGCTCAGCCTCTTTGGGCTTCTGTTCCTTTGGATCCAGCCCTTCTGCAGGACACATTCCTTCTCTGTCCCTCCATCTAATAAGGCCCGAAGTGGCCCCGTGACCACTGACTTAGGTGACAAGCATATGAGGCCCTCTGCTGTAGCTCATGAGAGCTCCTTTCACTGATACTGATTACTATCAGCAATCAAAACCCGCTTTTGCCCTCCATCTGTCTGCTTCCTGCACTGGTCACTCAATTGTTTACAAACCCAACAAGGTATGAAGCTAGTGTTGTTTATTAATCCCTTGCAATTCCTAGTAAGAATGAATGAGAAGTCAGAACGAAAGCTCAGCTGGGGTGTGGGGGCTAGGAGGCACACTTTGAAAAAAAAATGACTAGCTTCACTGAATATATTTATTTTACAGAAGAGATTTGCAAGGCACAAAGATGTTCCAGAAGTTTTAGTTTACACAGCTAGTGACAAGAGAGTTTGAGAACCTAGAAATCTTGACTTTTTGAACCAGTGGTCTTACCTTGTCATTTTCTAAATATTTACTATACGGTATGCAGGATCCGAAGTTCATAAAATTCACCTGTGTGCGTGGTCCTTCCTTCAAAAAAAATATTTACGGAGGAAATTTATTGCCACATCTGAGAAAACAGAAAAGTCCTCAGGATATTATATGTCTGTTTTTCAGGTATATTTGAAACCCTCTTAACTTCAACTTAACCTTAAATCAAATCCCGAAAACCATGACTTGGTTCGTATGTAGGAAAAAAGAAAAAGAAGATTACAAGTGCCTCAAATGATCTATTTTTCTTGTCACATGAAGAAATGTCAGAATGAACTATTATAATATCCTTCTAAGAAGTTAACTTGACGGTGACTTAGTGACCACTTTCATTCCATACATTAAAGAAAGTATCTTTTGAAGTCTTGGATCAACTATAAACCGTTTGAAAGTTTAAAAGGAAGTATACACCTACTTCATTCAGTAAGCTTTGCAAGGTGCACCGTGCTGTAAAGACCCCGTGTTGTCTAGATCATTCACAAACTATTGAGGATGGTGATGGCACCTGCTCTCGCCGCTGGGGATCCAGGCAGGGGCGGAAATCCCTGCTTCTGCAGTCTGTATTGGCTGAGAGCTGCCACCACACCTGGAGCCTGGGGCCAAAGAGCTGTAACAAGAGCTCGACAACTTTTACCCCCGAGTTGTGCTATCTATGGCGCTTTCCTCAGGCGCATGCGCACAGGACTGCCTAGCGCTCTGCATGATGTCTCAAACTTGTACAGGTGTAGCCCTGCCTTCCCTCCCAATTCTTTCTCCGGTGACCTCTCTCCTCCTTAGTCTCCACACCCCAGTCTCACCCCTCTCTGGGGACAGTCTGGTTCACAGATAAGTGATGGCCCAACAGGAGAGGAGAGCTAACAGACTCACTGAGGCTTGCAGTAAGAGGATAGTGTTTCGAATAATGAATGGAAGACAGCTTTGTTATTACTTAGGGAAGCAAGCCCACCAAATACCTTCACTTCAATGTTTTACTAAGCTCTGCTCCTCTAAGCTTCTAAACGGACCAATCCCTGCTGACCTCTGCAGAAGTCTTGGGAATAAATGAGTTCATAAGAACTGAGGCCCGGCTTCTCTTAGAACAACCTTGCGGAAAGAAGAGTGATCTACTAATGCGTATCACACAATTATTGTGAAGACAGATGAAATAATATATGAGAAGTACTTAGTTGAGTTGAATGCTTAATAAATGTTAGTTGCATTCTATTTTTTCCCCTCCAAAAAGGTATGCGAAAAAACTCGGTTGCCTTCCTGTTCAGTATACACCTCTTCGTTCATGTTCGAGGACCTAAGAGCAAAACTCTGTAAAGGCAGAGTGTTGCCAAGAAACATAATTCAACATTTCAGATGGTGACACCGTTGCCAGGTTGCCTCCAGCTTTGTGTGTTGGGAGTGATGTTGGTCTTTTCAGGGTTTTGAGCTTATTGTGGGAAATGCTAAATGTGGACCTCTGGGTAGGCGAGTAAATCTCTTTGAGTAGGAACACTAGGTAGAGGAGTCTCCAAACAAAAGGGACGGCAGGAACCATCTCTGAAAATAATTAGTTCTTTTTCCCATTAATGTAACTTATATGCTGGACTGAGTTTAAGAAGTTCCCCCACCCCCTACCCCACCATCTACATTCGCTAGAGGCCAGAATGAACCCTTACTTAAAAATAGGATCTCTGCAGTTAAGATGAGGTCATACTTGATTCCAGAGAGCCCTAAATCCAATGATTGGTGTCTTTACAAGAGAAAAGAGAGGGAGACTTGGACGCGCGCGCGCACACACACACACACACACATCCCACAGGGGAGATGGTCATGTGACAATGGGTGCAGAGTTCCTAGCTTCTGGTGGCTATCCGCAGTCCCAGACTTTTCTTGGCCACCAGAAGCTGGGAGAAGGCTAAGAAGAATTTTGTTCTGGAGCCTTCGGATGGCCCTGCCAACACCTCGATTTCAGACTTTCAGCTTCCAGAACTGTGAGAGGATTTCTGTCATTTCAAGCTCCAGTTTTAAGGTACTTTGTTATGATAGCCCTAGGAAACTAATATAAACACTCAAAAAGGCAGGGATTCTGGCATACTTTTCTCCCTTTGGATGGAAATGCTCTTCTGCTCCTGTGAGAGTTCTCAGTTCTCATTCCGAGGCTGTGGAAAAGCTACTTTGCTACTTTGCCTGGTTCCCTGTGATAGGGTGACCAACACATCCCTGTTTGCCCAGGACTTGGTTTTAGCGCTAAAAGTCCTGCGTCCTGGGAATCCTTTCCGTTCCAGGCAAACTGGGACATTTGGTGGCTCTATCTGAAAGGCCCTTCCTTGTTACATGGCAGGTGGTTCCCTCCAGGCAGAAGCTCTTCCTAGAAGTGCTGTAGGTCCTGAGGGCTAGAGGGAAGCTTATTCTCTCAGGAGGATTCCCGTTCCCTCCTCACATGAATCACGGGGAGTTCTTGGTAAATATATACCCAGGCCTGCTGTCGATGACCATATGGCCCTGTTTGTCCAGGACGTTTCCTGCTGGCCCAGCTTACCGTTTAGAAGATAAATTTTACACACGCCTCCCTTAACATATATTCTATAGGCACGCAGCCTAGGAAGTCGTGATTTTAATAAGCCCCCGGGTGATTCTTATTATTACCGAAGTATAGGGTCAGCAGAGAGTCCCTTGTACCCGTATTTGACTTAGCAGGGTACAGCAACCCTCTTTCCAAAAGCAAGGGACCTACACTTGCTTCAACCAGAACGGTGCGACTCTCATGAGACTTGGCTTTAGTCAGGGCTTCAGTTCGTTGCCACAGTAGGATTTATTTTCACTACGGCAGGATTTATTATTATTCTGATCGTGCAGATCTTCTTAGATGCATGGATCCTCAGTTCCCACTCTGCTCCCGCCCCCTTCCGGTTTCATCTCAAAACACAGATTCCCACAAAGTGAATGCAGTCAGAACTATTTATCTGTGTCATCAACCCTACCACAAGCACCAGCCCTTAAATAATTCACTTTCTGTTGTGCCTTAACGCAGAAGATGCTACCGACATTTAAATGCAGTCATTCTCCAGTGTCCTGTGAGCATGAAGAAATCTTTAGTCCAGGAAATAAATTGCTCTGTCGTGTGTGACCAGTTCGCTTTATAATTTGTGCCTGAATCATGAATGATCATGAATAATAATGTCTTCTTAACAGCATTTTTTAATGAAAGAAACAGATACAGGGATCTTAAATCATTTTTATCTCTTGCATGTTTGTGAGTTATTTTCCCATCCTGTATAATTTGTGGGCAGAGCAGATGGCAAGAGCTAAGTATCAGGTAATGTAATCATAAAACACTCTCCCACCCCTCAAAAAGGCAGAAATGCTCTATATTGAAAACTTGTTTCATTTATTGAAGGATTTTTTTTTTACTCCACTGGAATGCACTGCAAAAAATTATCACGTTAGATAAAAAGATATTTCCACATCAGGAAGTTCAAAAGATTCAGATGCCACTGAAATGTAAGTTAAAGGAATTCATAAATGTTTCAGGAAACATTATAGTAGAATTATTACTATCATTTGAGAGTAGGCAGCCTCTGCATAAAGTGAGATTCATTACAAAGCCAAAATTATTTTTCAAGCCTCTGACATATTTAGACAGAATTCTCATGCCAAGTCAAATAATTATGAAATTTAAAAATTGCTTGAAGTTATGCTTGGAGTTGCGTGCTAATAAAGATTTAACTGTGGAGGGTTGTTTTCCTCTGTGAAAATGTTACGTTTCACAAATTTCGTCCAAGCTCTCGAGGTGTACAAGCGTGACAAAATTCCTTTGAGAAGCAGTGGTTAAGAGGAACTTATGGTAAATACTTCTTCAAACGTTTCACTTACTCATTCAGTGATTCCGTCACCAAATTTCTACTGAATGTCTGGCACTGGGCTGATTTCCACGTGTGTAGCATTGGAGACACAAGACAAGGTCTTTCTGCCTTCATGGAACCATCTTCTAAGGAGGGAAATAATCCACAAGGAATGAATGAATAAACAAGACATTTCAGACTGTGTTTAGCTCAGCAGGCCCAGGTTGTTCAAACACTGCACCTTCCAAAAAAGGCCTGTCTTCAGCAAGACTGACCCTTGATCGGCTCGTAGGAGGTAACCATTGAGCCCTTAGAATACCTTGCCTCATAAGAGTGTTTTCACTTGGTTTGTGCTGTGTCAGTTTGAGCACGGCAGGGCCGGAAACTGAATTACAAGGTTAGTCACATGGGTAATACAAGCCTGTGAGACGGGTCTGTAATAAAAACCCTGGACACCAAAACTCAGCGCACTTCCCTGGCTCGCCATACTCACACATACCGGCACGCATTGTTGCCGGGACTATTAAGGGCATGTCCTAGTGTTCCCACTGGAAGGTGCACCTGAAAGCATGCGCCTGGTTTCTCCTTGACTTTGCCCCTCAGCTATCTCCCTTTGCTGATATTGATCCGTATCCTTTCACTGTAATAAACTACAACCATGAATAAAACAACTCCTCGAAGGGCGCCTGGGTGGCTCAGTCAGTTGTGCGTCCAATTTTTGATTTTGGCTCAGGTCATGATCCCAGGGTCACAGGATGGAACCCAGAATGGAGCCTGCTTGAGACTCTCTCTCTCTCTCTCTCTCTCTCTGTGCCCCTCTCCCCCACTCGAGCTCTCTTTCTCTAAAATAAAAATTAAAAAACCCAAAAACTCCTTGAGTCCCATGATTCATTCCAGCAAATCACTGAGTCTGAGCGTGACCATATTAAATGAAAGAAATGGGGACTGAGGGAAGGTGCATAGTGAAGAGGGGGAATGGACTGGAGCCTGAGAGACGAGAGTGTGCTGGGCATGTGAACATAGGGAGGTGTGTTCCAGGCAGAGGGAATAGTAACTGTGAGGGCTTTGGGACAGAGAAGTAGGGGGTTGGAGGGACAGGAGGAGACCAGGAGAGAGGAGAGGTAGGATTAGCAAGGGCCAGATCAGGAGAGTCTTTTAGCTCTCAGAAAAGAGTTTAGGTTTTATTATAAGCAAATGAGTCTTGCCTGGTGAGGTTACACCCAGTTCTGTTTCTGTTACATTTTACTACACACAAACTTAAGGCGGGTGAAGTCATTTTTACCAAGGGGCTCACGGCCATGTTGTAGAGGCATGTAAACCTTATAAGAAGTAATCACCAAATAAATCGAGTGCTTGGGCATGGAATATGGATTCAGAGAAGGAAGACATGATTCCTTCCCCATATTTTCTGCTCTGAGTAGTTGTAACCCTAAGCTCAGTGCTGGACAGTCTTAATTTTAAATTATTACAAAATACAAATGCCCAATACACACATTCCACTTCAGCTCATGAGCTGAAAATCAAATCAAGGAGACACCATTATTATTATTATTATTATTTTTTACTTATCAGACTTGCAAAAATGAGGAGCATTTATAAAATGCAATGTTGGCAAGCACGTGTCAGAATTTTCATACGCTCTTAGTGGAAATGAAAATGGGTGCTGCCTTTTTCAAGGGCAATTTGTTAATATCAGTCAGTTGGTATATCACCTTTGATCCATTATTTCCACTGCTAGAGATTCATCCCAAGTGGATACTTGCTGAAATATACAAGAGGAAGTTTGTCGGGGCATTGCCTATGAAAAGCGAAAAGCTGGTCGCAATCTAAATATCCATCAATAGAAGATTGGTTGCCTTAATTATGGTTATTTTATATCATGGAATTCGGATGCACAACGAAAAGAGAATGAGGTAGAACTGTGTCTACAAGTATTAAAAAAATTAAGTCACAAAAGCAGAGGTTTATGTCCCATATCACACCATTGTGTATCGTGTATTCCTATGTGCCGAAATGATCTCTAGAAGGAATCGTATAACTTGTGTTTCTTTCTCTCTCTCTTTTTTATTGACAGAGAGAGAAATAGAGGGAGAGGGAGGTAGAGAATTTTAAGCAGGCTCCATGGCAGCGTGGAACCCAACACGGGGCTCAATTTCACAACCGTGAGATCATGACCTGAGCTGAAATCAAGAGTCAGATGCTTAACTGACTGCCCCACCCAGGTGCCCCTCATGTTTCTTTCTCTTAAAATTAATACATTCACCCTTGAAAATACAGATAAATTTAAATTTAAAAGTGAAAATAAAAATTATTTTAAAAATTTGAAAATCACTTTATACCTGTAATTTACCAGCCCCAAATTGACCATTGTTAACATATATCCTATATCCTTCTAGTCCTTTCTCAGGCATATAAAGATACAGCTTTAAATTTTAAAACACAATTCACAAAATGTCCCCAGACTCAATGAAAAGACAAGATTCAGTAATGGTGGTAGAACAGACTCCCTGAAGCAAGGGAAGGGAAGGTTAGGTAACAGTGCCCCTCCGATGCTTGGGCAGAAAATATGGAGAGACGCATGTAGGGCACAAGCAGGCTCAGGGGTCATCAATCTCTCAGACGATGTTCCTCTTGAGTGCATTGGGGCTTTAGAGAGTGTGGCCGGGAGTTGCCACCACATCCACAGGAGAGAGAGGTACTTAGAGGTCAGTCTTCAGGATGGATGGGTCAGGTCTATTGCAAAGCCTTGCAGACGTAGGGCACTTGAAGTCCCTGCCTTGGCCTGGCTTTCAAGGGCCGTACACTGGCCATCCTTTGACTATGCCCTCCACATGGGATAAAGAATCCAAGGGCACATGACCACCCATTGCTTTCATTGGCCCTCTCTGGACCGTGTTCTGAGTACCCATGTCTCTTAACTTCCTTGTCCAGTCAGCCCAAATTTGGGTACACCTTCCCAAGGTCCAAATGTGCTTCTGGCATGTGTACCCTTAGGCCTACGTGGTAGCCAAGGGCAGCTGTTTACAGGGACTTTGGCCAGAGCGTGGTGTGTGGGATGGGGTGTGCCCACTGGGCCACACAATGGGTTGGCAATACAGGAAGGAGGCAGAGGTGGGAACAGAATGGGGGTGGGTTGGGAATCAACATTCCATGGTTTCTAAATTCAATCCTGTCCTTCCAGATAATTAGGAAGGCATAGTTGTCAAGATGGGAGGATAGAACATATTTTATTTCAGTTCGTTGTCTTAATTTGTAACTTTTACACATTTAGAATATGTTATTTGGCCTCCATTCTTAGTATCATCACAGGCACAGGCTCCCCAAATATTCAGAGATGGGTCTGTGGGGTGTCACATTTCTTATTTCCATCAAAAGAAGTCACTGTATTGACTGTACATAAACATGTAAGCTATGGAGGTAAATTTATGTAATCGTCTAGAAGCATCTCAGAAATCGTCTCCAACATGTTTGTCCTAATTTTCTCGATATCTCAGGGGAAAGTATTTCAGCCTAAGATTACCTGGATAATTGACTTCACCTTACATTCCATTTTTGTAACTCTGTGTTAGTAGAGTGTTTTACAGATGAGGCAAATGAATTGCAGAGAGACTTAGTGTGTGTTCCAAAGGTATAGAATTAGCTGCAAAACCAAGACTGAAATTCCAGCTACTTCCCAGTCCAATTCTCTCCGTTACGTTGGCTCAGAGATCAATCAAGAAGGGTGAAATCCAGGCTACTGTTCTGAGACTTTGGGACAGAGCTAAATATGGTGTGGAATCTGCATTTAAGGGGATGGTCCCATCGGGAACCTTAAAAGGGGACTGTAAATCCATTCTGCCATCACTTACCAGGTACACTGAGAAAACATCTCCTCCTAACTCCCTCCCTTCGCCTCTTGGCTTATCTTCACTCTTTAATCCTTTTTCCCTTTGGAAGTGCTGGGAACGTTTCTCAGATCTCTATCCTGGACCCATTCTGGTCCTCATACCACCATGGGGTAGCCGTCATTCAGGTCCTAGAAATTCTCAAATATTCTGGGAAAGTCGACAGCCAGCATACTAGAACCCCAAAGGAGCCATATCCCAGATTACCTAAGTAGTCCGATGTTTTGGTCCTGGTGTTTGCAACACACAAAATGGGCTAAGTCCCAGCATTTCTCTAGTGACATTCTTGACAGTTGGAATTATCCTTTTCACCCCAAATTATTTATATTATGCTCCGATCAGTAAATTCATCTCCAACATTGCCACTAAGGCAGCTAATAACATAGGTCATATGCTGTTCCGTAAGTTTTTAGATAGCTGAAAAATTAGAAATCATAAAAAGCACATTTCATCCTTTTTAAAGCATGATCTCAAGTGGCAGTGGTGCTTAAGTTAAAAGACCAGAGGCTTTACTTAACAGACCCAGAAGAGTCCTGGCTACCAGTTCTTCTCTGTGAGACCTTGGACGTGCTACTTAACCTCTCTGAGGCTCAGTGTCCTTATCTGCAATATGGGAGTCAAGGTGTCTTAGGGTTTGGAGAAGGAAGGCGTGCAGGGCATGTAGGGAATTGCTTTTCACAGCCTTTGACTCACCATGGACATTCATGAAGTGGTACTTCTTATTAGCTCATCACCTCATTGTATTTCCAGGGAAATTCTGAAACAAATGCTGAGCGTATTTGCCTACGACCTGTATTCCTTTGAGGCTAGAGAAGTGTCATGATTTACCAAAACACATTGCCGGACCGTGACAGTCTTAGGACATTCTCTGCATGCAGTTACTGCAGCGGGATGGACGTTCCTGCTGAGACCTTCTCCACCTGTTTCCGCAGACCTCCATCCTTGCCACAGAGGTTCGTCAAGGGCCATTTTCTCCCTCCGTGCTAAGCTCAGTCACGTGCTCTCCACACCAAATGTAAATGTAGCCAGGCTCCCACACTGCCTGTTCACATCAACTTGTCTCAGGGTGCCTGCTTGCCAAACAGGAGGCTGGGTGGGATGTGATCTGGGTGCCACCACCACATGTGTGCAGAGCCACCGATCCCCCTGACTGTGCAATTCAGTGTGGGGACCAGCCCAATGGGCCATCTTTCTTGTCTTTGCAGTGTTTTTAAATTCAGGGTTTTGTTGACCTTCCCTGACCTGACAGTGGCTTAGGATAGGGGTGTCCAGCTCATCTGGGCAGGTTTTAGCAGCTTTAGGTCTCTAGAAGAAAGGTTAAGTGTCTCTATTTTTTCCTTTCAGAAGCCACTGGGCTGCTTATGCAAAATTCCCTGCTTCACCCTAAAACCTTCAAGTGTCCACAGCTGTGCCTTGTCTTACAAACATACCACATAACTCCACACTCTCTCTCTTTTTCTTAAAATTTTTTAATGTTCATTTACTTGAGAGAGAGGGAGAGAGAGAGAGTGAGCAGGGGAGGGGCAGAAAGAGAGGGAAACACAGAATCTGAAGCAGGCTCCAGGCTCTGAGCTGTCAACACAGAGCCCGACGCGGGGCTCGAACTCACAGACCGCAAGATCATGACCTGAGCCGAAGTCGGACGCTTGACCGACTGAGCCACTCAGGTGCCCCACACTTTCTCTTCTTAAAGGAATGTTTTCTGTCCCCCAAAGTGTGGACTGCTCATCGTCCCTGAGCACAGCTCATGCAAATCTGTCTGTGGTCACGCTCTTCTGTAAACTTCATCAGGCCAGGAATCACGTCTTCTTTGCTCATCATTTTAATCCCAGTAATCAGATATCAATATATTATATAAATATCTATTGGATGAATAAAGGGCTCTTCTCTCTGGACTAAACCTCTTAGTACATTTATTTATCTAGAATGTATCCCTCCTTTAAGGTGCATTCTGGTCCCTCCTTCTGTGTGAACTGTTCTCTAAATTCTAAGAGTGGCTCCCAATAACCTTCATTTTTGGATAATCCTCCTCGGTGAGTGTGGGTGGAACCTGTGATCTGTGATCGTGTCGCCTTATATGGCAAAGGGGAGATAATCTGGGGGTGGGGGGATGATCTAATCAGCTTCCAAGCCCGTTGGAATCAAAGTTTTCTCCAGCTGGCAGCAGACGAAAAGTCAGAGAGATTGAGGTCTGAGCAGGTGCCAAGGCACTGTTGCTCTGAAGGACGACTTTGAAGATGGACGAGGCTGAGGAATAGTGAGGGCCCGCCTGACAACCTCAGAGCTGCGGTCCCCGAGCACTGAATTGTGGCCACCCCGTGAATGCGTGTGGCCGCACACTTTTGTCTGGAGCTCTGTCATATGAGCTTCATCCGACCAGATTTCGCCTTGGGAGACCCTAAGTAGAGAACGGTCTAAACAGTAGTATGTTCCCACCTGGACTTCAGAGTCACACATCTGTGAGCTCACAACTGGGTGTTGTCTGAAGTCACTAAGTTTGCGGCAATTTGTTACAGAGCAGCAGAAAACTAATATACCTGCCTACCCATAATTCTCTTTCCAGCTCTCCTCGGAACGTCTACTCAATATATCTCCACCGAGAACTTACTCATAAATACTTTTTAATGCTACTTGTTTTCATGTATATTCCAGTATAAGCTGTCCTCCAAATTAAATTGTAAACTCCAAGGAAACAGAGGTGGGGTCTATATTTCTTTCTAATTGCCACAAATCCACCCGATAAAGTGCTTGATGAACTCATGGCTGTTTTTAAAAGAAACACTGCCTTAAATCTTTGGAAAAGTAAAAGAGCGACCCTCTTAAAAGAAAATAATTAAACTACAAATTGCTGCATCGATTATAAACTATTTTGTGACTCATAAAGTGGTTTGGAAACACCAAAAAATAAAATCCAAAAAGCCCATAATTATTGTTTACCATTTGCAATTTCAGTGATTTCTTTCAATTTTTATTTTAGGGAGAGAGAGAATGGGGGGGGGGGAGAGGGGCAGAGGGAGAGACAGAGACTCTTAAGCAAGCTCTATGCTCAGTATGGAGCCTGATGCAGGGCTCGATCCCATGACTCTGGGATCACGACCTCAGCAGAAATCAAGAATCAGATGCTCAGCCAACTGAGCCACCCACACGCCCTTCAGTGACTTTTTTTAAAGACCTCTAGGATTCTCCAGCTATATGCCAAGATCATATGGGATAAATGAAGATTTCTATAAATTTCATGTATGACATAATCACCAATTTATTAAATTTCTCAAACCAGAAATCCATCACTGATTCACTAAAACAAAGCATTTCTATTCCATATACCTTGTGTGTTGCATAGTTGTGTGTACAGGGCACTAGGATTAGAAAAAGGATGAATAGATTTTGCTTTACTTAGGGAAGTCTTCATGTGAGTCCAGTGAATGGAAACAGTGACAAGGATCCAGTAATGGACAAGTAATGTCATTCTGCTAATTTCATCTTTGGAAAAATCCATCTGCAAATTTGTCAAAATGATTTGAAGATATCCTTGTATTCTATGTAATATTCTACGTGGGCTCTAAGAGCCAACACAGTTCTTTCAACACTCTCTAATTGAGCATTAATAAATTAATAGCCCCCTGGACTGCTGCTCACGTCACCTCACTCTCTGCATGGCAATGCCAGCTGACTCAGACGCAGATTCCAGGAGGTGAGGAATGACTGTTTCGTCCTCGACAGAGATATGAAATAGTACCAAAGATTCATGTATTTAAGAATATATTTTTCTTTCTAATCTCTATCTTTAAGGCAACTCAATTTATTACTTGGCATTTATATTTCCAGAAATCAAGAGATATGGAGCCTGGCAGATTACGTGGGTGCTAAAAGGCTACAGAAGTGCAAAACTTCCTCTGGTGGTTTTTAAGGTCAGTTCGAGAGATAAAGGCGGAGACCCGTGTGGAGAGGAGACAAGGCCAAGTGGTCTCTCAGAAGCGCTTAGGGGCTGGGCTGAGGTGGCCTCACATAACGGATCAGTTGTAAACAGGAAAAAACTCACAGAAAACTTCAAATAGAACAAAATGTCCGTATCAGAAACAGACTGAAGTGTGTGAATTTTTTTTTTCAACGTTTATTTATTTTTGGGACAGAGAGAGACAGAGCATGAACGGGGGAGGGGCAGAGAGAGAGGGAGACACAGAATCGGAAGCAGGCTCCAGGCTCCGAGCCATCAGCCCAGAGCCCGACGCGGGGCTCGAACTCACAGACCGCGAGATCGTGACCTGGCTGAAGTCGGACGCTTAACCGACTGCGCCACCCAGGCGCCCCAGAAGTGTGTGAATTTTTAAATAGAAGAAGTCTCCCAAACACTGATGGTTCCTTCAATTCACTAAAGAAAGAAGTCTGTGTAACTTTCAAAATTTCTTTATGTTTAAAAAATTTTTTTAAGTTTATTTATTTTGAGAGAGAGTGAGCGTGAGTGAGAGAGGAGCAGAGAGGGAGAGAGAGAGAGAGAGAGAGGGAGAGAGAATCAGAGGCAGGCTCTGCACACTGTCAGCGTGGAGCCTGATGGGGGGCTAGATCTCAAACCACAAGATCATGACCTGAGATGAAATCAAGAGTCTGCCGCTTAACCAATGGAGCCTCTCAGATGCCCCAGTATAACCTGGGGCCTGCTTTTCATCCCTTTCTCTATATTGTGAGTATATTTTTTAAAAGTGTATTTTAAGAGCATGTCTGACACATTGAGGCCTTAGCTGGATATTTACTGGAAATTTTCCAGGATGAAATAACCCTAGAATATAGTGATCATCCTGGGGCACAAAAACCATCTTTGTACTAGCGTGGGGGTGGGGAGAGGGAGAGACAGAGCACACTGGGGCACTGGCTTGGAAAGATAAGTAGTCTTTTTTTTTTAATGTTTATTTATTTTTGAGAGAGAGAGCGTGAGTGGGGAAGGGGCAGAGAACGAGGGAGACACAGAATCCGAAGGAGGCTCCAGGTTCTGAGCTGTCAGCACAGAGCCCGACGCGGGGCTTGAACTCACAAACTGTGAGATCGTGACCTGAGCCGAAGTCAGACACTTAACCAACTGAGCCACCCAGGCGCCCTGGAAAGATAAGTAGTCTTAGAATATATACCAACGACTGGATACGCTCTACAAATTTTACCTGCATCACAATAGATTGAAGAATTTGCACGCTAAAATTGAATTTTAGGAGTTAACTGGGCAGACTCCGCAGTAAAATGTCTGGACTTGAGCCCAGCTCTGCCCCTTACTAGCTGAGATATCCAGGAAACGTCATTTAGCTTCTCTGTGCCTCAGTTTCCTCATCTGTTATGTAGAAGCAGTCGTACATTGCTCATAATACTGTGAGGATAAGACAAATTGATGTGTGCTTGAAGAAGGCACTGGCACATGGTAAATGCTAGTATATTTTTTTAACGTTTATTTATTTATTTTTGAGAGAGAGCAGGGGAGGAGCAGAGAGAGAGAGGGACAGAATCCCAAGCAGGTTCTGTGCCATCAGCACAGAGCCTGATGCGAGGCTCCAACCCACAAACCGTGAGATCGTGACCTGAGCCGAAACCAAGAGTCGGATGCTTAACAGACTGAGCCACCCGGGCGCCCCAAGTGCTAATATTATTATTCTCGTGGTGGTTAGGTGCTGAGACCTTAGACCGAGAAAGTTGGTCTGGGCTTTAATCCCAGCTAAGCCCAACTTGCTGGGTGATCTTAAGCGAGTAATTCAAACCATCTGTTTCGGCATCTGTATCTCCAGAGTGGATGCGATCATTGTACCTACCTCATAGGATTGTTCTGAGAATATAGTAGTTAATACCTATCATGTACAAATAAAAGTGCCACATACCTTGAGACGCCAAAAAATGTAAGCATTTATTCTTTCTAATTAAATTTGGGGTTCCAGATGACATGATGCGAGCTCCGTATTTCATTCTCTGTTTATTCAATGACATTCAAAACTCGGAAATGATGTTGAGGTTGAACCTCTTTCTATACAGAGTGTGTGTCCATGGTAACCTTTCATTAACACTGTTCCCTTGTTTGTTCAGAATGCTGTGCTTCCCTAAGAAACCACTTATGGTGGAGGGGACATGGTATGGACACGGTGCAAGTAGATCGGGGCTCGAGCCCCCTTATTTACTAAAGAAGTCTGGACAAGAAATACATTTGAAAGTTTCCAGCAAAGGGGGCGCCTGGGTGGCACAGTCGGTTAAGCGTCCGACTTCAGCCAGGTCACGATCTCGCGGTCCGTGAGTTCGAGCCCCGCGTCGGGCTCTGGGCTGATGGCTCAGAGCCTGGAGCCTGTTTCCGATTCTGTGTCTCCCTCTCTCTTTGCCCCTCCCCCGTTCATGCTCTGTCTCTCTCTGTCCCAAAAATAAATAAACGTTGGAAAAAAAAAAGAAAGTTTCCAGCATAGCGTCTAAGCCATGAGAAAAGCGGCGAACATGATTTACTCAATAGCTCAATTTCAGTTTTCTTCATCTGTAAAATGGGCCTAACAGTATTTAACTTGCAGAGGGTCGTGAGAAGTCAAAGGGAGGTTACTTGTAACGTGGTGGAGGCCTTTGGACCCAGCATTTCAAACAAATAGTCGTGGCCCCTACACACCAGAAGGCTATCAACGCGTCCCTTTTGGGAAGTTGTTATGTTGGTCCAAGGGAGGGGTGTGGAATTGGGATTTAGGTGGAATTGGGTCACCGAGAATACCTGGGCTTGAAACGAGCCCTTGTCTCCCACTCTTAATGAATGTGCCAACTGCTCCAGGGCCACGAGTGATGCCCCCTCCTCTCTGTTCCCACAGGCCCAGGCACAGCCCTGCATTAGCACAGTGCACTGCAGTGACATCAGCACCACTTGGTGGCAACATCTTCCCCAAACCCTGGGTGGTTCAGTTGGTTAAGTGACCAATTCTTGATTTCGGCTCAGGTCACGATCTCATGGTTCATGAGTCTGAGTCCCACGTCGGGCTCTGCGCTGACAGCGTGGAGCCTGCTTGAGATTCTCCCTCTTCCTCTACCCCACCCCCACTCACACTCTCTGTCTCTCTTAAAATAAATACATAAAAACTTTAAAAAACAAACAAAAAAAAAAACCGATCCAAACATGGGACATCATCAAAGGTAGCCAAGGCCGGACAGGTCAGTGCTTATTGGTGGCAAAAGTAAAGGGCAATGTGTATTAAAACTTCAAAATATTCATATTTTACCTATCAAGTGAAAAAAAAAACCAGGCTACAAAATTATAGAGTGTAATCCTAATCTTCTAAAAACAGACGTATATATAATATACTGTCCATACATATAGATGCAGGAGTGTGTCCATGTAGAAAGAAAGAGTAGAAGTAGAAAGAAATATACAAAAACATTAACTGTGCTTATCTCTGAATAGGTGACAGCACTATGAGGATTTAACGTTTTCTTTCTTATGTTTTCGATAATTAAAAATTGTATCAGAGTTCTATCAGGAGACGAAGGCACATCAGTTCTTTAACAGGGGTGGGCAGGGGCCAGCCAGCTGCTGACCGGGCAAATTTTAATCCAAGTGTCATGGGCATTGCTGTTTTGTTAAAACCTTAACTAGGAAAGTGATGTGTATCTTTAAACATCTCTCTGGCTGCTCTAAGGGGATAAGAATGGACATTAGAAAATCAATTAGGAAGCTATCACAGTAGTCTATTACAGTATGGTGGCTTGGAGTAGGGCAGTGATAATGAACTTGCAAAAGCTGCGTGGACCTGAGATACACCTTTACAGGTGGCAGCTAATGATTTTCTGATGGGTTGGATATGGGACAAGTGGCTTGAGGATGGCTTCTAAGAAGCTAGAAGATGCTGGTACCATTTATTAATATGGATAAGACAAAGAAGGGGGTAGAATACACTTTGGGGATGAAAGTGCTCAATTTGGGCTGTTTTATGTCTGATATTATCTGTGAGAGATTCAATTTGAAGCTTAGAAGAGATGTCTGGGTCAGAAATAAACTTGGAAGTTTCCAGCATAGTATCTAAGCCACAGGAATAGTGGAGGTGATCTAAAGAGACAATGCAGAGGTTGAAGAAGGTGCCTGGATCAAATCCTGATGAATCCCACTGGTTTGATACAGATGCTAGGGAAGAAGCCTGAAGCAGGGTGGGAGGAAACCAGAAGAATGTGGGCTGCTAGGAGCCAGGGGACAAAAAGTCTAAAACAAAAGGTCGAAATATTAGCAGCCCTGGACTGTGGTTGAAAAGAAAGAAGCAATCGTCTGTGGGTGATGTATTCTTTATACTTCCCGTCTTCTTCAGATTTTCTACAATAATGCATTCCTAATCACAACAGGACAGTAAAATGTTAAATGAATAGCTTTTATTTCTGAATATTTGACGCTTGTGTTTAAAACTTAAAGATTAATTATTGATGGGGGGTTTTTTGTATTTAATTTTAATTTTTTTAACGTTTATTTATTTTTGAGAGAGACAGAGAGAGACAGAGCATGAGCGGGGGAGGGGCAGAGAGAGAGGAAGACATAGAATCCAAAGCAGGCTGGCTCCAGGCTCTGAGCTGTCAGCACAGAGCCCGACGCGGGGCTCGAACCGACGAGCTGTGAGATCATGACCTGAGCTGACGTAAGACGCTTAACCGACTGAGCCACCCAGGCGCCCCTTGTATTTAATTTTATATGAGGAAATGACTGTTATTTGGGTTTTCACATTTATTGTTTTGTATGAGAAAAATTATATACTAAGAATATAGAGGCATTTAAAAATAATGGTTTAGAATAGTTCAGTTTTATGGAAAACTTGTGATAGTAGAGTTCCCATAAACCCCTGCACCTAGTGTTCCTTATATTAACATTTTCCATTAGCATAGCATATTTGCTTTAATTAAGAAACCAATATGGACGCATTGCTATTAACTAAAATCTAGAGACATTTTAAAAATCATACTACTATTTGGCTATTAGTTTTTCTATGGGTATTTGATCAATTTTAGGTCTTGCAAATGTTATGCTGAAGAATAGTATTCCACTGCCATCTACTGTTCCGCATAAATACATATTCTTTCCATTTTGAATCAGAATTTTTTTCATTTATCTATACTTTCAGAGCATTTTAGAGTTACAGGTTTCCCTGAAGTGACAGGTCGAGGAGAATTGACAAGATAAGAAAGCGAGTCAAGGGGACAGATGAGGTTGGAGAGGCAAAAGGGGCCAGACCACAGAAGAATTTGTGTGTTACTTTTAGGAATCTCATTCCTGATGGCAGAGGTGATGGGGAACCAGTGAGGGCTGCATCAAGGAGCGTGTCGGAGTCAGACCCACATTTAGCTGGATCACTTTCGTCTTCTTGTGGAAGACGGACTAGGGAGAGGGGCGTGTTGAGAACTGGAGGAGGGCACGGCCCTGGCAGTGAGGGCAGGGAGAGGGGAGGAGGGGTGGAGCTGAGAGTCTGCACTGCAGACTGTCTGGGGGCTGGCAAAACTTTTAAGTTAGTGCATTTGAACAGGATCTGAAAGAAAGAGTCCAGGATGATCTTGGAGGTTTAGTTTTGGTGACCAAGATGATAGAGGTGGTACAGGGGCTACAGGGAGAAGAGTACGGGTTGATTAATGTGGTTGAGGGAGAATCCAGGTGGCGCCACTTACTGGAAGTTGGATATAAAATTCAGAAGCGTAGATAGGAAGTGGGTATCTTTGCAAGTCATGAATAATGTAGAGATAGGGGTTGAAATCCTCAAAGTGGGCGACGTAACACAAAGACAATGCCTAGAATGAACTGAAGGGTGACACAGGAAAGAATCCCAGAGGATCCAACCTTGGGTGAGGGCAAGGGTCAGAGGAGGACAAGCACATTAGGGAGAAGGGGAAGGGACGGAGGGAGAGATTCATGGTGACCCGGGGAAAGAGAAAGAAAAAGCCAGTCCCTGACAGTTGGTGATTGTCCTGGCAGCCAGTAGCTGGGCCAGGACGATCCAATGTCAAGCATAAGTAATCTCACAGAATGTTAACATCAGACAAGGTCACTGTATCATTACGATAGAACAAAACAAAAACAAGACCGCTCCGTGTTCACATCTGGACACAGAAAAAAAACGCACCATGCAACTACAAAATAAGATAGCACTCTTCCTGATATAGCATAACTTAGAACAAAACATGAAACCAATTTGACAATAAATTTCATATATTGAAAAAAAAAGTGAAAAAACAAAACAAAAACAAAAAAAAACTTAGAACAAAACAGCCACATCCCTGAACCCTCTCCAAAATCACCTGGCATCAGCCTAAATCGTTTTTTTTTTTTAAGTGTATCTATGTATTTTGAGAGGGAGGGGGGAGGCAGAGAGAGAGGGAGAGAGACAATCCCAAGCAGTCTCCACACTGTCAGTGCAGAGCTTGATGTGGGGCTCGAACTCACAGAACCGAGAGAGCATGACCTGAGCCGAAACCAATGGTCGGATGCTTAACCGACTGAGCCACCCAGGCACCCCAAGCCTAAATCTTTTGACTGAGCTCTCCTAACATCCTCTGAGACACTCCCAGATTTTCCCGTGGTGTGCAGTGTCCTTTGCTGCAGAGTTAATAAATCTAACTTCATTTGACTATAGGTGTGTTCCTGATGATCTGTAGGCACTGGGCTTTAACATCTTTATGGAAGCCCAGAGAGCAGTTTTACAGAGGGACACATCACAGTATCTAGAGGAACAGAGAGGCTAATGATCGCCACTGAATTTGGCAAATATGAGCTTACTGGGGGAAGAGTTTTAGTAGGATATTGGGGGTAGACGCAGGGGTGTGCTTTTACTAGCGTGAGAGAGATGATTATGTATATTTCTTCCAAACTCTGTTTTCAGTGACATCAAGGTGGTAGCTGGATATCAGCTTTGGGGGAGTTTTACATGATGGAAATTGGCAGATGCTACAAGTTGAGGATGGGGGGGGTGGTCAGAAAGTTGGTTGTTAAACATTTACTATCACACTACTGGGTAGAATAGACAGGAAGGAATGGGAAGGGAGAGTGGAGAGACAATGAAAAGTTTGCATGAACAGGGGAAGGGGAGAGATGGGACAAACATTAGAGGTGAAACACAGAGTCAGCAAGAAGTGGACTTCAGAATGCCTGGTTTCCTGTGCCTTGCTCGTTCTACACCTGCACGGTTATCACTTTGGTTTACTAGTGAGGTCATGGCAGCTTCTCTGGGACCATTTCATTACAGCTCAGGAAAGAATTGGTAGTGGGTGGGATGTTTACAAGGGTAAAGAGGAGGGACAAAAGAAGGAACCTTTTGGAGAAATATTTTCCAAATTCTTACAAATGGTTATCGTAAATAGCACTGGCTCTGGTGACGAACGGCTTAGGACGACGTGTGGGTTTGCCACTCGGGGACTGTGCGGTCTTGAGCAAGTTACTTAACTTCTTGGTGCCCCAGTCCTCTGGTCTATATGAAGGTGATGGGAGGACATGCCTCACCAGGTGGGATGTGGAGTACTTTTCCGGCACATAGTAAACTCCCAGCAAATATTAGTTAGCTGCTATGACCATTAGAGAAGATAGTAAAACAACTACATGTTTTTGTTTTTAAATTATATATTCACGCAGTTTTGTTTGTGATATTTATTGCTTTTATAACCATAAAACACCCCAATCGATAAAAATAAAAACCTTTTTCAGATACACTTTACATTGTCAAGTGCTCTGTGATCCCTGTGTTATCCAGCAGGGGGGACTATTTAATTGTCTATTATCCACTATAAGCTATCATTTCACTAATAATGATTAGGATGAATGATTGCATTGTCTGCTAAAACGTAACGATTTACAGTTGGTATTCGTACAAAGAATTTGTTCCTTACAAGCATGCAAAGGCCCCTTTCTAATCTTATTAGAGTGGGAAACCTATGAACATCATCACCATCAACCCTTTTATTGTGGCTTACGATGTGCAGGCACTATTCTGCACACTTTACATATGTTAGCTCTTTTAATACTCATTGCAACACTATGGGGTGAGCACTATCCACTTTACAGATGAGGAAACTGAGGCACAAAGAAGCTAAGTGTCCCCGTATCGCACAGCTAGTATCAGAAAGGATCTGAACCTGAGCTATCTGGTTCCACAATCTGAGGGACATATGTTAGGTACATCATCCAGACAGGGTGGGTTTAGTCTCTTCCAGAAATTCCGAAGAGCTACTCTGCTCTCTTTCACCTCATTAATACTGTCTTTCCCTCAAATCTATTGGAACAAGAGAAAGAAGGTATATCTAGTCCCAAATCATTTAGAGATATTAAGACCAATGAAACTCTCGTTTTGTCTAAAACCACTTTGCTCCTGATGAGTACTCTATTTGATTTGTAAGAATCTGATTTCTTCCCTCACAAATATACTATAGATACAGCTACTTAAACAAATATTTACCTAACTTTTGAAAACCTGAGAACTTATTTTCTTTACACAATCTTCACCGTAGGCAGTTAACTCTTGGCAGAAGCCCTCCCCCCCACCCCCATGCTCTTCTTTCAAAGTGAAAATATTGGCCTCTAAGGAAAATAGGTGAATTCGGTTCATGTAAAATTAAGGCTGGGGAAATTTTTTTTCATGTGGTTTCAAACACTAACTTTCTCAGCACTTTTATTTCATGAGTCCTCAACAATTGTCGGAGAGCTGCTTAAGGCAAAATAGTCCTCTGTTTCTATCGAGAGTACCGAAGTGAAACAGAGGACTACATTTTAAACATTGCGAAGTCTTCTATAACAACTGGGTGGGATTCAGCAGAGATCTGTGGAGGTGAAAGGTTAGATGTGACCCCTCGTGGGATGTTTTTCATAATTTGCCCAAGGCCACCGTGGAGCCTGACACTGAGAATCTGTTTCTCCTCAGTGCCACTCCCGGCTGCCACCCCACCCTCCCTAGCACACCCCCGTCATGGTGGTGACAGAAGCAGGGCCGGGACACTGGAGGTGGGATTTTAGGCGCTGGCTGCATGCTGACCTATGGCTTTCATTTGGAGAAACCTCAAAATAGTAAAGGAAAAGAGGAGATTAAGTGGGGCTTCAATAGGGACGGGTTTGTGGTGGAGAGTGGACTGCCGCAGATCGGAACCTGAACCTATCTGGGAAGCCAAGATAAAGCGCTTCCAAGACTGGGGTGGCATCTGCTAAATCCTGTGCGTTCAGACATTAAATGTTTCTTTGAGCTCCCCCTAAGACCCAGACACAGCGCCAGCCACTGTGTTGAATAAAACCTGGCCTCTGCTGGCGAAGAGCTCCAGACCCAGCAGGAAAGGCGAGTACATAAACAGATAAAAGCGAGCCACGGTACAAGGTACAAAGGTGGAGAGCAAGAGGAAGTGCCCACCTCTGCTTAGGAGGGTCAGGGACCGGCTCCTGGGTTGCGCACGCGTTCAACCGGAGTGCGGCACTGACCCACAGGTACAACGTGGACACCCATGTCAAACTGCCTGAAACCTGAAGGCAGGATTGTTGAAAATCAGACCATTATCCGACCTCGGGGATGAAATATTTAGCTGGTTGGCTCGGATGAAAACGTGCACCCGGCGAGGCACGGAGAAGAACCACATTTGGCGTGAGAGGCTCCAGGAGGCCGGGGAACGCGGCAGTGGGGAGGCGCAGGGGCGCGCGGGGCTGCAGCCGGGACCCCCCCCCCCCCCACTCCCCCGGGCCCCCTTCCCAGGCCGGGCGCCGGCCCCCCGCGGCTCCAGGGCGGCGCGGGCGGGCCCGGCTCACCCACGCCCGGTGTAACCCGAGCCCGGCCCCGCCTCTCCCCGCGCGCACCCCGGCCGGCCGGGCAGGTCGGGGCGGCGCGCCGTGAGTCACCGGAATCTAGGTGGGGCCCCGGCGCCCCGAGCCGCGTCCTCCGGGAGCCGCCTCCCCGCGGCCTCTTCCCTTTTGTCGCGCTGCCTGCGCTCGCGGGCCACTCTCCGCCGGCGACCGAGCCCCGCGCGCTCCTCTCCTCCGCGCCGCCACCGTCGAGATGCTGCGCTGCGGCCTGGCCTGCGAGCGCTGCAGGTGGATCCTGCCCCTGCTGCTGCTCAGCGCCATCGCCTTCGATATCATCGCGCTGGCCGGCCGCGGCTGGCTGCAGTCGAGCGAACACATCCAGACGTCCTCCCTGTGGTGGCGATGCTTCCACGAGGGCGGCGGCAGCGGGTCCTACGAGGATGGCTGCCAGAGCCTCATGGAGTACGGTGAGTGCCGCCGCCGCCTCCGGGAAGCCCTCTGGGCTGCGGCTGGGCGTGCGCGGCCTCCGGCCTTCGGAGGCCGCCCTAGGCAAAAGGAGTGAACCGGGGCAGAGGTAGTGAGTGATTAAAAAAAAAAAAAATGTATTTAGAGCTTAGGTTAGGCATCCGACCCGAGCAAAAGAAAGCAGTAGCAGCTTTGAGTGTCCAAAACCAGGCTCACAGCTGGGCCAAAATGGCCCTAGTTCAAACTATTTTTTTGTAGGGGTTGTCGGTGACATGCAAAAGGTGATTTTTCAGCCATCAAAGAGGTTTAGATGAGTAAATACAATGAACAAAGTCTATTTTCTTGGAGACCTAGTGAACTCTCTTGTCATTATGCCACCGCCTCCTCTGATTCCTTGTAAGATGAAAATATACGCGCCTTCCCCAAGGTCGGTGTCTTCGTTTGGCTTGAACTGAGTGAAAGCAACTCTTACTCGATTAAAAAGAAAAAATGGAATTTTTGGCGAAAGTGTTAGTTATGATTTCAATGGGTACTGCGGTTCTTTTAAGGAGCAGGCTAGTTCTGGTTCTTTTTTTGTTTTTAGGGGGTGTCTTTTTGACTTAAGTACGGCATTGCTGTTGAGAAAACTCAGTTATTTTCATCTGATTTGAAATCGACACAGCAAACACATCTTCTACACCAGCAAAATGAAGCAGCGTTGACAAATTTCACATACTGCAGTTGGAGTTGCTTTATTTTTCCAGCATGGAGCAGCCTGGGTGTTTTACTTAATCGGCGCCACTGGAAAGGGGCACATTCTTGCCCGCTGCCACCCCCCACGAAGTTTGGTAGTTGCCAAAAACAGCTGGGATCTATTGTGATTAGTGTGTGTGCCTGGGGTGCTGGAGAGGAGGGTTTAAGTACGAGCCCAATTCCCAACTGAAAGCCAAGTGCTCTGGAATGGGGCTTTAGCAACTGAGTTTAAAACCAAGGAAGAAGCCTGCCCTGCCTTTCTCCATTCCCTGCTAGGGCGATTGACTTGATTCTTTACTCTGAAGTGGCCTAGGACTTCGAAGCACGCAGTTTATTTCTGGTTCTGGGGGCCCGTATCCAGAGCCTGGTGCTGTATCTTATCTACTGCGGAATTGTTTGGAAGTTCTCACCATAAGCTTGCCCCACAAAGGGAGGCATGGTCCTCATTAGCAGGTAATGAAATGTAAAGACCGCAAGGAATTCCTGCTTGCCTTAAAGTCTGTGTTTTTCCTCTCTTAAAACAAACAGAACGCCTGCCGGGGTTTCTAGTATCTCAGATCTTTTAGGGTTTTAAAGGGAATTAATTTCTTTGAAGTCATACATCTGTATCTTTTAGCCAAAATGCATTGGAACTCAGTCTCTCTGGGGGACTTACGAAGACTGCTTATACAGATGTGTTCTTGTAAACGGACTTGATGATCAGACGTCAGAACAGAGACTAATACAGACCCAGAGAGTACTCTGCGGTCCTCCGCACGTGAAGGTTACGCTGGACGAGAGGTGCTGCCAGAACGGCCATCAACACTGCTGCCGGGACATGATCTAGCCTGCACGGCTCTCCCTGGCTGTGGCTACAGCCCTCTTGTGAAACTCACACAATGCAGTTCTTATTTTTCCTGGACTTGGAGGATGAGCTCACCTTCCCAGGGCGTGGCTCCTCCAGCCTCAGAATGATACAGTGCTTTGTATGTGGAAGGGAATAAGCTGGTTTTGTTGGTGCAATTTTTTAATTAGAAGGCTAACGCATTAACTTTTTTAATTGTAAAGACAACCCTGATCCAGTCCATAAACTATGTTTCAGTTTGATATAGAAATTGGTTTTTGGTGGGGCGCCTGGGTGACTCAGTCCGTTGAGCTTCTGACTCTTGATGTGGGCTTAGCTTAGGTCATGATCTCACCCTTCTTGGGTTTGAGCCCCCACATCAGGCTCCGCGCTGACGGTGTGGAGCCTGCTTGGGGTTCGCTCTCCCTCTGCCCCTCCCCCACTCACGTTCTCTCTCTTTCTCTCAAAATACATAAACTTAAAAGAAAAAAAGAAACTGGTTTTTGGTAAAGTTCAGTTTTCCAAGCGGGTCTTGAAAAATCTGTTACCTGTATGATGCGGCAAGACTGATTTTCCGTAAGGGGGCGGTGGCATTAACATCTCAGTTCAGTTATTCCTGTGTCGTTTGCAAAGAGAAGTGCCAATAACGTGTTCGATGCAGCTTTTGCTCTAGACCTGGAATCAAATCATGAATCCAGGAGCCACGGTCATGGTCATTAGGCAACCGTGGGAAGAAGAATACTGATGTGAACTCTCAAAGAGAGGTCCATTTCAGGCTATTCTGGTCAGAGATGAGCTGGAGTGTTTATTACACTTTCACTTCATTTTCTGCCATGGATGTTGGCTTCCTTAACAGGTGTAAAAATTGTGTATTCCTACACTATAGGGCGATTATCTAGGCATCTCTGAACCCTGGAGATTTTCAGATAACCCCAGTAAGGCTTTGTGGAAAACAACGTGTTTATGGGAGGTTTATCTAAAATGTAGTGAGCAGTTTACACACACTCCCACGTATGTATAAACACAACAAAGAGTAAGGTGGATGGCTCTACTTAAAATATCTCAATACAGAGGATTGACTTTTGTACATCCACTTTTTAAAAACTTCTTGAAATGTACTAGAACATCAACATGACATCATTGTAACTTAAAACAATTTTTTTTTATTGTTTCATTTATTTTTAAGAGAAAGAGAGAGAGACAGAGAATGAGCAGGGGAGGGTCAGAGGGAAAGGGAGACACAGAATCCAAAACAGGCTCAAGGGTCTGAGCTGTCAGCACAGAGCCTGATGCGGGACCCGAACTCATGAACCTCGAGATCATGACCTGAGCCAAAGTCGGATGTTTAACCTACTGAGCACCCAGGTAACTTCAAGCCACACATGTAACTACCATCGTAACTTTTAAGAAAATATACCTTTTGATTACAAAGTGCTTGACCATCTCTTTGTATTAATATTCATAACATTAATATGCTCATTTTGATATTAAAAACACAGATTATTCTTCAAGTATTGGCAATAATACTAATAACATAGATGCTTTTATAAAGGGAGATAGTTCCTTAGAACTATGTAAAATGCAGAATATTATATTCCTCGTGGTTGTTGACAGTTTTTTAAAGAATTTCAGATTGCCACATCACCTCATTTTTCCTTATAAATCAACCAAATTATAAGCTGGATATTTGTTTTTACATGGTATTAACAACTAAATAGATACCCAGCTTAACAAATACTTGTTTAATTTTTTAAAATATCATGAGCATGTATAGCACAGAAAGAACCTCACATTTATATTTCTCCAAACAGGAAAAGAACATTGAAATAATTGTTCGAATTTCACATGTAAATAAAATGCAAAATTAAATTGGAATGCATGTTCATGCAGACTGTTTTTGTACCGTCGGCACCTTTTATTCCCCGTTTTTAAGAAGAAATACATCAGGAAGCTATTTTAAGTGTCAGTGATACAGATTCTAAAGCCCAAGCAAGCTCTGGCTTGTCAGGGTGGAGACTAATGGAGTTGGATTTATGCACCGGGATAATGGCGATGAGTTTATGCACCAAGAATGGCAGCGGGGAGTCAGTACGGCCAAGTCCAAGAGTGCTTGCTTTAGATCTGAACTCACAAGTTCAGAGCTTCATTTTACCAGACGCCCTTTGAATACCACAGAATGAATTGAATGGTATTTTTTTTTTTTTTTACATGAACTCAGTCTTGGATTAGTCCAAGAATCAGAGTATTTATTATGTGGATCTTTTTAGATTATTTAGCCCTACGGTTCTTAAAATGTACAGGAAATGAGAAGCATAAATACAAAGTGAATAGGTTTACATTAGGCGAAATTGAACTTAGAAGAGTTCATTTTGAGACTATGCTCTTGAGGCCTTTTTGCAGAGAGGTAGGGTGAGATCTTGAAATGTTATTGTTTTATGAAATTAGGCATTAGTAGGTAGATTACTCTTTGTGGGTGTGTGTTCATGTCTTTACACAGAAAAATAAAGGTTGGCCACTCCATTGATTTTCCGAATTAAAGCATAGATATGTGTGTTCATTTATAAAATCCAGACGTGTGGGAACTTGTGACCTAGCCATTTGCTGCACTTGGCAGTAATCGCCCGACAGCCTCACTCCCTTTTTAGTGACCTAACTTGTTTTCTCCGTGCAAGCGGGCACAGACTCACAGGCAATGAGAATTAGAAGGGCGTAAGAGTGCACCTGTTCACACTTTCACCAAAGCCTGTGCTCATCAACACCACCCACGATGAGTGGAGCCCTCTTCCCTTTGTTCGCAACTTAATTCAGTTCCCTGGACGCTGCTCTTGGTTTAAAAGTACTTGTCTTACGCCGATGGAGCTCAAATGTGCTTCCGTGTAAATTCTCCTTCCCAGCCTTCTTCATCTGACAGACTTTCAAATACGTGACCGTTGATCCCCAGTTCCCTGCTAGTCCTCTTGTCCAGGTTGAGGGAGAAATTCTCCATTTTCACATCTTCCCGTATGGGATGGATGGTTTCCCCACGGAGACTTTCAAAGAAGACCATAACGGGGCAAAGTATCATCGTTCCGTAAAAACACAGCGGTAAGTAGTTATCACCTGGCTCAGTTTCAGGAGAAAATGTAGAGCACGTAAAGACTCTCATGCCAACTGGATGCTGTCGCACATGCCCCTGACATTGCTTTGCTTGTCTTCTAAAGCTTCTGCAAAATCACTTCTTCCTATGTAATTTTTTTTGGAGGTCTGTTATGAGTTGCCCTCAAGATTTTTGCTACTCAAAGTGTCCAGACCACTAGCATCAGCATTATCTGGAAGGTTACTGGGCACTCAGTATCTCAGGCCCCACTTTCTGAACCAGAATCTGCATTTTAACAAGGTCCCCAGGTGACGCGTAAGCACTGTATAGTTTCAGAAGCACTGGTCCATATTCCTGCAGATTACCTCCTCATTGGGCATGCGCCAGGCTTTTTGAATATATATTCCATCTATGTGTATACTTATTTGTAGACAGGAACTGTGTAATTTGTAATCATGGTTTTATCCAGTTTTCAGTCCATGACGTAAAGAGTCTATCTGACCTAAAGAACTCTATACAAATAGTATGAGATCTGATCAAAGCTCAGATTTATTAGGTAGGCCCTTCCCTATTAATAGATGGATCTTTTGTTCTGGAAAGGGATTCTACTTTAATTGGGCGACAGGTGGGCATCTGCAAGGTACTGAGTAAGGGGCTAGCTAGACCAGACTGTCATGGTCAGTGTTGGGTGCCCACATGGAAAACTACTGAAAAATGCTGCAAATCCATTAAAAGAAAAACTAACTTTGGAGGAACAATTAGTGACCGTCTCTAAAATATTACCCACAATACTAAAAATATTAGTAGTGCTCTCGTCTGTATGTTGTTTTTTCTTTTTTTTTCCTTTTCACAAACTTCAGTTTGATTTATGGTTTCCAGCGTGGCATTCAAGGTATTTATTTTTCCTCTTTTTTTTTTTTTTTTCTCGCTCCTTTCTTATCCGTTGACCTTACTGGTCTTTTCCTAGCTGTATTTGTCTTGTAACATTGCATTTTCAAATGTCATCACTGGAAAAAAGATAATAGCATTTTTCTCATACAAAAAACCTAAAAGCATTTTCTAGGAAAAACTCAGAATTACATTAGTGACCATTGGTGTCGATCTGATGTTGAATCTTTGCAAGTGAGAGCAAAATTAGGTAGGCTGTTCTTTATCCAAATGGGTCTTTAATGAATCTTATTTAAAAGTGGGTTTATAAAGTGGCTGGTCTCTTTAATAATATGAACTTCTCCAAGTGGCACTTAGAAAATAAATTTAGGATGTAATAGGTTATATACAACACCAAATTGGTCTTCCCTTAAGGAGACAGAACAAACAAAAAATATTCCTGCACAGAAACATAGCATCTGTGTACTTGTAGTACTGCGTGATTTGTGGTCCCTGTTCGGCGAGGGCTAATTGACAGTGAGAATCCTCCCTGCTGTCTGTCGCAAACCATAATTAGGAAAGACAATAACATTTTGTGTACAAAATAATAATGGAGAACAGACTTGTCTTCAGAATAAAGATGGACAGTCTGCCTTCGAAGAGCCAAGGACCATCCATCTGTACATTCATGGAAGAAATAGCTTTAAGATGTTTTCCTCTTGGGGTTGGTAAATACGGTATAATTTAGACCATGGTATAATACAAACATAGAAATCCTTCCTAAAAGGGTTGGATACATTTGTAGGTATTAGGCTCATTCTGGGTAATTAAGTGAAACCAAAAGTACTCGGGGTGCAGACTTAACTTTTCACAAGGTGTGTCGGGGAGATTTGCCATGTTATAAGTCTGCATGGCTGTCGGCCCCCTTCTCGGGAGGAATGTTGGGCTGGGATGACCTTGATCAGACCAGGTAGGGTCCATCTCATCATTTTACAGCAAAACAGCCATTGATAGGAGAGGGCAGATTGCCTTACTCATCGCTCATCAGCCAGGTCTTCAAAACTGTGCCAAGGTTTCTGTCTTCTGTGATAATTAAATGATTCAGTGTGGGTTTTTCCATGCTGCAGGAGCAGGTTATCACGTGTCCTGCTTCCAGGGAAGCCTTTCTCAAGACAAAAGGCCACTTACTTTGCCATTTTGATTTTCTCAGACTCAGCGTTTAAACAAGACACTACTGGATTATTTCACACAGCTTAGGCAAAGTTCTTAAAATGGGCTGTGTTCATATTTGTGTTCACCTGTTGGCTTCAGGGTAGGCGAAGGGGCTCACTATTTTCTGAATTCCTTTCAAGTACGTGAAACGAAATGTAAATTACACTTCAGCTATCATGTTAGAGGGAGTGGGAATGGGGATAATCTGTATTAATCTTCCCCAAATAAACAGGAATAATTATTAATACTACTCGTCATAGCTACATCCCTCATCATTTAGTCAGCTATACTTTTCAAACCTTAATCTGTGACTGTCAGAGTTTGGTCAGCAAAATGTGTTCCTTGTTAGGAAGGTTTTTTTGTTGTTGTTATTATTGAAGACTCACATTCTGCTACACAAGTTTTCATTATGTTTGCACTCCTCCGAATGCTTATACAGATTGGTTGCCTTTCATGGCAGTTTCTAACCTGTGAACTCAACTTAAAAGGCAAAATCAGTGTCTGCTTCTTTGAATGTAATGATTGGATTTAGTTGTAATGATTGACAGTAGCCATAAAAATCCGTAGAAATGAGACTGTAATCGACAGTGGGTCATATACCGAAAGTTACATGTTCTTTTTTTGGCAGTGCTCTGTTTTGGTAAGGAGATTAATCATCTCTCTTAGTTCTTCTCAAACTTTAGTATGGATGTAAGAGATGCCAGTAAGGCACAGATTCCTGGGTACTACCTCTTGAGTTATGATCCGTTGGGCTTGGAGGGAGTCACGGGAATCTGTATTTTTAATAAGCACCACTGATGATTTTGACACCGTGATCTATGGGCTCAACCTTGATATGGTCTGATTACTATTCTTTCCATAGCACAATCCCACTTCTCTTGCAAGTTACCTTACTTGAAGGACGAGGCAAAAGTGAGAACATTTCACATTCTGGCTTTATTCATTTCTGATTTAAAATAAAACATTTCTATTTTATCTTGCCCCTAAGACCTCCGATCGATCTCCGGAAAGAGCAAAAAAGGTCTGGAGGAAAGTAATGAAAATTATAAATATAAATAAAAAATTATATATAAAATATAAATTAAAAATATATAAAATTATTAAAAAATTTTAAAAATATAAAATAGGCCCACTCATGCTGTGTCTCTGCCTCATCTTGCAGGCCACTAAGGGATAGTTTGTGGGAAAACATGGTATTTCTGAGACATATGAAAATGTGTTCTCTTCTTAATAACCTATTACGCCCCAGTCATTCCTAAACCTAGAGGAAGATCTGGAAGGAGCATGGGGGTTGGAGAAAGTTTGTCTATAACAGATGATGATGTAAACATGCAGTGGGTAACTGAGGAACAAGAACGAATGGAAAGAAGTGCAGAAGTAAAGAAATACAGAAAGAAAATGGAGAAAGGTGAGGAACTGGAGAAAAGTCAGAGGAATAATATGCAAGGAACTTTTCGAGTGGTAAAGGCTGGAGCCTTCCTAGCTCCCTGACTTTTCACACAAGGGCTGTCCTCCTCACAATAATGTTGAAAGAAGGCATTTTTAGCCCAGGTTAGCAGATGTGCAGGCTGATGGTGGCTAATTGGTGACAGAGGCAGGGAGCACATGAAGTCTGGCTGGCTTCTGAGCCCCTGTTGTTTTTGCCCCCTGTGTCTTCCACTGTGACCAAATGACCTAGAATTAAGGGAGGATGAATTTGTCAGCCGAGTGGTGCTCGAGGAGGAGTGAAACCAGGACAGATGAACACATGACTTGCTTTTTTGAGTGCAGTAAAAAAGTAAATAGATTAAGAGTGCGTGTTCGTCTATCAGTGAATGAATGGATAAATAAAATGCAGACTGGCCACACAATAGGTGAAAGAAGACAGTCACAAAAGGCCATGCAGTATGGATTCCGTGTATATGAAATGTCCAGAACAGGAAAATTGATAGTAACAGAAACCAGATTAATGGTTGCCAGAAGCTGGAGGAAAGGGGTGGGGGTGGCACGTATGGAGCTTCTTTTGCGGGGATGAAAACTTTGGAATCGTAAGCGGTGATGGTTACACAACCCTGTGAATGAATATAGCAGGAGCATACTTTGAAAGAGTGAATTTTATGGTATGTAAATTATAGATCTAAAAAGAATCATGTTTCGGATTTAGACAGGCTGGAAATCGAACCTGCCTGAAGCACTTATCAGCCGTGTGGCTACGTGACAGGTTATTTGAATTTTCATAGCCTTCGTATATACTCATTTCTAAAGAAATAATGACAAAGATCTTTGATTTTTAAGTAATCTCTGCACCCAACATGGTGCTCAAACTCATGACCCTGAGATCAAGAGTCCCATGCTCTATCGACTGAGCCAGCCAGGCACCCCGCTAAAGAAGTGATGACAGTATGAACCTTAAAAAGATTGTGAAGATTCTGTGAACTAAGGCATGTCAGGTTCTTAGCACAGAGCCTGGCACAGAGCGATTACACCATCAGTGTTAGGCCCTCTAGAGAGGTTGTATTTGAAGAGATTTGAGAAATTCGTGCAGGTTGTGCAGTGGGAATTATTGGCTGGGATTGTTGGCCAGGGTATCATGGCTCTCCATATTTCCACAGGCTCAAGGTAGAACAACACGGGACTGGAGGTGCCCGTGCAGATTTTCAAACCCAGAAATCAACTGTCACTTCATCCTGAGGCCTTTGAGGGCCAATATCAATATCAAGAGCTCTTGTGCAAATACATCCTGAATAGTTCAAGACATTAACATTTAGACTAGCAACTGGATATATTTGTACCTAAACTTGTTATGAAGTCACAGCTTCTTCATAATTAAATTGTTTTATTTCACATCTCTGCCTAGTCATGAGGCAGATGATTTCAATGATTATTTTGGCACAGAACCAAACACTAATACGAAACAACGACGTTTTGTCAAGGTATTTGAACCATTTCCTAACGGGATTCTAATTTAATTGCTCAATATAAAAAATGTTTACTATAATTGTGTTGTGTTAGAACTTGAGTGAACCTTTTAAAGATGCCTGTTTATATGGCCTTTTTATTACGTGAGAAACAGTTTGATGAGTTTGAACTTTCATGTCAGAGATCTAAACATTCGCCCGGACTCTGAGGGGAGAAGGCATTATTGTGTAGCAACGTATCGGGCACCCTCCGCACGAATTGCCTCTTCTTCCCTTGAGATACGGAGACGCTTAAGTGCTGTCAGAAAAGCTGTCCTTGCGCCCAGATATAATGAACAGAGAGCAAAAAACTCCTACTCATGCTTCGACAAGTGATTTTTAAATTTGGCATGTCTGTCTTATTAACTACCGTTTCTTTTCTCTTACAGCGTGGGGACGGGCAGCCGCTGCCATGCTCTTCTGTGGCTTTATCATCCTGGTGATCTGTTTCATCCTCTCCTTCTTTGCCCTCTGTGGACCCCAGATGCTTGTCTTTCTGAGAGTGATTGGAGGCCTCCTGGCCCTGGCTGGTAAGACTATGTCAGCAATTCATACCTTCAGTAGGCATCACTATAGTACTGTCTCTCCCATGACCCTTGACAATTACACTTCCTGATCTGTTTGCAGAAAATGTGTCACCAAGGGCCGAAGTAACAGTCAAGTGTCTTAAGATCTAGGTCCCCTTCCTCCTGTGGCTCAGACGGTATTACATGTCCTCCATCCAAGGGAGGAAGGTTGTCACTCTGCGTGCTGCTCTCGCTTGTAGATGACCCCATGTCCAGCGACACCCCTACCTTGAGGGACCAGGGCTGAGTCAGCCCTGGAAGTGTAGTGTTTCCATAGCGATCCCAGTGCGGGCCTCCTTGATCCCCTTGCTGAGGGGGCTGGAATGTCCCGGAGCCATTTTACTTATTGAAGGATGTTACTTATTGAAGGATGAAGCTTATGATATAGTGGGGCATAGAAAGGGTTTCTGTGGTGGGACGGGAGACTCTAGGAGGCGCCTGGACTGGGATTGCCATTTTGTATCATAGAGCCAGTTCTGGGGGATGGGAATTTAGTTATGTAGGTGAGTGCGGTCAGAGTGAACATTTATTAACGGAATGCAAGAACTAGGAGTCTAGGAGCAAGATTTATTTGAAATTTTAGGTGGGATCCTGGCACTAGGGACCTCAGCCGCAGAACTGAATTTAGATGCAACACTGGATTTTCTGAGGAAGAGAAAATCCACAGGTCTTTTCTCAAGGTACTAACTTAGGCTCGAGGGACCAAAGCAGAAATCCAGCTACAGACCTGGAGTACAAGTACAGAGTGAACAGATGGTCTTGGAACAAGTCAGAAGCCTTGTGATTAGAAGAGGTGCATAAGATCAAGCGTGAGCCCAAAGGGAGACTGCCCTGTTCTGGGTTCCCTGAGCTTAGGGAGGGTGCTCGCAGAGCCTGGGCAGAACAAGTTAGGGGTGAAAAGGGTCCTGGCTCAGAAGAAGGAGGTGGCCTCAGAGAACCAGCCCGTATAGGTCCGGCCCTCACCTTTACCTTGGAGAATTTCCCTTGATTGAAACATAAGGTTTACTCCAATGTTCCTTATGTCTCAAAGTTTGCTTTTCGAATACTATTTTAAAACCAGAAGTGGTTTGGAATCACAAAACATGAAGAATCTTGTTGAATCCTATTTCTGCTTCTATTTGGCTTTCATAGTTAAATTTATAAGACTTTATCAAACCAACACACGCGATGTATCTTCCTTTCACATGCCTTAGAAGACTAGATGGGCGCCTATTTTAATCACCATTAGAAATAACACCAGGACATTCATATTCATTGAAAAACCCCAGTTGGTACCATATGACCCGGCAATGCCTCTTCTCCGTATGTATCCCAAGGAACTGAAAGCAGGGACTTGAACAAGCAGGGACTTGGACATGATTGTCCACCCATGGTCATAGCAGTATTATTCACAACAGCCAAAAGGTGGAAACAACCCAAGTGTTGCAGGAAATGTTAAATGAAAATGTGGTATATCACATACAATGGAGTATTATTCAGCCATCAAAAGGAATAAAGCTCTGATATATGCTACAGTGTGGATGGACCTTGAAAATCCTATGCTAAGAGAAACAAGGTAGACACAGAGGGCAAGTATTTTATGATTTCACTTATGCGACAGAAAGTAGATCCAAGCTTACCAGGGGCTGAGAGAGGGAGGGGTAAGCAGAGTTTAGGTTGGGAATGTTGAAAAAGTTTTAGGTAGAGAGAGTGGTGATGATTGCACAACATTGGGAACGTATTTAGTGCCGGCGAATGGTACACGTAACCAGTGGTTACATGATAAACATGATGTTGTATGGAATTTGCCATCATTTAAAAAATCCCACTTTCCTCCATGTTAGCGTTAAAAACATTACGATCTGGGAAGGGCCTGCTCGAGCTGACAGAGTTGCAGGAGTTTCTGTTGTAAGGAAGACTAATTCTGGCAAACTCCCACAGCTTCACTGCATACTGTCCTGCTTAATTCTGCCTTCTCACCTTACGACTGAGTACTCATTTTTGCCTTGAGAGTTTGATAAGTAGAACGGGGCATGTTGTTAGAAGAGGGAAAGGCCTAGGAATCTTCAGTGTACTTTTAGTGGTTAGCAACGTTCAGTTAGGGCCTACTGGACTTCTAAGAAATATTTCGCAGCAACAATTATTTTTAATTTTATGTATGCCTTGGGGTTACTATCTGAAAAACTGAGTACCGATACAATACAGATTGTGCAGAAATGGATCCAAATCATTGTAAGAACTTTACCTATGATGAACTGAAACAGGTGGTGAACGATATTTAACATTTATGACCAGGGGAATTTGAAGATAATTTAGGCAAGGGTTGCTTTTATGTCTTACGCAATATTTTGCAGTAAATAATAAACTTAACAAGTAAGAATTTGCCATTTAAAGCATATAAGAAACAGAGAAATGTTAAGATCTGCACCGAGATCACTCTTCTTAAATTGCCAGAGAAGGGGAATATTTTGAGTTGAAAAACGGAAGGAACAAACCATGATGTGGAAACACTGATGGCCTTTCTAGCAATAAAAAAACAAAAAAGGAAAAGAAAATGACTTTGAGGATGCATTTGTGGAGCTGGCAGAAAGCATTTCGGTGAAAGGAGGAGGATTGAGGACTCTCTGCTCTCCAGAGCACGGCCAGCTGGCCCCTCTGGGTGCAGACTGGTGTCTCAATGTCACAGATTGAAAATGCATTCATGCCCAATGATGTAACAATGCACGGGTGAACTATGGCGTGAGAGAATGCAAGAACGCAGCATAGTGCGTGGAAGCTCGTTACAGCTTTGTAGAGTTATGCATGTTCATTGGAAAATAAGACAAAAATAGATTTAATCAAGTTTGTATTTTTTTTTTAATTTGCTTAAAATGCCAATATGATGAATAATAACTGTAATAAGGTGACTCTTCTACCAAAGAGCTTAGAAATCTTCTGGGTCTGTGCATTCTTTCTTATATCTTCCTTCCACTTCCCCAAGGCACTGACTCTTCCCCTCTTGAATTCCCGTCCCGCCATCCTGGAACATTCTTGCCTCCGACCTCCATCTCTCCATTTCTATTTATTCTTCAGATTCCTGCCTCCTCTGCAGGCTTTTCTGGTGCTTCCCTACATTGGTCATTCGCATCATTGGCTTGCTGTGCCTGCCACTTAGTCACTCGTTTATTAAGTGACTATTCCAGTGGTGTAGTTTATCAACATTGTCTCACGTATGTGTTGTGCACACGTGTGTATATGCGTACATATTACTTTTGCTAACATGGAAAATATGAACTGTGTTTGGCACAGGAATTACCAAGATGAAAAAATACTCTTCGGTACCACCCTGCTTTCTACTCTGTACTATAGTTTTGCACCTTTTACTTTAGTAAACGTAATGCGTACACAGGTACTACCGAGAGAGTCCCTAATTGTTCTGTCTGTATTTCGTATATTCAGTCTTCTGCTCAGTGCCAGGTATCTCTGACATACAACACTCAATAACCTGTGTTGGCTCATGATTAACCACATTCCCCCGGTCCCTTTCATTAGCGCGAAGTGGATTTAACGGTTATGTAAAGGCAAAGACATCGTGGAAGAGGGAGTTAATCTGTTGTTACCACGCATTCATCCATGCGTCCATATTCACTCTTTGGGATGTTTTTCTTCCCTTCAGCTGTCTTCCAGATCATCTCCCTGGTAATTTACCCCGTGAAGTACACCCAGACCTTCGACCTTCATGCCAACCCTGCCGTCACTTACATCTATAATTGGGCCTATGGTTTTGGGTGGGCGGCCACGATTATCCTGATCGGCTGTGCCTTCTTCTTCTGTTGCCTTCCCAACTATGAAGATGACCTTTTGGGCAATGCTAAGCCCAGGTACTTCTACACATCCGCCTAAGGTGGGGAGTGAGCAGAAGAAACTCGATGCTGCCAAGATGGATCCCAGAGCAAGAAACTGTCTTCCTCAGCGTCCTTCGAACCCATTTGGTGGGCAGTGTGCATATCATGAAATTAGTCAATGCTAAATAACTTGGGAGAAAATATTTCTTAAATGGCAGTACAGTTTCATATTCACCTTTTATATATGTTTGTAAACAAAACTTACTTCTTTTAATTAATTACCTGTAATATGCCCGTATCTCCTTATTTCTACCCATACCATTTATACTGCATTTGTAAAAGAATATGAATATGAAACGTAACCCCTTTATACGGTAAAAAATGAGAAGGCTTCAAAGATTGGTGTGACGGTAAAAGAATATGAATATGAAACGTAACCCCTTTATACGGTAAAAAATGAGAAGGCTTCAAAGATTGTGTGTTTTTCTCAGGTGGAATGGACTGGGTCTATTAAAAGCCAACAAGAAGAGAGCGGTATTAGTAAAAATTGTCAGTGACCAACTATTCCACGAGAAATACAAAAAATATATATTTTTCAAGCCTTCACCTATTTAAAGAAGCAAAATATTTTCCTAAATGCATACCATTTGTGAGAATTTCTAACTAATATCCTGATTTTTTTTTTTTTTTTTTGCAAAACTTCATGTTAACTTGATATGGCATCTACGAACGTTTTCTTTCATAGCCAAAGCCTGCTGCCGTAGTCAGGCCTCCTTACGTAGTGAAATGTTAAGACAAAATTTTCTCTTTTGAAGTGGCTTGTAGGGTTGGGGTGTGGGAAAGTGCTGAATTCATAGATCTGTACTCTTTTGTGTCTATATGTTCGGGAACACAGTAGATCTGATTGAAAGCTGGGCTGGGTCTAACTCATCGCGGCTGACAGGTGTGATTTGGTTGTTTATTGAAGCATCAGGAGGGCCATTCCTATCACAAAGTAGCATGAAGACAGCGTCAGGAGAAGAAATGGCTTGAATTCTTCATCTCAGGTTTGACTGGGCTCTAATCATATAGACACAGCTTCTGATAGATGGCAATTGTAAACAACACCTTAAATGTAGTTACAAACCTGGTCTTCCTTGGAAAAGAGATTTAAAATATCTGATATAAAACATACAATGGGAAAAATCAGGGATGTGAGGTTTCTCTGAATGGCAAATATATGATATATCGCGTTGACTATTATTATTTTTTTACCATTTGTTCTTACATAATGAAAACCAATTCATTTTATATACCAAATTATTATTTTGTAACTTGCAGAATAAACCATTGCTGTTTTCATTACGAATTTTCCCCAATAAACCAGGTGTTCTAATCTCGTTTCTAGTTTGTAGTTTTTGGTTTTGCTTTTTTCTTTTTTCAACTCTGGGGAAGGGAATATTTTTTTTAAGTTTACTTATTTGGAAAGAGAGAACACCCACACAGGTGGGGGAGGGGCAGGGAGCGAGGGAGAGAGGGAATCCCAAGCAGGCTCCACACTGTCAGCTCGGAGCCTGACATGGCGCTTGAACCCACAAACCATGAGATCGTGACCAGAGACAAAATCGAGAGTCAGACGCTCAACTGACTAAGCCACCCAGGTGCCAGGAGAAGGGAATTTTTAAAAAAAATGCTTTGAGTGGGGCAAAACAATAAGAGTGTTGGATAAAATGAAAAGTAGCTTTTTCTTAGTTTTAAGGGTCTTGCTCATTTGCGGTTTCCAATAACAATTTTTGAATGAACTTTAATGGATTCTATTAGTCTCCTCCCCGGACCTCTTCAATGACTAGCACCCGGTACACAGGTATCTATCCGTTGCTGCCACCAGAGGGAAATGGACTGAGAGATTTCCCATAGCTCTAGATGCCAGGGAACATTTGTGTGGTTTAGCTGAAGGTTCATCCTTCTCTCATCTTCCTGCTTGAGATACGATCGTCTTCCATTCAGATAGTGGGACAGCAAGGAATTTCTTTACTTGTTTTCCCCTTTTCCACCTTCCCCCAGTTCTCCACCATGGATTGTAGGTTAATTCTCCTGTGGTGTGTGTAGATGTGAAGACGGGTTGCAGAGTGGCATGGTGGGATATTGGAGCCACTTCTCGGTGCTTCTGTTGGCCGGTTGGTTCTTGGCAGGCAATTTTTTTCTGTTTTTCAACATATGAGCTGAACGTTTCCCATCATAAATTTAGAAGACTGTAGTCTGGGTGATTTTTCACACCAGAAATTTTAAAGGCTTCTGTGACAGGTAGAGGAGTCGAGGTGATAATTAACAATGTTAAAAATGTCATCTTCTGAAATAATAGCACAGGTAACTCAAGAAGATAATGGGTAGCTAGAGATTACGAAAACAACTTGTGTACCTGAAAACGACTCTCAGATACACGGTTCTCTAAAGCAAGCACTCCTGTCTTGGATTTTCCCTGTCCAACTTTCGCCTTTCCCTCCTTAATAAATTATATACTATAGTCTAATGATGCACATGTAGGAAAAATATGGCTTCCTGGGACCTATGGTCTGTATTAACGGAAGCATTTCAATCCGAAATGTTTCCAACAAAGACATACTGTTATCTTGGCTAACATGTTCTACTTCTTTCAGCCCTGTTCAGGCACAGAGATCCTCTGTTCCTTGTTGGTTCATATTCACCAGGACAGATACCTTTATGTCATAAAAGGGGCAGAATTCCAGAGAGTTCTAGAGAGTAACGAAGAAGTTGACTAAGAAGCCATCTAAAGACTAACAGTGCATTGCATGATATTTTCCCTAGTAAAGCTGAGTGCCTTTTGGCTCTCTAATTATATTGAGTCCCCACCCTTTAAATAAGCAGTTGTAGGTCCCCAAACACTTTCTCACGCTCACACTGTAAGTAGTCAGATATGCCGGGTGCCACTTACTGTTGAATGCCACAAAGAAGTAATACGTCAAGGTCCTTCAATTGTCACACAAGGTTAACTATGGAGTGTAATTATTTTAGTTTCAAAACCATATATGACAGGACTGACAATAAAGTTTGATAGGCTTTCCTTTTCTAAGAAAATGAAAACAATGGGAGAACATAGCCATAATATCTTGATTATGTTGACTTTTGCTACCAACTCCTGCTGAAAGACAGCCCTATTAATATAATAAACATAAATGCTGGATCAACTTATCCTGTTTTCCCAGGCGTATCCGAAAAGGCCATATTTGAAGGGCATCCAACTTCGGCTCTTGTTGGCTGTGTAGGCTTGGGCAGTTTACCTCTCCACTGGCCTCATAACCTCATTCATAAAATGATTGCAAATTATCCTTTTTGTTTCCAAATTCTTTGATTCTGTGTGTTTGTATGTGTATCTGCTCATTTGTCAATTTACTTAAATATTCTTGGGTAAAAGAAAATAAGATAAAGTGATCCTATTTTTTGTGTGCTTCCCCCCCCCCCCGCCCCCCAAGTTGACTCTCATAGCTAGAGACAATGATTAAAATCCTAATACGGTGATGGATTTTTTTTTTCTTTAGTTGAAAATGAAAGAAGATTCCTTTAGTTGGAAGAACCACTAAATAAGTGAATATAAACTCTATCATAAACATAAGTCAGCCTAAAGCTTAGAAGAAAAGCTTTAATTGTATTCTAGGGAGCTTCTGATTCAAGATGGTAGAGTGGACTCCATTAAATCCATCACTTCTGACCAATATAGAAAAAAATTGTAGAATAACAAACAAGTCCCAGAGGGATTAAATCCATAACAAGGGAGGTGTCCATCAGCTGACCAGGGGCTTTGCCAAATTTGAGAAGATGAAAAATGTTGACATCGTCAACAGTGGAGTGAAGCTACCACCCAGAATAAACTCAAGCTGGCTGTTGGGAAATTAACAGCTGTGCTGCTTGATAAGGGGCAAAGGGGTGCCAGTCTTGGAGTTGGCAGAGTCAACTGGAGTTCCCAGTACTACTGGGAAAGGAGGAGGGTATGGATCAGGGGAATTGGTCTGCCCCATGAAGATTCGCCAGTTGGCCTGGCCTGGCCTCCCCTTCCTCCCATCAGATTCCTACCCCTTAGGGAGGGGAGCAGTTGACCTAAAGTGCTTACTTATAGGCAGAACCCAGAGATGACAATCGTGCTTATTAAACAGTATGCTCTAAGTGCTTCCCGTGTGCTAACCCATACAAACCTCATCTAGACCCTCTGATATGGGTTTAATTATTCTTAATTGTTCAAAGAAAGAATGGAAACAGGAACATGAAATAACTTTCTCAGGATCAGACAGCTAGTAAATAGCAGGAATAATAAGTGCAAAATACAGCGTAACAGTATTTGGTGCAGTAGGGAACAGTACAGTAAGTCAAATTACCATGCAAGTATTCTCTGGCTTGCCCCTCCTGCCATTATGTTGGTGTGGGTCCCTCAACATCTTCCGCTTCTCCAAGCTCCAGGGAAGGTTGAGCCTTCCCAGTATGCTGGTAGGCAGGTATTGTATAATGCAGAAGTGTAGAGCAAAGGAGAAGGTGGAGGGCCAGAAGTATGAAGGGCTAGACCTGGGTGGGGGGAGCTAAACGGCATAAATGGGAGAGGAAAAGACAGGATTTAAAAATCAATTTCTAGGATCTATCTATCTCACTGCATGGAGTTTAAGAAACCCAGTTCACACTGTTTTGAGTTTTCATGACCATACTCTCTTCTGGATCACTTCCCTATGATGGGACCATGTGAGTCGTTCCTTCATAAGTGTTGCAGGTATAAGCCACTGTCCAAATTATCACAGGGGTCTGAATGAAATGAGAGGGTCCAGTCTTGATTTGGTGCCTTGATGGAGAGGGCCTTGTAGATAAAAACCCAATAGCATCTTTCTGAAGCACTTATTTTCAGTCTTCTGAAAATGGACCACTTTTGATATTACAGATTACTGGCCTTAACTTTTTTTTTTTGACATTAGAATCATCCATACACTATAATATGTTGTGAGTCTTAACCATTGCTTATAGACTACTTTGAAATATATATTACAGGGGCGCCTGTGTGGCTCAGTTGGTTAAACGTCTGACTTCACCTCAAGTCATGATCTCATGGTTTGTGAGTTCAAGCCCTGTGTCGGGCTCTGTGCTGACAGCTCAGAGCCTGGAGCCTGCTTCGGATTCTGTGTGTCCCTCTCTCTCTGTTCCTCCCCCACTCATACTCTCTCTCTCTTTCTCGTTCTCTCTCTCAAAAATAAAATAAACATTAAAAATTAAAAAAAAAAAGAAATATATATTACAAAGAAAAACCACATGGTGAACACGTGGTGTTCTCCTAAAATATAGAATACACAGATATAGGGGCACCTGGGTGGCTCAGTTGGTTAAATGTCCGACTTCAGCTCAGGTCATGATCTCATGGTTCCTGAGTTCTAGCCCCACGTTGGGCTCTGTGCTGAGAGCTCAGAGCCTGGAGCCTGCTTTGCATTCTGTGTCTCCCTCTCTCTCTGCCCCTCCCCTGCTCATGCTCTGTCTCTCTCTCCCTCTCTCAAAAATAAATAAACATTAAAAAAAATTTTAAAAAAAGAATACACAGATATAGATATACCACATCCCATCCTTTTGGCTTTTGTTATGCTATAGACTATTCCTCATCAGAAACAGAAACAAATAGAAAAAAGGGCTCCTTTTCACTCTCCTACATCACTGTGTCTAAATCATTCTCACCCAAGGAGTCTAAACAGAAGAAGGTGAATGCACGGGTCCCAGTTTTACCTTACTTTATACACAACTGTTTCATCTAAAATATAGCTGTGCTCATTGTAATATAACACATATTTTAAATTACAATTACTTAACCCTCCACCTCCCATCCCACAAATCTTCAAACCAAGTGGAGCAGATATGAACAAAGCTCGACATATTTGCGGAAGTCATCGTCTCCTTAGAAACAATTGTCTGAATTCTGATACCTTGACTTTAATTTAGGTGGAAGATACAAGTACACGTTTTTAATAGTCTCACATACTCAATTCCCTTCTGTAGAAAGAAATTCAAATGTTACCAGGAACACCATAACCGAAATCCCAACAATTTTGAAATCGAAGTTGCTGTGAAAAAGGGGTGACCCTGAACAAGAAGATTTCATATAATTATGCAGTGAGGATGCAAACACCTCCGTCAGGGGTGAGAGCGGATTGCTCTGGGACGAAGACACTGAATTCCAGCTCCTTCTTTTGAACTCCCCCCTTTGCCTCACTCTTTCCAAAACAGTTACTTAAAAACAGGTCTACCGAAGTCAAAAGATTGCTTTATCTCACCTCTGTGGATGCGGTTTCAGGTTTTAAAATGCCTGGGGGCAGACTGGGATGGGGACCTGTCAGTCAATGTTCAGCGTCTTTTGCTGTGTGAGGTAATTTTTCGGGGAGCCGGGCTCGCCTTGTCACACGTACAGTTCATTGTTCCTGGATTTCACAATTCTGCTAAGTAGCTGGGTGTATGTTCTGGGTGTGACAGAAGTGAGGTGTGGGAAAAGACAACCCAAAAAGAAAATTAAAAGAGGTTCAGATCCTGTCATGTTAAAAAAAATGTTCCACCTGTAGTATTCTGTGCTACATTGTTGATCTCAAGAACTTAACTCTGTTTAGCTGTGGAAATAAAGGAAAATTCAGAAGTGTGTGTGTGTGTGTATCTGGTGTGGTGTGTGAAGATAGTTCTCTGGTGAAGAAATGGAACCCTGCTGATTTAACTGGTGTAAGATTATCTTAGTGATAATGAGCCACGAAATAATCATAATAGCATAATGGTTTGCCCGGCCTGTTTTTCCAGTACAAAGATTCAAGGTAATTAAACTGCTATTATCAACTGCTTTTGAATTAGTTACTTTTGGGAGGGAACACTTAGATTTAGAGACTGAATCAAATCACTAAAAGTCAATTTAGTGAGACTTTGAAAGCGAGTTCCATATGCAAATCTTCTGTTCCTCTGTTCTATGCTTTCTGTTTTGGTTACTCTGTGGACAGTCTTCAACTGCAAGGCTTCAACCACAATTCATATTCCGAAATGCCACCCCACCCAATTCCTAGTCAAGTAACACCACAGCGCCTAAACATTGTTTTTTTCCAAACGAAACAAAACAAAAAACAAAAAGAAAGACTGATCTCAGTCCAGACAGAAGACTGAAAAACTGAAGTACGGATAGGAGGCTGTCCTTGGCCACGATTACTGTCACATTGATGGAGTTTACCAGTGGAATAATTAGTTGCCTCTTCGGAGCACGTCTAGGTGGTCAGAAGGTGGATTCATCAAGACTAGAGACGGCATCATGAAAAGATGAGTTCTTGGCAGATGGCAAAGAAATAGGAATGCCCGCCCTCTGTGGGGGGGTTCTCTGTGGGGAGGGCGCCGGACCTCAGGAGAAGGGCTGACGCAGCCTTCCGCCAGGAGCACGTGGGCTGGGTGCCCTTGTGCAGGGTGCAGCTGCACGGCCCCACTGAGCAGCCCTGGGATCCGGGCATCCGGACATCACTCCAAGGTGGAGCCCCAGGAGGGATGAAAGTTGCCACCAGGATGGTTTTGAGAAGTTAGTCGAGACTTCTTCCATGCCTCCCTGCACACCTCACCCCTACATGCCTCCCCGCCCCCCCGAGATTCTCTTCTGTGTGGCTCCGAAACAGAGGCAGCTTTTACCATCAACATCCAGGACTTAGGGCCAATGTGAGCACACTCCCCGTTCTCTAATTTATGTCTTTAAAAGGTAAATTCAACCTTCGGACACATCACTGATTAAAGTGGAAGCTGAGTCAGATGACGCTTGTCATTTTCTGTTCACACGTGCTGCAAATACACAGGCCTTAAGGGAAACTACTTATTTAACTACATATTAAAAAGAAATACCTCATTGAAGTTCCTTAGCTCAGAAGGCCACTTGTGTGCTTCCTGACTGAGCAGACTAACCAGAAGCTCCCAGGGACAACTGGCTGAATACTGATTGATTGACTGATTGATTGAGAGAGACAGCAAGAGTGGGGGAGAGGGGCAGAGGGAGAGAGAGAGATCTCAAGCAGGCTCCATGTTGAGCCCAACACGGGGCTCGATCCCATGACCCTGAGATCATGACCTGAGCTGAAATCAAGAGTCAGATGCTTGACCGACTGAACCCCCTACCATTGGCTGAATTTTAGCCTAATTGTCCTAGCAGGCTCTCTGGGGATCACTGGATGAACTGTCTCACACACACACAGGGGCGCTGACCTGGAACCACGGGAAAGCCGAGTGGTTGAAGGAAAAGCCATTTCAAGTGGCAGAGCCAGCTTCTAACCTTCCACTTGAGTCCCCTCAGTTTAGCTGGCCTGGTACTGAGCGGCTTCTGGATAAAACATGGCTAGTTGTTGTTCACATTCTTTTACACGACGGTTTTTTGTTCTAAGAAGAGGTGAGAAAAGAGGTGAGAGTTGATGGCTGTGTAATCCTAGGGCTGCTTTGGGAAATAAATGAAGAGTGACGGAATACTAAACACAGGCAGCCTGTTTCTGTGGTCTTTCTCTTAGCAGGTCTGCAATGAGGAAAGCAGTTTGGGGACGTATGTTTGTTTTGGTAACAGAGCAGCCCAATCTGTCCTTCCACCTGGGGGTGAATGAGTCATCACAGCATGAGTTAGGACTGGCAGAAAAGAGGAGACAACTTCTACATACTAAAGCACAACTTTCTCTTGAAACACCTTTTCCAGTGAAAAAGGAAGTTTGGAGGAAAAAAAAAAACAGGCAAAATGAAATCCTCAGAGAGGCATCATAAGGTTTATATTCTGTGCCAAGCTGATATGTTAACATAGTTTCTCATTTGTAGGGATTCACCGCTGGGAATGCTTTTTTTCTTTTGAGTTTTACAAATGTACTTAAGATTTTTGTAAAAGAGAAGTCATCATGTAGAATTGACCTAATATTCTCTGCACAAGATGAGAGGTCAGATTTTCACAAGAGAAATGCATACAGAAAGTTCCAAAAACTTCGTGTTCCCAATATTAGCAGCTGTTACTAAATAGGATTCTACAGTCAGGTAATAGCAATAATATCCACCTTGTGTCACCTTCTTACTGTGTGCCAGGCTTTTATTTGATGACCATAGTGACACTCCCGTTAGGGAGATACATTATCACGTCCATGTCAGAGTTTGGGACACTGAGGTTTAGGGAGGGAATAATGGAACCACCATTCAAGCCAGGTGCATTTGATTCCAAAGCTCCTTCTCTTAACCATACACAAATATGTTTGGGAAATACAGAGGTAAATACAGTTTAAAGAATTTTGTTTTGTTTTCTGCTTTTTAAAATTATTATTATACAGATTTCAGGACCGTTAATGTGCTAAAATGAATTCTAAGTCATCAAGAGGTTTTGAAATCAGAACACTTCCTTTTATTTTCATGGCACACTGCCACATTTGGATTCCTGAGACAAGGACTTGGGGATATGGAGTTTATTCGGGAGGTGATCCCAGGAAGCACAAATGAAAGGATGAGGAGAGTGAAACAGCTGAGGAAAAAAGACAGGTAAGTGTGTGCGTGTGGTCAGATCACTGCCGCCGAGGCTCAATATTGCTGAGGAGCCGTGGAGAATATACCTCAAAATAGTCCTACTGAAGGACAAGGAGACTGGGCTATTTATCTAAGGACTTTGTCTTTCATTGTTGAGATTTGCTCCTGGCATGTCTGGGCTGACCTGTCTGCAGGTTGAGGGTGCTCCAGACTTGCCAGGTAAAGTGCTCAGGCCAACAGGAAGAAAGAGAGATGTTTGGGTGGGAAGCAGTCAGTGTGTAAGGCAACTGTCCGCCGTGGCTGCAGGTTAAATCGGGGAGGAGTTGGGGAGACATGGGTGGACATCTACATTGTCTGCCGTAGTCCCTCACTCCTGGCTTTGCTTCGATCATCCTGCTCTGCTTTGGGTAGACTCTGGAATTCATGCTTCAAGGTAGTTATGGGCCATAGTCTCTAAGCAGAATCTAAAAATGGGAGGATGAGTGGGACACCTGGGTAGCTCAGTAGGTTAAGCATCCCACTCCTGATTTTGGCTCAGGTCATGATCTTGTAGTCTGTAGGGCTCCCCACAGACAGCATGGAGGCTGCTTGGGATAATCTCTCCTTCCTCTCTCTGCCTCTCCCCCATTCACACCCTCTCTCAAAATAGACAAACTTAAAAAAATGGGAGGATTGATAAAATACATTACAGTCTTCATAACTGCAGCTGGGGCCAAGGTTTTCAGATATTTCATAACATCAACTATATCCCCGTGTGGTGATCAAGGTCAATGAACACCAGTATATTAACTCTGATTATTGGCCTACTGGTCTACCTGCACGAGGGACCCAAAATGACCAGTGTCCGTAACTTTAGGCTCGGTGGAACCCTTATTATATCCCCTGGTTGAAACTCCTCCCACCTTTTGGAGACCTAGACCTCTAATTCTGCAGAGCCAAAATTTTCTAGTAGAGGCGGGGCAATTTCCCACAGTTAAGATACTGGGAGTAAAGGTTCCAGGGGCTGATCCCAGCCCTGAAACATCTGTGAGCTGGTATCTTAGCTGGGACAGTAAAAGGCTGTTTTAATATTTTATCAGTCTGGCAGCTTCTGAGAGAGTATAGTATATGGAAAGACCTCACGGTCATGTGCCCATTGTCACACCTTGGCTCCCTTAGTTTAAGGAAATATTATACAGGATCTCATGTCAATAACTCAACAGCTCCACAAGCCCTTGGATAATGGGGCTCGAAGGGGCATTGTAGGCAGGGAAGGGAAACAGAAATAAACATCAGCCCTGGTAGGATGAATTACTACCCCTTCCGGGATGGAAGGGTCTGATGTCTCTAAGTGCTTTAAGTTTTTGAGGGGTGGTTCATTCCAACAACTGTCTCTCAATCTAACATCCTCAAGATCCATTCCCACATGTGTTCCCTCAGTGCCCACTGGATAGACCAACCAGGCTCTGCAGTTATTTTGGTGGACAGACCATTTCTTCCCATGGCATGAACTTCACTGGCCCATTCAAGATATCCTAAGCCCTCACCCTAGTGATTGGTCTAGAAGCACTGAGGGAAGGAGCCATGATAAGGACACTATCACTTTGTGAGGCACCTGCTTCAAGCAAGGAACTTTATGTGGTTCCAGGCAATGGGAGGTAGCTTTTCTCTGCTAAGGGGTAGGGAACCATTCAGACAGTATGGCGCTTTCCACCCCATGCCCCCACCCCAGGTCTTAGAGTCCAACCCATTCCCTATCAGCGCCTGATTTTTAACATGGAAGACCTCCTAGAACTGTTTTCAGTCTCCTTCGTATGTTTATCATCCTTGTATCAGATCTTAGGTTGGACTGTCAACACAGCTTGCCTTCTAGATACAGGAGGTAAGGACCTCTTTAAAATGCTTCCGCGGGGGACCTCTGGCTTTCACGTTGTGCCACAGCGAGTTGATGCTTGGTGGACCCAAGAGTTTTGCTCCCGCTCTCCGGTTAAGAATCCCACCATCCTTGTCATCACTATTAGCCCCCATGTCTTTCAAGGGTGACAGAGAGCACACGAGCCAGTGCTTCCTCTTCTACCCAACTATCACAGAGAGCATTTTAGTAATCGGGAAGCTCCAGGCTGTCAGGAGTTGTTACTACAGCTGCCCATACCACCAACAGTGCCATCCTGGCTGCCATCCTCTGACTGGAGTGAGCCAATGGCTGGCTCTGTCCTGAGGCCCCTCCCAGAACCACTTGTTGTAGATCGGTTTTTCACAAAAGTAGAATGTGACACAAGGATTAGTATTTAGGGAGGTGATCCCAGGAATCTCAAGCGGGGAAGTGAGGAAAGTAATATAGAGAAGGGAGAAAAACCAATAAAGCGGATGTTAATGTTACTACTCCTGGTTACTACCGGAGGGAACGGGGACTTGATCCTGCTCTAGACCCTCTGTGCAACCACGCAGAACTGTCCCATGAGGAGAGGCAGAACCTGGAGTCTTTATCAACTGACCTCCGTCCCTTAATGGCTGAGGATTAAATCTTCGGTACTTCAGAGGAGTCCCGTGCTGGGGCTGAGCAAGCTGGTCAAATCCCTCGGGCAAAGAGGCAGAGGGACACCACGGCTGCTTGGGATGTGCGTGGGGACCATCCGCCACAGCTGTGGGGGGCACTGAGCAGCTTTCAGAGTGGACGTCAATAGCACCAGCCCCACAGTCCTATCGTCATTCAGCAGAAGTCTGGCTGGGAGACACACATCTGGATTATTTACCCCACGTACTTCCATCGCTTCTCATATCCCGTAGGATTACATTGCAACTCAACAGCATGGCCTTCAACACCCTCCATGATCTGGCTCTGTCTACTTTTTCGTCTTGAAAGGTAGATATCTTGAAAGAAATTCCTCTTTCAACCACTGTCTTTATCCTTGCCTACCATCTCACTTTTGGATTCTCCCCAAAGATCTAAATTCTTTTTTTTAAATTTATTTTATTATTATCTAGAGTTGTGTCTCCCTTTCTCTCAAGTCCTGGCGCTAGCTATAGCCACCAAGGTCTGGCTCATCCAGGCTCGCCAAAACATTCCTATGTCACATCACTGCATATTTACAAAGCAAAATAATACAGGGATTGTGAGTAGACTCTGGTGTCTACTAATGACATCTTTGCTCATTAGTAGCTATGTGACATTCAGCAAATATTTAATATCTTTAAGATTCTGTTTACTAATCTATTAAAAGAGGGTAATTATAGTTGCTGTGAGAATCAATTGAAAGGCTGTATGAAAAGAGTCCAGCACCATGCTTAACACACTGAGTATTTAAGACATTGGAGCTGATGTTATTTGTGTATATATGGAGATGAGTTTTTGGAACGCTTTCTAACACTGCTTGCTCCCCATCAACTTGTTTTGCTGGGGCTCTCCTTGGGGTGAGAATAGGGATCAAGGAGGGGTAATAATCAAAGAAAAACAGTGAAGCTAATAACGTGCAAGGGTGGGTGTGCCATTCACTCCTTTAGAGAGAGGATAGGAAACACTAAAGTAAGGAAGCAAGTTGGCAGCTTGGAATCTCCAGGCTGACCTTCTTGAGTCTCCTCAGTTGTGAAATCAGCCTAACTGAAAGAGAAAAGGAATTTCTATATTCTAAACCTTCCCTTACGTAGGAAGAGCAAAGTGGGGAGGTCTGATTGCAAAGTTTCATTCTCAACCTTAGATAGAGAGAACTCAGGATGTGATTTATATTAAGTTCCCACTAAACAGGGGAACCTCCCGCCACAAAAGAGGAATTGTGGGTGCAAGCAGAGGGTGGCTTAAACATCCTACTTCTCATCTTAGGATAAAACTCTGGGTTAAAACGAGGAGTCAAAGAGGGGTAGAAGTCACAGAGAAGTAGAGAGGAAAACTAGCGCGTGCAGGTATGTGTGTCGTATCGTGTGCCCAGCTTCCCACTGAAAACTTTAGAAAGAAGCCATCTCTCTCCGCCTGCCAGGTATGGGAGTGATCCAAATCCTCCCCACCCCACACCCCACTATGCGCCAGTCAGTGCCAAGAGTGGATGAAGGAGCTATGTGATTATCTGAGGAGGTCAGAGGCTAGAAAAATGGCTCACATTTGTTGAGTTTGGGTTTTTTTTCCCCAAAGTGCTTGCCTTTCTTTATCCTTGTATCTCTGTGAGAAACAACAGACATTTTGACATCAAGTGGGTGTGTGACTTGTACAGAATTTACCTTAAACCAGGGAGTGAGAGCCAGGTCTAACTTCTACCTTTTGACCCGATGATTAACGTTTGGCCGTCTGGTCTTCATTAGTGAGGTGTCTTAGAGATATCAGATCGCCCCTTTTGAGACACGTAATTACCAGAGAATGAGCTCAGCATGTCAAGGAAAGGAAGAGATGACACGAGGATCTGGCTGTTCGGGATCATGATGTTCAACTGTCAAGTTTGGATTTCCGTCTTTCATACGCTTCAAGAACTTCTGGATTTCCACACCAGAATGTCTTTAAGGGGCCATCATTTTGCTTGAAAGCCTCAGAGAGCACCACTATTTCACTCTGCTCCGAAATATTCTGGCCCCGATCCAGAGTTTCCAGCCTCTCATTGCTGATGAGAGCTGACGCATGAGCCTGACAAAAGAAAGCAGGGCTGGAACAGTCCCAGAGCCCCAGATCCTGTTCTTTGTGCCTCTATAGGATTTATTTCTTCTTTCTGATCACCCAACAAGATAATGTTTTTTTTTTCCTAGCCCCATTTTTACAGATGAAGAAACCAAAGCATAGTAAACTTAAGAAATTTGACTAACATCACAAAGCTAGTAATTAGTTGGACTGGGACTGAACCTCAGGCCATCTGGCAAGACATCCTATACTTGTAGCTTCTCTGTCACATCACCACTTAAGGGCTACAGTATCCACAGCACCCTCTGAGGCCAAGGAGGGGCCATGTCAGCAGCAGTTGCTAGACAAGGTCCCTGAGAAATGGCCTCTGTGCCTTGCTAGAGCAAAGGAAACAGACCATTCATCACTCCAGGGATGAGCCTCTGCCAGGAGACAGAGGCCAGTCCGACTCGATGGGGGAAGATTAGGATTAATGCATTATGAAGTCCATGCGTTCCCACAAAGAGGTAAACACTCCCTGTTGTCTTCCTCCGGAGGAAGAGATGGATGGAATGGATGGAAGATGTTTGGGGAATGGCTGAGACAAGAGTGTGAACTTTGGACAGCTAAGCATTTACTCTAAAGGAATTAAGGTCACCAAAACCAGACTTGAACCCAGAACAAGCAAAGTTTCCTTTCACTGGCAACTTCGAGTGCACGGCTACCCGCTCCCATCCCCCGCCATCAGCAAGGAGCAAACTGGGATCAGTTGTGGAAAACAGAAGACCTACGTTTTGTTTTGTAGGGCTCCACAGTATATCTCCTCCTTTCTGTGCCTAGACTTCAATTTCATCATGCTAACCTGCCAGCTCCCTAAAGGCAGAGAGCATGCGTGTTTTTTATTGCTGGCACAGAACATAAGACAGGGTGCATAAAGGTGCTCATTAAAGCCTCCCGAACAAATGAATGAGTGAATGAATAAATGAATGAACGAATGAATCCCTTACAGCATGTGCCTCTTGGGCCCACAAAAAGTTACTTTAATCAACTTCTTGTTGCGTTAGTCAACTACCATCACCATGGATTGTTTTCATTCACTAGAGAACTAGTTTCTTGTTATGCAGCAACAGCTCTAGCAGGGAATCAACTTGAGAGGGCACTGATTGTTAGTTTCTCCCAGTTGCCTGCACCATGAGGGGTGTCTTCGTAAATTATTCCCTTATACTGGAGCCTAGGTTTTTATAATGTTTTTGCCATTATCAATAAATGTTGCAATACGTGTTTTTGTGTATTTGCATTTATCTACTAGATTTATTCCTTTGGGAATAGACTGTTAGGAGTGGATTGTATCTTTTTTTTAATGTTTATGTATTCTTGAGAGAGAGAGAGAGAGAGCATGAGCACGAGTGGGGGAGGGACAGAGAGAGAGGGAGACACAGAATTCGAAGCGGGCTCCAGGCTCTGAGTTGTCAGCACAGAGCCCAACATGGGGCTTGAACCCACGGATTGTGACATCATGACCTGAGCTGAAGTCAGATGCTTAACCAACTGAGCCACCCAGGCACCCCTGGCGGGGCTGTGAAAAAGTACAGACTTTGTTATCAGATAGAATCCTACCCTTTTCACTAGTTATTGGCATGGCCCAAGCAATTGGTTTGACTTACTGACCTTTAGTTTGTTTATATGCAAAATGAAAGATATTCCAACCTCATAGGTCTACTAAAACAATTAAATGAGATATTCCAGCACCTGTGATGTAATAAAGACTCAGTAAATACTTACAGTTTCTGAAATATATGGCTATATTGCTTTCCAAGGCCTTATGGTGCCACCAGTTCTAGGAATTATTAACATTTCTTTGTCATGCAGTCATTAAAAAACCAAAAAATTACATAAATGTACATAAATATTATTAGTATTATCCAGAATATATTTTTAAAGATTTCTACAAATGAATTAGAAAAAGAAAGTAACCCCAGAGAAAAATAGGCAAAGAGTATTAATAGGTAATTCAGAAATTGAGAACCTGAACGGCCAAGAAACATAAGATGGTTAACTTCACTAATTTTCAGATAAATGGCAATTAAAACAATGATATACTATTTCACTTACCACTAGACTGGTAAGATCAGAAACGTTGACAATACTTAAGTAACTCCACGGGCTTACTCAGACCACTCATAAACTGCTGCTGTGAGTGCAAATTGCCTCAGTGCCTTGGAAGAACAATTTTGTAACGCTGACAATTTTTGTAATACTGCAAAAGTTGAAGACGTGCATATTCTGTAACCAGAATTTCCACTACTGGGTTTAAACTGCAGAAAAACTCTCAGCTATGCCTATCAGGAGACACATCCAGATACTTCCATTGATAGAGTTTTTGTGATATTGAAATATTGGAGGGGCGTCTGGATGGTTCGGTCGGTTAAGTGTCTGACTTTGGCTCAGGCAGGTCATGATCTCACAGTCCGTGAGTTCGAGCCCCGCATCGGGTTCTGTGTTGACAGCTCAGAGCCTGGAGCCTGCTCTAAATTCTGTGTCTTCCTCTCTCTCTATCCCTCCCCTGCTCACACTCTGTCTCTCTGTCTCTCTCAAAAATAATGAATAAACATTTAAAACAATTTTTTTATTAAAAAAATTGGAAACAACCTAAATGCCCATCAATAGGGGAATAGATAAATACATTTTAGATAAATCAATCTTAAGCAAAGGAATACTATATAACAGTTGAAACTAATGAACTAAATCTGTGTGTATCAACATACATAAATTTAAGGAGTTTTATGTAGAAAATGCTGTCACAGATTAATTCACACAGTAAGAAAATATTTACACAAGATTAAAAGCCCATCAAGCATATGTATATACTTCATTGTATATGGATATTATTGTATATAATATTGTATATAAAACATGGGCTGATGCATAAAAATATGCATCAAATTTATGGTATGATTATATTTAGGAAAGGTGAAAGGGAGCAAGACTGAGGACAAGAATAAAAGAGGTTTCAGATTTATCTGTAACATTGTCTTATTTACAAAAAAGCCTGAAGCAAAAATGACAAAATGTTAGATTGTTTTTTTTTTCTTACCTGTGGTTGGAAAACAGAAATATATGTATTGCATTCTTTATATTTCTTTAAATAGTTAAAATGTTTCCAAATAAAAAATGAGTTTCTATAATAGACAAAACTGAAATTTTTTATAGTTTACAATCACTCTCACCCCTCAAAAATTGTGAAAGTCTTTCCATGACAGCTCTGTAAATGCACACACATTAGTGTCATTTATCTGTGAAACTTAATGCCTATTAAGAGACGCTTATAGGGGCGCCTGGGTGGCGCAGTGGGTTAAGCGTCCGACTTCAGCCAGGTCACGATCTCGCGGTCCGTGAGTTTGAGCCCCGCGTCGGGCTCTGGGCTGATGGCTCAGAGCCTGGAGCCTGTTTCCGATTCTGTGTCTCCCTCTCTCTCTGCCCCTCCCCAGTTCATGCTCTGTCTCTCTCTGTCCCAAAAATAAATAAAACGTTGAAAAAAAAAAAAAGAGACGCTTATAGGGGCACTGGGTGGCTCAGTTGGCTAAGGGACTGATTCTTGATTTTGGCTCAGGTCATGATCTCATGGTTTGTAAGTTCGAGCCCCACACAGGGCTCTGTGCTGACAGTGCAGAACCTGCTTGGGATTCTTTCTCCTCCTCCCATGCTCATTCTCTCTCTCACTCTCTCTCTTTCTTTCTCTCTTTCTCCAAATAAGTAAAATAAACTTAAAAAAGAAAGAAAGAAAGAAAGAAAGAAAGAAAGAAAGAAAGAAAGAAAGAAAGAAAGAAAGAAAGAAAGAAAAAGAAACACTTATAGAGGAACCTGGCTGTCTCAGTTGGTAGAGCATGGCACTCTTGATATTAGGGTTTGTAAATTCAAGCCCCATGTTAGGTATAGACATTACTTAAAAATAAAATCTTGAATGAAAGGAAGGAAGGAAGGAAGGAAGGGGAAAAAGCAACACTTATCCTATTTAGAAACCCTGCAGATATTTTCACAAGTTCTTGTGTCCTTCAAAAAAACAAGTCAAAATGATACATAGCTGAATTTAAAAGTCCTACAATTCAGGGGCACCTGGGTCGCTTAGTCGGTTAAGTGTCCAACTTCGGCTCAGGTCATGATCTTGCTATCTGTGAGTTTGAGCCCCATGTTGGGCTCTGTGCTGACAGCTCGGAGCCTGGAGCCTGCTTTGGATTCTGTGTCTCCCTCTCTCTCTGCCCCTCCCCTGCTTGCCCTCTCTCTCTCTCTCAAAAATAAATAAACATTAACAAAAAGGTTCAAAAACCTTATGAAGGAAAACATGGGCCCTACCCATTTTCTGCTTGCTTTTTGTGTCCAGGCTTCTAAAAGCTATTACTAACCATGGAAAACTGTCTTACTTGTCTCTTCTGATACTTACCTCCATCCTTCAAAAAATGTCCTTTATTCCCTTGAGTTTTTTATTTTATACGACCTCTTACCATGGAAGAGAAAGATATGTCCATCCATATTTTATATCCATCCCACTCACTCCTACACATGCAGGTATATGTGCACATACGCACACGCACACACACACACACACACACACACACACACGCATGCAGACGTACAGACACTTCTCTTCTCAAGTTCCCAGTGATGTTATGTCACTAGTTTTGGTTACATCATGTTCATATTTTATTATTATGGTTCTGTAAGCATAGTTCTCAGCTGAGTCTCATAGTGAATGATGTCATGTCCTCATCCAAATGTTTGCTTTTATTGGAATGAATTCTTGGCTCATTTTTTCACTTGCTGAGGATTTTAGGTTGGAAATTTCTCTCAGGATTCGAAGGCATTTCTTCTAGATTCCATCTTGTTCTTGAGAAGGCAAATGCCATTCTGATTTCCTTTGCTTGTAACTCATGTTTTCATCTCTGCCAGATTTTAGTATTTCCTCTTTCCTTCCATGTTCTGAAATGTGTGCTGTGCCTTAGGGTTGGTTTTCATCCACTTGCAGTGTTTTGCGTCTCTGTTCTCCCTTTCTGTAACTCCTAGAAGTCCTCTCTTGGACCTGTACATGTCCCATCTTCTAATTTTCTATCTTTTTCATTGTTCCATCTCTTTTTTTTTTTTTACGTTTTATTTTTATATTTGAGATAGAGAGAGACAAAGCTTGAGTGGGGGAGGGGGACACAGAATCCGAAGCAGGCTCCAGGCTCTGAGCTGTCAGCACAGAGCCCGACGCGGGGCTCGAACTCATGAACCATGAGATCGTGACCTGAGCTGAAGTCAGATGTTTAACTGACTAAGCCACCCAGGCGCCCCCATCTCTTTTCTTTTGGCTTTACTTTCTCTTCTATTTTCCATCTCTCTGTCTTTTTATGCTTCCTTTGTAGGGATTTTCTCAATATTAATCTTTCAGTCTTCCTGGATTCTGAAAAGTTTTCTTTGATCATATTTTTAACTTCCAAGAGCTTTTTCTTATTCCCTAATTATTCCTTTTCTAAAAATAATTATCCTGACTTATTTTGTAGAAGCAAAGTCTCTCCTCTCCCATATTTATAAGTTTTTGAAGTTTATTTCTGGTCCCATCCCTGTCTCTTTTTCTTTTTAGCTCCATTTTTAATTGCCTATATTTATGATTTGGTGTCTGTTTTTCAATTTTGAGGCTTTTCTTGGATGTCTGACGATCCTTGGTTATTCATATATACCTCAGAGTTGGACACACAAAAAAATGTTTAGTTTGGAAGTTCCGTGTGTGTTGATTGAGCTCAACTAATGGGATACACCATTGGTTAAGGGGGTGAATCTGGTCTGAAGGAGTCCAAACGGCCAATATATGTAACTCTTGTTTCTTGGGCAGATCAGTTTTCTTGGAGCAGAATTTTCCTACTGGCCCAGAAGGCAGGCTGGTTGTTGTTATTCTAGGAGCCAGTGGGAGAATGAGCTGGAACATTCACCATTGAGTATGTAGACTTTAACCCACCTGTGTTCGACATGTGCCTTATTTCGCCCTCAACTAAGATTTGTCCTCAATCCTCTCTGGGCACATTTCTAGTCTTCTGCCAAGGCTGAGAGTGTCAACTATGTGGTGGGGAAGGGAAACTGGGCTGCAATACGCTTCCTGTAAAAACTTTGAATCGATCCTCCTATGTTCACCTTCACCCCGACTCCTTGCCTTCACAGATACGATTTGTCTTTAATTCCTGAACCTCTCTGAAGCAGGAATCGGCTTGTCTCTTGTTGGCTTACCTCTCTCCCCACCCTGCAGCCATATTAAAGATTAAAAAGCCCTTAAAAATTTCAGCATGTGCTGACATGGGAAGATCTTAATATATCATGAAATACAAAAGGCAAGTTTGGGGCACCTGGGAGGCTCAGTTGCTTAAGCTTCCAACTCTTGATTTCAGCTCAGGTCATGATCTCATGGTTTGTGACATCGAACCCTCAGTCAGCCTCTGTGCTGAGGGTACTGAGCCTGCCTGGGTTCTCTCTCTCCCTCTCTCTCTGCGCCTCCCCTGCTCACACTCTCTCTCAAAAATAAACTTAAAAAAAAAAGGCAAGTTTTATTTCTGTGATCTTATTTCTCTTTATATTAATATACATACACATATATGGACACGCATATATACATACATATGATATGTTATATAACATATATATGTGCGTGTGTGTTGGTGTGTATGTTTAATAGACAAAGAGAGAACCATGGAATAATGCATACCAATCTTTGGACATGCATATATACATACATATGTTATATAACATATATATGTGTGTGTGTGTGTTGGTGTGTATGTTTAATAGACAAAGAGAGAACCATGGAATAATGCATACCAATCTTAACAGCTGTTAATTCCATGAATTCTGGGTTGAGTGGGGTATGACTTTCATGATTTCCTTTTAAATCTTTTAAACAGGCACCTTCAAACTTCATAACAATTACTATTGTTATGGTATAGATTTAATAGTTCTTTCCAGGTGATAAAAGCAGGCTATAGAATAGTATGTACAAGATACATATTTTATTATGTAAATACTCACATACAACCAGGGAATGAGAGAGGCAAGGAAGAGAGAGAGACAATAGAGAGGTTAGGAGAACAAGCCTGAAAATATATAAAGAGGAACTACTTCAGGATAATAAGGTTAAAAATATTTTTTGATGATCTGTTCATTTTGCCATTCGCTTCCTCAGCACATATTTATTACATACATACTTTGTGACAGATCTCCAGGCACTGGAGATCCAGAGGGAATCAAGATAAGCCAAGGTCCTACCCTCGTAGGACTGGCATTCTGGCCCCTAAGAGCGTGTGCACTGACTTGCTTTCATTAAAAAGCGGTGTCTTCTACCTAAAAACAAAGAAACAAACAAAAAACACTGGCATTCTGATGTGTGGAGACAGCAAACAAATCAAATATGTTGATTTTAGATAGGGACAAGTGATATTAAAAAACAATTTTGAGGAGAACCTGGGTGACCCGGTCAGTTGAGCAGCTGACTCTTGGTTTGGGCTCAGGTCATGATCTCATGGTCCATGAGTTCAAGCCCTGAGTCAGACTTCGTGCCAACAGCACAGAGCCTGCTTGGAATTCTCTCTCTCTCTCTCTCTCTCTCTCTCTCTCTCTCTCTCCCCCTCTCTGCCCCTCCCCTTCTCACATTCTTTCTTTCTCTCTCTCCCTCTCTCTCAAAATAAATAAACTTTGACAACAACAACAAAAACCAAACAATTTGAGCAATGAGGGAGAGGATGTTGGGACTGTGGTGACTTCCTGTAGCTCAGAGAAGGCTTCTCTGAGAAGGTGAGAAAAGAATGTTGAGGAGTAGAAAAGCCCAGAAAAAATTTCAGGGAAAGGTGTTCCTGGCAGAGGAAACAGCAAGATGGAAATGAACTTGGCATGTATGAGGAACAGACAGAATGCCAGTGTAGCTAGGATATAATGAATAAGGAGAAAGGGGTAGGATATGAGTTTAGCAAGATAGTCGAAAGCCAAATCATATCGATTTTAGATTTCATTCTCCTTGCAGTGGGAAGCAATGCTGGGGAATGATGTTATCTAATTTATACTTTTAGCTTATCATCTGTCTGCTAACTGGAGAATAGACCAGGACCTGAGAAGTGTGCTTGGGATAAACTGGAGGCAGAGGGACCAGTCAAGAGAGTGCTTCAGTAGTCCAGGACAGAGAGGATGGAGGCGTGGACTAAGGCGGTGGTGGGGAAGAGGAGTGATTGGAATCCAGAGATATTTCAGAGGTAGAGCTGGCCGTACTTGCTTGGATGTAGTTATGGCTGGTGGGGTGAGGGGAGTAATGAGGGAAACTGGATAATAAAGGATGATGCCTCCATTTTTGGCTTAAGCAACTGGACACTGGTGAGATTGAAAGTCTAAGAAGCAGATTTGGGGGAGAAAACTAAAAATTCTCTTCAGATATATTCCATTTGAACTGCCCACTAGACATCCAAGTAAAGAAGTAAAGAGTGAACAATTGAGTAGATCTTCCTGAAGTTCAGAAGTGAGGACAGATCTCATCAGCATAAAGATTTTATTTAAAGCCATGGGTCTGAATTAGATTCTATAGGGAAAAAAAAAAGGACAAGGACAAGACTTTGGAGTCTATCAACATCTAGAGGTATAAAGGAGGTTGAGAAGGGGCAACTAGTGAGGAAGGAGGAAAACTAGGCGAGCAGTGTCATGAGAGCCAATTTTTTTAAATTGAAGTCAGATGTGAAAAATATACCTAAATAATGTTTGTATTTAGTATGTTTAAAGGCTGTGTAGCAAATTCTAATGCGGAATTTTTAGGTAACATTTTTTTTAAATCAAGGAAACAACAAAGTCATGAAAGCCAGTTACTAGTCGGGTAATCTGAATTTGAATGCCATGCTTTATCATTTATTCTACGTCCTCTGGCCAAGCATTTCATCTCTTGGACCTAAAATGTACTCCTCTATAAAAGTAAAGATACCTTGAGGCTATGTGGATGAGCCAATGATTGGTATATAAATGGAGAGTTGCTATTTTCTTTTGGGTTGCCTTTGGACAGTCACAAAAACAGCAGCGCTGTGTACAGAGGACACACACTCCACCTCTATTTATAAGGCCCTGTCCATTTTGAAGATAGTGCTATTGATTCTCTTTTTATCTATAATGCATCCTGGACCATAAGATCATATATCATGACACCAAGATTCTTTTTTTAAAAATTATGTATGTATGTATGTATTTTGAGAGAGAGAGAGAGAGAGAGCACTCAAGTGGTGGAGGGGGAGGGTCAGAGAGAGAGAGAGAGAGGGAGAGAGAGAGGATCCCAAGCAGGCTCCATGCTGTCAGCGCAGAGTCCAATGAGGGGCTCGAACCCACGAACCGTGATGTCATGACCTGAGCCGAAACCAAGAGTCGGACGCTTAACTGACTGAGCCACCCAGGCTCCCCATCAAGCTTCTTAATTTCCAATTACTCGTGACTCAATCAATTCTCTTGAGGAGCACAGAAGGACCCAAGATGAAGTGGCTCAGACTCCAGCTAAATCTATTAAGATGTCTCTGAGAAACATTCTTCCTACTCGTTGATGAATCAAATGGCAGCCATTTTGGTTTTATTCATGTACTTTGCTTTAAAATGGTGACACCTTCCACAGAGGTCAGAAGTTAAATTCATATAATTATTCAGCTTACTAAGGATAGTCCAAATATTCTTAGGGTTCCAATACTCTCCATGAAACGCTACACTGTAGCACTGTGGTGTGCACCTGACATATACGGGCACCCTGGTGCATCACAGTCCTGTCATTGGCTTCCGACCAAATCTTGGTCGGTGCACAAGTTGGCATTGTTTTTGCCGTAATGAATGGCATCGAAATGTATATCCAAGAGGTAAAGGAACATCAGACTCTGGAATATGACGCAGCCTTAAAAAGAGAGGAAATCCTATGACACGCTCCAACACGAATGAACCTTAAAGACATTATGCTAAGTGAAATACACGAGTCAAATGTTAGAGAAATATCTCATGGTTACTAAAACATGCATGAGCTTTAATCATGTTTTTAAGGCAATCTAGCTGAGAGCAGTGAGTGCTTTCTTTCTTTTTTTTTAAAGTTAATTATAATCTGTTATCTACAGGGAAAAGAAATTTGACTATTTTTTAAATTATATTTTAGAGAGAGAGAGAGAGAGAGAGGGAGACAGCATGAGTAAGGGGGGGGAGGGAGAGAGAGAGAGAGAGAGAGAGAGAGAGAGAGAGAGAGAGAGAGAGAATCCCAAACAGGCTCCATGCTCAGCACAGAGCCCAACATGGGGCTCGATCCCACGACCCTGGACTTATGACCTGAGCTGAAATCAAGAGTCAGATGCTCAACAGACTGAACCATCCAGGCGCCCTGTGGGAACTGTCAACAAGGGTGCCAAGGCCATTCATCAGGAAAATGAGACTCTCTTCAACATATGATGTTGAAAAAAAAACTGGATATCCACAGGCAAAAGAATGAAATTTGACACTTACCTTATGCCACATGCAAAAATTAACTCAAAATGGATTAAAAACCTAAACGTAAGACTTAAAACTATAAAATTTTTAGAAGAAAACATAGGGGGAAAGTTTCATGATGTTGAAATGGTCAGTGACTTCCGGATATGACACCAAAAGCATGGGCAACCAAAGTAAAACTAGATAAATGGGGCTACATCAAACTTAAAAACTTGTATGGGTCAAAGGACACAATCAATGGAGTGAAAAGGCAGCCTACAGAATGGTAGAAAATATTTGCAATTCACATATCTCATAAGGAGTTAATATCCCGAATACGTAAAGAACTCCTACAGGTCAGTAACAACAGAAAGAACCACAACAAATAAACCAATCAAAACGTGGACAAAGAACATGACAGACGTTTCTCCTAAGATGATATACAAGGGACCAACAAGCATGTGGAAAGATATTCAAACCTCACTAAGCATCAAGAAAATGCAAATGGTAACCACAATGACCATTACGATAGTTACTACAAAAATAAAAACAAAAACAAAAACAAACAAACAAAACACCCAGTAAATAAAAAGTGTAGGCAAGAATGTGGAGAAACTGGAACATTCATACACTGTTAGAAGGAGTGTAAGGTGGGGACAGCCACTATGGCAAACGGTGTGGTAGTTCCTCAAAAAACTCAAAATCCCTGTATGATCCAGTGATTCCGCTTCTGCATATATACCTAAAAGAATTAGAAGCAGGATCCTGGAGAGGTGTTTGCACCCTTATGTTCATAGCTGCGTTATCCACAGCAGTCCAGAGGCAGAAGCAGCCCTCGTGTCCACTGGGGGATGACTGCAGAAACAAAAGTGTGACACTATATACTTACAATGGAATATTATTCCTTAAAAAGGAGGAAAATCCTGTCACATGCTACAACATGAGTGAACCTTTTATGCTAAGTGAAATAGCCAGGCGGATAAACACAAACACTGTATAATTCCACTTATATGAGGTATCTAATGTAGGCAAATTTGTAGAACCAGAAAATAGAATGGTGGTTTCCAGGGGATGAAGGGATGGGGAAATAGGGAGTTATTTAATGGGTACAGTTATACTTGCACAGGATGATAAAGTTCTGGAGATCTCTTGCACAACAATGTGAATCTACTCAACACTACTGAACGGTATATGTATGGATTTCTCTATAATTAAAAACAAAAGATTTTTAAAAATGTGCTATAATCTCCTGAAGACTGAAAACCACTGATGAGAAACACTAAGTGATACAATTCTCACTTTTTTTTTTTTTTTTTTGGTGTGAGAGCAAGAGCCTGAACTACAGTAAAGAGTGCTTTCTAGAACGTATTACTTTTACAATCAAGCTTTGGTCTCTGCTGATCATTCAAGACTTTTGAAAAGTTCCCAGGTATCTACATTCCTGATTGAGAGAATCAGAACTTTACGGGTGGGGCTCAGCAATTTTTTTAAGTTTTTTTTTTTTAATGTTTATTTATTTGCTTTGAGAGAACACAAGTGGGGAAGGGTCAGAGACAGGAGACAGAGAATCTTTTTTTTGCTTGGTTTTTTTTTTTTTTAACATTTTTTAACATTTATTTATTTTTGAGAGACAGAGAGAGACAGAGCATGAGCTGGGGAGGGGCAGAGAGAGAGGGAGACACAGAATTCAAAGCAGGCTCTAGGCTCTGAGCTCTCAGCACAGAGCCCTACGCAGGGCTCCAACTCACAAACCGTGAGATTATGACCTGAGCTAAAGTCGGACGCTTAACTGACTACACCACCTACGTGCCCCTACAGGGTGACAGAGGATCTGAATCAGCCTCTGCACTGACGGCAGTTGTGGGGCTTGAAGTCACAAACCATGAGATCATGACCTGAGTCGAAGTCGGATGCTCGACCGACTGAGCCACGCAGGTGCCCCTACCCCCGCTTTTTAAAGTAGATTTCATGCCCAGTGCAGAGACCAAGGTGGGGTTTGAATTCATGACCTCAAGATCAAGACCTGAGCTGAGATCATGAGTTGGACCCAGGGGCCCTTATTTTTTAGCTCTTCTGGTAATTTTGAAGTATAATAATTAACTACTGGTGTAAACCAAAAGACTGACCCTCCTTTAGCTTCAAAACACAGTGTTCTTAGTTTCAGCTTCCTTTCTGGTGCTCTCTACCTGAAGATTGATGTCAAATGAGCTATTTAGAGCAAAGATAGTTTGAATGATACTATTTATGAGAAGCTTCTAAAACCAGAGGCAAAGATAATGACTAATACTATCCTCAGAAACAGGACCCAACATGTTTTTGGCAAAATGTCTTCACTGAATGACACTCGGGACCTTGCCCAGTAAAAATAACTTTCAACGTGGAAGAAAAATTAGTATTGGGTATTTATGGGCAGATGTTTTGTTGTATAGTTGAACGAAAATAATGATAGGCTCCGAACGAAGCAGTTCTTGTAACTGGGTGGCTTACGTATGATGGAGAAATGCTTAATGGACTTTGACCAATGTATGACTATAGATCTGTGTTGTTTTTATTTAGTTGCTATTATTTCGTGAGCTCTATATCAGGGCGTACTGGGCCCAGTGACTTGTGTTGGAGGAGGGTCCTTGCTAGTATGATAGAAAGAAGGCAGGGCTCTGAATGCCAACCCAGCACAGTTGGTATTTCCTATGATGCCTCTTGACTATGATTCAGTGATAAAAGAAATGTTTCAAGATTTGCTCAAAATCAGTCACATCAACAAAATGGAGTCAGGTATTTTTAGGGAGTTGGGGCCTAAACTCAACATGCAAGGAAAAATACTGGATAATCAAATTATCCTTGAAAATTCTTTACATTATCCAAACAGGGAAACCGAGAAGCAACCTTTGATTTTCCCTTGTATTTTAACTTGGCCTCCATGTCTCTATGGCTGTGCAGTCAAACTGAAATGGATGAAACTACAGAGTTAATGAAAGGCGAATTTTTCTTCTCCGATTTTTTTGGTTCTGTTTTTCCAGTTCAGATGGTTTTGCTTATGTTGGTTCTATGCTCCATTTAAATAGCATCCTTCTCCTTCCATTTCCTTGTTCTCCAGTTTTGGAGAAGCAGATCCTTTAGGCCCACAGGTCTTGGAGTCAGGCTTCCCAAGTTCAAATCCGGGTTCTACAACGCATCCACTATGCTCTTAGACAAATTACTTCATCTGTACAAGTCTTGGGTTGCTGATTTGTCAAGAGAGGGTGGTTAAGTGTGCCTGTATCATTAGGCTGTGAGGATTAAGTGAGTCAATACCTGGGGGCCCCAGAGGCAGCGCCTATGAAAAGTGCTCAAGGATCCAAGTGATTACTAACTGGTGGTGGTAGTGGGGGTTGGGTTGACAAGGCAGTGTCCAGTCTTGAGAGACCTACAGTAGGACTGGGAGAAACCTACGTACTTCCTTAACAGAGGTGTTTTCCTCAGGCTATAGAGTATAAATGTTCCTTTTATGACTCCAGTTATTATTACTTGAATGTTACCCTCTGCAGCCTCAAGAGCCATGACATCAGCCTCTGGCTAAAGGAAAACCCAAAGTGAGTGACTGTTTATTCTTTCTTGAAACTCAGTTGATTATGAAGAGGCAGTGTGGCCGGAGTCACAGAGCCTCCCTCAGGGCATTTTTAAGACCTCCTCGTCATCCCTCTTGAGTGATACATAGGCTGGAATGTTTTCATTAGAGCGAGTAAGTAGCATTTATTATAATTGTTTCCAGGAAAATAATGTGTTCTAGTAGCGAAGATGTATAAGTATTGCTTGCGTTTCTTACACGACGGTGACCCAATCTCGAAAGTCCATGAATACTCACTTGTGTGAACTGCGCACAGAAATCAGCTGATGAGAAATCAGATGAACTGGCTCTTTAAATAGAAGCTACCTTGTCTTTTGGTTAGAGCACAGAATGACTGACATCCCCTGCAACAAAGGGGTGGCTCATTCAATTCTAAGACCAAGATTTTGTCTCTCAGAGTCCCTGCTCTCAGGACTTCTGTGGGGATTTTATTACTTGTGATCAACCTACATAGCCTCCAAATTAGCAAGTGAGGTCAACTTCTGAAGGCCTCTCTTTGAAATTGGGAAATCAGTTGGCTGAGTAGATCGGGCCAGATTGAGGAGGGCCTCAAATGCCAGGTAAAGGGATGGGATGCGCGAGAGAGGACTAAGAGTAAGTTTTTAAGTTGGGCTGGTAGTCCTGAAGCACTCTAGCTCTGTGCCCCCTCTGAAGCTTCTCACATAGTACATAGCTCCCACTCCTGCCTCTGGTCTAGGACACTGCTTGTGAGAACCAAGTCCACAGGCACTTACGGAAGCTGCAATGGCCCCTCCCCACCCTACCTCGCCCTTCCCCACCCAGCTTTTGAGAGTATTCCGGCCCTTCACCTGGGGCCCTCCACATGGGCCACACCCTTGAGGTGACTCAGGAAAGCTGGCCTCAGCCCTCTCTGGAGGCTTGGGAGGATGGCGGCCCCTCTGCCCAGGGCTCTGTGTCCTCTGCCCAAACAAGCAAGGCAGCAAAACATAACTCACTGGCTTGGTAACTCTCTGGTGATTTCTCCCAAGCTGCGATGGGTATTATTCAGGTGGTAGTTTGCCGTCTCTCAGGGGTAGGAAAAAAATACAAGGACATCTTGCATAAACTTTGCAAGGCAGACGTGCTTTCAGAATAGATGCAGTGATTTACCAATTCACAACTATTTGCTGAGCTCCTTCCGTGTGTGAGACCAGCACTGTGTTAAATAAAGGCTGAACAAAGATGAATAAGACGTGGTCTTTGCTGTCAAAGGGTTCTATGCCTCATAGAGGAGGCACGCGTTACTCAGATGTCAACTGCCTACTTCCCACACATTTCTGACATTTGGTAGGAGTGCCTTGACCTTCAACTCATGGTTGGGGAGTCTTAGATCTCCCCAAGATTATCTGTCTGTCTGTCTGTCTATCTATCTATCTATCTATCTATCTATCAATCATCTGTTGACATATAGATATAAGAAGATATATCTATATATCCAACTAATTTCAAAAGTTTCCTTGCAATCCCGTGATTCCTCTGTCTCTGGGTCTATGTCTATACATGTTACTTCTGATTCCTTTCAGAGACACCAAAATGACAAACCCAAACTCGTTGCTCCTAACAACAATCTACTTATTATACGGTTGGTTGGCTTTTCCAGGGCGAAGGGTCTCATTGTAAAGCGTGTGGCCTTTTGTATCTTGTTAGCTATACTCTTTCTCTCCATGTCCATGTTTCTTCTTCCTTTATTCTCCCCACCTGCTCTGAGGATCGAGTGAAGTCCTCTCCTTGTCTGACGTAATCTTGACCTCTTCTCTGAGGCCTTAACACCAGATATTTCTGGCCAGAGACTCACTAAATCTAAACAATGTTAAGATAATATTTCCCAGGGTGCCTGGGTGGCTCAGTCGGTTGAGCATCAGGCTTCGGCTCAGGTCATGATCTCACGGTTCGTGGGTTTGAGCCCCACATCAGGCTCTGTGCTGACAGCTGGGAGCCTGGAGCCTGCTTTGGATTCTGTGTCTCCCTCTATCTGTGTCCCTCCCCCACTCGTGCTCTCTCTCTCTCTCTCTCTCAAAAATTAAAAAAAAAAAAAATTAAAAAAATGTTTTTAAGAAAGTATTTCCCAACAAAAGTGGTTCTTGTCCTAAGAGAAATCTCATGCCTGCTACTAAGAAAGAGAATATTCATCTACTCTTATCGTTACATATATTAAAAATAAATGTCATTATGATAACTCTCCTTGTAGAGATCTAACCAAGGTACTAGGGGACTCAGGAAAACCTTCACAGCTATGAGGCAGTGACACAGCCCTATGTAGGGTGGGCGGCAGACATGCAGTTTTGCTGACCTCAAGCTTTCGTCAAGTTTTCGTTTTAAGCAGTGTCATAGCTGAACTCTCAACTCTCAAGAGGTAGTTGCCCCAGAGAAACCGGAAGAGCAAATCTGGAGACTGGGCACACCCATCGCAGTAGGACGGGGCAGATGCTCTGGGCAAACGCAACTGGAAGCGGTGGGAGGTCTGGGAAGGTGAGGCATGAGTGTGAAAAGGATGGGAAGACTGCCAGGTGGCAGTCCAGGCAAGGGACAGCATCAGGGAGGCCTAGCCAGGCAGGCTAGAGTACTGGCAGGGGAGCAGCATGTGGGCATCTAGGTGCCGAGCGAAGAAAACTTGTTTGAGATTTGGTCAAGCAGAAGATCTTGCAGAAGCTAACAGAATATAACCAAAAAATGGGGTTTTAAGAGTAAAGCTCTCACCCTGGGAGGGAAAGAAGAGACTGGCAGAAGCCAAGAAGGTCGGGCCTATTTGGACATTAAGCTTAATGTCTTGAGTAAAGCTGAGTCGCTTGAGCACAGTCTCCAGTTCTGCATGATGACGTTGAGGCACAACTGCCATTGAGGGGTTGGCACCAAGTGGGCATAAAGCAACCGCCAACAAAACCTCTTTTGTGAAGCAAGAGAAGAAGCCACCTTGAAAAGATACAGCGAAGACGAGAGACAGTGGAGAGTTTGTGAAATGGTGCGGGTCTGAGAACTAGGGCATGCTGGGAAGCCAGTGTGTGGCCTGCTGCATTGTGGTGGCCCTTTTCACTCGACTTACTCAGAGCCACAGATGCCTTAGAGGAACAATTTTATACTGAAACACATCTTCTCTCGAATGCTTCATTCAGTCACTTCTCAGTTCACTCCAAGTCATGTAGCTCAGTTAGTGGAAATGTGAAGAAACCCTGAGGATGTGGTTTGCTCAAGGTTACTCAAATCAGTGTCTCAAAATACATGAAAAGTTTCTATCCTGGAAATTGTCCTTCTTCAAGTCACCTGAATGTGGTCTCAGGTCCTCTTGTAGCTTGGCAAAGTCCTTTCTGCAGCCCTTGGTAAACTTGGCAGAGAATCCAGAAGACTTTTGTTTCCCTTTCTTATAGAAGGTTCTGGTTTAGCTAATGTGTTCTCCAGTGTTAGTTAGTACAGCCCAAAGCCTAAACAGCATAGAGACTGCAAAAATTTAGATAGCTGTTCAGAGACTTTTTTCCTCTCCCTTCTTAAAAGAGCACTGTTCTAGCTGTTCTTTCTCAATAGTGTCTTCCTTCTCCTGGGAACTTTCTGCTTCTACTGGTAAATGGTATGTATGAATCTGCCCGGTCTTGCTCCACAGTATCTGTCTGCATCACTCAGGTATTCAAAATTAGTGCGCTGTGAGCAAAACTGACATTCTAATAGTTTCACAAATATCAGACCACATACAGAGTGGGGTTTTAGGAGGTACTTTCCAGCTTGATTTTCCTCCCTCAACAAGAAATCCACAGGAAGGGCTATTTTAAAAACCCATTTTTTCAGACTTCTGGGTTGCACGTTGGTGAGTGAATATATTGCAGGACAACCAGGTATGTAAAGGAGCTAATAGATTCTGGAGGAAATGATCGGTTCTAAGAAAAACACTGCTTCGTGACATCATGGGAAGAATAGACAAGTGGTCTCAGACTTGTCTTCTAGAATAAGTATACAACTGGCTAATGATGGCAGAAATTCTGGAAAGGTGCCATGTTTCCAAATAACTCTGCATGAGGGCAAGACCTGTCAGTCATCGATAAATTTCCATTTGCAATGTCCACACCCTTTGCACTCAGAACCCTAACTTTGCTCTTCATTTTTTTTTTCCCCTTTTCTTTCATAGTCTGAAATTAATTTTCTCACGGAGGTAGCTCCTGGAGATCCCCTACAGAAATATAATATATAGAATCCCATATGCGACGGGGAGTTTTGGTGGCTGAGCTAGGAACCTTCTTCCCTTTCTGCTCCCTCACCTTCTCCCCCATATCTACTGTCAATGAGATATACATGTGAGGTTGCATTTTTAACTCAGGGTGGGGGAAGGAGATTTGGGGAGATGAGGTTTTGTTGGAGGTTTGCTTTTTCTCCAATTCTGAGTTGGAGCAAAACTGGTAGTGCTTTTCTCCTGTGAAGTTTCAGATTCTAGCAAGGGGTAATAGCCAGACTCAGAGAGCTTGGGGTCCAGGTAAGCCATGTGGCCCAGAGTGATGGCTGCTGGGTGTGGAAGGGACCCCAGATCCGACTAGAGAGTTGGGCATGATGCCTTTGAGAACTGGATGCTTCCAATTCCGATAGTCTCCCTTGATGCTAAACTTTGTTAGTAATTCCATGGCTTATGTTATTAAAACCGCATTACGATAAGGTAATACTTCCGTCATATTTGTCTTTCTTCTTGCCACATTGTCTGATAGATTTTAAACAATGTAATCAAAATGTGGATTGCTTAAGGGAGAATAAAAAAGGAGCCCCTTTACTTAGACTAGCAACAGGAATTTCTCTCGATCCCAAGCTGATGGCGTCAATTACACAGCACGACTGTGTTTAGGTTCCACGTATCTGTATCTGTCGTCTCTGTCCTGAGTGAGAGATGATTTTTTGTTGCTGCTCATCAGAGGGCTGGAGCAGCTCTCTAGTAGAGGCCTTGGAGAAGCTAGTAAAGAATATCCTGGTACCCACCATGGTGGTTTCTAACTGCATGAGAAGCTCTCTGCAAATTCTCTGTTGCGTCACGCCATAGAGGAGTGGTTCCCAAGGCTTACCCGTGGACTCCTGCAGATCTGATTGAACAACTGACGTTTATCTGGAGTAAGATGAGGAAAAGGATAAAGTAGTGATTTCTTTTCCTTGGGATTCACTTAATTAATTTCAAGGCTCTCCTTTATTCCAATTCTGCTTTCCTCATCTTTAGATGTTAAAATGTCTTTTAAGAAACAACGATGAGAATAAATGACAGGGTCCTCTGTTTACTTGTTTATAAGTATGATACTTGATAAAATAGGACCCTGTTAATTCCTCAAGTTTTGTTTTGGCTTTGAACATTCACTAGCACGGAAATCACTACCATAGACATGGTTGCCAACCAGACTTTTGAGGAGGAAATCTTAAAGTTGACCATTCCATTGGACCCTGAGCCCAGCCAGTAACTGACAACATTGGCAAACCATCGCGATGCCTGCTGTGTTTGTTTAAAAAAAAAAAAAAGTTATTTCAATCTCACCTTCCCTAAAACCAACATTTTCACTGAACTGCATTTTGCAATGTTTCTCATTCTGGGAAACAAAGAAGTGGGGGGGGGGGGGGGAGGGGGCGTGGGTTCCCCTAGGGCTCACGTAGGGAGTTAAGCTGATGAAAAATGTGGAGACCAAGTAACCATTTCAGCAGTGTGGAGTCCGGAATTGCACTCACGTTGCCCATGTGAAATAAATAAGGAGGAGTAAAAGTGCCTGGCACTCATTCCAGGTGAAACAAGGAGTGGCCCCTAGTGAGTGGGACCTGGGCAGCGTCATTTGATGGGTGGGACCCACTGGTTGGGATTGGGTCACCTGCCCCAATGCTGGGAAGCACCCATAGCTGGGCTACAGGATTTACCTGTCTGATGGCTCGGGGAGCCCGGGGCACTCGCTAAAGCTCTATATCTATCAGCACCAAGTCTACCATGAGAAAACCTGAAATAAGACCAAGCAAGCAAAGCCTGAGCTGGAAGAAAGAGAATGCTTCCCATACTGTAGGGGATTCAGGGAAGATTTAGATGGCCGTCTGCAGGGAGAGTCTGTTAGACACTCTCTGCCACTGTAAAGGACTTGGGAGAGTAAATCCTTTTGCCTGATCCTGCCTTGCCTAAGGGGCTTTGTTGGGTGGATGTCAAGTACGATTGTGTTCTGCTGTAATTGCTGCAATTATCTGGGGCTCAAAGACAGAGACAAACCACTGAGGCTGTTGTAGGGTGGTGACGGTGGTGGTAGGGAGGTGATCCAGGATTTCTCCTCAGATGAGTGGCATTGTCAGTATCAATTGTTGGGGTGGCGGAAGTGGGAGATAGATGGAGAAGAATTCATTCATTGAGTTCCCTTTCTTATCAGTAATGTATTGTTCCCAAGGTAGATTAACTCTCCTGAAGTTTTCAGTTGTGCCTGCATGAGCCCCTGAGATGTTCTCTTGGTGCTTCATGCGTCTGTATCAATGGGAAAGCCAGGGCAGGGGGCAAAAATTAGTGCGTTAGACAAATCTTATTGGGTAGTGGCTGCTTGAAGTTGTTTGGGGCACAAAGATGTGGAAAATGTGGCCAAAGACCTCAGACATGCGTGAGGACAGAAGGATCTGACATGGTGCCTAAGAAGTGTCTGATATAGAACATGCCTTGTACTCCTTAGGCTCGGTTGTGCTCTCTATATGTCCGACACCCATAGCTAAGGTTTGGAGACTACATTTTCGTGAGAACAAAATTTTCTCACGTATTCCACAAAAGAGGAAGTCTAAGTTCAATCAGTCATAGAATCTGTTTCAAGGTGAAAGCCAGTTACGGCTCTGAGAAGATCAAAAGCAAGAGGCTTAGGGAAATAGACTATCGTCCCTAAAGCAGTAGCTGGTCCTGTGGCCCGAATCGATTTTCATCATCTTCTCGCTTCACCATCCATTCTAGAGTCCTTCTTTACTCAACCATTACTGAACTGACCTGGATGATTTGCCTGGTGGTTGACCCAGATCTTTTCCTCACGAGACATGAGCCCTTAGCTTACCTTGCTTTTATTTGGGTTATGATGCCTGCAATTGTCCATCTGTCATTCTCACTGGGCATGGAATCACCAAGAGATGCTGCACATATCTCTTGGATTCTAAACATACTCTTCCCTGACCCATCGTGTAGAAGAAACCCTAGAACTTCATCTTAATCACGGCTGGTTGTTTCCATGGCAGTATAACTCCTTTAAATGGCTAGTGGTTCACTGCTGGGTGATCTGGTGGTAGTTACAGCTCCAGGTTGTCTTGTGTCCTCTGGCTGATGGTTTTTCTCAAAGAACTAAGGCTTCTAACCTAGCAGAGCCAAAGGCTGTAGGAAGAAAATCATAGATTCTATACATGGGATACTGGGAGAGATGGTGAGAAGGTACAGTTCTACTTGTACTACTGGGTTTCAGGACTCATGTATTTTGGCTCCTGGGGATACAGCAGTCTATATCAATTTTCGGTTGTGTGTGTCTATGACATTCTAGAGACAAGTATCTTTTTTTTTTTTTTTTTTTGAGAAAGAGAGAGGGGGAAGAAGTGAGGGAGGGGCAGAGAGAGAGGAAGAGAGAGAGAATCTCATGAGGGACAGTAGAAAGAGAGAGAGAACGAGCTCAGGTCATGGTCTCACAGTTTGTGGGTTCAAGCCCTATGTTGGACACTGTGCTGACAGAGAGAGAGAGAGAGAGAGAGAAGAAGGGCTCACCCGAAGCAGGGCTCGTGTTCATCTGAAGTGGGGCTCCAGCTCACCCTATGTAGGACTCAAACTCATGAACCGTGAGATCATGACCTGAGCCAACGTCAGATGCTTAACTGACTGAGACACCCAGGGGCCCTCTAGAGACAAGTATCTAAAACCATGCAGTTTTGACCCTAAGGTGGTCCCTTATCTGAATCTTCAGCGGATTACCATTTTGTTAAGCCAAATGCCTCTGAGTGATGGATGGGGCACATGATAAAAACAGTGGGTACTGCGTTCATGTGCCTATATGTTTGTACTTCCCTTACTATTAAGGATTCTTTGATCTCAGGCAATGTTATACAGGGCTTTAAGTTGACAATTGAGATATTCTCTAAGCTCTTGGTTTATGATGCTGATAGGGGTACTAAAAGTAGAGAAGGCAAATACCTACCTGGAATTGCTATCAATTCTGATAAAAACTGTCAGGTTTGAAAATTGATTTTAGCCGACTTTTAAGCTAGTAGGTCAACCTGTTACTATTTTATGGATGCTGGCAGAAGACAGAAGACTCTGAGATCAGAGACACAGACTTTTCACTCCCTGCACAAGTAGCATGATGTAGGCCATTTCCTCCAGACTCCAAGGCTCGCAGAGGTGTGATGGAAGGACCAGATAGATGCGGTGATTTGCATTACAATTGAGGAATACTCAGCTTGGGAACCTGTTGTTTTAAAGCGAGCAATAAAGTAGCCTCTGTTTGTCCTGGAAGGAGATGCTATCTCGTCCCTCAAGGTTGATTGCTGTAAACACAACCCTGAGAAATGACCTGGGGAAGAGCTACGAGGGCCTTGGATTCTTGGCCCACCCAGAAAAAATGTGCAGACATGCTCAGGGCCTATGGCACATCATCTGTCCTAACGAGGACAAATCCCTGCTTCTTCCAAGAGAAAAGGACAAATGTAATCAGGTTGCCACCAAGTGGCTTTCTGGCTTCCCTAAGGAATGGGTCCATACCGAGGGCTCAGTGTCTATGACCGCTGCAAGGTTAGGCGTTCATCCATAGCGGTGGTTAGATCAAGCTCTGTGACCAAATCAATGGGGGGGGGGGGGGATGGAATGAGATGGGGGAATTGGCACTTTTTCCAGTTTTAGACTTTTCCTTTACTATCATAGTAAGTGATGAAGGGCTTAACTCTTTCATACCTCGCTTTATCCTTTGTGGTTTGTTGCTTTCGTTGGTTACTCCCACACCTTGTAGCTCAGCTCTCTCTCCCAGCTCAGCTGAGCACCTGACACCTTCCAAGTCAAGCAGTTTCCCCAGTATCCACGAGTTTAAGTATACTCTTACTTTCAGCCACTTTTGACAACCAAAAGCTATAATCCCATAGCACCTCTCTCTATATTTCTGTGTTGCCATTTACAACATGCATCAGTCAAGAAAACAAAAGCCACTCAAGGCTATTTCAAGTACAAGGGGATATAATACAGGAACCTCAATTCCAAGAAAACATTGTGAAGGGTTGGGCGGAGGCGGGGGAGGGGGGCAGCCACAGATAGCTTTTAGGAAACCAAGCATTCCAGAAATTGTGGGCAATCACCACAGATCATCTCAGGTGCCTGCAGCACCAAAGTGATCTGCAGGAAGACACTTGGAGAAGCTGCAAAACTTCGCGTCTGCCATTTGTCAAAGAGACATGCCTCACACTGCTGCTGGAGTGATAATGGCCTCTTCTCTCTCCTGCCTCCGAGATGTTATGCAGTATCTCTCAATGGCAGAAGCCAAACTGGAACCTTGCCAACAAGAGAGAGTGCAAATGTAGTTTTCAGGCCTCCAGACCCTGGGATAGAGGGAGAGCCCAGAAGGAGCAAGGACAGTATGGGTATACCTGCAATCTGCAGACAAAGCATATTATTTTAGGATTGTGTGTCTTTCTCGTTTCAAGACTGCTTCTCCCATCTTTATGCCCCTAACACCAAGTACACTGAATGACACAAGGCAGATGCTCACACACTGCTATGCTTCTTAGTCCACTAACTCTAAAGGGTCACTTTCCAGAAAGCAGTTTCACAGGTTTCCGTAACTGACGTGCGTAGTTGCTAGATAAAAAGCTTTTCTCTCTTTTATAATTTCCAGGCAAAAAGCCCAATCATGTTTTCTAATAAAAATTTCTTCTAGGGGGTGCCTGCGTGGCTCAGTTGGTTAAACGTCTGACTCTCGGTTTCGGCTCAGGTCACGATCTTGATCTGCAGTTGGTGGGTTCGGGCCTTATGTTGGGCTCTGTGCTGACAGCTTGGAGCCTGCCAGGGATCCTCTCTCTCTCCCTTTCTCTCTGCTCCTCCCTTGTAGGTGCATGCTTTCTCTCTCTCAAAATAAATGAAACTTAAAAAAAAAAATTCTTCTAGTCACTCTCAAAGATCAAGCTATCATATCATAGCTAGCTTTGCTATTTGTTTGTATATTAATAAATAGAAAGACAATAACAGATTATACTTGTCTAGTGAAGTAAAAATTGCTTTTGTCTCATCCTGTTCTCAGTAAAAACTGCATAAAACCACAATAACTCCAAAGTTACAATATAATAGGTAAGTAATATTATTTTATAAAACACTTACATGAATACTTTTCAATTCTTGCAAACTTCCTTACAGCCTTTCATCTCTTACAACCCTGGGAGGAAGACAATATTGTTTCCCCCTTTTCATTGATGAAACATGCTTCAAAAAGTTGAGATACTTCTCCCTCCTTACTTGACATTCTTTTACTGAATTCAGATATCTCAAGACGTTTTTGTGTTTTAAAAGTGTCATATGTTTGTTTTTTTTTTTAACGTTTATTCATTTTTGAGACAGAGAGAGACAGAGCATGAACGGGGGAGGGTCAGAGAGAGAGGGAGACACGGAATCTGAAACAGGCTCCAGGCTCTGAGCGGTCAGCACAGAGCCCAACGCGGGGCTCGAACTCACGGAGTGTGAGATCGTGACCTGAGCCGAAGTCGGCCGCTTAACCGACTGAGCCACCCAGGCGCCCCAAAAGTGTCATATGTTTTATTAGTTAGGTTGAACATTTTTCCTACAGAGACAACCATAAAATATTTACATTTCTGGCCACAAAAAAATTGAAAATAGATATTTTCGTTATAGTTTTTACAATTGAAAAGAACTGTTTTCCTCAACAACATTCCAAGAACTAGCCATGAAGCTTCCACTTAATATTCCATTGATGGTAAATTCCTTATTTCACTAGGCAGTCCATTCCCTCCTGGACTGACTATATATTATTGATTGAGCATAACCCATTTCTCTTTGGCTTCGTTCTCACTTTGCCTTCTCAGTTACACCATGTTAAATTAATCTCCGTACCACATGTCAATACTGTAACTTTGATGAAGACATATGGCATGATGGAAAGAACTCTGAACTAAGAATCAAGAGATTTGGGTTACTGTTGCAACTCGATCACTAACCAACTTTTTATCTCAACATCCCTGCATTTCTTTCTCCCTCTCCTTCTTCCCTCCTTTCCTCCCTCCCCTCTCTCTTCTTTCTTTCCTTCCTTCCTTCCTTCCTCTCTCCCTCTTCCTTTCATATCTAAAATTGTAGGGTGGTGGTAGTAAACTTAACTGAGCTTCTGTGCATTTTTTTTCTCCGTGGATTTAGCACTGGTAAGCATTCCAGGAAAAGCTGAAGAGTTTTTCGTGTCCTGACAGTGATCTTGTGCTCACTGCCATTTGTGTTTCGGGACACATGGAATGACTATCTTTCCCAGCCCCCATATAGATAACAGGGCTTTGCAACTGACTTCTGGCCAAGAAATGTAGATCAACGAATATGAGGTAGCACTTTCACACCTGGCCTCTAAACCTCATATGCTTCCCTCCCTCCTTTGTTCCCCCCTCCATTTCTGTTCTATAGTAGCAGGTGCGTAAACACTAGAGGAAAGACATACAAATGAAAACAACAGCGCCATACCATTTGGGGGGCCATGCGTGAAAAACATTAAACCAAATGGCAGTTATGAAATGTTAGGAAAGCACGCGGGGAAAAGGCTCTCTGCCACTGCTACCGATAATTTAATAGAAACGTGACTTGGGAGCGACAAGGTGTCCGTATTCATCAAAATCGAAATCACATATACTCTCTGCAACCTTTGCTTTCTCGAATCTGTCACAGAGGAAACGCCTAGTTGTCGGAATTAAGACATAGGAAGGGAAGTCTATCTACAGCGGCACTTTCAGTATCAGAGAATTGGGAGCTGTCTACACGGCAAGCAACGTAAACAACGATTAAATATATTATCACACACCATGACAATTTAAAGGAGGATATTTTTTATACTTGCGTATTGTTTACGGTTTGTGCACTGACATTTGAAAAAAAACGATTTACGTGTTTTTTATAACTATTCATGTGCATATAATACCTGTGTGTTTAAAATGGTCATGAGCGCTGCCAGGTGACCTTGTCTCATTGTTCAGGCACAGGGAGGAGTGAGGACTTGTGTTGTTTCCCGGTAACTCCAGTAAGTGCTGGTCTGCTCTTGTCAGGTCACTCTGGGAGGGAGGGAGGCTTTGATGTTCGTCAACCTGGCAGTGTCACACTGGTTCTCTTGTGCTCCAGCCTCGGGTGACACTGTGCCTGTGATCTTAAGTCGAGGGGCAGCAAGCCAGCTTGGCGTCACTCCATACTCCGCAGCGAAGGCTAACGGTTGTGGTAACAATAAACAAGGTGCAGAGCACATCCGGCATACATCCTAGCTAATCTTGTAAAATCTCTGGGATCCTGTTGATGCAAATTTTGAAACACCAGTAATCCCCCCAGAAGCGACCCCTGTTGTCGAATAATGCCCAGCCTCAGCTACCCGCCTTCGGCCGTCTCTTTTGGAACAATTCTATCTACGTGCACCACCTTTTCATGGTTAACTGGTTGCATGAGAATAAAGTACACGTGCCTGGGATGATTTGGGTAAGGCTCTAATGCAAATTTTCTTAAACTTGAGTGAGGCTGTGGACTCACTCCAAGACATGGCAGTACCAGGCAGCGTGCCTTGTCATCGACTGCTTCAGACCTTGGTTTTTATGACAGAGTTTTGACAATCTAGAAGCACGTCGAAACATTCTGGGGAACAGAGCCCAACCAATTTTTTCGCTAGGGCTAATTTTATAAAAGTCGTATTAATCCTTGAATAATGATGGCCTGTCACTTTCAGTGAAAACAAATCAGGTCCCAGACAGAGTTTTCTAACCAACTCTTTTTTTGTCAACAACATCGACACGATGTATTATTGTTAAATGGATTCATGCATATGCTGTGGAGTCAAAATCTGCAATGGCTACCTTCTCTAATGACTCATTTTCCCATAAAAAGGCATACTTCACAAATGGGTAATTCACATTAACAGCTTGTCAATGACACGGATTCTTCAGGCAGTTTTGCTAATTGTCACTTACGTACTTAGACACCGGTCGGTCTGGGACCATAGGGTACACATGATGATATTCCAAACTTCTGGCGGAGGCGGGACAATAAATTCCAAGCTATAATGCAACTGATGGGTCAGTACATTTGGCATCCAACATTATTCTTCCTGGATGGTGGTCGACTCTGTGCTTAGCAAAGGAATCTCCCATCCTCTCCATGGTAATGGAATCAATGACAAGGTTTGCACATCCACGGCATGCTGCTTGCCACTCTGCCAGCCAGTGTCCACGGCAGTCATGGCTAGTTTGCTAGTTGATCCCATTTTTCTTTCCAGGCAAGCCCAGGTATGCCCTCGGAATCCTTCCCAAAAGATGTCCCGAGGCAGCCACCCACCATCACAAGTGGCACATGAGATTCATTTGGCAGTAGGTTTATCCTATTATAGGATAACATAATTACCCTATTACATTATGGGCTGAATTGTGTCTCCCTCAAAAAGTCATATGTTGCAGTCCTGATCCTGTGTACCTCAGAATATAACTGTGTTTGGAGATAGAGTCTTTAAAGGGGCAGTTAAATTAAAACGAGGCCATTAGGGTGCGCCCTAATCCAACATGACTGGTGTCCTCATCAGAGTAAATTTGGACACAAACATGTACAGAGGGTAGGTGATGGGAAGACACAGAGATAAGAGAGGCATCTATCAGCCAAGGAGTGAGGCCTAGCATAGAGCCTTCCCTGATGGCCTCAGAAGACACAAACTCCACAGACACCTTGGTCTCAGACTTCCAGCCTCTGGAACTGTGAGAAAATAAAATTCTGTTGTTTAAGGCACTCTGTCTATACCACTTTGTTATTGCAACCCTAGCAAACAAATACCAGTCTCATAAATAGAGCAAAATAGAAGTAAAGTGGTACGATTAAGAAACTTCTGGACTATTATAACAATGGAAAGGACTCTTTGCAATTTGCTGATACTCACGTTTTAAAAATAATTCCTTAACGTTTATTTACTTTTGAGAGAGAGAGAGAAAGAGAGAGAGCACAAACAGGGGAGGGGCAGAGAGAGAGGGAGACACAGAATCTGAAACAGGCTCCAGGCTCTGAGCTGTCAGCACAGGGCCCGACGCGGGGCTCGAACTCACGAACTGGGAGATCATGACCTGAGTTGAAGTCAGATGCTCAACTGACTGAGCCACCCAAGCGCCCCAATATACTCAGATCCTTAAGTAAATATTGTTCCTCTATGTTGAACTATGAGCTATCAATACCCCCACTCTTATCTGGCTTGTGATATACCATACTGCGAGTATTATAGAGTAAGGACTCTAAACAAAGGAACAAAATCGTATGTATAAAATACTAGAACAGACTTGGAAGTCATAAACTGAATTTGTATCATGATGAGTCTAGAAGTATGAAATGGCTCTGAAGTCAAAATATATAATATAGTAATAATGGCCTCCAAAGAGGTCCATGTCCTAAACCCCAGAACCTGTGAATATATTCCATTACGTGGCAAACGAGAATGAAGGTTGTAGTTGGAATTAGGTTGTTAATCAGCTGACCTTAAATAGGGAGATTATCCTGGATTCTCTGCGTGGGTCTAATGTAATCACAAGGGCCCTTTAAAGTGAAAAAGGGAGGCAAAAAGAAGAACTCAGAGTGATGCAAGAAGAAACTTCAGTATGAAGAAACTCAACTCACCATCGCTGGAGTTGAAAATGGAGGAAGGACCCACCAGCCAACACACAGCTGGTATAGAGCCTCTGGCAGCTGGAAGAGGCAAGGAAATGGATTCCCTCCTAGGTCCTCCAGATAGGAATGCAGTCCTGCCAACACCTTAATTTTAGCCCAGTGAGACGCGTATCAGACATTTGACCTACAGAACTGCACGGTAATACAGTTGTGCTGTTCTCTGTTGCTAAATTTGAAGTAATTTGTTACGGCAGTAACACGGAACTCATGGAAGTTCCAACGAGTGAATATATTTGCAATGCCAATTTTAGAAAAAATATGGCAGAAACAGATTTGCTCCTGGAATCATTGCATTTTTAAATAAAGGTTTATATATTTTTGAGAGAGAGAGAGAGAGAAAGAGCGTGCGCGCACACAAGTGGGGGGAGGGGCAGAGAGAGAGAGAGAGGGGAACAGAGGGTCTCTGAGGCAGGCTCTGCACTCACAGCAGTGAGCTGTCAACTCATGATCTGTGAGATCATGACCTGAGTTCAAGTCAGATGCTCAACTGAGCCACCCAGGCACCCCTGTATTTTTTTTAAAGGTAGGTGCATCATGGAGTCTCTCTGCTCCTTATCTTTATTTTCAACTTTGCTTTTTGACTTTCCCCCCTCATCCTGTACTTTCTGTTCCTCCACACCAAAAACCCCAGCAAGAATGCATGATCTCCTCATTTGTTTTAATGGCATCACCTTCATCCAATCATCTTCATTTAAATCTCTGAAGACAATTTTGACTCCTTTCTTTCCTTCCATACCCTCTGACTCGTTAGTTTTCACAGCTGGTACACCTATCTGCATGTTTCTCGTCTTTACTCCTTCCTTTTTGTTCCTGCCATAATAATTCTGCTCTCTGCCTTCAACTCCTCATGCCTCTCCAAATTTCCTAACTGATCTCATGGCCCTCAGTGCCTACATTACCCATTCTTCCACCCACTATTGCCAGGAAAATCTTAACATGCACGTCTAACAATCTCCTTTCCTCAAGGTTGTTTTTCAAGGCCCTCTGTAGTGAGGTCCCAGCCTCTCACACCATCACTCATTAATCCACCTACGTACGCCTTAGGGGCTAGGCCAGTGGTTCTCAACTGTGATGCACGAGAGAATCATGTTAGCAGCTTTCAAAAAAACACTGATTCCTTGGCCCAATTAACCAGCATCTCTAGGCGCGGGGTCCAGGAACTGGATGTCTTTTAAAGTTCTCCAGGTGACAATAATGTCCTGTCCAGACTGAGAACCCACTGCCCTAGGGCGATTCTCAAACAGGAGTGTCCATCAGAAGCACACAGAAGGTTGGTTAAAACACAGGTTACTGGGTCCTACCCTACCCGAAGGGTTTCAGATTCAGTAGGACTGGAGTAAGACCTGAGAATTTTGTTTTGTTTTTAATTTGAGATATATTTCACATACAATAGTAATCCTTGGAAAGTACACAATTCAGTGGTTTTTGGTATATTCACAAGGTTTCACAATCATTACTACTACTCCTAGAACATTGTCATCACCCTAAAACAAACCCATTAGGATCCACTTCTCATTCCCCCTTCACCCCAATATCTAGAAGTCACAAATATAATTTCTGTCCCTGTGAATTTGCCTATTTTGAATATTTCACAGAAATGGAATCATATAATATGTGGTCCTTTGTGACTGGCTTCTTTCACTTAACACAATATTTTCAAGATTCATCCATGTTGTAATATGTTTCAGTATTTCATTCTGTTTTATGTCAGAATAATATTTCATTGCATGGAAACATTATTTTATGTATCCATGTCCAAATGATGGACATTTGGGTTCTTTCTTTCTTTCTTTCTTTCTTTCTTTCTTTCAACTATTATGAACAATGATGCTATAAATATTCATGTACAAGTTTTTGTGTTTTTAATTATTTTGGACTACATATCCAGGTGTGGAATTGTTGGGTCATATGGTGACTCAATAATTGAGACACAAGACTCTATAATTGAGGATTTGCATTTCTAACCATTCCCAGGTGAGGCTGAGGTTGATGGTCTAGGAACCACATTCCAAAAACCACTGCTCTACCCAAACTGGACTGGACTACTAAGTGTTCCCTCAAATACCTGGAATCCTTGACATCTGTGCTTTGTTGGTCACTTGGTCTGAAGTCCTTTCCTCTCATCTTTACCTTGTGAAATCCTACTCATCCTTTAAGACACATCCCCGGGCCGCCTTTGCCATAGACTCTACACAGCTTTGTCTGTGTATGTGTTTTTCTTGTTCCTCTGATTGAGAGCTCTTTATGGGCATTGAGTGCGTTTGAATCATCTTTGTATGAAAGCCCTGAAGCCCGGCACAATACTCACACATTGTTGGCCCTCATTAGTATGTGTTCAGTGGAACAGAAGTTCCAGGTCTTCTGAAGGGGTAGTCCAGAGACAGGACCCTAATAGGTGGGGCTTTGTGTTTCTCCTTCTTCCAAACATCTGATAAATCCCAATAATTCAGGACTCCTTAAGACCTTTCACAAGCTCCTGCCCAGCTGACCTCATGATCGGAAGACTGAACTATAAAGATCCTTTTAAGTTATATTGTCTAAAGATTATTTTTTATAGTCACTCCTCAGACATTAAAAGAATTGTAATTCTACAAGCTAAGGTCTCTATGGAACGCTGGGATATGACTGGGGCAGTAAAATTTGCCTGTTGATAGGTTATGTCAGATGTAGAGTAGCACATCTATTTGTGCAGTTTTTCATGTAACTTCCATAGGTGCTCCATGGAAAGTTGCAATAGAGCATTTTCCATTTTCCTAGCCATGCTGAGAAATAGTCGAAACATTGCACAAGCCCTCTATTAGCGAACTTATATTTAAGGGTTGGTCATGCTACCGAAGGCTGTGATGGGGGCTAATACGATAGTGTATAAAAAGGACCTGATCCACTTTCAATACCCAATATGTGGATCTGCAATTAGTAGTAGTCGTATTACCCATGTCCTCAACTCTTATTGCTAGTAGAAGATTTTGTTTATAATTTGCCCAGAAAACGAAACCATCAACTAGAATTCTGTCTTGTCCTGTCCCACGTGTGTCCGCACCTGCACGCAGACCTTTCATTCTCTTGCAGAAGGTGAGCTCTTCACTCCTGTGCCCCAGAGCCCCACCCCTTCCATTTACTTACCCAGGGACTTGGCTCCAATAATCGTCCATTTCTGACTCTCCTGGCAGGGGAATCAAGCTAGGCTTAAGCATTTCTTTCCCTTGCCCCATACGGAAACTAAGAAGGATCTCACCAGCGTTTGAATTCTTCTGAAGTATCTCATCTCAAAATTTCGCTAGCATAAGGGAGGGATTGTGATATTGTATCTCACTGAATCCGCCCAGAGAGGAGTCCTAAAAATTATGAAAGGGTTAACAATATGTTGTATTCCCTTTTAGAAGTCTGTCCTTTGGGAATGTTCGTCATGTGAAGTGTGTGAATATGGGCCAACAGACGTGGGGAACCCCAGGGGAGTTTTGACTTGAAAGGCCCACACCTGATCATCGCTACCCTTGCTCCCCTCTTCCAAACCACACTTTTGAGCATAGCTTTCAATTTCTTCTTATATAATTCCCACTTTCTTTCTCCAGTCCTGTATAAGAAGTGTCATACATGTCCCTATAGTCAGGTGTGGAATGGCTGCAAAGACCTAAGCTAGAGCGTATGTTGGAAGAGTGGTTGGTTCTCTTCTAGTCTCGCAGAAAGAGCAGAGGCAGAGGAGACTGTGTCCAGGAGCTCATGAAGGGCCTTACAAAGGACTTGGGAGCAATGGGGAAGATCCCAGAAGACAGAGGAGCAGTTCTATGTGGACACTCAGGTGGAATCTGAGAGTTAAACTTTCTCCCATATGGGTTCCAATAATTCCTGACTCTACACCATTGGGTAGAGTGTGTTTCCCTCCTACCTGTGAATGCTAGCTTACTGGATGAATAAGCTCACACTTACTGCCTGACCCTCAGGTCACTGCCATCATGATTCTCTCACTAAGCCCTCTCATCTAAGGCACCAGTAACTTCTGTGTTACAAACCTAATAAGCATGTTTCTGTTTGTATCTTTCTCACCATCTCTGAGGCATTTGCACTGTTGATATGTCCTCCTATTATAACTAATCTGCTCATGGGGGGCCTGGGTGGCTTAGTCGATTGAGTGTCTGACTTTGGCTCAGGTCATGACCTTGTGGTTCGTGAGTTTGAGGCCCACGTCGGATTCTGTGCTGACAACTCAGAGCCTGGAGCCTGCTTTGGATTCTGTGTCTCTCTCTCTCTGTCTCTCTCTGCCCATCCTTTGCTCATGCTCTGTCTTTCTGTCTCTCTCTCTCTCTCTCTCTCTCTCAAGAAATAAATAAACTTAAAAAGAAAATTGAAGTAATCTGCTCTTTGGCATCCATGATAGATTACTCTCCTGTTCTCCTTTTACTTGGATCACTCCTGCTTTGTCTTCTTCCTGGATGGAAACCTCTTCCTCTGACCTTCCCTTAGAGTTCTGCTCTCAGCCTTCCTCTCATTATAAAAGCCACAGATCCGCATATTATCGGTAACATTTATTATTCCTAAATTGATGCTAATCTATCATAATCTTAAGTAATGATCTCTTTCCACAGCTGCATATTGGATACCCAGACCTGGATGTCTTTAAACTCAACATTCCTTATCCCAGAATTCCTTATTTTGGTGAATGGCACTGTCACCCTTTCAATGACCTGAGCAGAAGCTTGAAGCATAATTTAAAATTTCTCACCCTGCCTTCTTCTTCTTCTTTTGTTCACATCCTATATTCAACCATATCTATTTCATCCTTCTATATACCTCTCATATTTATGTTCTATCACCACCATGAGGGCGAATATTGGATAATCATTATGGGCAAGTATTGTATTGCATATCTTCTGGTCTCTAGTGCATAGAATACTGGCACAATTTTAATATATTCCATAGAATATATGAAAGAATTAATAAGTGAATAAATAATGCAATAGATAAGTAAATGGATCCACACCATTCAAGTTCAGCCCTTGTGATTGCAAAAAACAGAAACCTTCACAACATGGTCAAAGTACAAAGGAAGGTGGGGCAGGAGCTTTATTATTACGGGGAAACACATGGAACATAGGGAGAGACACCAAAATAAAAAAATAAGAAGCAGATCAGCCAGCATCTGTTAAGACAGCAATGCTTATGAACTTCAACAGCTGGCGTGTCTGAACCTTCACTCTGATTCCCTTCTGTTGATGTGAGTTGGCTATTTTCTGGGGTTTTCTCTGTTTACCTCTCACTACAACTCACTTCTCACCTGTACTCCGCGTACCCTTTTCCTATGTCATTGAATCTGCCCGTTCATAGCGTCTGCTTTCTCATGACTTATCATGACCACAGGCTTACCTCTTGGCTTTAGCTGTATATCCCTTCAACTTTAGCCCCTGCTGCTAACTGCCTCGTTCTCTCTGTCCTTCCCAATTCAAGTCCCTTAGGGAAAGAACCTGATGGGCCTCATCAGTTTTAAAATGCCAGTCCACGGATTAACTGCCCTTGAGTAGAAGCCTAACACAGTCTACCATCGCCCAATTGTTTCCACTTGTTGGTAATGAAGAGTCTCATGAGACAAACCATGGCTCTCGAGGGTTGCATTTTGTGGGAGCAGTGGTCAGAGTAGACCCTGTGACTAGTGTGACCACAAACATGTGATCACATTGTTCCTGAGGATGGAAAATATCTAGGAATTCTTGCCTCCAAGGAGGTTGGGAGGGGAGTTCACCCAATGTGGCAGGTAAAGCTGGAGCTAAAGTCTACAAAGGCAAAATTCACTTAGGAGCACTGGAAGTGCAAAAGACAGTATGGGATTCCAGAGAACCAAGAAATCTTGGGAGACCACAAGTAGGTTCTTGATGGAGGAGAGTAAGGTCCAGAGAATTTCCTATTGTAGGAAATCCACTGTTTTCCAAGTCTGGGTCACCCAACACGAAGACTCAGAAACCAAGTGAAGAATAAATATTAACTCACTGATTTCTCTGCTTCTAGTCTGGCCCCCTCCAGATGTCATTCTTACATTTTAAGTCACATTTCCCCCTGATTATAAAATTTATTTAGAAAATGAGGAAAATAAAAACTATAAAAGAAAATGACAATCAGCCATGTCTTTACTAGCTAGCAAGAACTGTAATTATTATTCCATAATGTCTTTTTCTAGTGTTTTCCTCTATTTTTGCCTAAAAGATGGATTTTTGTGGGATATAGTTTTATATTGTACATTTTCTTTAGTTATTATGCCACTAGTATAAGAATACATTGCCTAAAGATACAGTTGCAAAAATATTCCATCGCAGGCCAGTGTTATAATTTATTTTACCATGTCTTATTGGTGACATTTAGGCTGTTTCTGATTTTTCCCTATTATAAATAAAGGAGTTGAATAAAAAAATTCCTATAAGCAATACCCTGCATTAAAGGACAATATTATCTTTTTAACACACAAATTTAACCGTGTACCTTCTCGTCTAAAATCCTTCAAAAGTTAACTTTTATCTTTAGGATAAATTTCTAATTCTTTTAGCTACCACAACGGATGCTTCCTGGTCTGGCATTTGCTGGCTTCTCCAGCGTCAGCTCCTCCAAGCCCTCAGATGGACCCCCGTGTTCCTGTCACCTTCTCTAGTGGCATGTGCCCAAACCAGCCAGGCTCTTTGGACCCTGGAGGTGTCTGATCACACTGGCCTTCTGCTTAGAACCCCTTTCTTCCCCATGCCTCCCCCATCACTCATTTGCCGCATCCTCTAAGATTTGGCTCCATTGTTAATCATTCTAGGGAGCGTCCCCATCTTCCACGCGGGTAGGTACCCGTATCTGCTTGCAGTTTGGATTGTGTTCAGCTGCCGGTCAGAGAAAACCTGACTTATAAGCCTGTATACCAACAGAGGACGCTTCTGGTATTTGTTTCAAGATTAAGATGTTAGATAGAGGGAGTATACCTGTGATTCTCTCGGCTTTTACCTCGTGGTTACAAAATGGTCATGGCAGCTCCGGCGGCTACCTTGGGCTCCAGAGAGTGATAAGATGGGCTGTGGGCAAAGAGGCTGTAGCAGCTGTGGCTATGCCTTTTTTTTTTTTTTTTAAACAGAAAAAGCCAAAGCCGTTTTGGAAGCTCCCAGCTGATTTGGGCTTGTATCTCTCTCACTGGGCAGAACTATCTCATTGCCACTCCAAGCTTCCGGGGAGGCTGGGGAAAAGAGCATTTAGTCCCCAGTCACCACGCTGGATGCCCCAAGGGGTTTGGGGAAGTGCTGGTCAGCAGATAAATGGCGTCTGCCCTGATGTCCTTCTCTGTGCTCCCCTCTCACACCCTCCTGGTGGCGGCTAGCTCACTTCTGTCTCTCGCCCTCTAGACAAGAAGCCTCTTGGAGTTGGGAAGAGAGTTCCAAGCTTGTTTTCAACAATGTGCCCTCAACATATTTAACACACGGTTTTGAACAAATCAACTGCTTTTAGAAACCACCTACACAACACTCTTAACGAGCAACCGAGGACAAGAGCGCAGAAGCAGCTCCCCTAAAGCACAATGTTAAACTATGGCAACAATTTTTATTTATTTGCCATAATGTTTTATTTATTTATTTATTTTTGCGAGAGAAACAGAGAGAGCGAGCAGGGGGAAGGGCAGAGAGAGAGAATCCCAAGCAGGCTCCTCACTGCCAGCACGAAGCCCGAGGTGAGGCTCGAACTCACGAATCGTGAGATGGTGACCTGAGCCAAAACCAAGAGGCGGACACTTAACCGACCAAGAAATGGCAACAAATGTTACAAGGAACGAGGTACTGACCTGACAGTTGTAGAGCAGATGATGAGAAGGTGCCGGAAGAAGCAGCCTGAGCGAGAGCTACACGAACGGGGTGGCTGGTTCTCAAACATGGCGGCACATTGGAATCACCTGGGACTGGTTCTCAGCGTCCCTCTGCTCGGGCCCCACCCCTCCCCATTTAAACCAGAATCCCTGGTGAGCCCAGCAGTGTGCTGGAGCGGGCTCATCCGGGCCGTGCGGCTCTCCCCAAGCCCGTGTTCATCACGCCGGTGGCTTACGATCTGCCACCATGGGGTACTCCTGTCACAATAATTGCCAGACGCTACAAATCACAAATGAGTCCTCCCCACCTGCCCTTTGAGAGCCAGGTAACCAGCAAACTGCTGCTGGTAGTTTTAAGAGCTCCCCAGATGTCTCCAGTGGGCAGCCAAACGTGGGAACTACGAAGTTTTCTGCCAAATACTACCTTGGATTCCTTCTTTTGCCCTCATCCTCCCTGGGGGTCAGCATCCTTGTGCGGGATAACTTGGCTGGCCTGTACAGAACCCGAGGGAGGTACAGAAGAGACAGAATTGTGGTTACGTTTTTAATTGTTACTGAGTTTCTTCGCACACGACTTGATATTGGAAGAATCTAGCCAAATCTCTTTTAGAGTAGCTTTCGGACTGGATCTATAGAGGCATGCTAATTCGTTGAAGGAGCGGAGGGACGTCTGAATAATGTGCAATTAGAAACCTTAACTACCCCCTCCTGTGATTGAGGTTCCTTATTTCAAGGCATAGTTGTCTGTAGTGTAATTTTCTAGATCTCACTCCCCTGGCGGCATCTGATTTAAATACATGGACCGCACCCCATCCTAGGGTAGTCTGACTATAGCTATCCCTATCAGACTTCCGCCCCCACAACCCATGGTAGCTACATATTTATATACTGATATATATTCCTCAATTTATAGATAGGACAGTATGCAGAGAAAGGTTTTGTAGCTTTCCTAATGTCCCAGAGTAAGTAAATGGATTCAGATCCAGGCAGTGCGTCTCCAGAACCCGTGTTTCTGAGCACACTACCAAACTATGCCAGTAGAAGTACAACGCAGACTTGCCTGCGTCATACACACACGCTACAAAATGCCCAACCGGTTCCTCTTGCATAGACCACATTAGTCATCTGTGTGGTGCAGTAGACCGTAGCGTTAACCCAAATGAAACCACCGCCACCGCCTGCCAGTCAAGTCTGGCCAGAGAAACTTGGAGGCAGCCGACTTGTGATGTCCCACGGGCACCTGGACATCCCAGGGACACAGGGGACTCGTGAAGAGCTAGGGGGTGTTCTCTTCACAAAGTGGTTCTGGGGCTCCCGAGAACCCTTGAAGGTAGCGGGCTGTGTTGTTCTCTGCCTGAAGAGGCAGAAGGAAGCCGGAGGGCTGTTCCCAACCATATTCAAGATGGGAGTCCTGCCGGGTTCGATTCCTGGGACAGGGCTGGGCGGGGCCACAGTTCCTGTTAAACGTACATACTTTGGCGCCCCCTGGGGGAGGTGGGCTGCCGTAGGAGAATATTTCAATGCTCTAACTCGATTTCTGTGATAAATTAGTTGCTCAAACACCACCCCGAACAAAAGAACAGGAGATTCCCCGTAAAACATTTTTCTTACCTGAAAACTTTATTGTGGTTAGGGAGAATGGAAAATTATAAGTTAAATATTAAATGTAAGTAGACACTTCTAAAGAATGTTTTTGTGACAAAGGATAAAAGAAACGTAGACATTGACTACGTATAGAAGTGACGGCAGTTTCTAATACGTCTTCGTTGCTTAGTAAGTGCTTTCTGGGGCCTTGTAAATAGTAGCACATCACCTCTCATTTGCGCACAAGGGACCAAGAACCAACTGAATAACTCAGTCTCTCGCACGATTGGCCGGCCCCCTGGGAAACGCGGCCTTTCTATTCTGGGTACCTGCCACTACAAGATCATTAATTTATTATTGTCTTTATTGTTTCTGGGATTTTGTTCCTATTTTCTTTTCCTCAGGCTTTCTGCTCCCTATAACAGAATGAAAATGCTATTTGACCTATTATCTTTTTGGTGTGTTCCAACTCATCATTGTATAGGGTTACAGTCTTTGCTGAATTTCTCTAAGAGCATATCTTATACTGGTTGAAGTTCACGAGCTGATTTTCTCTGTAGTCAGCCATGTAGGGAGGAAAACAACTTTTCCCTCTGCTCATGTTGGCTTTTCCAGTAGGGCTTTATTAATCAGACTAACAAAAGACAGATTGACAAGAGAAAAACAAACACGTTTATTAACACGTGCAGCATGCATCCACACGGGAGCTCTCGGAGATGAGCAACTCAGAGGGATGGTTAGAACTTGGGGCTTATATAGCATCTAGACAAAAGGACAATAAATATGCAGAGACGTGTCAAGCCAAAGGACAAGAACTTTGAGTTTCCAGAGTAGCAAATTGCTAGAAGGTAAGGATAGGGGTGAACTAATGGAAAATAAGGTTAGTCAGTAAAGTTTGTATGTAGATTCCTCTGGGGTCTGTCTCTGGATTGATAAGGGTCTACAGTTGTCTCTGATGATTATCTTCTGTCTCTTCTGGTAGAGGGGGAGGGGTGGGGATACCTCTACAAACCTATGTCCTGCTTTTGGGCGATTGGAGGAGTATGTTGTTGTTTTTTTTTTTTTTTTAATTTTTAATGTTTATTTTTAGAGGAGAGCAGGGGAGGGGTGCGGCAGGGGGCAGTGGGAATAGAGGATTTGAAGCAGGCTCCACGCTGACAGCAGAGATCCTGATGTAGGGCTTGAACTCATGAACCATGAGATCGTGACCTGAGCCCAAGTTGGACACCTGACTGACTGAGCCACTCAGGTGCCCCGACGCAAGGTATGTTTGTGCAAAGTTCCTTTTTATATGGGTGTTTCACCATCAGTACACTTAGTATCAACACCTGTCCCCCTCCCAACCCGCTGTCAGCAGTGGGTGTCCAGATCTGTTTACTCCCTGGCTTTCTGAAGATGTTCAAGTTAGCCATTTATCCCGGACATGCCTGTATCGTTCAAAGGCACGTGGGAAGACAGTCTGGACAAAACCGTGAATCCGGGAGATTTTGAGTTTTCACTTTCTCCAACTTCACGTTCTTCTCTTGAATGACTTACTTTTCAAATAGCGTGCTATTTTCCTGCGCCATTCCCTATGTCAGAAACAAGGTGGCTTCACAAAATCACCTGTCCTCCGGTTTAAACTTATTCACACCATCGTGTGAGTTCGTCATTGGGAAGAACGTGATGGAATGAGAAGAGGACATCTAAAGATGGGATTTGCAGAAAAGCAGTATTAATTATGTCAATTAGGTGGCCTGCTTGGCAGTGGTGCCTAATTACCCTACGGTACCTCATTGGTGAAATGCTATCATCAGTGAAATGGTAGCTAATTTTGCCGGAGGTTTTATTTGATTAGACCATCGTACGGCACGCGCATGTTCGGCCTTCGGACTTTATTGCTCAACAGGCAAACCTACGTCGTAAGCCCAAGTGGGAACATTTTCACTGTTGCAGCAGATGGGATGAGATTTTCCCCAGTGGGGAGGAATGGGGGCGTTCTGTAAAAGGTCACAGATTTCCTGCCCCTCAGAACGTGGTCCACGGAGCAGCCGCGCCAGTCGGAAGCTCGTGAGAAACGCAGAAGCTCGGGCCCCGCCCCTGACCAGAGCTGCATTTTAACGAGATTCCCAGGTGATTCAATTCACAATAAAATTCGAGAAGCACCCCTGTAAATCACTCCTTCCTTTGCCAAGGGGAGTGGACAGAGGAATGAAGAGTGTGAGGGAAAATAGGTCACTGCTCTAGCTACCACTTACACATCAGAACTGAGCCTGTGGCTTGTTGAAAATGAAGTTTCCCAGCCCCACCCCCAAAGCTTCCCCGTGGCAGGTGTAAGTGGGGCCAGTCCTCTGCTGCTTTAACAAGTACCCTCAAAATATCTGCGAAGGCTTCAAGTTCGAGACCCGCCCTCTGTGCCTGTTGGTCCATTGACATTAGAGAAAAGGGAAAGACTGAGAAAGCCTGCAGTAGCGGGGGAGGGAATGTTCTCAAAAAACAAGAGGCTGCAGAAGGAAGAAGATGACAGTTCAAATGGAACAGGGAGAAAGCCTGGCCGGAAAATAGATTCCATAGATCCTTTTATACGATTCTATCTGAATTTGACTCCGTTGCTCAGTAATTTGCCGAAGACGAGCCAAAATAAGAGTATTGTTGCGATAGTTTAAAGGCAAAGTGGCTGAACACCCTCTTAATGTTCCTCATTTACGATGCATTTCCCTCCAGGAGCAATCAATGCCTTTCCAATGGCCCCACCAATGGAATGTCAGGTATAAAGCACGCCATTATTATGTTCCCGCCCACCCCCAATTTCAGAGCTAAGCTACTCCTTCGTTTTTGAATCTGGGTGACCATGAGGCACAGTTGGTCACCAGTGCTTCTTAAGGTCCCATCTCGGAGGATAAATATTTAATATGTGAAGGCAACTCAATCCATGTTTGCTGAACACAGCATAAACCTGAAGTTGCTCTAGAAAGAAAAGCTCAGCTAATGGGAGCCCAGAGACTGATTCATAGTTGTTTTTTTTTTTTAATTTTTTTTCAACGTTTATTTAGTTTTGGGACAGAGAGAGACAGAGCATGAACGGGGGAGGGGCAGAGAGAGAGGGAGACACAGAATCGGAAACAGGCTCCAGGCTCTGAGCCATCCGCCCAGAGCCCGATGCGGGGCTCGAACTCACGGACCGCGAGATCGTGACCTGGCTGAAGTCGGACGCTTAACCGACTGCGCCACCCAGGCGCCCCTGATTCATAGTTTTAAAAATTAAAATGATTAACCCCACGCCCTTCCCTGCTGCAGCTGGCCAGTAACAAATCATCCTTTAGGGATGTAATGAGTTAAGAGGACACGCTTAACATAAAGGAATATGTCATGGATGCTTCTAAATGCATTTGGTCAGACATAATACGTTTAAGTCCTGTCCCATATATGGTGTCATTTGTATGTTTGCATAATTTGTGAAACTCTGAAATTTTTATAGTACGCTTTAATATACAGTAAGCTAAATTAAAAAGCAGTCCTGAATTCTTCCAGTTTCATTAATTATATTATCTGGGAGAAGAGATGACCCTTGGAGAAGATATGAGAGTGGAGCACATGTTATTTGGGGATAAATGTGATCGATAGAGAAAACCACATTAGATAACATAACCATATAATATAAGAAAAAATATTGGAAATCAAAATAAATTGATCAGTGTATAGAACAGTCCATAAAGGAAGATGGCTGGCAACTTGTTCCAGGACTTACAACTTAGAACCTACTAGCGTTGTAAGACTCTCTCTGGTTATCACCCATTCATTCATTCATTCATTCATATACTACGTACTGAGGATTTGCTCTTCCCTGCGCACTGATGGGTAAACCATGTGAGTTGGATACAGTCCCTTGATTTGTTCTGCCGGCTGGAAAGTAGATTCCTGCAAGCGCTCAGAAGACATCATTGCTATAAAATAGCATTTTAAAACCAAAATACAATGACCACCACCCCATCAAGGGCAGTTTTTTTAATTTTGATTTTTTTAATGTTTATTTATTTTTGAGACAGAGACAGAGCATGAGTGGGGGAGCGGCAGAGAGAGACAGGGAGACACAGAATCCAAAGGAGGCTGCAGGCTCTGAGCTGTCAGCACAGAGCCCGACGCGGGGCTGGAACCCATGGACGGTGAGATCACCACTTGAGCTGAAGTCGGAGGACTAAACCGACTGACTGAGCCACCCAGGCGCCCCAAGGGCATTTTTAATTGCGCAATTCCACATATGTATTTCAAATTCACTAAGCAACTTCCCTGCATTCCACTTTGCTGTAGTTTCCATAATCACAACAGCCTCTGGCTTTTTTTCGGTTTTAAACTGTGCTGCTTCTTTTCTCTGCATCATTTATCAACGAATCGGGGCTTTCTTGGGCACTTGCTCTATTTAGCTAGCAGCTGGGGGAATATACAAAAAGGAATGAAACATGCCCTCGCTCTTAGAATCAGCGTGGATTATAAAACAGACACATGTGAATAGCTGATACCTACAGGAAATTATTGTCAGGAAAACATCACCATTCACAATTCCTTCCTCTTAAAATTGGGCCAAAGAGCCAGATTATCGATAATATAAAGTGCAATGCTTCAAATTTATGAAAATAATGTAGAGATGAACAAGCCACAATTTACATCTCTGTAGGTAAGTGTCCATTTGATGGCAGGAAAACCCATTTTTATTCGACTTGGTTAGAGATGACGGTAGAAATCTGCTGTACTCTGGCGCCATCTGGAGGCAGGCTCGCACTGAGGCGACGTCCCAAATCGTCTTGCAACTGCAATTAGGAGCACTTTTGTTTATCAAATCTATTTTTTCTTTCTTTCTTTCTTTCTTTCTTTCTTTCTTTCTTTCTTTCTTTCTTTCTTTCTTTCTTTCTTTCTTTCTTTCTTTCTTTCTTTCTTTCCTTCCTTCCTTCCTTCCTTCTTTCTTTCTTTCCTTCCTTCCTTTCTTTTCTTTCTTTCTTTCTTTCTTTCTTTCTTTCTTTCTTTTCTTCCCTCTCTCTCTTTCTCCCTTCCTTCCTTTCTTCCTTTCTTTTTTTCTTCCTTTCTTTTCTTTCTTTCTTTCTTTCTTTCTTTCTTTCTTTCTTCTTCCTTTCTTTTCTTTTCTTTCTTTCTTCCTTCTTTCCTTCCTTTCTTTCTTCCTTTCTTTTTTCCTTCCTTTCTTTTCTTTTTTCTTTCTTTCTTTCCTTCTTTCTTTCTTTATTCCTTTCTCTCTTTCTTCCTTCCTTTTTTTTCTTCCTTTCTTTTCTTTTTTTCTTTCTTTCCTTCTTTTTTCTTCCTTTCTATTTTAGCAAAAGGGAATTGTGAACTGTATTTGTAAACTAGAATTTGTTCTAAAATACTATTTTTCAAGGAGGGCACACTTGAGAGGAAGAGAACATTAAGGGATGACATAGATTCTTCTATGACATGGGTACTTGGGTGGATAGGCTTGAATACAGTTTCACATACAGTATCATTTATATATTTGCCTAACTTCCAAAACTCTGCAATTTTTATGATACACTCTAAAATATGTTATATCTCAATAATAAAATAAAACATTACAAAATTATTTGTTAAAAAACGGATGAATACGTGCATGAACGAACTGCCATGTTTTGGTGTTCCATGAGGTAAATGTATCTCATTAAATTGCAATTTTCTTACTACCTCCTCGGGAGACCTGCGGTTCACAAGAGCTTGGCATCCTTTTCTTTGAGCGCTGTTATTGAGCTTGGTTAATGTTCACAGATGGACAAAGAAGAATCAGGAATGTGGTATAACTTTCCTCTAAGAAGAAGTATACAGTCCTTTGTAAATGACTAGTTACATCTGGTTGAAAGCTGTTCTTGCCTTCAGACGAAACTGCCTTTAAAGACGTGATAGGTAATGCTCATACTCATTGTCAACAAAATGATTTTACTTTGTGGAATAAACACCGGCCTCTAATTCATCAGCTAATGTGAAATTTCAGGATCCCACGCCACGAGAGATGCACCGTGTTTTAAATCAAGACACTTCCTGAGCTTCCCTTCTGGACAGGAAGTGGAGAAACCCACCAATACGCATGACACGATGTTACCAACTATGTTGTGCGTTCTAAACAGGAAACTGGGTTTTCTGATATGATGGGGAAAACAGTATTCTTATTAAATATTCTGATTGATAGAATTTTATCATTTCAAATTCACACGATAGACCCAATTACCTCAGAATCAGGACGCAGCAAATATAGTTGGTAGTGTATTATGTGTAGTGGGATCTTTTTTTTTTCTTTTTAAAAAATGATCTTGGATTTTACTTTATTTGTTTATTGAAGGGTAATCGACATACGATATCCTACTCGTTTCAGAGGTACATCACAGTGATGTGTTATTTTTCTATCCAAAAGTTCCCCATAGTGTATGATTCCAATTATAGGACATTCTAGAACACGCAACACTACGGAGACAGTAAAATGATCAGTGGTTTCCAGGGGCTGCGGGGGGAGGGATGAAGAGGCATAGAACAGGGGCTTTTTAGGGCAGCGAAAATACTCTGCCTGATACTCTAATGATGGATGGATGTCATTATACATTTGTCAAAGCCACCAAGAGGGACCCTAAGGTAAACTATGGACTTGGAGTCATTATGACATATCAATGTAGGTTCAGTAATTGTGACAAATGTACCATTCTGGTGGGGGATGATGACAGCAGGGGAGGCTATGAACATGTAAGGGAGAGGGGTACAGGGGAACGTTTTGCAATTTCAGTTCAGTTTTGCTGTGAACCTAGGTGCTTTGAAACCATAAAGTCTTATTAAAAATTTGACTTAGGGGCACCTGCATGGCGGATCTCATTCTAAAGTCTGTGCTTTTCTTAATAAAACTTAAAACTTTGGACCTGACATTTTGGTCTGGAGCACAGAGAACAGCACTGGGGAAATCTCCTCCTCCTCATTGACTGCATCATGACTCGCTCACAGCACTGAGCCCATCCTATTAACATGATGATCTGTTGATGTGTCTATTCTAACACCTCATTTCTAATTCATCCCTGATTACTCTGTGCCTAGCGTGATGCCTGATGCTCTAAAGGTGATTAATAAATGCTCACGAACCAGACGGAACCGCTCAACTAGATATCTATTTCTTTTTGTGACTTGTGACACGGTTTCTCCAGTTCTTTCCATCTCTGCACCTCCCCCCCTGCCAAAACCTATCCTCGAAGTCATGTCCATGCTGCAGTTACGACTGTTGTATTTCTGAAACAGAAATGGAGGGATTTTATCTGACAAGTATGGGGACAATGGGAGAACATATTTGACATCTGTCCCACTCGGACGAATCCTTGACCTTAACTCAAATGTAAGATGGATTTTCCAGGGAAGACTGGCTGAGCTGAAAGAATTTAGCGCTCGGGATTTCCGGCCTTAGCATCTGGTACTTATGTAAATCTGGATCTCTCGAGACTTGTGACTTCCCCATTGTAGGAATTTCAGGATCCTTTAACACTCTGTTACCAACTCAGTTTTTTTGTTTTTTTAAGTTTATTTTTATTCATTTTGAGAAAGAGAGGAAGTGGGGGAGGGGTAGAAAGAGAAGGAGACAGAATCCCAAGCAGGCTCTGCGTTGTCAGCACAGAGCCTGATGCAGGGCTCGAACTCCCAGTGAGATCATGCCCTGAGCCAAAGTCAACAGTCGGACTCTTAACCAACGGAGCCCCCAGGTGCCCCACCAACTCAATTTTGAAAGAGACTTCAGGTTCTATACACAAAGGCATTCTCAAGGAATGTTAACTTTCCTCTGGCTTTTTCACTGATCTCTTTTCTTGTCCTGTTTTGGAGACTCAGTGCTTGGATATCATTTTGTGAAACAGGACTTAAATTGTGTAACTTGTTAGTGTTTGGATATTCATTCATGTATTCATTCATGTTGTAAAGACTTCCTGAGTACCTATCATGGACCTGCACTGTTGTAGGTACTGGGGACTGAGCAATGAACAAAGCAGGCAAAGTCTCTTTCATTCTGAAGCTGCCATTCTACCCAGGAAGAGTGACAATAAGCAAATAATCGAGTGAATAGATAGTGTGTCAGATGAAGACAAGAGCCGTGGAGAAAAGTAAAGCAGGGTGAAATGAATCAGAAGTTCCTGGGTTGAACATCAACATTAAGGAGTGAGGGCACCACCACGTGTGTGCTGAGGGAGGAGATCCAGGAGGAGTAAACAGCTGGGCTGAAGACAGACAGGAAACATGCCTGGTGTGTTTGAGAACCATATGGGCTATAGCAGAATGAGCAAGATGGAGATGAGGTCGGGGTAAGTGGGGGCCAGGTCATCCAGGGACTTGTAGCTGCCCTAAGCCTTTGGCTGTTACTCAAACTAAGATTTGGAGCCGTTGTAAGGCTTTGAGCACAGATGTGATGTGTTCAGACTTAGGTTTTTTTTGTTTGTTTAAAACAATTTTTTTTAATGTTTATTTATTTTTGAAAGAGAGAGAGACACAGAGTGCAAGCAGGGGAGGGCCGGAGAGAGAGGGAGACACAGAATCCAAAGCAGGCTCCAGGCTCTGAGCTGTCAGCACAGAGCCTGATGCGGGGCTCGAACTCATGAACTGCGAGATCATGACCTGAGCCGAAGTCGGATGCTTAACCGACTGAGCCACCCAGGCGCTTCTGGACTTAAGTTTTTAAAGAATAACTGGCTGTTATGTTGAGAATAAATGGAGGTGGAGGAGGGCGAGAATCAGGACCTTCTAGGAACAGTAAAAAGCTGTCTTTGATTCGTTACACAAAACACTGTATTCTAAACTCAAACCTCAGTGGCATCTTCCTTCTCAAGATGAGAAAATGCTGGTGTTTGGTAAACAGCGCCATCTGAGGGTGGACACTTGCCCTCCTTTCCTCTCTTCCCAGGTGCCCCCTACTGACTATAATCAGAACTGAAGGGCTCATGCAGACTGATTTCACAGCCCAGGTTCTGGGAACCCAATTACCTGCTTACCGCATGAGAAATAGAAAAAGGGAACCAGGAGTAAAAGGCACCTCATAGATTGGGGCTCCTTATTTGAGGGCATAAAGAAACGATCACATTGACAAGGCTTCCCCAGAGAAAAAGTGTTTTTTTTTTTAATGTTTAATATTTATTTGTGGAGGGAAGGGCAGAGAAAGAGAGGGAGAGAGAATCCCCTCCTCACTCAATGTGGAGTCTGACATGGGGCTCGATCTCACGACAGTGAGATCATGACCTGAGCCGAAATCAAGAGCCAGATGCTTAAGGGACTGAGCCACCCAAGTGCCTCTGGAGAATAGGTTTTTGAATCAGTAAATATTCTCAAATGCTTTACGTGGAGAAGTGAAAAGATGGGTCATTCCTGGTCTTGACCGAGAAGATGAGAGAGGGCTCTGAAGAAAGACCTGAGAGAGAGAATTTGTGGTGCAGCAATGCAAGCTTAATCAGGATTGATGGGTTTTACTCCTCTGCTTTGTGTGTGAAGGGGTGTGTGTGTGTGTGTGTGTGTGTATCTGAGAAATGAACTAGAAGTCCTTCTACCTAGAATTTTCTGCAGTCTGGAGGAAGCAGGCTGGTAGCTTCTATTTGCTAAGTGGGAAGGTCCATTAGTCACAGTCTGAAACACAAAATGGCTTTTCCCAGCAACACGGTGCCTTTATAGAGCTTTGCAGAGAGTAGCCTTCACAAATGCTTAGTAAGAGAAATCGAAGACTGCTATAAATGTGTAAGCTTTTAAACAACTATCTCTGACCTATGTTACTAGTACAATGCCTTATAGAATAAAAACGTTCAATAGATCATAGTCAACAAAATGTCTTGAAGTTATATTCTAATGGACTCAATGTGTCATATACTTATGTGACTATTCAGGAAAATAAACTGACTGATGAACTTCTAATCACTTTTTTCTGTAGGGAAACCAATATATGGCTTACAGGATTGGATTACTCCAGATAGGTGAATGTATTCAAATGCAGAGTCCCAAGGAACTTAAATGTTTGCAATATGACAAGAGTATAACTTTCACAGTAAGACCCCCCAAAAAACAAACAAACAACAACAACAACAACAAAACAAAATCAGAGATATTCAGGGTTTTACTCTGGGACTTATATTATTTAATTGTACATTCTTAGACACTTCTGATTGAAATAACATGATATTTCTGGCTGTTTACCATAAGCCAGGCACTGTTCTAAGTTCGTTACATGTATTAGCTCATTCAGTCCTCACAACAACCCTATGAGTTGGTTATTCCCACTTTACGGAAGCTAAGTGGGTTATTCCCACTTTGAGGAAACAAAGGCACAGGAAGATGGTGTGACTTGCCCAGAGATATGTGTATATTGAGCATTCCAGAGACTTCCTCCAGTGCCAGGGATTTGCTGAGATGACTCACAGGACTCAGCATATAGTCATACTCATGGCTATGACTTATTACAGTGAAAAGATACAAAGCAAAATGAACAAAGGGAAAAGGTACATGGGGTAAAGTTATGGGGAAACCAGGCACAAGCTTCCAAGAGTCTGCTCCCAACACAGTCACCCAGGATGTACTTAGTTTCTCTGGCAACGAGTTGTGACAACATGAACAAAGAACAGCTTCCAGGAAGCTCATTAGAGACTCCCTGCCCAGGGTTTTTGTTGGGGGCTCATAGGCAGCTTCTGCCCAGCTTCCCGTAGGCTGCTCCTTCCCAGCTAGTATCAAATGAGGGAACACTCTTGATATCCCAGCTTCTAGATGTCAACCAAAGCCCAACCTTGTGAGGAGGCCTTTCTGATAATAGCAGTCAGACTTGATATGTCAACACTTTCCTGCACGTAAGTCTACTGAATGGAAGAGCTGGGCTTCCCTCACAGAGAGATTCTGGAGGCCAAGCAGAGAAGAACTGTGATCTATGGATTATCAGAGACATACATCCATAGATCCATTATGCAACAAGTAGATTTAGGAGCCTGGAATTCAGAGGCGAGGTCTGGTTAGAGTTGTCAGTGTGGGAGTCGCTGGCCTACAGTGACTTTGAAAGCTAAGTTCACATAGAAGGTGAAGGCGGACTGACAGAGTGTAAAAGAGGTCAGAGGACTGTGTCCTGGGGCACTCCACCATCCAGCGGTTGGGTGTATGGGGGATGAGCTCCATGGACACTAAGAAGGAGAGGCCAACGAGTTCGGAGGAAAATGAAGAAGTTATGCCCGCAAGCCAAGTGAAGTAAGTGTTTCAAGAAGGTAGAAAAGGAACAGCAGACACGGCTGACAGATCAGACAAGAGGACTGTGAAGTGATCATTGAGCTTAATCACGTGGAAGTTTCTGACCTTGGCAGGGGTGGTTTCAATGGAATGGTCAGGCAGAAGCCCGGCTGCAGTGGGTTCCAGGAAGGATGAGGGGAGGGGAAGTGATCACAAAGTATTAAAAATGCTTTTAAGGCGTTTTGTTGTAAACGAAGGAAGGGAAATGGGATAATGGCTAGAGGAGAAAGGGAATTTCAAAAGGTGTGTGTGTGTGCACGACAGGAGTGATAACGACAACGTGTGTCAATGCTGATGGGACTGATCCAGTAGAGGTAGGAGGTGAGCGATGAGTAAGATAAAGGGATAATGGTGTTCTCCAGTAGGTGAAAAGACATGGGACACAGTGTACAAGCTGGCCTTAGATCGGACCACAGACTGTTCACCCAGAGTTCCAGAAGGAGGCAAAGTATTTGGGAAGAGAAACAGGTGGGTGGATGCAGAAGTGGCAGTGTGTGGGATTTCTCTTCTGGTTACTTCAACTTGCACCATGAAATGGGAAACGAAGCACTCAGCTGAGAATCAGGAAGGGAGAGAATGTGACGGAAGGTTGAAGAGAGAAGAGGAGGGGTACGACAGCCATCTAAAAGGTCCCAAGGGTGAGCTGGCTAAGGAAATACGATAGAATGGCTTCGGCTACTAGGGGCCTAAGAGAACCTTAGACCTTTGCTGCCGTGAATTTAAAATAAGATCAGCAGCCATCACTGAGTGGTTTTTCCAGCCATGTGCAGCTGCAGGGTTGCAGGCACAGAGGGACAGAGGGTTGGATTTAACCAGGATTGGGTTTTACCAGGGAAGCATAAGGAAGAGAGAAAGTGGCATGGGCATTGAGTAGATGCAGGGAGGTTTATCTCTAGAGGGGAGGCCGTGTTGTGGGACCAAGTTCTAATGCTTTCTTGGAGGTTGGGGTAGCAGAAAGGTTGATACTGGAGTGCCTCAAACGTTATTTTCTTTAAAGCTATTTTCTTTCACTCTTGTACTGGTCATCCAGGCTGGGAGACCGGCAATCTTCAGTTTTGAAGAGTGCTAGTGACAGGTTGCTGCAACTTTATCAGATGTCACCGTCCCTGTGGCCTTGAACAGAAACGATCATGCGCTCAAATGACCCTGACCCTTTACAGTCAGTACACCAGTCACGTAGCAGATCTGGCATCCACCAAACCTCCCTTTATAGGAAACAGGTTGTGAGAGTTTACTAGTTGTTCCCACATAGGTGTGAACCCTAGTTCTACCATCACTGACCCTGCACCTGCCAGAGAACCTTGTACAGCTTCTCTACTTCTTACTCAGACCAGGCTTTTTGTTTTTCAGACACACATGCACCTCTGGGTTCTTTCATTCTTCCTTTACTGTAGGCTCCAGTGACTCAGCCTGCTTTCCCGATCCCTACTGTCCCCTGAGGGTCAGGCCACCTTACCTCCTCTCCAGCTTCCTCCCTTCCTAGTCATCTCTGAAGCTAAGTCCTCAGGTGGTTTTGATTTTAAAAGATTTATTGTGTCTCACAAATATATAAGACAAATAAATATATCACAGATAACTGAAATTGGCGTACTACGGAGCTTCTAGAATCCAACAAAGTCCGTATAAATATGGTTTGCCTTATGGTCTGGCTCCTGCCTGTGATGGTGAGCTAGAAAACTACCCAGTCTGGGGCGCCCGGGTGGCGCAGTTGGTTAAGCGTGGACTCTTGATTTCGGCTTGGGTCATGATCTCACAATTCGTGAGAGTGAGCCCTGTGTCTGGCTCTGCTTTGAGAATGCGGAGCCTGCTTGGGATTCTCTCTCCCTCTCTCTCTGCCCCTCCCCTGCTTGCATGCTCGCTCTCTCTCAAAAATAGATTTAAAAAAAAGATTAAAATAAAAGAAGAAGAGAACCACCCAGTCTTCTCTCCTGTATGTCTCCTTTACTCTCACATGACTACTACACTCATAACACTTGACACTTTTGGTCACCAAATGTGTGTTGAGTTTTCCCACACTGAGCAATTCTCTGTAACACCAGCTGTGTGCCCTCCGATATAACTCAATTCTGACACTACCTAGAGATAGCATCAGATCCCACAGGTTAATGGTTCAGTCCCAGGAGACTGCCCCCACCCCACCTCCCGCCACAAGTAGTAGGTCCCTGGGCTACCCACAACTTCCGACAGACTTGGCTACACATCGGAGGTTCCCATGACCTCCCCACCTTGGGTTCATTATTTGCTTGAACAGCTAACAGAACTCAGAAAAACACTTATACCTACCAGTTTATTAGGAGATAAGATGAGGGATACAGAAGAACAGCCAGATGAAGAGATACATAGGGCGAGGTCTGGGAGGGTTCTGAGCACAGGGGCTTCTGTTCCTGTGGAGATGGGGATGTGTCACCCGCCTGGTGTGAATGTGTTCACTAGCCTGGAAGCTCTCTGGACCCCCTACTACTGGGATCTTATGGGAGCGTTCTCAGGTAGGCATGATGGATCATTAACTCCATTTCCAGCCCCTCTCCCCATTGTGGAAGGCAGGAGATGGGACTACAAATTTCAAGCTTCTAATCAGGGCCTGGTCTTTCTGGTGACCAGCCTCCATCCAGCAGCCATCCAGGAGGCCTCCCAGAACCACTCCCTAGAACAAAAGATGCCTTCTTAGAACAAACATTTACAAGGGTTTCAGGTGTCCGGACCAGGGAGGAAGACCAGATACATAGATTTCTTATTATAAATCACAGTATCACAGATGGGGAATGGACACCACCGCTTGAGCTCTTTCCTAAGGATGAATTCACAGTCGACAATAGGAATGTCTTCTGTATCCCCCCAGGGTTACCTAAGAACCTGGAGTTCCAGCTCTGAGGGTCTCCCTGGAGACAAAGACGGCCACTGTTGAGGGCCTCAGTCATCACAGCTCATTTGCCCACAGGGCTTCCGACCAAGTCACTTCACTTCTCTGGGCCGAAATTTCCTCATCTTTGTGTTGGGGAGAGTGACAAATGTTTTATCAAGGGGCTGTAAAAACTGAAAACATACATGGGTGCTTTCTTTCCTTTCTCCAGACCACATTAGAACCACTCTGAAGTGAACTTCTCCAACGATACAGTCTTAGAATTGAACTACTGAAACCTTCTGACCAAAGAGAACCACAGAACTCAGTGTAAACTCTCAAAGCACAGGGAGATAGGAGATGCTTCACACTAATGGAGGCATCACAGACCAGACATACATTTATTCCTCAACCTCTTTATTACACTCAATACTTATGCCAAAGGAAGCACTCCATCTCTCCATCTCTTCTCCCGGACAGTCCTAGGAATTGCTGGTTGGGATAACTGGATTCTGATTCTAGGTCTGCCATTAGACAAGTGAGGGGAACTTCAAGTTTCTCAGGCTCACTGGGCCTGTTTCCGATCTGGAAACTGTGGCAAGGGATCTAGTCTTCCCAACTCTAGAGTCCTACCTTATTTCACTGTTGCTGAAAACCACGTTCAGAGGGAAGTTAAATAAATATTTCTGAGCATTCAATATGTAGCAACTAAAATGCCCATAGCCCCTACCCTCTTGTAACAGGACAAATAGGGATGAAAAATGGAATTGCCAGTGTAAGGATCATTAAAAAGAGAGAACTATAGGTGCAGTTGGGAAGGGGAAGCAACCTGGTGACAGACTGCACAGCGCCGAAAAGATAAGTAGACAAATACTGGGACAGTCGGTTAAACGTTTGACTTCAGCTCAGGTCATGATCACATGGTCTGTGGGTTCGAGCTCCGTGTCGGGCTTTGTGCTGACAACTCAGAGTCTGGAGCCTGCTTCACATTCCGTGTTTCTCTCTCTCTCTCTTAAAAAAAGGTAGACAAATATAGATGGCATAGGGTGCTAGAGAAGTGGACAGGGAATCAGATACGGGTTGGAGATTTCATACTTTAATCTGAGGACAAGAGAGACCAAGGAAGGACTCTAGGGATAGGGACATGATCAAATCTGTATTTTAAAGAGATATTCTAGGTGCAGTGTTTGTGTGTGTGTGTGTGTGTGTGTGTGTGTGTGTGCGCGCGTGCGTGCGTGTGTGTGGTGATGGGGGTGGGAGGGCTTGGGTTGGGGAAATGGATGAACATGTTGCATTTTGGATCTACTGAGTTGGAGGTCCTGGCATCACCTGATGGATCCATACTGTTTAGAGCTTTCATTAAATATCAACTTTTCGTGTGCCTCCCCTGCTACAATAAGGCAATATCATTTGCATTGTTTCATTGAACAGATACTATTTTGACCTTTAGAATATCTCACTAACTTTTGGGGTTGTTTTCTGTCTTTCCCAAACGGTTTGACTCCTGGTTACTCATCTAGGTTATAATGTGAACATCCTGACGTAACGGGGCAATCCCCCAATGTTAATACAGTAGGTCTTAAATCTCCATGGACGGCTTGAGAGAAAAGAATTCAAATACTCGATACCTGAGAAGTTCCTTCTAAAGACCAAAAACGTGCCATAAACCTATCTAAAGGGTTTTCTTCTATACTCAGTGTTTTCCAGGCTCAGTCTAGGAACAGTAAGTTTGCCTTCTTCCTGGGAGAAATCACAGGCCCTGAGGGCAGTAAGGAATATGGGGCTTGAGGCAGCCTTAGGTTGGGGCCCTCACTGCCAAACCACGAGATGAGATAACATCAAATCTCAGTTAACTAGAGCCCCAACTGCTCAGCTGTGCATTTTTAGGCATTTCATTAATTCTGCACTTTACATTTATTTGACTTGCTGAATATCTCAGTTTACCACAAGATGGCAGCACAATGTTTTTTTGTTTTTTGGTTTTGTTTTAAGTGGATGACTAATTCCTGTTTCTAGAGCTTCGATAGAAGATAAAGAGCTAGAAAGGAACCATAACTAATAATTTTTCTTCTTATTCCTATAATTGAAAAGAAAAGAAGGAATGGATATGGAAGGAAGTAACAGAGGAAGGAAACAAAGGAAGTGGGATGGAGGGAAGGAGAGAAGGGAGGCAATGAAAGGGAAAAGGAAAAGAACAAAGAAAAAAGGCCACATTCAGCTAGATTATATTTAACTAAAGAAAAGGAAATAACCAAGCAACCGATGTAGGAAATTTCCGAGAGAGGAAACCAGTGCTGTAACCACATTTATTCACAGCCTTGAAGTGTGAGTATAAGATAGACATTTGACCTTCTTATAAAAGCATCTGTCTCTTTGGGAAACTATGAGAATGAATTTACATTTTACAAAGGGCTCTAGTCCTTTTAAGTGAGTCTTACATTAGCATACTTATCAGCTTGTACTTAGGACTTTATTTAGTATCCTTCAAAGAGGTTTCACACGTTGGTTTCCATGTTTAATTGAGTGAAGAAATAAAAGATTATTCAAGAAGAGAATAATCAGACACACACAGGCAGCCATGCCTTGGTGCCGCAGAAATGAAAAGCCTGCCACCAGTTGAACACTCCTTAGAGTCCGAGAGCTGAGAAGAATTCTTTTAGAGTTGGCTCTTTGATTCTCCATGGACCACCCACTACTTACTTGGCTTACTGTTAACCCCAGCTACTTGCTCTCCTTTGTCTAATGAATTTGGCATAGCAGAGAGTTCTGGAAAGGGAGAGATTGTAGGAGTGGTGATTGCCTCAAGCATTGAAAATCTTTAGGTTGAGGTTTTTCAACCTTAACAGTAATGATATTGTGGGCCAGATAATTCTCTTTTGGGGAGGGGGAGGGCGAAAGGATGTCCTCTCCATTGCAAGATATTTAGCAGCATCCCTGGCATGTATTCACTAAATTCCTGTACTGTCTCCCCAGTTGTGACAACCAAAACTGTCTCCAGACATTGCCAAGTGACTTCGGGGGAGCAAACTTGTCTTCACTGTTCCATACGAGAACAAGTGCTCTAGATAAACTCTAACTGCAGGAATGAAGGAAATCCTGAAAGTTTTGTTCATTTTGGTGTCCTGTTTATGAGCAAAACTCACATTGGATCATCAGAGAAATGTGTGTTCTTCAAATCCCTGTGAGAAATCTCTAAGTATTAAATCCAGGCATAAATGCCTTTATTAGAGCCAGGTTAATGTTCTCTGTATGGAACAAATCAACATACATTTATTGTGAATGTTCTGTTGAGCAAAAACTTATACCAGGCACCATAGAGTGTACAAAACAGTAAGACTTTTTGTTTGTTCATTTTTGAGATTTCCACAGCAATTTATTGTTCATGAGTTTTACAACTTTTTCATGAAGATAACTTACATTTTTAAAGCATCCTCAAATATTCAAAAGGCATTATTGGGCATTACCATTTTTGAGTTTTTTTTAAGTTTATTGATTTATTTTGAGAGAGAGAGAGAGAGAGGCAGAGGAGGAGAGAGAAAGAGAATCCCAAACAGGATCTATACTGTCAATGCAGAGTCCTATGTGGGTCTTGAACTCAAGAACCATGAGATCATGACCTGAGCTGAAATCAAGAGTTAGACGCTTATATAATGCCTTAACAGGCTCCCCAGGGATTATCCTTTTAAATCACTAACATTTTACTAGCAATGTTATAAGTACCTACATCACTAAAATTCTTCCCTCTTACTTAAAAAAATTTTTTTTAATGTTTATTTTATTTTTGAGAGAGAGGGAGAGAGAGAGACAGAGCGTGAGTGGGGGAAGGTCAGAGAGAGAGAGACATAGAATGTGAAGCAGGCTCCTGGCTCTGAGCTGTCAGTACAGAGCCTGACACAGGGCTCGAACCCATGAACCATGAGATCATGACCTGAACTGAAGTCTACGCTTAACCAACTGAGCCACCCAGGCGCCCTTTACTTTTTTTTTTTTAAATAATAATGATGAACTAGTGGAAGCAATTTCCCTTCTTTTTGATGACTATGAGTGTCAGTTGCACCTCCAATAAAAGGTCCATTGACAAATATTCTTGGTACAGTTCTTTCACAAGTCATTTTGTAGAGAGCATCTTGAAACTGACTTCCATATTCAAGCATGTTCAATTCCACCGCGTTATAGTTAACATTCATGTCATGGAAAACTTTTTTTTTTTTTTTTTTTTTTTTGCCATTGTACAGTAAGAACAAGATGTTTTTGAGAAAATCACTACTCAATTATCAGAAATTGTTAGTTCGAGAGAATCTGATTTATGGGAGTGGTTGCTAACTTCGCCAAAGATGATGATGTGCTGTTCCCCATCCTGTTGGCTTCAAGGGCTTGGCCCAGCCCTGCACCTGTTTCTTTAGGGATTAGGGATGTTCATAAAGACTCACAGGGCCATGGAAACAGTGCGTGGGGACTGTGGCCGACATTCTGGTGAAATGGAGAAGAAAAATTACTGAAACAGAATAAAAGTGCCTGCGACATTTACATCAAGAGTAGAAAAATTTTTTAATAGAAATGAAAACAGTTAAGGCTGGTGGCATTCTTATTATGTACCAGACACATTTCTATCCATTGAGAATGTCCACTTTTTATTCATCTAATTTAAATTTTGCAGGATCCCTATGAAGAAGTATTATTTGCATTCCATAGGTGAAAAAACAGGCTGAGGGTTCATGTCACTAGCTCAGTGTCACATTAATAGTAGGTGGCAAAGGCCAGATTAAACCTGATCTTTCCAACACCAAGAACTGCGCATGCTCTGGTGCCAGCCACTAACCCTTGAAGATCTAGTTAGGGGAATAACACAGGTACATAGGAAAGGTGTCTAATGTCCCGAGGCTGTAGATGATTTATTTCAAAAGCCATAAAAATTACAAGACACACTGCTGTAGCGCAGAGTGATTGAGAAATTGTTGGGGGTATGGTGGGTCTTGACCTGAGTGTCTTTAAGAAATGAAGAACTAGAGAGATGGGATAGAAAGATGGGCAAGGGTGGGTTCAGTTCCATCCAGGGTAATCTTGTGAGGAACAGCATGGCTGCGCGAAGGTGTTAAGAGTACAGGGTAGAGGCGGCCAACAGGAGCAGATGACCCATGCTGAGAACGAGTCACATCAGTTGGGAAGGGAGGCAGAGGGTCTGGAATATAATCCAGATGTCCTACACTGTCAGGCCACAATAGTGTGTTTTGTCCAGCTCAGAGTTGTGCAAATCAAGAAATTAAAAAAAAAAAAACAACACAAGAATTTGGATTCCTAACATGCCTGAATATGGCGACATTGGGCCTACGTTCTTGTATCTCAACTTTTGACTGAAGTCAAGGGGGGTTGGTGTCTCTTTTCATGGGCGAGGGGGCTTTCCAGTTCAGCAAGATCCATACCGCGACCTGTTCTATTGCTCTCCTCTTGCTTTGCTTAATTGTCTCTTTAGCCCTTATGAGCGGTGGCATTTGCAGCGAAATTTAGAAAGAGGTGTTCTCAAAAAATTAATTTGATAAAACCCGTTATAAATCTACTATTTCTTCTAGTAGTCCACTAGATAGAGGAGACAAAAGCTAAGCCTCCCCTCGACATTTTCCTATACATCCAAAGATTGTTATTAGACTTTCCTTGCATTCCTGTCTTCTCCACTGAAATTACCCTTGGTTGTTTAGCCTTTTCCTGTGGCTGTGCGCTATAAACTTGTCATCGTGGTTGTTGCTCAACGCTGCCATTGATGCTGATTTTCACACCTTTGTGAGCACCGACCTGTATACCCCAGCACTTACACCATTTCCTTAACTCGTACAACTCCACACAACTGTTTTTGAGTGATTATTATTTTTCAGGCACTGTTTTATGAATGCGGTCTATCACTGAATGACAGACAAAACCCAACAGGATGTATATTCTGTGGGAGATGCAGACAATAAGCAATGAACATAATAAATAAGTAAATGACAGATATTGGAAAATGCTATCTGCTAAGGGGAAAAAAAAACCAAGAGAGTTGAATAAGGGGGTTGGTCATGGGAACTGCAACTTTAAATAGAGTGGTCAGGGTGGGCCTCGTTGAGAAGGTGACATTTAAACAAAGACTTGGAGACGGTTGTTGTGGGAAATGACCTTGACCCGGTGGGAACCTGCAAGTACCAGGGCAGCTATTCTGTGGCGGAGCAGAAAGGTTCACAGGCCAAATTCAGATGCTTCAGTCATCTAAATTATCAGATCAAAGTGAAACACATGGAAAGCAGCAGAAGGAAAGAAATGGTATAGGTTAACATACTTACGGAAATGTATAAAGGTAGGAGGCTTACAATATGGGAGTCCCGGGTTATGCAATATTAATACTCCTCCCTCCCAGAAGCCTTCTCTCTCAGAGTGAGGTTATAAGGACCGGACTTGAACTTAACCCAGAGCCTCAGCAGATAGAAAGTGCCTGGCACCAATATCAGAGAGACTCCGGACTAAGTATTCTTGGCCAAGAGCTATGGCTCATGTACTAGCCTGTTGAGCAGCGATGAGCTTTTTCTGGTTCTCTTGGGCAGAAAACATGTGGAGCCAGAGTGGGGACCATAACGCATATCGCCAAGGGGTGGCTAATTTGAGATTACGTAGCTATCAACCTGCAGGTGACATGATCAGTACCTGGCTACTTGGTCCTTCCATCCCTTTCTTTGTAGAAATAACACTTTTGATCAGCCCATGCTTCAAAAATCATATATCTCACTTTCAGTTTATCTTTAACATGTCTCATAGGATCCTTACTATATTTAGCGTATCTTAGGAGCTTTAGCCTTCTCATTGGTTTTCGTAACTTTCTGAGCAGAATTGAATAGTCTCAGAAACATGTAGGAAACGGATACACAGAAGTGCAGGAGTGAGTCACAGGGCTATCACAGGGGAGAGCACAGCAGGCAGAGAAAATGCTAAAGGTGTGTCTGCTGAGATCGCAGGACAGAGAGGACAGTGTGGCTGGAATGGAGCGAGTGCAGATTCGCCGAAGAGGAGGTCAGATTTTGCTGGGCCTTGCAACCATCCCGAGGACAAGCACAAATACATCCTTCATTGAGTTACACTGCCAACGTTCTTTTTCCATCCTCTAGGAATTACCCTTTACTCACAAGTCAGAGGAAAATCACAGTACTGCAGTATCATGGAAGCCAGAGAGAGTTTCAGAAAGAGGTCAGCTGTGTCAGAGACACTGAAATGACTTGGATAAACAATAGACTATGGGGGATGATGAGAACAAGGTGGAAGAAAAGGCCATTTGAATTAGCAATAAAGATGTCATCGGTGACCTTCAAGGAACAAGTTTCGAGGAAGCAGTAGCAGCAGAAGGGCTGAGTGCTAATGTGACAGAGGAAACGCGTGGGGAGGAAAGGGATGTATTGCTTCCTCGGGCCTGGTGACCTTTGTGCCTCATGGTTGCTGATATGAGAAAGCCCCCCTCTTTGGGAGAACTGTGGCCCAGGCAGTCAAACACTTCCCAGCAGAGCCCCACAGACCCAGTTCCCACGTATCAGGCTGCTGATTAAAGTATTTCCAGCAAAGTTGATGAGATTCTTTGAAAGGTCTTTGAGGTGGCTCATTCAAGTGAATCCATTTACTCACTGTTTTTTTTTTTGTTTTTTTTTTCATGAATGGGGGGAGGAAAGATGCGATTAATAATTCTATCTACTGATTGGTCATTTCTAGCACTTAAAACACAATCATTCTGGTTTCAAAGTTTATCTGCCCACCCGTCCATCCATCCATCCATCTGTCCATTCATCCATCCATTCTCTTCTGGATAGCTATCTCTAAGAGAGACAGGCTTTCCTTCCCTATAGGGCTACTCGGTCCACCTGTACTCTGGAATCCAATTTCCTCCCCACCTGCCCTCTCCCTTATTTCTGATTTCTTATCTCTCCCTTTCCCGAATAAACCCACGTTATTTCTTTCTATCTCCAAAAATAACACCTCTCCCTACCCGTATTCATCCTTAGTTATCACTCTCGGTGTCTTATTTGCTGAGAACCAAGTTTCCTAAATGCAACAGCTGCATAAGCTTATATCTGCCCTTGTCACTCCACTGAAACTGCTGTCCCTGAGGCCCAGTCGTGCTCATGTCATCACAGGACACCCTCATTTATTCCTTATATCTTATATTGTAAGTGTCTATTTTCCTTTCTGTCTTACTCAATAAACAAAGTTCCCTGAGAGCAAGATGGTTTCATATTTACCTCTGTCCCCAGCATCTAGAACCATCTCTGGCACATATTAGGCATCCGTTGTTTGATGAATGAATGAATCAGTGAATGAATGAGTCCTGTTTGCCACCTCTTTCACATTTGACTGTCGTTTTTCTATTAGTTACTCAGATAATATTCTCTGGGGTTTTCACTCTAACCTTCTGTCGATTCTTTTGTGGCTTCTTATCTTTACATGATGCAATTTCATAGGGTTGTCTTAGCTCTTCTTTTCTCAACACCATCTACTCTACCTGGGCAAGCTTGTCAATAGCTAGAAGTTTTAATTACAACCAATTCAGTACCCCAAGCCCTGATCTCATACCTGTTCTTCAGACCCATATATCCAGCTGCCTACTAACATTCTCCATTTAACTACCTTGTGGAAGGACCTCAAATATATAAATTAAATCACTAAGCCCATAATTCCTGTCTCAGTGAATGGTATAGCTATCCATTTAGTCACCAAAGCTAGAGATACGGGCATTTTCTTAGATATCTATTTTCCCTGATTGTTTCACTTAATCGGGAATTATTTTTTTTTTAGATTAGACTCCCAGGATGTATCTGAAACATGTCCTCTGCCTCTCCGTGTTTATTGTCATAGTCTGAGTATCATGGGTGACATATGAAGTTTGTTGGGGCAGAGATGAGTTCTGCCACTTTCCGCGGAAACCCCTCCCCCCCCCTCCCCCCCCCCCCCCCCACACACACACTTGTGCCTGAGCATACACGCAGAGAACTGTGATTAGGGTCAGGACATTACACATGCCAGGTTCCAGGCCTTCTAGCCATCTGTGGGACAAAGCCAATAGCCTTCTCCCTGCCAGCAGAGAGAGGAAAGTAGGGAGGCAACATTGAAACATACGATAAGTCTAATGATAATGGCTGCTCTGCTCCCATCTGAAAAGCTTCTCCCTCAAAGAGTATAAAATAAAATAGAAAAAAAAAAAGGAGCAAAAAGGAACCAAAAGATATTTTGACTGGGGCAATTCCAACCACATATTTCAAAATCACTTGTTAACTTCCCTCTATTTCACTGTACTGAGTATCCCTCAGTAAAGGCTTGTCATTTCAGAATTGGATGATGTTGCCTCTTTACTGCATCATTTTAGAATGAGTTCATCGAAGATTTCACATCCCGGGCCCTAACTGTATGGAGCATGAGACTGGGACAGCAGAGAGGTTGTGGGGGGACAGAGCTGGGTGCAGGGACAGAGTCCCTGATTTCCTGACTTAGAGGAGGTCACCAGGCCCTTTCACGCAGCATCATCTGTGACAGTTTAACTTGCTCATGGTGACGTTACTTCATCACTTCTCTCACTTCTTTTCTGGGGAGAGGGCTGGATAGGTGTTTCCACTAAAAAATAGGGAGGGGGAGGTTCAGATAACTTTAGAGAGTTTGGCTTTGTAGACTGAGGGCAAAAAGGTAATAATTCAAAGATTTGAAGCAGAGGATCATAGTATCAGGTTAAGGTGTTAGAAATAATATAAACAGCCCATTTTTCCTAGTGCTTATTATGTTAACAGTCCCCGTGCCAAATGCGTTATGGTAGGTTTTCTTTATTTAATTTTTAGAACAGCTCTATGAAGAAAGTACCCTGAACGTTCCTTGTTTTGCAGATACAGAAACAAAGACCAGAGGACCATATATCTAACGTCTTGCAGATAATAGGAATGGGGCTGGGGTTCACGGGGCTCAAGCCCATTTCAACCACCACCCTGAGCCCGGACTCGTGACAAAGAGAATGAGGTGGCTTTGCTAAGGTAGGTAGTTTTTTCCTCAGGTGAATCTCTACCTTCCTTCCCCGTCTCATTTTCCACCATTTGCCTGTGTTTACGCTGTATGACTGTCCTACCTAAATGTTCCAGGCTCTCCTTTGCCTCTGAGGTGTGGCACATGCTGGCCCCCCTCAAGAAAGTTCTCCCATGCTCCACCATGGCAGCCACCATTCGCCCTTCCAAGCTGTTCGGTCACTGTCTCCTCCGGTCCACCTTTACCAACTGTACTCCTTCCCGTTCGTCGCCCAATCCTGGTGGTTCATGTAGATATTCATCCTCTTCCAGCATGATCTTCAAATATCTTTGCTTTGATCACCTAAAATCATTTTAAAGTTTATTTATTTATTTATTTATTTATTTATTTATTTATTTATTATTTTTGAGAGAGAGGGAGAGAGAGAGAAAGAGAGCACACCAGTGGAGGGAGGGGCCGAGGGAGAGAGAACCCCAAGCAGGCATCACGTCCAACGCGGAGCCTGATGGGGGAGCCGAATCCCATGGCTGTGAGATCATGACTTGAGCCCGAAACGGAAGTTAGGCGCCCCGCCTAAGATCATTTAAAAACCATGTGCCGCTTTGCGTGTTTTCCATGTGCTATTCTGCAATTTTTCATCATAAACTTAAATAGCGGCGAAGGTTGTAATTTCTTATGTATTATAAACGGCAGGTTTCAATTAAAACGTGATACGATGGATACATACAGAGCTTAAGTTTTCATCTTATTGGCAGCCGTCATCATCATCCTTTGGGGAAGAAAAAAATGCAAGGGCAAGCTTTTCTTCAACAACTGGGAATTTTATATACTGTAATTTTTTTTCTTTTGCCCTCCAAAGTCACTTCAGTATCTCCACAGCTTTTCCTCTCAATGTGAGAATATTGTTTATGTTTGAAAAGAAACGCAACATTTTACTTTTACCAAAAGGAGGTTCTCAAGCAGATCAACTTTAAGAAGAAGAAAGAAACATGGATGTTGAGAATCTGACTATCTATTCTGAACTATGTCCACACGCCCCTAGAAGTCTTGCTACCCCCTGGGGGCACACACTCCAGTTCAAAGACTGCTGCTCTATACCATGGCACCCTTGTGTTACCCCAAATCATTTTCTCTCATTATCCTGTAATTCTCATTTTACCTCTCTCTATATCCCCCCCCAGAAACTCGAGTGTGAGCACAGTCTTCTTGTTTCTCTCTGTGTCTCCAGCACTAAGCCAGCATTTAATAAAGCTTTTCTGATCCTCTGAGCTATTTAGCCTGTGTCCTGTTCCGCTTCTCATATTCTAGTTCCTCTCGCAGGTTGTGTTCTAAACACAGGTCAGGCCCATCAAATGAGGGAACATAAGAATTTTTAGCAGGTGAATATAGTTTACTTCCTCACCTGTAGAAGAGAAGGAAGGAAGATGTGGCCAGGCTCTGCTTTTGCTCCAGGAAGCCCCGGGCACATAGGACATGATCCTTCCTTCAGAGGGGTTATCCGTCTAGTACAGGTGCACAGACACGGAAAAATGAGCCTATACAGGGTTCTGATGCAGAATGGGCAGGGATGTCCATTTTTTAAAAGTTGTTTTTAATGTGTACTTATTTTTGAGGGAGACAGAGACAGAGCATGAGCGGGGGAGGGGCAGAGAGCGAGAGGGAGACACAGAATCGGAAGCAGCTCCAGGCTCTGAGCTGTCAGCACAGAGCCCGTCGCGGGGCTTGAACCTACAACCAGTGAGATCATGACCTGAGCCAAAGTCGGACACTCAACTGACTGAGCCACCCAGGTGCCTCTCCATTTTTTTGTTAATTCTAGAGCAATGCGTATTATAAGAATTGGGCAAGATCATAACAAATTATTGAATTCATTAGATGAGCATTCCCCATGCTTTGGTCTTCCTATCACAGACATTTAAAGAAGTGCCTGTATTATTGAATATGGGTTTAATGTGGGAAAAGAGCCTGATTTCTTCTCAGCAGTGGCTAAAATAATCTTTTTAAGAGATAGTGTTTGTAGCAAACAGAGAGGGGTTTTGGAGTCTCACATTTGAATTTGGATTCAAGGTCCACCACATTATTAACTATGGGAACTTGAACAGGCATTTAATCTTTCTGAGTTTTGGTTTCCTCGCCAATGGAATGTCAGTACTTGGGATTACTGCCAAAGTTTCAAATTCCTAAGGAGAAGCCCAGGTTGGATCAGATGCCCATATGGTTAAAACATCAAGGGTTGACTGCAGAGGGACGTAATCGCCATTTCACATCCTGGATCGCAGGACCCTTCGAGGGCATGCATCTCCGCCAGCTTCTGGTCAAGCCCGAGAACTTTAAATTGCCATTTATTTATCCTATCTGTGTCAAATATCCGCTCACATCAAAGCCCCTCGCCCAGCTATGAAATGAAACCAAGTCAAAGGAAGCTTTAAGTAAAGAAAAACTCAGTGATGAGAAAGTCCCAAAGCTAGTAAAAAGGTTCCTTCCCCTCTCCGTCCCATCCTCTATTCCTTCCTTCCTACTTACCACAAATATCTCTATTATGTGGAGAAACGAAGATGTACAGGACATGATACTCGCTATAAAGGAGGTAACTGTCTAGCAGGGGTGCACAGGCGTGAAGAAATACAGAATTTGTGGAAATGCTATGAAAGTGGGGGAACGCAGTAGCCAGTTGAAGGGGGCGGGTGTCAGCATCCATGTGGGGATGGGGGTTTGTTTCCAAGTCATTTCCTTACCTTCCTTAATCAGACAAATGTCCAGATATTCCTTTAGCAACTATCTGAGACTAGTCTATTTATAGGCAGGTGTGCACTATGTATTGGAAAAGTGCTGAATGGCCCCTTGCCCTAACATCTTTTTCTTACCTGGCTATTCTGATGCCTTAGGTTCTGGGATTGAGTGAAATGATTGCTTTGGGAAAGACACTAATGTGTCCAGAAGACCCTATTAGACTACAAAGGGGTATCATCCTCAGACACTAATCTATTAGCAAGGACTAGCTCCTCGATCGCACTGGCTGGCTTTCAGTTAGCTGGGAGTTGGAAATGAGGGCTAAGAAAACATTGAGGCCTGAAATATTAAGCACTTCAGAGGAAGAACTGGACCACAAAAGGAAAAAGAATGAGGAGCAAGACATGGCAGAAAGGTAAAGAGCAAAGAGGAGAGGCAAGTCCTGGAGGAAGACAGACCCTTCCCTCCAATGACTAGAGGTAGGGTCGTGTCTCTGGAGGGTCACCGGAGAGTATCGGAAAGGGATTCTCTGGTCACGGAAATTTGGGAAATGATAGAGTAAACAAAGTAAAACTTTCTTTTTCTAAAATTCTTCCTCTGGGGCGCCTGGGTGGCTCAGTCGGTTGAGCGTCCAACTTCGGCTCAGGTCGTGATCTCACAGTCTGTGAGTTCGAGCCCTGCATTGGGCTCTGTGCTGACAGCTCGGAGCCTGGATCCTGCTTCGGATTCTGTGTCTCCCTCTCCTCCTCTGCTCCTCCCCCGCTCCTGCTCTGTCTCTCTCTGTCTCAAAAATACAGACAGTAAAAAATTTTTTTGAAAATTAAAAAAAATAAAATTCTTCCTCGACTCTTAACTATGTTAACGTGCCCATTAATCTTAAATAAAATGTCGATAATAATATCAATCATTATATTGACAATAATAACATACTTTGAGGACTTGCTCCTTTTCTTTAGTAGTATGTGTGTGCTGTCCGTGGGGTAGCTCTGAATTCTCACGACCCTAGGAGCCAGTGTTATTCTTATGGACATTGTTCTAAAGACAAAGAAGCTGTTTAGAAGAGGTTAAGAAGCATGGCTAAAAGCCCAGTTAACAAAACTGAGGCACCAGATTCTAATTCAAATTCTTGCTTTGATTCTATCATAAAACCCATAACCACTACAGTGGGGTCACGTCTTGCAGGGGGTGATGTTCCAAAAAGCAAGGGTTTGCCATTTTTTTTTTTTTTTTGGTAAAGGGCCAGATAGTAAATATTTTTGGTTTTATGAGCCATATGGTATATGTCCCAACTACTCAACTCTATTATTGTAGCGTGAAAGCAGCCACAGATGATATATAAACAAATGGGTGTGGCTATGTTCCAATGAAAGCTTAAATTTAGAGCAGTAGGAGAATGGCCTGTACTAAAGAGATTTTAAAGAGGCATAAATAGTATACAGTCAAAATGACCCTTCAAATAATAGTAGTTGCTTACAAGGAGGGGAACTACCTTTAACAATATAGCCGGGCTGAAGGACTTACAACAGCAAAGAGTTAATGTTTTTGTTTCCTTTGCATTTTAGTGGCGATGTCTCTGTTCCTTGGAACCTCCACCTTTGATGGTGGAGACCAAGTCTAGTTTGAAATGGGGGGAGAGCAGCAGCGGACATAAAGGACCCCCCCCCCCCATACACACCTCCTTCTTCTTTTATGTGCAGCATGAGTACAGTTAAATTCTAGTAAGACAAAATGCATGGGTGACATCATTCTATTATAGGTTCTTTCCCAAAATATTTAACTCACACTTTGGGGAAGGGGCAAAACATCTTATGGACTGAAAGTTCCCTGGAACATTCTTGAGAAAATGCTTGCCTGGGGTTATTTGTAAAACTTCTCTCTGACCAACTGGGAAAACTACACTTATAAAGAGTTGGAAGGGGGTGCCTGGCTGGCTCAAGAGGAAGAACAGGAGACTCTTGTCTTGGGGTCATGAGTTTGAGCCCCATATGGGGTGTAGAGATTACTTAAAATATAAGTAAAACTTAAAAAAAAGATTTTATTAAAAAAAAGAGAAAGAAAGAAAGACAGAAAGAAAGAAAGAAGACATTGGAAGAGGACCAATCGACCTTGGGACGTGCTGACTGGCTGGGTAGTGAGAGGATGCAACTTGTCTGGATGGAGGTAGGATTTCTTTGGAGTGATCTACCACGAATTCTGTGAGACCTAAGGAAAAAGAAAGTCTTATTTTGATCCACTATAGGAATTCAACTTATGTCTGATCTCAGGGGAATCAAGGCTAGCCCAGGGATTGAGGAGGTATGCCTGGATGGAAAGCCTAGACAAGTATTAAGAAGGCTCTTTCATGCACTGGAGCCCTCCGAGCCTAAATGTCGTTATCTATAAAATGAAAGTCACAATAATTCCTACTTTCTAAGAATGTGGTAAAGGCCAAAATACGGCATAAAGGAAGCCATGCAATTCAAAGCTATATCATTCAAGGGTCAACTGTACTTGAAATATTAATTTGGGCATTGACTTAATTCCCTGGGCCTCAGGTTCAAGTTACATTACAAAAGTGGAAAGTAAGACCAGCTTTCTTAAGCAGTATCTGGATTAAGGGAAAGAGAGAAGAAATCAGTACATAATAAATAGCAGCTACCTTATGTTGGGCCCACCACAGTGGCACTCTTCTTATTAATGTGGGGTTACAGAATGGCGGTGGGCAGCAAATGGGGGCTGAGCACCCTAGTGGAGAAGACAGCACAGTATGGCAGGTGACCCTTAGAAAGGGAAATGGCGGAGGATCATTGGCAACCCTCACTTCGCAATTTTCTTCCAAGTCATTGTCGAAGTATTTTGGTGACACTGAAGCTTTATTTCATTTTCCTTTTTCTTGTATCCTGAGCACGTACGAGAATGACGAACGACAGCTTTCAGTGTTTTAGATTCAGTCTGGTACAAACTGAACACAAGTGTGACAAAGCATGAATGCAGCTGCCTCAGAGCTCTGGAGGAGGTAGGCATGTGAAGGCTCTCACTGATGCAGTGGGGACATGACTGGGAGGGGGCGGGGACTGACTGGTTGGGATACGGTGTGAAGGCTGAATGGGTGCGTGTGCGAGGAGGGGAACCTTTTGAAATTCAATGTAAAAATCTGCCATGACTCATGACATTAAGAAAAAAAAAAAGCTGAAAAAGTCATGTTCCAAAGAAGAAAACTGCTGAAAAAGTCATGTTTAAAGTGTGGAAACTAAGAACTTTCTTGTTTGGGTCCAAGGCCCTGCTATTCATCTTATTTGCAATGCAAAACAGTCGTTTGTTTCAAAGAACACAGTATTTTTTCCCAAGTGGGGAACGCATTGACATGATTCAAAAATAATCAAAATTGTATAAAAGGTACACACAGAAAAGTTCACTCCACGTTTGTCCCCATCTGTCCTATCCTCTCAACTCCCTACTCTTTGTACTAGTTTTGGTTTGTTGGCTTATTTCTTATTTCTTTATGCATATGCAAATAGATAAGAATACAGTATATTTTTACCTACCCTCTTCGTTTTATTACACAAAATGTAGCATATAATATATACTGTTTTGTATGTTGTTTTCCTTACCTAACAGTATATATCGCCGGAAGATCTCTATCAGTATAGAAAAGGTTTTCATTATGTTTTTACAGCTGCATAGTATTAGTTACGTAAATGTGCCATGGTTTTTTTGGGTTCTGTCCAAGCTCCGCCACAATAGGTGGCCTTGTAGATTTTCATTTACTATGTGTGCAGATGTGATTGTAGGAAAGATATCCAGATGTGGGATTGCTGGGTCCAGGGAACACTCGACCATAATTTTGGCAGGTATTGCCAGACTCTTCTCCAAAGGGGCTGGACCATTTCTCCCTTCGTGCTAATGTAGTTTTCATTTGTATTGATCCTATCAATTTCTATTCTATTTGGCTATGAATATTTCTTCTCCTGTGAAATGTCTATTCAGGTGTTTTGCTCATTTTTCTACTAGATTATTCCTAATCTTCTTAATTTCTGGGAGCTCCTAAGGAGTACATTATCTCTTTGGGGTAACAGTATTTGTCATTGATAGGATTCGCAATTTCTTTCCAGCTTATCATTTTGTCATTTACTTTGTTTATCTGTATTTGCCATGCAAAGGGATTTTTTAAAAAATATATCATTTAATTTACCTTCTTTAATCTTTTGGCTTCTTTATCTTCAGTCACGTAAGAGCCTTTTCTACGCCAAGGTTAGCAGGGAATTCACCCATATTTTCTTCACCATTTTAATTTATTCTTTATTTTTACTTTTAATATCTGATGTAATTAAAGGCTTCTCCTGATGTAGAATGTGAGGCATAGACCCAAACTTGTTTTTCTTTAAATGAGCAACCAATTGTCCCTCTAATCTAAATATCTATCTTTATTCTATTAATATGGATGTCAACTTTATCATATACCAAATTTCTGAAAGTATTTGAGTCGATCTTTGAAGATTTTATTCTATTCCACTGGTCTTTCTGTTCATGTGCCAATCCCAGACATTTAATTAATAAGACTTTGTGACCTGTTTCATTACCTGGTAAATTGAAGCTCCTGGTATTCCTTTTTTTCTTAGTTTTTCCAGTTATTTAAATTGGTTTATTTTTCCACATGAACTGTATGGTGTTGTTTTTATTGGGACAATATTGTATTTAGAAGTTAACTTAGGGAGAACTGACCTCTTTTCATTATTGAGTCTCCCTATCCACAATATCCAAGACGTGTCTTTATATTCGTTTAGAATGTAGGGGAAGAAAAAACTTCCCTCTCTAGTCCCTTAGGTTCTTCAGCTGAGGCCCTGCAAAGCAGCCTGGCAAAAGAGAAATTAACAAGAGAAAAACAGTGTATTAACACATGCTGTGCTCATGGTGGAGAAACCTCAGTGATGAAGAACTCAAGAAGGTGGTTGAAACTGAGACTTATATAGCATCTTAGCAAAATAACGAGAAATTTGTTAAGAGGGGACAAGACAAAAGAAAGAGGGTTTAGTGTTTTAGGGATGGCAGGGTGTGGGAATATAAATGTGAGGGGAAAAGTAATGGCAGGTAAGGGCTCGTTAGTAAGGTTTGTTATGTAGAGTCTCTGGGCTGAGAAGAGTCTAGAGTTGCTTCTGGTTATGAAGAAACATCCTGCCCTTCCTGGTAGAGGAGGGGGTAGAACAGAGTTTTTTGTGTCTTCTTTTTTTTTTTTTAAATGCTTTAGCCCCAAACAGTACTTGTTGAAATGGCATATTTTGGGGGGGCATAGTTTAAACCCCTTCAGAGTATATTGTTGCATTCTTCAGAGGGACTTGAAAATTTTTGTCAAATAAATTTGCACGTTTGCAGTTCAGTTTTTGTCCAATGTGTTTTATTTTTTTAAGTGTATTTATTTTGAGAGAAAGAGAGAGGGAGGGAGAGAGAGGGAGAGAGAGAGAATGAGTGGAGGGGGAGCAGAGAGAGGGAGGGAGAGCGAGGGAGAGAGGGAGAATGAGTGGAGGGGGGGCAGAGAGAGGGAGAGAGAGAATCCCAAGCAGGCTCCATGCTCTCAGTGCAAAGCCCCAAGCAGGGCTCAATCCCACGAACAGTGAGAGCACAACCTGAGCTGAAATCAAGAGTTAGTCACTTAACCGACTGAGCCAACCAGGCACCTCTGTGTTTTATTTTTTTAAATCCTACTTTAAATATTGTCTTCTATTCCATTTTTTCTTCAGACAACTTTTTCAACTGTTCTTCAGACAAATTTTTTTTAATGTTTATTTATTATTGAGAGATAGAGAGAGACAGAGCATAAGCAGGGGAGGGACAGAGAGAGAGGGAGACACAGAATCCGAAGCACGCTCCAGGCTCCAAGCTGTCAGCACAGAGCCCGATGTGGGGCTCGAACCCACGAACTGTGAGATCATGACCTGAGCCGAAGTGAGACGCTTAACCAACTGAGCCACCCATGCGCCCCTAGACTAGTTGTCTTTAAAAATAAAACATTGTTGCATGGAAACCTGTTTGACAATAAATGTCATATTAAAAAAAATTTACAACAAATAAAAAAAATAAATAAAGTACTAAAAAAAAAATAAATAAAACATTGAGGGGTGCCTGGGTGGCTCAGTTGGTTGAGTGACTGACTCTTGATTTTGGCTCAGGTCATGATCCTAGGGTCGTGGGATTGAGGCCTGTGTCAGGCCCCACGCTGAGTGTGGCACCTGCTTGAGATTCTCTCTCTCCCTCTGCCCCTCTCCTCCATGCATGTGCATGTGCTCTCTCTCTCTCTCTCTCTCTCTCTCTCTCTCAAATAAAACTTAAAGTAATTCAAAATAAAACATTGAGAAGCACCATGAAGCAAACCACGTATTGTAGTTAAGTAATTTATAAAGTTAGTCATTGAAAGACAAAACAAATCAGCTTCAGACTCAATTCAATCAACATAATTTGCACAGACACTTGTCACTACCACAAAGCTACCATAACACATCCTGGTTATGTAACTTCTAAAATCTGAACAACACAGAGACAACTGTTTGTAGAATGCCAAAGCACAATCAGAGATACGATTGTGAAAGAGTTCTGTTCTTATTTACAATTCCTCGCTGCCTTCTAATGGGTGGTCTTAATATCTGAAGGGCCCCTCTTTAGCTGAGGGTCTAGATGTGAACATAGGATTTAAGAAGATGTTGGATTGGGTGGAAATAAATTGTTCTGGTGATAAATAGAAGCGAGATTTCGATGCCTGGGGAAAGATCCTGGAATGGGAAAGCCTAGGGCCAGCTGGGCTAAGAATTGGAGGGGGAAGGCAAACCTCCTAACTGGATGAAAAGTGTGGAGGTGGAAGAAACAAGTCATACGAGGATCTTTGAATTTGTGTGTGGAGAGCTAGGCCATGTAACCTTCTCTGATGCCCCTGAGAAATGGCTGTTAATGGGGGGATGAGATGAATGTTGTGGGTTGGGGGTTGAGGGAGTTTTGAGTGTTGATGTTGGGTGGTCAGCCCTATCTCCTCTTGGTCCAGAATCTATGAATGTCCTAACCACTAAATCTGTCTTGGATTGAAGCCATGAGTGAAGGGGACTGGGTCCACTCTCCATCAAGATGCACTCGGAAGCTAGACTGGGACAGAGCTTGCAGGTTAGGAAGGAGAGACAACAGCACACACAATCATAAAGATCTGAGAAAGGCTGGAGAGACGAGGGCAGAGCTGACAGCGGCATTTGTTAAGCATCTGATGGGTAAGGATACAAGGCAGGGGTGGCATTAGGTAAGCTGCTCAAGAATGCCTGGTTTCCAAGTGCAACACGCGTGACTGGAAAATGGGTTTCGTCTCCCAACAGCTCTATATCCACGTTAGGGTTTGTGCTTTGGTTCCTGGCAGTTCCAGTCTAGGGTTTCCCAACCTGGTGACTGTGGACACCCAGAAGACGGCAGGTAGCAGTTGCAAGGGATTTGAGAATCCTTTTATATTCTAAACATTGCCTGGAGATGGGATATCGCTAACACATATGTATCGTTACTTTTCCAGATGAACTTATATTAACCTCAGTCTAATCAAGAGACAGAAACTAAAGGGTAACGTAAAACAGGGGAAGTTTAATATAAGGAATTACTAAACCGTGATAGAAGGTTTAGTAAATATAAATATAAATATAAAGACGTAAAGAAAACTTTAAAAGTATCCTAGGGCTGGGGAAAAGTACCCATGGATGGATAGCTTGGAAAGAGGTGTTCCTTTCTCAAGCTGGGGTTTCGGTCTCGCTGGAGAAGGTGTGTTTACAACCCAGTGGAGGTCTGAGAGGATGGTTGTTTGCCAGGACCGAAGCTGATTCATAGTTGCTGGGCAAGCAGGAAGCAACCTCCTCCTTCAGCCTGGGCAAGCAGGCTTGTGGGTGGGCAGGTGAGGGGTGCATGCTGTGAACTGAATTTTATGTTCCTCTCAAGTGCATATGTCTAGGCCCAAATGTGATGGTATTTGGAGGTGAGGCCTTTGGAAGGAAATCAGGTCATCAGGGTGGAGCCCCGTGTCCCCACACGGATGGGACAAGAACAGGAAGACAGCTAGACCTTTCTCCCAATTTCTCTCCTGTCTACAAGAAGACTGGCCATCTATCAACTAGGAGGAAGTACTTTACCCAGAACTCGACCATGTGTGCACCCTCATCTCGGACTTCCAGGCTCCAGAGGTGTAAGAGACAAATGTTGTTTAAGCCACCCAATCTATGTATTCTGTTCTAGCAGCATGAACTGAGAGCTCTGTGTTATGTGTCAGGAGAGCCGTGGAGAACCATCCTCCAGGGCACAGGTGAGCTGGGGCTGGTGGGCGAATACATAGAGAAGCTGTACAAAGAGGGTGCATGGAGGGAGCTGGCTGTCCCTGTGGATGTGAAGCCTGGAGCACACCCACATTGGAGGACAATTCAAAGGTGGGCACAGGCCCAGGCTGGGGCTGAATAGCGGCTGAGACACTGTACTTCTGGGCATGAGGCTTGTGGCAGGGGCAGGGCACCACTAGACCGTCCCACACATGGCCCCGCTAACCAATCATGCAGCAGGAGCAAGAAAAAGCAAAACCCAGCACACCAAAACCAGGAAGAGAAGCTCCCCTCCTGCCGATGTCGTTCCAGCCATGCCCTCACTAACAAAGAGGGAGATGGTGCTCACTGTAAAGGAGAAATGCTTTAAGGGTTCAATCCATGTGTGTAGAGCAGCTGTGGAAGGAATTTGGAACTGAAGGCAATCCGTTGAAAACTGGCAGAGTGCTGCTGAAACTTCTGAAGCACGAATTTATTCCAAAGCTTCAGTGATTTCTCGTTGATTTTTTATCATTACGTACTTCTCAATTCACAGGTACAAAGAGGACAATGATTAGCATTGGGCGGGGGGGGGGGGTCCCTAAGATGTTTTGAGGGTAAACATGGGTCATTCTCCCTGACAAAGTGGGAATATGCTGTTCCAGCAAGCTGCCCCTCACCAATGCCCACCTGGTGGGTTGGCTCTACAACAGTGTTGACCCTGCCCAGCTGTCAGGTGTCTGTAAATCTTGTGCTGTTCGCTCCAATGTGTGAATCGTTTGCACGAATTGTGATGGAGACAACTGCGCCCCTTGCACCTTAATAAGGTTTCCTTTGAATTTCAGGAGATTTCATTTGCAAGCTGGTGGGATGGTCACACATACACATATATATACCTATACGTGCATGTATATATCGTGTACACATGCGCACAAACACACGCACAGTTTCTACTTTTATAACCAAGCTCACTGGTAACTAAGAAATTCAAGATTTCTGTGGGATCTGCACGATACAGAAGATTCTGTCGTTAGACTCGACTCACTCATAAACCCGTGTCTAACCATTACGGAGTCCCCAGCGCTGTGGCACCTGGTTTGCATCTGAGACCTCTGACCTGAATGGCATTTTCAGGAAGTAGGTGAGAGGAGAAGAGAGGAGGGAGAATCAAGAGCCAAAGTTAGTTTCATTTAACATGAAACAAGCAAGTCAGCTGACAGTGTGCTAGGTGAGCCCGTTCACTTTGCAGGTTGAAATTTTACCCTAAACTCCACTTTTCGGTTAAAGAAAAAAGAAGAAGAAAACTCTAGGATACAAATTGTGAAACTCGTAATGATAATGTGATACTTTAATTTGGTTAAAATGCCTGACAATATAAGTCAGTACGACTTTTGGCTGACACAAATGAGGAGTTATGCTTAAGTGCACAAAAGCTTTCCCATGAGCGACATGTTTTTGGTTTTAATAAGTCTCCATCTCTTTAAGTGGATTGCCGGTAAACTGTTTTGCTAGTTTAATGCTAGAAAACAAATGGGAACCTTGAGGTTTTTCCCCTAAAGATGCCTCTTTCTAATATCAAGATTGCTACCGCCATTTGGGGGATGGGAACATGGAGGCAAGAGAAGGCATTAACATATTTTGGGGTGGGGAAAGAACGGGAAATAACTTATCCTAAGGAAGAATATTTTTATTAGCTTGATGATGTATGCGGCTAAGCAACCCAACAAGCAGATCAGTTGTTCAGGTACACAAGTCACAAGAAATTATCCAGGCAAGTCCCTTCCTAGGGGTAAATGAGGACACTCAGCCCTGGAGATCCACAAAGGGACTTGCCTAAAAGCTAATAGCTGGTTGTTGGTAGAGCTATGTCTGGTGATCGATCTGCGAATTTGCATCTGCTGTTCATTTCACAAAAGTTCATTGAACTTTAGAGGAAACCTATATTTGAATGTGAAATATTTTGACGTGCCTAAGAGTTATAGATCCCGAAGGATTATTTCACATGTGGGGTCTCGGTTGTGAATGCTCCTTTCTCAAACTACAACCTCCTGACTGGCCTTCTTTCCCACTCTCCGAATCTACTCAGCTTGTTCCCTAACCAACCGCACCACAACACTAGACTCCATGGAGACCCACGTCCTCTTTCTTTGACCCTCCTGAGTCCAACCCAACCGCAGATCACCCTCCATCAACTTTCCCTCCATCTCCACCTGTCTATGAGGCACGGCTGTAAGAGGACCAATCAGTGTGAAGTCCCGGCCCAATGAAGATTCGGGTGCCACAATGCCATTACCTCTTCACGTTGCCTGTTGCTTCTCTGCTGAGGGAGCCTCTTCCGTGTTCTCTTCACAGTGGCGGTTTGAAGGGCCTCTGTCTTTAAGTTCTTTTCTTCCCTTATCCTCTCCCTCTTTCACATCTTCATTCCCCACTCTTTGTGTTTCATGCATTCTACCTTTCAGCATTTTTAGGCCTCCTGATTAGCAAATATCTCCCTTTACCTTGCTGTCTTCTCTCGCAATGATAGTCCTTGCCTACTTCTGTTTGTTATCAAATATGTGGAAGAGACTACCTTTGACTTACATTTATCACCCACTTCACTAGTGATCTGGTTTTGAAATCCCCTACCATGTAAGAACACTTCTCTCTCTTTCTCTCTGTATTCTTTTTTGGGGGCACTGAATTCTTCTTTGGGGGCACCCGGGTGGTTCAACTGGTGAGGTGTCTGACTCTTGATCTTGGCTCGGGTCATGATCTCACAGTTGATGAGTTCAAGCCCCACGTTGGGTTCCGTGCTGACAGTGTGGAGCCTGCTTGGGATTCTGTGTGTCCTTCTCTCTGCCCCTCCCCCACTTGTGCTTTCTTTCTCTCAAAATAAATAAATAGGAAACTTAAATGAAATAAAAAGAATACTTCTCTGAAGTTATATGTGAACCTAATTTTCTTCTCCCAATTTAAGACTTTTGATACTCTTGACTACCTCCTCCTTGAAGTGCGTGGTTTCAGGGACTTATGCATAGAATTTCCATTTCTGTGGCAAGATGGCTTTCTCTCTACCTCTTGGCTCTCTTCCCCTCAACTCTGATGGGAAATGCATCTTTGGAAAGATGGAGTAGAGAGATAGAGCCCACATTAGACTGTGTAGCCTGATGGTTTTAGAACAAGGCTAAAACTATGCTTCATGGGTGGGAACCTCAGCTCTCAAACTTAGCCACTCTGTGTCTCAATATCTACTCTAGAAAAAGAAAGTAAATCATCTATTTCATAGGGTTGTTATCAGGAACAAAGAAGTTAACATGTATAAAGTGCTTAGAATAGTTCGTGGCACAAATCTTAGCTATTTTTAGAAACGTTAATATAAGAAGAGAGAGTTTTCTTGTCATGTTTTGCTTTGTTGTTCCATTCAGTAAAATTCACCCTACCTGAGCATGACCCTACAGTAATGGTAAACACTTACTTTAGAGTCCTAAAGTTAATTCTTGACGACCTCATTGGGAGCTTCCAAAATGGATATGGGATGATGTGAGGTGAGGAAAGGTCTAGGAACAGAAACAGCAAAGGGGATTCCAGTGAGGGCTGGGTAGGAAGGAGCGTGGGTGGATTAGAGAAAGACAGAGAGAGAGAGAGAGAGAGAGAGACCTATATCCATATGAGGAGCATGACCCATCCTTCAGTCTCAAGAAATGTGAATGTATGCGTGTGTGTTTCTGCTTATAGACTCCACACACACAGCTTTCCCGATATGCTACTGTGATCAAAGTGGTGAGGTTATATTTTTTGTTGCTCCAATCTGAAACTCCAGACCTCTCCTCCAGGTAAAAGTTCTGTATCTCCAATAGTTTACCAGGCATCAAATTTTGGGTATCCAGCTCTCCACTGAGCATCATACATCTTCCCTTGGAGCCACCTCTGTCTAAAACTTTTTTATTCTATTGGAAATACCTTTCCTTCAATCACTCTGGCTTGAGATCTGTAGCAATTTCCAATTCTTCAGTCTTAAAATTCAAACTCTATTTGGTACGAGCTAAGTGAGTTGAAGGAGGCTATTTACATTTTCTGATCTTCATTTCCTTGTCTGCAAATTGCAGTTAATTTTGACTACCTCATGAGTGTTGTTGAAAAGAATAATGGCACTACCACTAGTAATAGTAATAATAATTATGGCTAACATTTATTGATCCCTTAGCATTTTCTCATTTGCCTCTCATAGTAACTCTTTGAAGCAGGTTGTATTATTATTAGGTCACAGAATGGAAAAATGAAGCCTACAGAGGCTCATGCATTGATTCCACAAATGTTTACTGAATGCGTAGTCTATACCGGACCCTTTCTAAGAGCTTGAGACCCATCGGGATATAAGACAGCATCTTTGGTCTTAAGGAGCTTATCTCCTAGTTGGGAATAACCAAGTCAACAAGTGAAACAAGTATAGACTGTGAAGAGTCCTGTGAAGTAAACGGTAGAGTCTTGTGAGACAGAGTAACAGGTGTATTGGCCTATTTGGGATAGAATAATTTTAAAAAGCTTCTCTTTAAGGTGCCATTTAAGCTGAGACATAGTGATGAGAAAGGATTCGACCAGGAAGGCCCTGAGGCGGAGTGCAGAGGCCTCAAAACAAGCAGGGGCTGGCATATTTGAGAGACTTAAAGACAAGCAGAGCCGGGGCTGGGGGAGCTGAGGGAAATGGAGTGGGAGAGGCCAAGGAGATTCCTGTGCACCATGGCAAGGAGTTTGGAGTTTATTCCAATCCGGTGAGAAGACCGAAGAGACTTGGGCAGTGCAAAGAGTGGTCCAAATTAAAATTGAAAATAGCTCTCTGGTTTCAGTATGGTGAATGCCTTGAAGGAATGCATGATGGAACCCTGGGAAACCAGAAGGGTGGCGACTGCAACAGTGAAGGCAGGAGATGGTGGGGACTTGGGTTTGGGAGTGAGTAGAGATGGAGAAAAGTGAATGGACAAGGGGCCTATTTGTGAGATAGAGTCTTTGCAACTTGCTGGTAGACGTGGAGGAAAGTGAGGTAAAGGGAGGACCCAAAGATAGGTTTCTAGCTGAAGCAACTAGGTGAATGTCAGGGCCAATAACTGAGCTAAGAGGACTGGAGTTGAGGCAGGGTTTGAGAAAAAGAAATGAGACGTGAAATCAAGAGTTACGTTTTGGCCATGTTAAAAAAAAAAAAAAAAAGATGAGCAGGCATCCAAACGAAGAGAGGTCAATTAGACATTAGGATACATGCATCGGAAGTCTGGCTAGAGATAAAAATATAGGATTATCTGCGTATGTGTGGTAGTTTCAGCCATTGGCCTAAAGGAGAAAATACACTTAAAGAGAAGGCAGGTCATAAGCATAGAGGACCCCTAACATTTATACTTTATAGGTCAGGCAGAAGAGGAGAATCCAGAGATGTGAGAAAAGAAACCTGTCCCAAGTCACCCAGTTAGTAAGGAGCCGAGTGATGATTACTGACGCAGGATTTGCGAAGGGTCCTGCAGAGTCTGGCACGTGGGAAGCCCCCTTCCTGAAGGTCGGACTACCACGGAAGCTTCTTCCACTTCAGAACTCCAGTCTAGCACTCATGGCCAACTACAGCTGACTCATGCCTCCTTCTTCAACCCTTTTCTGGCACCGCAGATGTTCCTAAATATTCGTTGACTGAGAAGCACTCTACAATTTACAAAGTACCTGTAGGTACTCTTCTAGGTACCAGTAACCACCACCACAATAACATTCATTCGTTCAACAAATATTGGGCGCTTGCTGTGGGTCACGTCTTGTTCAGCCCCCTGCAGGGACTCCGGAGAACAGAACAGGTGAAGTCCCTGCTTTTGTCGAGTTTCCTTTGGGGAGGCAGATCTTTCTACTCATTTTCTCATGGGCCCTCTCATGGGTCATGTCCATTTCCACCTCCAAAAATGCTCATTCTTCCTCCTTAACCTCTTTCCTCTCCTTTACTTTTCAAATCCTTTTCAAGTCCTTTATTTCCATAGAAGCCAAACAGTGTAGAAACAGCAGCTGTTACGTTGCCCTATGTGAGCTGCCGATGGAACTAGACGTAAGCATCACCTTCTCACCTCCACCCGCTCCCCCCGAGATACACATATACTTGCAGACATCCTGCTCCAAGCAGAGACATCTACATAGAAGCCCCTGTAGGGACCATCAGATGTCCATAGGTAAACTGATACAAAGAGACAAACTTAGAGGGACAGACCTTCAGCAGAGGAAGAAGGAAAACATGAGCCTTGGCAGGTGAAACAGAAGAGGGAATTTAGGAGAAAATGGGTGTTGCAGAGTAAATGAATAATGGTAAAGGGGAGGGGAAATGAGTGACCAGAAAAACAACTTCAGGCTCCCCCAGACAGATGCCAACCCCAGAAGGTCCACGAATGAGCTTTTGGTGCTATTCTGTGCTCCCATGCCTAGCTCATTACCTATTGCCAAGACCCAGAGGTGGTGAGAGCCATGGCTGGGAGCTTTTCTCAGGAGCCCAGGCTTAGAGTAAGACTCTTGCAAAGAAGGTCAGTTCTTCATCTCCAGCAAGTGCAGGCTATATTAGGGAAGTTTCCCTGGGTGTTAACCTATTTAACACTAAAGCCTTCTCAACCATGTAGATTAGTCTAATGCTCTCCGATGGGGCTCACAGATAATTCTCTCGTATGCTTACCTACAGCTAACAAACAAAAAGCTTCCTTTAGCACAACTGACATGGTCAAATAATGAATTATGATTTCATACACGTGCAAAGAATCGTCTATATGAAAGAGTCATGAGACACTGGTTACTTTCCTTATATTCCAGCAGATGGAGCTACAGCCTGGAGGGGCTCAATATGCTCCCACGGCTCACGCCCACCCCTCAAAAAACCAAAAAACAAAAACAAAAAAACCCAATAACCAGAAGACCTACGGGGAAAGAGCAGGGGAATTGCAAAAAAAATATAAGAATGGCGTATTTGGCATAGAATTATCCTGTGGTTGTGCAAATACCTGTACCAGCGGTTAATTCATAGTAGACGCTCAATAAATAATGAATGCATACATGTGACTTAATCTGGTGACCAGACAGTACCTTGAGCATTCTTAGAGTGGCAGTTTTCTCCTCTTCATTTGACTCTCTTTTTCTCTCCCAGCTCTTTTACTATTTACATACGCATGCCCTTTGGACACCCAGTTCCCATCAAAATGTCATGGAGAAATTCTGTGAAACTTGACTGCAGGGTCAAACCCATGTCACAGGGAGGTGCTGGGAGAGGCATGTGCTAAAAATAGCCCAGCTGCGGTTCCCACCTGTTTCTCATGCTGTAACACTGCGCTCTAGGCGGTATTTCATGAATTGCGTTTCCCCAGCCATCTACTCCAGTATCATCTGAGTTGTTTGTCCACAGTTCCAATTCCCGAGCCACACCCCACAGAATCTGATTGCTTCGGGGAGGGGGGGGGCGTGGGGGGGGGCGGTGCGGGTACCTGGCGTGGTTCCTTTTCACAACTAAGCTTAAGAATCTCTTTTAGAGGCGCCTGGGCGGCTCAGTCGGCTAAGTGTCCAACTTCGGCCCAGGTCATGATCTCACAGTCCGTGAGTTCGAGCCCCGCATCGGGCTCTGTGCTGACAGCTCAGAGCCTGGAGCCTGCTTCAGATTCTGTGCCTCCCTCTCTCTCTCTCTCTCTCTGCCCCGCCCCCGCTCGCAGTCTGTCTCTCCGGAGAACATAAATAAACATTAAAAAACAAAAACAAAAAAAGAAACAAACAACGACGAATCTCTCTTCTAGACCAAAGTGAGCCAGCAATCCTTTCTCCCCAATCCTGAAATCCAGAAAGTACTGAAAACTTTGAAAACTGTAAGTTTTTCATAACTCATTTGGGGCGCAAACTATGACCCACGAAGTACCATGAAGGGTATGTGTGAGCCTTTTTTATTGTAGGTAATGTGAACATTGACACAGTTTGCTGCAGAAAATGTTTATTAAATGTGTTTGATTAGAAGGTGCTACCCAAGCCCCACAAGGAAATGTTATGGGAAATCTGGCATATGCTCTGAATTGCCTTTCTGAAGTGCAAACACATTTTGAATTCGGAAACACATATGGCCTCAAGGGTTTCAGATAAAAGGCGCCTGAGTTGTGTTCTCACGTCCCAGTCCCGTCCGTAGGCAGTGTCTGACGCACTTGTATTTGGGTCTGACAAAGATAAGAAAGCTTAATAGAGAGATGGCTGGATACGGAGCCAGGAGACTTCCTTTCTGGGCCTGCATTCTGTCTCCTGAAAATGAGAAAAGGATGATATTTAAGGCCTTCTGACTCTAAAATAGTGATTTGCACACCTTCTTTCTCTCTCAAACATGGAGGCTGAGGCATTACTGCCACAGAGATTAGCTGGAGGCCTTATTATTTTTACTGAGGAAATCTAAAAAGGCAAACACCTTTGTCTTTTGGGCTTGAAGACAGATTCTTGAATTCTGACCTTTCTCTCAGAGGTGTGAAAAGGCATTGATCCAAATTCTATAGATATTTTGATAGATTACTGCACTCAGCAAAACTGCTAGGAAACTACCGGAAGGCAGATACAGTCATGAACTCCAGAGAGTACTATGGAACATAATGGAAGAAAGTATGACTTATGTCAGTTAGAGGTGGAGGAAACAGATACAGGGTAAGAGATCTGACAAAGCCTCCATTACCAGCTGCCCTCAGAGTGTATTTCACCCAAAGGGCATCAAGTGGCCTTTTAAGCAGAATCCTAGTGACCCCTAAACCCACATGAGGAGGGTTTCTCTAGCCCTCTGCATAGGAATGATGTTTAAATGATCGTCCAAAGACCCTGTGAAAGCCTGAAGCAAGATTTAGAAAAATCTTTGGGGAAACTCCTATAACACACAACACAGTGAAGTAACATACTCTGTTCCATCAGAAACCATGTGTCCGGGGCTGAACTGAAGTCCTCAGAACGTGAACTTATTTGGAGACAGGGTCTTCGCAGTGGCAATGGAGCTAAAGTGAGGTCTTTAACCTCATTGTTGGACGACTGACGTCCTCGTAAGAAAGGGAAATCTGTACGCACATGTGCAGGGAGAACATCACGAGAACAAGAAGGTGGCCAAGGAGTGAGGCCCAGTGAAATAATGCATAATGTTTAGTCCAATGGCAGAGGGAGGCACCTGTAACTGGTGTGTGCATCGTAGGGCTCAGTTCATCCCTGGCTTGGTGTATGCCCCGTCCTTTGTTTTCCATTCGTTTCATTTTCTAGTTTTGCCTTCTAGTTTTATCTTACGGTACTCGATATATGTTTATAAGCTGCCTGAAAACTCTTTTTAAAGGTAAATATGATATAAATTGGGGCGCCTGGGTGGCTCAGTCAGTTGAGCGTCTGACTTCGGTTCAGGTCGTGATCTCATGGTTCATGAGTTCAAGCCCAATGTCCTGGAGCCCGCTTTGGATCCTCCTCCGTGCCCCTCTCTCTCTGCCCTTCCCTGCTTGCTCTCTGTCTCAAAAATAAATTAACTTTAAAAAAAAAGATGCAAATTGGTAAGTAGATGTTGTCTAGCCTGAGCACATTTAGCTCAAACATGGTTGGCATGAAACAATTCACCTGCAAAACACAGCTGCCCTGTAACTACTGGGAAGGCACTGGGAGAGATGGCAAGGCTGGGTTTCACACAGGAAATGATTTCTGCACTCTGGGAAAGAATTCTTTAGACAATATGCCATCTTCAAGTGGTGCTTGAGTCACCAAAAAGTCAAGGCTGTCTTCAACTCTCCATGATACAGAGCAGCGAGAGAAGGAAAATATTTCTAGATGAAGCAATTTTATGACGTATATACATAAATACACAACTCGAGCAAAAAGAATGACCATCTACTGAGCGTTTGATGCATAGCAGGCTCTGTGCTAGACGCTTGTTATACTTAAAACCAAAAAATGATACGTAGCTCAGAGAGGTAAAAATAACTTAAGAGCGGGCAATTAGTAAAGAGTTGAGCAGAGATTTGATAGAGAGAAATCTGACTCTTACCTCCACAGTGCTTACCTCCCTCCTAATTGCCGTCTTCTTCTTCTTCTTCTTCTTCTTCTTCTTCTTCTTCTTTTAATGTTTATTTATTTTTGAGAGAGAGAGAGACAGAGCGTGAGCGGGGGTGGGAGGCAGGAAGCAGAGAGAGAGGGAGACACAGAATCTGAAGCAGGTTCTAGGCTCCCAGCTGTCAGCACAGAGCCCAATGTGGGGCTTGAACTGGTAAACCGTGTTATCGTGACCTGAGGCCAAGTCAGACACTCAACCAACTGAGCCACCCAGGCGTCCCCCTCCCAATTGCCTTCTTAAAGTTCATACACAGTTTGCCTCTCTTCCATGTAAACAGAATCATCAATACCTGCAGAATATAGTTGATGAAGAGACTTACCTGAAATTGAACATGTATAAGTTTTAGACCAAGGGAAAAAAAAAATCTGCCTTTAATATAAATGCACATTAACAAATATGTAAAGGAATGACTATGTATTTTTAGATCAATGTGGCTTATAAAACATGTGGGCAGAAAAGGATTAGGGAACATATTTGGAGTCAAAACAATGAAAATAGGGTAACTTGAGACTCTGGCTTTCATCCATTCCTTAGTGATTGGAAGGGGTTGGAATTTAGTCATCAGAACCATTCTCTGGATTAACGGTAGATGTTATATCCTAATCCTTGGAGGGTGGGCTGTGGCAGAAATTACCACTTGTCTCTCCCACCCCACCCCAGGCATTGTCTCCCATTTAAAAGTGTGCATGGTCACCCAGGTCAGGCGTGTGTTTTGCAGCCTTGCTTACAGACAGGTGTAGCTATGGGCATGGGCCAGGTGACTGTGTGCACAGAGGTGCTATGTGTCTCTGCTCACCATGGTGAGCCTCCCATGCTCTGTGAGCTCAAAAGAAGGATCCTTCGGCTCGGAATCAGGTGTGGTGGAGGGATCCAAAGCAACAACGGTAGACATTCAGCTGGAAACCAGTTACTGGGGATGAAAGAACAACAAAAAGGAGCCTCGGGATTGTGGATCTCCCTCCCCAGCCTGGACGGACAACCTGCTCTTTTATATTGGAGACACAGAAAAAGTCTCTGTTTCTAAAGCACTGTTCTCCTGTCTCGTTGTGACTGCAGCCAAGCCAATATTCTAACCAACAAGCTATATTTTAACTAATAGTTAAACAGAACGCGTCATCCCCCAAATCTTCTGAATGTGAGTGTATGTGCGAATTCCCTCTATGGAATTACCTACTTTATTTCAGTATACCTTTTGTGCCCCAGTGGCCTCCAACAATGAGAGATCTTTAAATATCTGGGGTATGTCGTTTCCTTGGTTCCTGAACTCTCTTCAGGAGAAGTCCACCAAAGGGATCCTGGCTTTTCAAGTTCTCTTAGGAGCATATGAAACTGTGGAAACTCTGGCTCATTTCTTTTCAGCACAGCATAGCAGCAATTGTGAAAGTGAGGACAGCGTGAGGACGAACTGGTATTTATTAGTGATTTCGCTCAAACCCAAACAGTCCAAAAAGTGACTGGAAATTTCTGCCACGACCTGACCTATCTGAGCCCTTTGAAACTTGGGCAGGGTGTTGGATCAGGGTTTTCTCAGACCTGCCTGAGGTTTCTAAGAGATAGTACCACTGGCAGCTTCCGGAAGAGATGGGGGCAGGGGGTGTAATAACCAGAATTCCCCTATGGTCCCCTTTTCTAAAATAAGGTTTAGAGAAGATGTGGGAGGAGTCCCCCTAAACCACTAAGAAGTCTCAGTTGTGACACTGATGATTTATTGATGAGCACATGGGGTCAATGACTTCAGGCTGTATAATCCATTTCAATGAAGAGAAAAAGTGAAAGGGCACTTACCCTATTTTTATAGATATTCGAACAGGCTCTCGCCCTCAGCAAAACCACCAAAAACCTCAGCAAAGTTATTACAGAGTTATACTGTAATAGAGTTAACTCAGAAAGTTAATATACAGAATTAATATACAGTTATGTATACAGAGTTATATACACATATATATATATACACACATATTGTGTGTATATATATATAGTATATATCTAGTACACATATATACTATATATATGTACAAAGTTAGTATACAGAGTTAATATACAGAGCTAACTCAGAAAGCTGAGTTAGTTGGTAGGGTCAGGAATTGCATATAAGGCTCTTGGGCTCTGTGTCTTTTCTTCATAGATGCCCGAACAGAGCATGAGGGCCCATCCTAACATGAGAGGCATGCGTTAAAGTGGGTGGGATGGGGGAGGTGGGGAGAACACCTGGGCCTGTTAGCTAGTGCCCAAAAGGTGGTGGGCCTGCTCTTGGTAAAACACCCTCTTCCCCCCTCCCCAACTCCCGGAAGCAGGTATCTGAGTTATGGTTTTTTCCTTTTGCATAAGGGAAGAAAAAAAGTGACAAGAAGGGGAAAATGCTGGGAGAAAAGGTCTGTGACAATGATTGGGAGGGAGTTATATTGTAAGGAGAGAGAAGAATATACATCCCATTCTTCTTCTTGCCTGATATAAGAAGTCTGTTCATCAAATTGATAAAATACAGGGCCCCTATGGGTGAGTAGTCAATAATGTCACCACATCACATATTATCCCGGGGCAAATTGTAGGTGAAGAAAATTAAACAGATATGGTCCCCACCTTAGAAAATAAAGTCCTAGGGGTGCCTAGGTGGCTCAGTCGGTTAAGCATCTGAATTCGGCTCAGGCCATGATCTCTCGGTCTGTGGGTTCAAGCCCCATGTCGGGCTCTGTGCTGACAGCCCGGAGCCTGGAGCCCGCTTGGGCTTCTGTGTCTCCCACTCTCTCTGCCCCTCCCCCACTTGTGCTCTGTCTCTCAAAAATAAATAAATGTTTAAAAGAAAAGAAAACAAAAGAAAATCCTAGGCAGATAACAGTGACCTAGGTTAAGGAAAGCTCTAATGCTGTAAGCTATAAAGTTGATTTTTAGACTACCGTTGACTGGACCAATGCAAATAAAATATCCTGAATAGTAAAAAATCCTTGCATAACTTCTGACTTCCCCAAAACTTGACTACTAATAGCCTAGTGTTGACCAGAAGCCTTGCCAAAACATAAACAGTCAGTTAACACGTGTTTTGTATGTTATAAGTATTATATACCATATTCTTAACAATTAAATAAGCTGGAGAAAAGAAAATGTTGTTTTAAAAAAACCCATAAATTGGGGGGGTGGGGGCCTGTGTGGCTTAGTGGGTTAAGCTACCGACTTCGGCTCAGGTCATGATCTCGCAGTCTGTAAGTTGGAGCCCAGCGTCAGTCTCTGTGCTGACAGCTCAGAGCCTGGAGCCTGCTTTGGATTCTGTGTCTACCTCTCTCTCTGCTCCTCCCCCACCCCCTCCCCGCATGCGTGCGCGCTCTCTCTCTCTCAAAAATGAATAAACATTAAAAAAATAAAAACATAAAAATCATAAGGGAGAGAAAATTCATTTACAGTACCGTGTTGTAGTTACGGGGAAAAAATCCACGTATCTGTGGACCCGCGTAGTTCAAACCCATGTTGTTCAAGGGGCAGATGTATAGTATTATTTTCAACATTCTTGCCATGTTGTCACCCCAGACAAATTTCTGTTGCCTGGGATGAGTATTGAGTTCAAGCTACAATTCAGAAATATATGGATTAACAAATTTTCTCTAGAAGCATAAACAAGTTTATGCAAGAAGAGGTCCATTTTAATAAAGCGAATAGGCATCCTGTGTAGACGTATCCTCTACAGATCTTTATTTTTATTTTTTTGGTGAAGTGTTACTGGTAGAAAAATGGTTACTCTGGAATAAATCCCTGGGAGCAAGTTCCCCATGGGGTTTCAAGCCAAAAGTCCCTTCTTCACTTGTGGCACAAGAAAAACATTCCCTCAAAATGCCTGAAGTCCTTGGTTTATTGGCACGAGGCAATGACGATATGAATAGGTCTCTAGACTGAGGTTGATACACAGCCTGGCTGGCCAGCTCCGTTTTCAAGCACAACAAGGTCTTCTCATTCTCAGATTAAACACTAAGGAAGTGCCCAGGGCCAGAATTATTTGAATTAAGGGCAGTGTTGGTGTCTTTGCTGAGCTCATGACTTACGTTCATGCAACCAAACTCTGAAACACAGCAATCAAAAACTGAGAAGCTAAAATAGGAAAGGTTGAATGATATGGAAACCCAGCCAGGCCTTGAGCAAAACAGTGCTTGGAAACAGATGGCATAAAAGATTAAAAATATCTGGCACAAACTGGATTAATTAAGAATGGCAGGGGCCAGCTGAGGGAGGAATATGTGGGCAGATAGGGATTTAAGCTTAGTTTATAAAACTAAGGAAGCCCAAGTGATTTCGGTGTATATATACATGAGCCCTACCTTAGAAATATATTCTGTAGCCTACATGCTCATTTCTGGGTATTAACACCTCACCAGGAATATTTGTGAAGGTAAATAGAGTGGAGTATTCCTTGTGTTTAACTTCATTATGGTCTTTACTATGACTTTCCTAAAAAGAAAATAAAGGTGTGTAACATAAAATTGCCATCTACACTTAACTGCGACTGAAGAGCTTTCAAGTACATTTATAGGCTTTGCTTTGTCATCTCATATACTTTTAACAGCGCATTGATTATTACCTAAAGAGTTGTCAATATTCTTTTGCATCTTTAAAAAAAAAATCTCTTCAACCTACAGAACCAAGAAGAATGTATAGTAGAGAAAGAAAGCCCTCAAAATTTAAGACATTATAAAACAATAGGGTTATATTTGCCAGAAGCCTTTTTCTATGACACTGTTGACTTGCATTTTTTGAATTGTAAATACTGACCCCGGGCAAGAATAGGCACCAGATAGATGTCACTGTTTTTGTGCTTGACAGAAGGAGATACAAGAGAACCTGGAGTTTTTTGTAAAACAAAGAGAAGAAATAAGCTATTTTAGGCCCAACCTGTTCAATTTAATATCCTAATATATTTTCTTTAATATTATTTATTAAAATTCTAAATAATCAGTTGCATAGGAAATTCTAAGAGGGGCCATGGGGTCTGGTTCTGTCATGGAATCAACACGATGAAGTCCTGGTCACCAGAGTTAGTCACCTGGTCACCAGAGTCCTGGTCACCTTTATGAACTTCTGGTTACTTTTCTGTAAAAAAAAGTTTTGTGTTTTTTTTGAGGCTTAAATTAAATGATATTTATGAAAGCACATTGGAACTGTAAATCATTATACAAATGAAATGTATTATTTTGTAGAGTTGTTATTCTTTGCTCACAGAATCATGGCGTAGTTATCTAGAGACCCAATTGGATTTTCTGTTCTACTAAAAACAAAGGAAAAGGCAACAACAACGAACTTGGAATCTTCTCATTGATGTACAAAGAGTCCTGCTCTTTGTCAAACGATTAAACCTTGTCTAGCAATTATCTCTCTTTTTCCCTTTTCCTGAAAGGCAAGATTTTGTGCAAAGTCGTCTGCTGACAGTTTCCTGTCTTTGCTACTAACTACTGCTACTGAAATTTGATTGAGCCTTGATCCATGAAAATAATCCTTTCCTGCAAAAAAGACACCATAAAGTTTGTCTATAAAATAAACATCCTTTAGATAATAAAAGGGAACATTCACATCCTTACACTTCTTTGAACAGAGAACATCTAAATGCTTCAAATCAAATGTATAAAACACAAAGAGAGAATGGTATAAAATATTTGGACTATCTCTGATTGACAAGGGATTAAGTTAATTTATACAAGATCCCTTTAAGTTAAAAGGAGACAATTCTAAAATAAAAGTGGTCAAATGACACAATCAGGCAATTCGTAGAAGCGAAAATGCAAATGATTAATAAACATACGATTTTAAAAAAGATCAGGGAAGTGTATTCACCTCTGATGAATAGTTTGCAATGAAAAAGACTGATAACACGCACTGCTCATAAAAATACAGAAAAATAAGCGTACTCATATATTACTAGCTGGTCGTACAAATTACTGTACTCTTTTTGGAAAGAATCTATGGATCATTGCAATGCTAAATAGTAGTGTCACAAAAGATTGTTGCCCATCTTTACTCACTATTCTAGGCGACATATATTTATTCCTATGCCAGGAATGCAGAAGTAATAAGATAGAAATAAATCTCCGCTTTCATGGGGTTCATAGTTTATTGGGAAAGAGGCAGACAGGAGGCATAATAAATAAGTAAATTGCATCGTATATAAGGAAATGATATGTGCAATGGAAAAAACCCAGCAGAGTTAAGGAAAATCCACAATATTGAGATGGGAATGTGGCCATTCAGATGTTTACAGGGGAAGAAAGTTCCAGGAAAGAGCCAGTGTAAATATAAATACATACGAATAGATTTTTTTTAAAAAGTGGTTGAATGCAAATATAAAAAGGCAAACTTGTAAAATTGTATTACTAGGGCTGGAGGGTAGAGAGATAAGAGAAATGTTGTTTATGGGTACCAACTTGCAAGTTACAGTTAAATAAGTCCTGGAGATCTAATGCACAGTGTAGTAATTATAGATGATATTATGTTACAAACATTGAACTTGCTAAGAGACTAGATCTTAATTATTCTCACCACAAAAAAGAAATGATAATTATATGATGTGATAGAGGTGTTAGCTAATGCATCAGTGACAATCATACTGTAACATACGCATGTATCAGATCAACATGTTGTGCATCTTAAGAATACACCATATGTCAAATATAATTCAATTAAAACAGAAGTTGAGGGGCGCCTGGGTGGCTCAGTCGGTTGAGCGTCCGACTTTGGCTCAGGTCGTGATCTCCCGGTTTGTGAGTTCGAGCCCCGCGTCGGGCTCTGTGCTGATGGCTCAGAGCCTGGAGCTTGCTTCGGATTCTGTGTCTCCCTCTCTCTCTGCCCCTCCCCTGCTCATGTTCTGTCTCTCTCTGTCTCAAAAATAAATAAAAAATTAAAAAAATTTAAAAAAAAGAAGTTGATAAAAGAAGAGTGGATAGAGAATGAGCTTTTCTCTTCCAAGGTTTATAGTTTCCTTTTTGCTGATTTTCTTTATTCACATATTCAATTAATAGGACCTATGCCCATAATGTCTGGGAGGGTGTATTGACCTGTCAGCTTTCAGAAAGATAGAGTTACTTTTGCTCTATCACGCATGTTTACAGAGTCCAGAGATTTGGGCAAATGATTTATTTATTTATTTTTTCCAAAAAAAGTCACCCATCAGTCCAAACAGAACCTCCTGGAATGACAACAGTTTGAATAGTTTTCGTGAATCCTTTTCTCTGGTCTCCCTCCCTTGTCTCCTTGCTTTTTTCCCCCTCCTCTGCCTGCCTTCAGAGTCCTTTCTGGGAAGCTGTGGATGGAGCCTGGAGAGTTTGCCTACTCCTGGAGAAAGCTTTGAGTCCCTCATATTATTCAGTGAGGACCACTTACTTACCAGGCAAGGCCAACAAACTTATCTCTTGCTAACGTGACCTTTATTCATTGCGCTGATGTTGTTCCATTCGTTTTTCTAACCAAACCGCTGTCCTTTAGTCTGTCTAATCAGAGGCCTCTCTCATAATATAGTGGCAATGTATTCCTTTCACAAGTTCTTCTGACAATTTCTCATACTTCGCAAGTTTTCTTCATAATTTTTTTGAGGTCGAACCTACTTTTAAGTGTAGAATTGGATGGGTTTTCAACCATGGAGGCATCCATTTGTCTATCCCTCTGAATAATATAGAGATTTCCAGCATCCCAGAAGCCTCTCTTATATATCCTTCCAGTCTATTCTGAATTCTATCACCACAGATTAATGTGGACTGTTCTTGGACTTGATATAAATGGAATCATTTTGTCGATATTCTCTTGTGTCTGGTTTCTTTTAGTCGGCATTATGTGCACGAGATACATTGATGTGGTACTATAGATAGCAATAGAGATTTCTTTTTTTGTTATTGTGCAGTATTCTATTGTACAAATACAATAGAATATAATATACATAGCATAAAGTATTTCTTTTTTCTATTATTGGTATACATTCAGGTGGGTTTCAGTTTTTGACAGTTGTATATAAGATGTTCTTGCATGTATCTTTTTGTGCATATAAATGCCTTGTACATATAAATATTCTTGCACATGTTCTTTTGTGAATATGTGCCTTTTTCCTTTTAGGCAGGCAAGCTGTATACTTTTTCTATAAAGGGTCAGATTGTACATACTTTAGGATTTGCAGGTCATAGGGTCTTTGTCACAATTATTCAATTATGCCATTACAGTACAAAACAGCCCCACATACTACATAAACAAATAGACGTGGCCATATTTCAATAAAACTTGATTTATAAAGACCATATTTGGCCTGTAGACCATAGTCAGTTGAGCCTTGCTCTGCTCTTAGGTATATACCTAGGACGGGAAATGCTAGGTGTTAGGATAATCGTATGTTAATTATGTTTTACCAGTTTCCAGAGTGGTCCTACCAATGTATATACCCACCAGCAATGGATGAGAATTCCACACCTTCACCAACATTTCCCAAGTCATTTTTAAATTTCGGAACACATTGTATTTATTCTCATCTGTGCATTGGTATCATTACAGATAAAATACTAAGCTATAACCTAGTCTTTTCTAAGAAGTCACTGTAGCAACTACTTACCATTAATTCTCCTAATCCTTGCAAAGAAATATTAAGGATCCCTCATTTTGTGCTTTTCTGTCCTTTTAATTAGATGAGGGAGAAGAACATTATATTGGCAGTTGGAAGACCTAGGCTGAGTTGCTCTGTGGCTTAACAGAGTCACTGTGCCTCGTTTTCCCAATCCCTAAAATGGGGCTAATAACTGCCTTGGCTACTTCTCTGGATTTTTATAATGACTAATAAAACAATAGGTATACAAAATTAATAACAGGAAAATGATTATAGTATAGTAGGTGAAAAACAAGTGTATTATGAAACAGCGTAGCTAGCATGATCCCAACTAGAGGGGGGAGGGTGGTAAGGTGTGCTAATAAGTATAAAAAAAAATGCTAGAAGAATATTTCCCAAAATGATTAGAGTGACAGTTTTGGGAAAATGATCCATGTTGGTAATTTTATTTCCCTCTTTCTGTTTTTTTAATAATTTCCAAATTTTACAAGGAAACATGAATTACCTACATAATCAGAAGACAAAAGTTAATGCTTAAAAGTATGCAGGATGGACAAGAAGGCTGTCTCTGCTTCCCCTTGCAGGGTCACCTCACTCCTACTGCTTCTGTGTCTGAATTCTTGCTTGAAAAAATAGGAACGTCAACCTAACAACAGCATATTTAAAAGTAAGGAGTTATAATGAGGAACATGAATAAGCAGTGAGAGACCTCTGTTTCCAGCTAGGTAAAATGTGATGTTAACTGTTTTCTCTTAACACTTAGGGGCCCTTGAGATATTACTATATCGTGTCCGGGCTCAGCCGTGAAAATAAATGGAGAAAAGAGATAGCAAAATTGCCTGGAAGGTATATGGGAAATCACTGTAAATTCGTCTTAATTTTGTTTTAAGCCTAAAATTGTTCTCTTTAAAAAATTTGTTTTAAAGAAGTAGAGGACCAGTTAGAGAGGGAGGGAGCCAAACCATAAGAGATTCTTAAAAACTGAGAACAATCTGAGGGTTGATGGGGGATGGGAGGGAGGGGAGGGTGGGGATGGGCATTGAGGAGGGCACCCGTTGGGATGAGCACTGGGTGTTGTATGGAAACCAATTTGACAATAAATTTCATGTTAAAAAAAAAAAAGAAAAGAGGTAGAGGACAAAAGCAGTTTGCTTTGTTGGGGATCGGGCATCCATCCCGTTACCCACCCTCAGCATAGCCCAGCTCACGTTGGACATGGGCATGAACTTTGAGGGGGAGTGTCAGTACATGGAAGAGTGTGGCTTTCTCCACGGAGTGACTGATACCTCTCCAATATCTAAAATTTGCAAAACGAAAGGGCTACGTTTCTCTTTCAGGCCACGCCAAAAATGAGAGACACGCATGAAGTATATTTTCCAAAATACAAATCCCTGCCTCTTTTTTTATTTTTTTATTTTTTTTATTTCAGCGAATACCAGCTGTTGCACGGAGAAGTGTTGGCTAAGGTCCAGAGAGCAGCACAGAACTGAAATGAGGGCCCAAGAGCAGTGCTTCTAAGGAACATCCGTTCCGGCAGGCACTGCACACACAGCACAGGGAATTCAGCCCGTAAGCACGGGTGTCACATTTAGCTGATGGCTTTGGCTACTGACGCCCTGGATCGCAGGAAGGAAGAGGAGTGACTGTGGCATTCACGGAAGGACCGGCTTGTCCTAGCACCCGCACAGAAGTTGAATTCTTAGACGGCTGACCTCGGAGTTGTGTGGTGAAGGAGGGGATTTCCACTTTCAAAAATAGTATGACTTCAGTTAGGTGTGAGATTGCATTTTTGGGAAGTTTGTTACATTTAGAAGCTTCTTTTCACCCTCGTGGCTTTTCAAGTCCATGTTTTTTTTCACTTTTCAACATGGCACAGTGCTCAATTTTTACGGCCTCATTTACCCTGGGCTTCCATTGAGAATCAAGATGTTTCCTTAAAATGTATGACACCACTATTGCTTTGATGAAAATATATTTTAATCAAAATGTTGAAAGCCATGAAACGATAAGGAGCTTTTTTCTTCTTCTTCTTCTCCTTTTCTTTCTTCTTCTTCTTTAAGTTTCTCTGTACTTTTCAAACCTATATTGTGGTTTTCACCAAGAAGATGTCCCAGATCTGGGCAGTGGTTTCTCGGGGGGGGGGGGGGCTCTCACTTGTGGAGCTGTGCTTTGGTTGCACTTTTCTGGGAGCCCCGAAGGCTCGGTCTGGAACCCGCAAGCCACAGGAATCTCTATGTAACCTAGAATATCACTTACATGTAACGCAAAAGTAGAGTCAAGAAAAAATGAATTCTATCACCAGCGTTTTTGCTTAAAAACTAAAGACAAACATTATTTTTAAAAAAGCAAATCCAAAAATATCCCTTTAAAATGCCATAGCCCCGGAAGGAAAGTTTGGATTTCAAAGATGGGCTTTTGGGGAAGGCTCAGATGATAGCTAAGGCATGATTCAGCAGGGGTTCTTTGGTGCACTCTGGTTACCCAGCAAGGTGAGGGGTAGAGACATTATGTGTGGCTGTGGATTTGACTTTGGATTTGGGGAAGCACATGGTCTGCTCAGTCCAGTTTCCACTGATTTTGCTATCTTCCCTGCACATGACTCTCTGTGTAACTGTAAAGTGCTTTGCCCCCCAGCAGCCCCAGCGTGGAGCTGATGGGACAAGAGCAGGACAAGGAGGGGAAAGTTCTTTCTTGCTGTGCCCGAAACAATTCAGAGAAGCTGATTCTTCCCACTCACCTCTTGCCCCTGCCTTGGAGCGATGATGCCAAATCGCTGGTTGATGGTTAGAGTTTGCCATCAAATATTTTGAAACATCTACTTTACCTGACCGCCATCAGCTTGAAACAGCCAGTTCCTTCTGTTTTGATGTGGTCCTCACTCCCTTAACCACATTTTTATAGAATGTTTTATAACAAGTCTTCTTGTTCTTTTTTTCCCAACTTACTAATCGTTTGTGGAACAAGCGTGAACATTCTCAGCAAGCAGCCCTACTGAGCAAATCTCAGACTGTTCCCCTCACCCACCCCACGATGGACTTTGGGAACCATGGGTAGTGAGGCAGCAAAGCCAATCTCTAACAAGTTGGGCCATTTGGGGCTACTCTTAGGCGCTGATGCCTTTACCCGGAGGAAATTTTCCTTACATCTATCCTGTTTTCTTTCCAAGGTGTGTTCCAAGAGGTTGACAGCTAATCTATTAATGAGCTTCTGGGAGTTAAGAGAAAGGGAATTCCGGGTGCTTGGGTGGCTCATTTGGTTCAGCATCAGACTCTTGATTTTGGCTAAAGTCATGATCTCGTGGTTCATAGATTGGGCCCGAGTCAGGCTCTGTGCTGAGTGCGGAGCCTGCTTGGGATGCTCTCTCTTCCTCTCCCCCTGTGCTCCCCTCCACTGACTTACGCCCGTGCATATGCTGTCTTTCTCTCTCTCAAAATAAAGAAATAAAAGCTTAAAAAAAGAGAAAGGAAATTTGGGTACGTTTTAATGAAGCCTTATAAGCAGTCCCTCCCCCACCCCTCTCCCCCTCCAACCACCTGACTCTAATGACTTCACAACAGCTCACACAGTGAAGGGGAACTGGTGAGTCAGGAGACAGAGAGGTTTTGGATGTTGAAAGACCTCTCCATGCAGAACTGGTCCTAGTCAAAGATGGTGACTGGCTTCCTGAACTGTACTCAGAAGCAAATGAAAACTATAAAGTTTGGAGCTGATTTTCTCTCTGAAGCTGGGATCCCATCCCATCCCTGTTTTTCCAGCCCTACAACTTTATTCTGAGCCAGGCACATATGTACATATGTATGTACATATATATGTATGTATGTATTTAGAGTGCTGCCTAAAATATCAGCAAAAACCCTTGCACATAAGAAGCGATCAGTGACTATTTCTGGAGTATAGGCAGCAAACGGGCTTGAAGGGGAAAAAACTGGAGCAGTCTCGGGAAAGAAGCACACAACCTGGAAACTAATGGAAAAATCTCAGTGGGCAGATGTTTGAGGGCGTATTCAGGACAGGACAGTAGGATAAGGAACCAGGGTTCAGTGGAAGGAGTAAAGGCAGAGTATTACCAACATGTACACCTGGCAAATCAGACCGCCTTTCCAAGACTCAAGTTTCTGATTTTGCTTCTTGAGGAAATGAAATGCTTTGGATTAATTGCTTTCTCTGTAAGGTCCCTTCCAGCTTTACATTTTAGCAAGATGAATTTCAGCAAAGCTTCTGATTCAATGTGAAGCCCCTACAAAGAAAAATTGGGAGGTCCTGCCAAGGGAATAGTGACTACACTTGATGCATGGCCAGTACAAAGAACAGACGAGACAGAGACTGAGTCTGTGAGGACTAGTATAGAGGGGTGGGCAAGAGTGGGCTCTGGGTCCTGGTTCTGCCCTGCTGTGTACTATCTGTGTCGTCCGTGGCCGTGGTAGCACCTCTCTGAGGCTTTCTCAACCTCAAACATAAATGTAGACTCCGAATACTACCAAGACTTGCTTTATTGGTACCTGTGAAAATTGTGAGGATCACCCGACGTAATGAATGTGAAGATCATGACTCAGTGCCTGGCAGATGACTGAGAAATGTTGGCTCCTGCTACGAAGCACGTGAGGATGGAATCACAGGTGACAGAAGGACAGGAGTGTGTTGGAGACTTTGGGGGACGCTGTGGCTTAGGAAAACCCCCACCAGAAGCAGGCTCCAGACAGTGAAGTAGTCAGTATAAATTTTTAAATTGTTTTTAAAAAATTCTTATTTATTTATTTTGAGAGAGAGAGAGGATGGACGAGGGAGGGGCAGAATGAAAGGGAGAGAGAGAGAGAATCCCAAGCAGACTCCCCACTGTCAGCGCAGAGCCCTGTGTGAGGCTTGAACTCATGAACGGTGAGATCATGACTTGAGCTGAAATCAAGTGTTGGACACTTAATGGACTGAGCCATCCAGGCAGGTGCCTCTGAAGTAGGCAGTACAAATCACTATCTAGAAATAGATCCCTAAGGCCAGAGGCCTATATTCAATAGTAGTAATCCAAGCTTAATTTCAAATTTTCATGTTTTGCTCATCCTGGATTTTTTTTGCATTAGGTTTTATTTTCAAAAATATTACAATAAAACAACGATCTTGTTGACTGAGTTTTCAGCCACTCCCTTTAAATTCTGCAGTCAAGGTGAGTGCTTGTCTCAACTTAGTCCCAACCCTACCCAAAGCAAGGCCAAAGTTCTATCTTGTCCTAAAATCAATCCTAGAATACAAAGTAGAGTAATTTGGTAACAAAGGTTGAAGAGAAGCAGGGTATGCCATGCCCAAATACCCTACTTTGACCTAAAAATTATTTTGAACTAAAGACATCTGAATTCCTGAAATCCCTTATCTGCTTAAAAGCAGAGCCTCCCCAAAGGACTCAATTGTCAGACATCCTCTCCCGGAAACAACTCTGCTCTTTTCTTCTGGGAGCCAAGAAATCAGCACCACACCCAAGACAATCGTCCTCCAAATTATCATGTCTCCCATCTGTTCCTTTAAGCACTCATTTATCTTTCCAAAAAGTCATTTGCTTTTCCCGTAGGTGCCCTTTCTCCCCCTTCCCTTTCTCCTACCAAGTTAGATACATAGACCCCCAAGTTCTAACCACTCCTTTGAGTCACTCATCACTGAGTGCTTCCATGTGTAAGTATGATACATGTGTCAATAAGCTTCTGCTTGTTTTTCTCTTGTTAACCTGTCTTCCGTCAGTTCAGTTTATAGTGTCCCAGAGAGCCTAAGATGGGTAGAAGGAAAAAAAAAACACTTTTCCCCCTCCCTGAGAAAACTCAAATGTGTCTAAATGATCACAACAGCAAGAAGAAGGAGGAAACGTGACTGGTTTCTTTGTTTGTTTGTTTGTTTGTTTTTTTCTGACTATGGAAGGAAGTCAGAAAATAAGAAATGCTGTGTCTCCCCTATTTGGCACCCATTTGCCATAAAAACAGAATCTAGGCCCCTTAGAGCAGAGGACGAAAAATAAGAAGAACACCGTTAACATCAACCTTTACTTACAACCTTTAATTACTTATGTACTTAATGGCAGGCACAGGAAGACTCCAGAGGAGCTTTCTAAAGTGGAGAAGGAAAGTGACCTTGAGCAGGAGGGAGTAGGCAGAAGTTCAGCCAGCTTCATGACGAGTTGGTCAAGGATGGGTCTCTTAAGAAAGAGGAATTGTTCTTGTGGGCTATCATCATGTGCAAAAGTGGGTGTGGAAGTGTAGCTGCAAAGGGCAAGGACAGGCAGGGGACCTTGTGGGTGATCCCAGGCCTTTAGGGTCCCTCACAGGTCTGGCTTGGGCATCCATGGGTAGGAGGTCTAGCAGGCCTGGGCAGATACTTCAACATTTTCACCAGCACTCTGGTTATTACTTTGCAGCTGGTGGGCTCAGGTCGGGGAAGGAACAGATAGCTTGAAGTATCTTGGAAAGTCTGAGTTTCCATTGGCTCCAATGGGCTCTTGTCTTGTTCTTGGGAAAGACAATAGCCCCATTTACAGCTAAAATGACAGGCAATATGGGCAACAACCCATTCACCAGACCTACTCTCAAGCCCTGTACTAGAGCAGAAAGCTGTTCATAAGAGTGTTGCTCTGGGGCACCTGGGTGGCTCAGTTGGTTAAGTGTTCAACTCTTGATTTCAGCTCAGGTCATGATCTTATGGTTCTTGAGATCGAGCCCCCTCATGGGCTCTGCACTGTCAGCTGTCAGCACTTGGGATTCTCTCTCTCCCTCTCTCTCTCTCTTTGCCCCTCCCTTACCCGTGCACTCTCTCATGAGCCCCCCCCAACCCAAAATAAATAAATAAACATTAACAACAACAAAAAAAAGAGTGTTGCTCCATGGGTCTTATGGGGCAAACTCCCAGACACCCAAGTGACTAACACCGTATGAGCAATGCTTTGCTATCTATACCATTCTGTATAGCACAGAGTTGCTTTATAGAAAGGTTTTACACATATTACCTCATTTTTGTTTTTGCTTCTGCACTGTGGGTAAGGCAACAATTTTTAACCCTTCTTTTTATGGATGAAAAACTACCCCATAAAATGGTTAAGTGGCATGCCCAATATCAGTCAGCCAGTTGACGAGAAGACAGGAGACTGAGTTTCCAAATTTCCATTCCCTAGTTATTTTTGGGTGACCACACAGTGGAAGAATTTTCACCTAAGGACACCTCTTTCTGATCCCATTAAGGCTCTCCTTCATTCAAACTTCATTATAAACTTTATTATTGTTTTTTCCCCCATTATGGTCTTTTTGTTGTCAAGGTCGGCTGACGTCCCCAAAACTGGCTGGGAAAAGACCAGTAACCTGAGCCCATAGGCCATCATCAGGTCCCAGAGCCCACCAAAGCTTTCTTTACCCTTTCCCTCTTATTTTTGTTCCAGGAAAGTATAAATATCTAAGTTATTCCACCACTGACCACCAATTCAATTTCTGGTTGGCGTCTGTAGTCTAATCCTGGTTCTTTCTCTGTCAGAGGGGAAACGCAATGCAAGAAAATCCTTAAGGTGTTCCAGACAGTTTACGAATTTATTAATGAAAAGATAAAATATTGTCCTGATGCCAGGGACGTCATCATCATCATTGTTATCATTGTCAATAGGTGCTGAAATTACAAGAAAGATGTCAACTCTGATTTGAGGGAACTTTGTGTAAAGGGAGGAGACAGGCTTACAAATAAACAACCTCTACACTCTGTGATTTCTGAGGTACAATGGGAGCAGAGAGAAAAAGATGCCTCAGTCTCCCTGGTGGTGTGATGAGAAGAAATTCCCCGAATATAGACGCCCCTTATAAGACTGAGGCCATATTTGTGTGTGTGTGGAGGTGGGGGTTAGGGTAGAGTGGGGGACATTTGGAAGGAGGTAATTGTATGTAAATAAATCCTACATAGTATTTCAGAATTATGTTTGGGGCTAAAAGGCCACCCCCAGTTCTGTGGCCAGAATTGACCAGAGAATTAAGTAACTAAGTAAGAAATTCAGTGACAATTTTTACTTTGTTTATATCTCTGGGGCAATACTCTGATTTGCTTTGTAACCATGGCACTGCCCAAATATAATTTATTGCGTGACTACTGTATGTCAGATATTCTGGGCACTAGGGTAATTTCAGTGAACGAAACAGAAACATGAGGCTTTTTCTAGTGGTGTATGTTGAATATACTTCTCAAATGAAATCTGTTTTCCTTGGGCAGTGGTTCCCAAACTGCACGTTAGAATCACTGGGGGACCTTTTCAAAAATTCCAAAGCTTGGCTCAACTTAGACCAAATTGGGGTGATTCTCAGGTGAAGGAGGGTTGAAAACCACTGCCCTAGAAATTCTCATGTACTTCCCTAGGGAGGCAGGTCATTCTTTCCCCACCTCCCACCAATATTCTGAAGGTCATTTATGTAATCAGCACATGAAGAAATCCAGACTCAAAAGCTAAGAGTGATATTGCCAAAGTAAAGGGCACATCTAGAGAGTCATAGGCTAGAACTTGAACCCCAGTCTTCTGATTTGGTCTAGCATGTTCTCCACAATGTTGACAGAATTGAGAAGACAGTGACTGTTGTTATTGTTTACAGCAAAGGTCCTAAGGGTTCCCCAGGCTAGTGAAGAGATTGTCTGACAGCCTCCTGGTCACTTCTCCTCACTCAGTGAGGACTTTAACACCTACACCAATCTTTATTGTAGGAAATGAATATTCAGAGGCCCATGCAACATACAGCCCAGTGACCAACGGTCTCTTTTCTATGACCTTCTCATTGCTCATACATTTCTCCTGCACTCCACTCTAGTCATCCACTTCCATTGCCTCCTCCTGGACACCACCTCTATTTTTAGTTCAAACAAGAACTTCTCCAAAGAGAAAAACCTTATCCTTTTGATGCAAGCCCTAGCTCCTTCATTCCAACAACTCTCCAATCTCATCAGACATAGGCAGGTTACCAACACACCCCTCGCTCTCCTCTTTCAGCACCTCCTTCTGTCCTCTCCTTTCATGCCCAATGTAGAACCTGTCCTTTTCATGACTGTGAGGCAAATATTTCTAACTCCCATGCCTACCTCTCCAAAAACTCTCTCTTGAGCACCAGCCTTCACACCTGCTATTGTTGATGTCTGGTACCCTTTTCCTACACCATTTTGTCTGAATCCTTTAGGTCTCAGTTTGAGACCTTGAGGACCTTGAGGGGTACTCCCTGACCCCTCATCTAATGGAAGGATCCCCTTGTTACACCATTCCTTCCCAAACCTTGTATGTTTTCTGCATGTATCTGCGCAATGCTTTGTTTCATGTGTATCTCCCCACCAGGCAAAGGCATGGGGTTCTCTACTTTGATTACTGTTGTATCACCTTCTGTTGACACACCTTTTGGCACATAACTGGTACATGAATGAATGAATGAATGAATGAACAAATGAACTGATTAACTCGCCTAGGGCTATTTAGTGGCAGACTCAAAATTTACCCATCTGATTGTGGTTTGACTTTTGGGATTATTTTTCACCACAATTAAATTTCACCTTTGAACTCTCAAGGTGCCCATTTGCAAGGCCTTGTCACTCACTCAGGACTCCATGAGAGGTAGAGTTTGCCCACTGGTGAATCTGAAAGTTCAATCATTGAAGATCATATCTTCTACAAGACAGCATCAAAAAGTTGTCCATGCCTCATGGGGTTTTGAACTCCAGAGATCAGAGTGCATCATGGGAAGAGCCAAGAGCAACACAGAATCAGCAGCCATGCTGGCTAGTTCTACTGTCAGCTCTACAAGATGGCTCCTCCAGTTCTTCCCTAGACTGGACCAAAGGGATCTTGCTTATGCAATGTCCATAATTCAGTTTCAATTTGATCTTCTTGAACATAAATTTTAAACTTTCTTCACACAAAACATTTGATTACATACAAAGACTTTTAAAATCCTAAACATGCTCAACTTTTCCCTAAAAAGGTCACTTTCTGGCAGGATTTTTTCAGGTTTTTTTACATATGACCTCCTATGAGAACTGTTTTTTTTTTCCCATAGGAAATTATTTCAGATCCCTCAGAAATCTCAAACTTGTGTTGCTTCTTTTCATATTTATTTAGGTTCTGACTGAGAAGACTGGAGTAAGGACCTGGACAATGGAATAAGGCATCTATTGTCTTCACTGGTCAATTTATTAAGCACAGACAGGAAGTGGAATATGGTAATAGTTTTATGGAGAGTAGGATAGACGGGTTGGAAACTGTGAGGCAACGGCCATCGAAGGTGAGGGGGGGAAGAAAGGCACCCTTTGTTCTCCATTTGGTGTCCTCACCAGGACTGGGCATGACATATGCTTCTGGTACTCATCAGGTGTCCAAATGCAACACATAGTTGGGTGATGTTCTGTAATTACTGTTTTTCACATGGCCTACGTAACCTTGGCTTACAAGCTCAAACTAATGTTGATGCTTGAACTTGACCCCCAGAAATGTGATTAAGAAAAGCTAGAGCAGAAGTTGGTGTCTGTAGTATTAGAAAAAACTCCACAGGTGATTCAGCCAGAGTTGGTCGCTTGCCACCTTCACCAAAATCTCGGAGTAGTTGTCTTTTTGTGATTTAGATGACTGATGTTCTCTATGTATTTAGTGTGAGAAACAGCTGGGCCCTGCACATTAAAGTGTCCAGTGTTTCACACACATATAAAAAATAAATATATTGAAGAACACATGAGTGGCTCCGGGGCTTGGGATCTGTCATCCAGTGCTGGCCTAGTATTCAAGCCATAACCTTCAACATTCTTAACAACTAACAGCCTTTAAACCCCACGGGAGCTCTGCAATGTTAGCAATGGCCCCGCCGGACAGTCCGGTAACCTGCGGCCTTCTCTGAGAATGGATCTTACTGAACCTCTATCTGGTACGTGTTTCTTTTTGCCCTCGGCCGACCCTCTCCCTCTCCTTCCTTGAACTTGCTAGAGCATTTTTCAGCCGTGCTAAGAAGTTTTAGCAAGAAGGAATGATTCATTTGAAGTTCTTTCTTAGAAGGCCTGTTTTCCTTTGATAACGAGTCTGGGGAAACTAAGTGGGGTAAGAACTCGCCCTGTCTAGGCTGTTAGTCTTTATTGAACCATGAATTCCCCTGGACTGAGGCCGAGTGCTGAAATCCCTCATTCTTCACATAAATAAACAAATAAATAAAATCTTTTGGCTGGTACCTAAGCAAAAACTCATACAGGCAAATCAAGTTTAGCACATATCCTGGAAACTCCCAGCTTTCAAACTTCAATAAGATAGTCATAGAGTATCCGACCCAATTAAGGTACACATATAAAATCCCCTGTTAGCCTAACAAATAACAAACAACAGGGTCTTTTGCTTTTCTCTAGACCCTTTGATTGAGGGTTAGTGGCTAAGAGTGAGATTAGCGAAGAAAAATATTACTCATCTGAAAACGTTTTTTTTTCTCCGGAGGAAAATGCCATGAAGGTATCAAAATATCCTAAGCAAAACAAAACAAAAAAACCAGGCTGAACATGGTCTTTGGCCAGGGGTTTGCCACTCGTGGCCCCTGTGCTCATTTCAAATAGCGAGAGGTGGGGAAAGGTGGGCGTCCTATCTCTGCTCTGGCCATATGGTTTTAGTTTTATTTGGATCCGTTTGGAAAGAAACTTCCAAAAGCAGAGAATGATCAGCTTCCCAGCTTTCACGTGATGCAAACTAGAATCTGGCCCCAGTCTATTTTGGTCCCAAAAGCCAGAATCACGAACTAAAAAAATCCCCAGCGGATATAATTTATTTCTAGTGGAGCACATTTTATATTTGGAGTTTGGAAACTCTTGTCTAATGTGACAGTGGTACAGATGAAGATCTTTGGAGGCCTTTTATTTTTATTCCAAAGCACTTACTGCAGGGGCTCTCAACTGGGTGGTTTTGTTCTTCTCAGGGGGCATTTGGCGAGGTCTGGAATCATTTCTGGTTGTCATAGGATGGGAATGGGGAGGTGGGGATGGCGGTGGAAAGCAGGTTCTCTCCAGCTAGGAAAGCAGATGCTACTAAGATCCTATAATGCTCAGTACAGCACTCACCAGGGAGACAGTGAATAACAACAGCTATTATTTATGGAGGGTGGCCTGTGCTCCAGACACCATGCACATTAATTTCTTTAATTAATAGACTTTATTTTTTTTAAGTGGTTTTGTGTTTACAGAGAAAGTGAGCAGAAATTCCAGAGTTCCCATAGGCTCCCTCACCCGCCTCTTTGTTTCCCCTGTTATTAGTATCTTGCATTAGTGCGGTATATTGGTTACAATTGATGAGCCAGTACATTATTAGAAGCTGAAGTCTGTAGTTTACATTAGGGTTCACTCTTTGTGTTGTACATTCTCTGGGTTTGACAAATATATAATGACACATCTCTACCATTATAGTATCATACACAATAGTTCTCCTGCCCTGAAAATCCTGTGTTCCCCCTATTCCTCCCCCTAGACCTCCGGCAATCACTAATCTTTTTACTATCTCCATAGTTTCGTCTTTTCTAGAATGTCTTATAGCTAGAATCATAGGATATGTAGGCGTTTTAAATTGGCTTCTTTTACTTAGCAATGTGCATTTAAGTTTCCTCCATATCTTCTCATGGTTCATAACGTTTATTTTTCGCACTGAGTGAGATTCCATTGTGTGGGTGTCCCACAGTTCGTTTCTCCGTTCATCTACTAAAAGGCATCTTGATTGCTTCCGAGTTTTGGCAATTGTAAATAAAGCTGCTACAAGCATCCACTGTGAAGGTTTTTGGGTGGATTTCACTTTTCAGCTCATTTGGATAACTATCAAGGAGCATGACTGCTAGATTGTGTGGTAAGAGAATGTTTAGTTTTGGAAGAAACTGCTGAACCATCTTCCAGAGTGGCTGTACCATTTTGCATTCCTACCAGCAAGGAATGAGAGTGCTCATTGTTCCACATCCTCACCAGCATTTGATGTTGCCAGTTTTTTCGTTTTGCTTTGTTTTGTTTAGCTGTTCTAATAGATATATAGTAATATCTTGTCTAATTTGCAATTCCCTGATGACATATGATGTTGAACATTTTTTTCTTATGCTTATTTGCTATCTGTGTGTCTTCTTAGGTGAGGTGTCTATTCAGATGTTTTGCCTATTTTTTTTTTTTAATCTTTACTTATTTTTGAGAGAGAGAGAGAGGAGCAGAGAGAGAGGGAGACACAGAATCCGAAACAGACTCCAGGCACTGAGCTGTCAGCACAGAACCCGACGCGGCGCTTGAACTCACAAACCACGAGATTATGACCTGAGCCAAAGCTGGACGCTCAATCAACTGAGTCACCCAGGCGCCCCTGTTTTGCCTATTTTTAAATTGGATTGTTTGCCTTCTTATTGCTGGATTTTAATACTACTTTGTTTATTTTGGATACCAGTTTTTTAACAGATAGGTTTTTCAAATATTTTGTCCCTGTCTATGGATTTTCTTTTTTCATTCTCTTAACTGAGTCATTCACAGAGTAATGCATTAAATTTTAATGAAATCCAACTGATCAATGTTTTCTTTCATGCATAATGCTACTGGTATTGTATCTTAAAAGTCATTTGCCAAACCTGAGGTCACTTAGATTTTCTCCAATGTTATCAAATATAGCTTTCAATTCCTCTGTGGTCATCCTTAATACTCAATAGTATACACACTTGAGAAACGCATTTCACAATCATCTGACGTGATATATACACATACTGTCTTATATTCTAATAGGCAGTACTCAGCATTCACAACACGTAGATCATTATATGATTTAATTAAGAATACAGGTGACTTCACACTGAACTGAGTGTCCTTATAGGTCAGGATTGGTTCATGACAGGGTCAGGTTAAATCCACTGCAAAATCATCACTTGCATAGACCCATGGAATGGTGAGCACGTTAGTGGGAAAATATTGTCAAGTAGGAATTTTTTTAAATTATGAAACACAACGTAGTCCTATTCTCAAAAGCCTGCTTTCTTACTGGGGAGATCAATCACTCACACTATTAACAAGTTGAAGGGGGATGCTGGGAATATAAATGCTAAGAAGATACGCTGAGGGGTGATTATAAAGTCAGGTGGAATTAATCATATGTCTTTCAGCAAGTGGTATATTTTTCAATTGTACTGATAAACGAAAGACTGCTTTTGGATATGGTGCAATTTGATTTCAAAGAGTTCGATGAAGAGAGAGTTAAAAATGATGAGGATATATTAGGCTGACAAAAGAGGAAGTAATTGTGCTTGCTGGACAAATTCGTTAGGATGCCCTCAGGGCCTGCCCATGAAGAATCTCTAAATAGGAAATGAATTAAAATGAAAAGAATGGCCACCAAAGAAGAAGAGCTTAAGGGGCAAGCGAGAGACAATCTGGCTCCAGGATTCTGTTGTTTCCCTAACATACTCCCTGCCTGTTGTTGAGCCAAGGGACCTGTTCTGTAACATAAAGGTGTTTCCCCAGCACAAATGAGCAGCGAAGATGCCAAAAAAAAAAAGTGCAGCTTTAGCCATCAATCCTCACTTTCATTCATTTCTTAAATCTGCTTATTTTTGTGCTTAACTTGATGGGAGGGAAGTTTTTTGATGAAGGACAGCCTGGTGAGAGACTGGCTGATGAAAGCTACAGAGGGATTTACTCTACAGATCAGCATCCGGTCTGGGCATATCAGCTGCAACCAGCTGAAAGTCACACGGCCAGACAGGACATTTCAGATATTTTAGCTTCATTTCAATCAGCACTTTTCAGTGTCTGTGCTGTGCTCCCCTGCTAATCTGGAGGTTATACAGGGCTCAAGGGATGACGAGGTGAATACAGAATGCTTGCACTGTGGGGTTGATGGCGAGGGTGCTTGTGTGCAGGACAGAGCAATGGAAGCATGGGAAACCATGAGAACACAGTACAGGGCACTGCGATATTGGGATTTATACAAAATATATATTTGCTCATTTTGATTCATCCATAATTCCTGGCTCATAGCTCCCAAAACTCTTGGAATTTGCTAGAGAGCTTAAAGATGTCTTTTGTGTTATTGAGGTGAGTTTTGGACAGCATGTAAGGATGGGTCTGGTTGCAATCGGAACCAACCAAGTGATTAGAGGGTTGGAACTTTCAGGCCTGCCCTCAGACCTCCAGGGAGAGAAGAGGACTTGAAGGTTGAGTTCAGTCCCTGATGGCCAATGATTCAACCAATCATACCTATGTAATGAAGCCTCCATAAAACCCCAAAAGAACAGGGTTCAGAGAACTTTCGGGTTGATGAACATGTGGACGTTTAGACAAAGTGGCATGCCTGGAGAGGGCAAGGAAGCTGTGTCCCTTCCCTAGTCCCTGCCCAATGCATCTCTCTCATCTGGCTGTTCTTGAGTTATATCGTCTTATAATAAACAGGTAATCTAGTAGGTAAAATGTTTTCTTGTGTTCTGTGAATTGAACCTGAAAAGGGGGTCATGAGAACCTCTGATCTATAACCAGGAGGTCAGGACTACAGGCAACAACCTGAACCTGTGTTTGAAGCCCAAGGAGGGAGTTGTTGGAACTCCCAATCTATAGCCTCTCAGTCAGAAGCACAGGATGGGTCTGGTTGCCAGTGGAACCAACCAAGTGATTAGAGGGTTGAAACTTCCAGGCTTATATTTGAGAGAATATAATGCACAACCTGGATTTGTGACTGGCATCCGAAGTGGAAGGGAGAGCAGTCTTACAGGACCGAACCCTTAACTTGTGGAATCTGACATTATCTCTGGGTAGATAATGTCAGAGTTGAATTGAATTCTTGGATACCCCTGTGTCCAAGAAATGCTTGGTGTTGTTTGGGAAGCTCCCCCCTTGATCCCCACATTGGTACTGGGTCCAGGAACCTAATTTGGGCACACAACCCAGCTTCCGACCTCTCCAAACTTTCCAACCCTTGAGGGAAGACATCTTAGTGGACAGTAACATTGCATGTCCGTAAAGGTCACTCTAATAATAAAAACAGCTGAGCTCTTGTTTATTTATAGGAAAATCAAATGTGAATAGAAAATTCCCTGTTACTGAAAAGAATAAGACCATTGAGGTGGAGGGAGATTTTGAAGAAGTTAGAGAATTTGTGGTGTTAAAAACCGAAATTCAATTGAGTACATTGGAAGATCTAATTGGCTTGATTTGACAATTCATGAGTCAGACAACATCCCATGTAGCAGACGGAAAGTAGCTGTGAGGAGATGTACACAACGGAAGATTTCCAGGGACAGAAATAGTGTGGAACAGAAGTTCTTAGCAAAAGAAAAGAAGACTGTGTCAGGCAAGGTCACTCTCCTTTGGGGTCGGGGCAGGGGTCTATCATGCAGATGGCCTCCCTGGTGCCCATCAGGAAATTGCAGATTGACTGGTTGAAGGTCATATTTCTGCAGTTAATCATGGGAACAAGTCATTCTATTTTGGAGTCATTGTTTGTTTCTTTGGTTGTTTGAGCAATTCTCCCCTTTGGATCAGACTGTCAGCCTGAGACATGTGATCAGAATTGAAGTCATTTGAACAACTCTAAGCTACCACTCTGTAGTTCTCGTGGCTTTTACTGATCCTCTGTATGATACGTATAGGTCACGATATGTTTTGTTGACTCTCTATGGCATTCATAGATCATGATTTCCGGCTCACAGTTCTTCAGTTGGTCATTTACTTGGTAGCCAGCGACTGCAAACATTCATTTAAAGCCTTTGAGAGAATCTAACGCACCTATGATTACGCTAAGCAGTATAATTCACAACGTTTGGAGTGTACTTCAGAGCCATGGTCCCCAAGGCCCAAACAAAACAAAATCAAGTAAGTCACAGAAAAGACCCCACTGAAGGAGTTACCTTTTCAAATCAAGCGACTTGCTCAGTGATCTTTTGTAACTGACTTTCAACTTCCCCAGAAAGGGTAAGCCAGGCTCAGCAGGTGGTGCTGGCTAGAGCACGGACAACTCCTTGCTCAACTAAGAGATAATCGAGAGCTATTCATTCCACTTCAACAACTTTGGCCAGAGAGTCTAAAGATTTTTGCTGGGCAGGTATCCCGTTTGCAGCAGATTCTGCAATATTTTTGAGAGTTAAGGAGAGATTTCTTCTTTTTAAAAACGTTTTTTTTTAATGTTTATTTATTTTGAGAGGGGGAAGGGGCAGAGAGAGAGGGAGAGTGAGAATCCCATGAAGGCTCCGTGTCGTCAGCATGAAGCCTGATGTGGAGCTCGATCTCATGAACCCGTGAAATCATGACCTGAACTGAAACCAAGAATTGGACACTTGACAGACTGAGCCACCCAGGTGCCCCAAGGAGAGAGCTTTGGTCATAGCCTCATTTGCACTTACTCCTGTCCAGGGACCTGCCAAAGGAAGTGTATCATGAATCATGGAAACTTCCTGGTAGGTTCTTTCTAAGTTGATGATGTAAATTCAGCACAGTCGACCAAAGAGGTGTCTTAGTTTGTTTGTAAAAAGTTAGGGGCACAGTAAGCTAAGGGCCATTGCTCAGCTATGTGCCAGGTATCTAGGCATTCATAGGCCCACGGCGAATGATAACCACTGATGTAGAGCTGAAGGCCAAGAAGGAACGCTTGAGATGTCTTCTGTGCAAAAAGGTGGTTTTATTAAATAAAGCACAAGGACAGGACCCATGGGCAGAAAGAGCTGCACTGAGGTTGTGACAGATGACTGATTACATACCTTCAAGTTGAGAGCGGGTTAGGGATAGCATAAGTCTCTAAGGAATTTTGGAAGCAAGGTTTCCAGGACCTTGAGGGGACTAGTTACTGTTGGGAAAATGTCACTTATTACTGTTTAGAAGAAACTCAGTCATGAGACTCTTCAGACGTATATAAGTGGGCTGCAAGCTTGGAGTGTGGTCGCTAACACATATTTTGGGGGGCACAGATAGAGATAAAGGAAGTTTCCAAAGGAATTTTTATGTGTTAAAGTAGACTTTACAGGATCCTGGGGTGGGGGGGGTGGGGGGGGGACTAAAACTGCCTTTTGCCCTTAGCAAAGTGTCATCATCAGTGCAGCTGAGTTCTTAGAGGGATGCCACTCTGCCTGTTTCGAGGACTTGCCAATGGGCTGTAAGCTGTAAGGGAATTTATTTTTTTTCTTCTGCCTTTGTTTTCCACATCAACCACACAGACAACCATAAAGCCTGTTGCGGCACAAACCATTCTTGTTAAGGTGGTACTGTTAATAAAGTCATTCATAGGGATTGTTGCATTTGCCTGTTCAAGCCAAGGGTCAGTTAGGTTTTCTCTTGGCCTGAAAAGAAAAATTGTTCTACATTTCAAAGGTTGCTTCCTTAGCAATAACCAGAGAGATATTGATGACGACTTATTTTTCCAGGCCAACGCCAGAGTAAAGGAAAGAAAAGGAAGAAGAAAGGGTTTCATGATTAAGGTGTGAAATCTTGATGTGGGGTCTTGGGAGGTGTCCACCTAGAGGTCAGCTACTTTCCTCACCAGCCAATTTGAGTTGGAGGTCTCTAGCATTTGCCCAGGACCAGGTCTCAGTTGGAGCCTTCTTTGGCTGTGAGGTGTGTACTCAAAGTTCAAGTCTCTGAAGTAGTAACAAGGACGTGGTAGAGTCTCTTCAAAGAAGATTCAGGAGCAGTCTTTAATTCTTAGTGATTACAGATCAGAAGAATGGTTTGGGAAACATCGGTTTACTGATTTGCAGCCAGATATTTGAGGAAACCAGAAGGAGTCAGGATCTAGTCCAGTTTACAGGTCTGTGACAGAAACTCAAAGACAATTCACAGGATTAGGATCTAATAGAGACAAAGGTGCAAACCTCTTTATCTCCATTTCCCCCCAAGGTTAGTTACAGTAGAACTGATTTGTTTGTGTTAGACTTGACTTGATTATTTGCATAAGTGCAGTAAAATACTGATTGACCATATAAGCTCTTTTTAAGGTTGTTTTTTCAATATCCTTGTAAGCAAGGTAACAGGTCAATTTTTCCAAGGAGTTTTATTGTCTCCATAAAGTCAACCTTAGCCCCTTAATACTGCCTGGTCATATCTGAGTCTATGCACATTTCTCTCAGATGTGACATTACAGTCAAAGTCTGGGTAATAAAATCAATATTTCCAAAAGTCTCCTCTTACAAGAACAGATTCTCATTGAACTTACGTAAATAGCTATATATCCATGACAAGAATACTCAAAGGTTCTGAAATCTGGAGGGATCAAGTAGGAAGAAAAAGTAAATGTTTCCTCTCTGTTCGCAAATTTATGTTTTACCAAATTGTTGATTGCATAAGAGAAAGAGAAAAAGGTTTCCTAAAATTTGGGAAAACAAAATATTAAAGAAGCAGCAATGTTTTAAACAAGAAGTTATAAAATTTAAAATCAACTTCCTTGATTCATTCAGTCCCATGTAACTGATTCTTGTTCTACTTGAATCCAGCTTTCTGGAAATTCTTACCCAGTTCAGTTTTGTGATCTTAAAGTTATCAGAAAAGTCCTTTCCTTGAATCTCCTTGAAAATTAAATACTTTTGCAGGAACACCTTTGCAAAGGGTCAGAGTAAAACAATAACCGTAAATGACAAAAGGCTTAAAAATGTCCATTGTTAGAGATCTGATGAGAGTTCATTATAATGGAACTGACCATAAAAAAAAATGTGGTTATTTCTATAACACAATATTTTAAGAAAATAACTGGAATTATAACTGATAACGTTATACTAGGACATACCAGATTTTAGAAATTTCAAATAATTTCTGCAACACTTATAACATATACTTGTACAAATACCAAATACAATGTAAGGGAGGCTTATTTGACATGCTTCCCACATGATTTAACATATTGAATGTACCTAATGAGTTTAACACCTCCCTTTTTATATGGAGAGAAAATAAAGTTTTTGAGATGTGGTAAGGAAACATTCCAAAGTTATTTCAAGGTCAGAAAGATGTCATTTAGAGTTCAATTTTGGAAAGTCTGTCAAAAATAATGGAAGTTTTTAGAACACTTGGCTCATTGGTCACTGTGAAACAATTCTTAGTTACCCATTTACCCAAAGAGACAACTAAAGACTTCACAGGCATAGAAAGTGACATTGTTCTGAGCAAAACTTAGCTCTTTTAGTATAGACATGACTAGGTTTGCTTAACTTATCAAAGACCCTGATAAGAACAACAAGGAACATGGGTGGTTATTTTGACAAAACACAAGATCTTTGTTTTTTCTAAGCTGATTAGTTAACAGGTAAAGAAAAACCTTTCATAGTCTCTTATTTCAAGAACAGACTGGTAATCCAATAATATTTTGTGCTTTCAACTGAGAAAACCAAATTCTAATTTTGCACGGACTTAACTTGTGATAGGAATACTCATTTACTTCATTAAAAATTCATTCTAGTCTTAGCCAATCCTGACCATATATAAAATTTCTTTCCCTTACTATTTCTAGGTTTCATTACATACACTGGAATTTTTAACCCTCAGAAACCTTTAATTTCCAGTGAAAACTAAGAAGTAAGGTGTTGTAAACTATATATCTTATTTAGAAATGACCTGGATATTTAATGAACTTAAGATTTAGGGAAACTATTTAAAAAGTTCAGCGACAACCTTTTTTTTTTATCCTACTTTCATCTATTTGATTTACTTGTTCTTAGCAATTATGTTTAGACTACCCACAAAATGTTATGAGACATTAGGCAAAGTCAGCCATCATCCCACGCTATTTTTCTTGCTGACAAATTTTGTAAGAGATAACATGAACTCATTTGACCTTTACTTAGTAAGCCTAGGTAGAATCAAAGTATCATATTTAATGCTGATAACTCTAAAGATAGGCCTATTTTAATGAAATCAGCAAATTTAAAATACCATTGATACCAAATATTTTTCCAGGTCACATGAACCTGAAATTCATTTGGGTTAGTTTCTATTACATCTCTGAGAATTCCTTTTATATAATAAACATTTAATTTTCTTGAAGCCAGTTAAATAGAGTTCTTTTACAAATTAATTTTGGCAATACTATCTAGATATAGAAATATCCATATATGTAAAACACACACATACATGTATATACACATGCACATACACAAACATACAGATATAAACAGAGAACTTATAGCTTCCATTTAAAAATTATGTCATGGATTAGGCACAATAATACAAAACTCACCAGCTGCACGGGAAGTTAGATCAATTTGTCTCTTGGTTGAGGAGATAAATTAAGGTTATCTGCTCAGATGACAAAGCTTTTTGTATTAATATTTGTGGAGAACACACTTAAGATTTGCATTTGTCCTTGACAAGTCAAGTTCCAAATGACTTTCCTCCTTTTGTTTTTTTTCTTTTGATAAGAATTATCTCTCTGAAGTTTGCACATTGAGTTTACATGATCTAGGTAAGAATTGTGGAGAAGACCCTGGGTAGAATATTTTCATCTGAAGGGCACAGTGGAAAAATGCAAGTTCCTACACCCCTTTTAAGATAAACAGGGAGGTTTGGGGATTTGCAAAAAGGATGGAGAAACTGAATTGTCGTAGGATCTGTATCTCTGGTCCTGCAAAGACTAGATTTGTAAGGCAAGGACAGCTGTTTTTAACTCCTCAAAGGATTGGGTTGCTGCCCAAATGATATCAGGAACTGATACATCCATACATCTGGGATAAAGTGTTTTTCTTTCCCTCTAGGTATATTTAGCTTAGGGGAGAAAGCCTCAAAACAAATTCCTACCAGGCTGTAAATATCAGCTTCCGATTTGGACAAATTCCTGCTCATAAAGCTATTCCATCTTTTCAGGTATCTTGTCAGCTTTCAGCTGGGACAAACAGTAGATATTTCTGGTAGTACTGAACAACCCCATTAATTAAAAATAATTTTTTTAATGTTTAATTAATTTCGAGAGAGAGAGAGACAAGAGTGTGAACGGGGGAAGGGCAGGGAGAGAGGGAGACAGAATCCAAAGTAGGCTCTAGGCTCTGAGCTGTCAGCAAAGAGCCCAACGTGGGGCTCGAACCCACAAACTGTGAGATCGTGACCTGAGCCAAAGACAGACAATTAACCAACTGAGTTACACAGGCGCCCCCAAACAACCCTGTTAATTTTAATTTTAGTTTCCCCTTAGCTGTTTAAGGGAATAACATTACAGTTTATCAGATAATCCCTCAGAGCCCCATGAACTTTGGGAGGGACCCATTTGGGCCCTCCTTTGAGGGTTGATATGGGGGCATTCCAGTTAATGTGACAGAACTTATATTGGGCCTTTGAGGACAATCTCTTTTTCAGTGTCCCAGTTGATTACAACTTGGTCCTCCATTTTGGTAATGGACCCCTGGAAGGGTGCACTGTGGAAGACCCAGGCGTTATTTTAGGTGCCTGGCCTTGGAGCTATTGTGTCTGTAAGACCAATAGCTTGGCGAAACCTTGTTTAAGGTTTTGTTCTAAAGTCTTTTCAAAGTGCTCAGCTATGCTCATGAATCGTCCGGTGGCCTCCCACCCTATTTTCTGCCTTTTTAGCAATCCACTGATCTCAGAAGATAATCCGTTTACAAATAGAGCAGCTAGAGAAGGTTGGGTGGCCTTAGTTATTGCGTGGAAACTTGAATGCTGTAGGAAAAGAGCTTTCAAATGGGCTTTAAAAAAGTCTGCCACAGGGGCGCTTGGGTAGCTCAGTCAATTAAGCATCCGACTCTTCGGCTCAGGTCTCGTGGTTCGTGGAATTGAGCCCCGAGTCAGGCTCCACGAAGCATGGAGCCTGCATGGGATTCTCTCTCCTCTCTTTCTGCCTCTCTTTCCACTCACATGCTCCCTCTCAAAGTATATAAATAAACTTAAAAAAAAATTTTTTTTAAGTCTGCCACAGATTTCTCTCTCTTTTATTTGTATGTTTGAATAACAAATCAATCAGTTCAGGCTGGCAAGGCTTTAGGAATGGCTTGTAAAAGATCAGTTGTTATTCTACCACCTTTTTCTGATCCACGAGGAGAACATATTGAAGACTGAGAATCTCAAATAACATCTTCAGGGGTTGGCCATTTTGCTTCCTGCATCTGTTTTTGGGTTTCACCATATACCTAACCTGATAAAGATCTGCCAGCCCAGGATCACCGTTCCCAATAACGACTAAATTCTTCAGAAAACTTTTGGGGTCTTTCGCAGGTTTAGGAAATTCTCTAAGTATGGCCTGAAGTTTGCCCTCTGACCAGGAAGTGAAAGATGTCTGAGGACAATCTCCTGCAACCTTGGGGTAGTTTTATTTTAAAAGGTAACTGTTTAATAGTGTCTCCAGGGTGGAAAGGTGGTTCAGACAAAGAGTTAGTAAAGTATGAGCACTCAGGGAAAGAAAAGTATAGGGGGCAGTAGGAATCATGCCAATCTTACTGGCTTTTGTTTTAGGTACTTGTGTATCTTTTAATTTTTCATTAGACTTTTGTAACAAATCCTTTAATGAAGCTATTTTGGCAACTCGAAGCCCTTTGGGAGCTTCCCAAAGCTAGAATAGGTGTCCCATTCTATTTGTTTCATCCAGAAGATTAATAAGATTTTGCCATTTTTGTAGTCATGTATAGCTTCTGGGGCTACAGTTTTTAGACACAAAATAAGCAGGTGTGCCAGAAAGTGGTGAAGTTAACTCTCTAGGTTAGAAGATCCTATTTCTTTCATTTAATCTTGTTTGGGTCTCTCAGAGACAAAAGGGGTGTGATGCAGGGTTGGGGATTATGTGATATTTTACAGTGCACCCCACTGCATGGAAATTTTCTTGAGGTTGATGGGTGACCTAGAGTTAATGTAAACCATTTCAAGACCAAATTATCCTAACAAGGGAATCTTTCAGTTAGGTGGAGAGCCCTCTTGTCAGTGAACTCTCTTGTTCAAGTATAGATCCAAACAGTTCTTTCTTTCTTTCTTTCTTTCTTTCTTTCTTTCTTATCAAATGTTTATTTACTTATTTTGAGACCGAGAGTGGGACAAGGGAGGAGGGGGTGAGGACCCCAGTGCAGAGCTTAACATGAGGCTTGAACTCACAAACCGTGAGATCATGACCTGAGCTGAAGTCAAGAGTCAAACGCTTAACTGACTGAGCCACCCAGGCGCCCTGCCAACAGTTATTTCTTATTGAACTTTCGTGACACACTGATAAAGGTGTTTTGCAATGACCAGAACATTCCAACTGCTGGGCCAGAAAAGCCTGATAGCAATAGAATGCATAGAAGACCATGCCCCACACATCCCCCTCTGTGCCCACCATCATGGGCTGAACATATACAGACTCCCATTCATGATCATGAGCTCCCTGCCTGCTCTCTTGCTTGTACCCCCTTGAACATCTCTCTATAAAACTCTAGGTGTCCATCTTGCAGGTGGAGAAGTTGGTTGTTAACATTTGAGCTGACTACCTCTGCCAGCTGTTGGCACCCGAAATAAATTTCCCCCTTTCTCTTCTCCAAACCCTCAACCCTTAAATTAATGACTTTTGTGACAAGTTTATCTGAGTTTGTTTAGCAACAGTGTGGGCAAACCCAGTCAGGAGCTATGCTTTGTCCAGCCCCCTCAGCATTCCCCAGGACAGAGCAGTTGGCCACAGCAGCACTGTGCCAGGGTTTACCTGTTTGTTTCCTGAGTTAGTGACTATAATAGGTAGACTGGTAACACACTAACACCTTTTAAATGCTCAACCCATGCCCACCAATTCTGTGGCTTTTTCTTTTTTCTTTCTTCCTCCCATTCTCTTTCTTCTTCTTCTTCTTCTTCTTCTTCTTCTGGCTGTTGAGATTCCCACTAGCCTTTACTTACTGCATCCAGTCCAGCTGAAGCTGGACCCAGCCCAACTCTAGCAGGTAACCACCAACTGCTCCCAACATGAAATCTGGGGATTGGGGGAAAGAATGAAACAGTAGACCTCAGGGAATGGGGACCACAGACTGACTTCAAACAAATAGGGAACTGCAGCTGTTCCCAGCAGCTTCCAGCATGCTGGAACCTGGGAATCTGGGAGAAAAACAAGGGCTGAAATTCCCAACCAAATAAGGAAAAGTGGGAAACCAATCAGTAGATTGATAGATCTAATCGACAGATTGGGAACTCAAGGCAAAGTGGAGCTAAGAACTGAGAGGATCTTATCCACAGCCCTCAGAAACAGCAAGAAAGAGAACCCAAAAGAATTCACAGGGTACCCAAATGCCATCAGAAGTTTGCATCAGATCCCACCCCTGCCACCAAATCTGTTAAAAAACAAAATTTAACTGAGTAAATGTGAAGATGTAATTGGCTTTGTTCAATGATTCATGAATTGGGCAGCCTCCTAGGTAGCAATCAGACAGGAGCTTCGAGGAGCTGGATAAAATGGAAGACTTTTTAAGGCAGAAATGGAGCTGGACAAGTGATAAGCAAAAGAAAAGAAAGCACTGTTTTAGGCAAGGTCATCTTCTTTTGGGGGAAGGGCAGGGGTTTATCATGCAGGTGACCTGACTAGTGTTGATCAGGAAATTCCATATTGACAGTGAAAGGTCACATTTCTGCAGTTGAGTCTTGGTTTGCTGTTGTGGGGGCAAATAACTCTATTTTGAACTTTTTGTTTGTTTGTTCGTTTTTGCTTTTTTTAACAGTGGACATGTAGCTTAACTGGTGAAAGCAATAAATAATCCTCTGAGTTGTTGACAGCTGCTGCAAGAGTAGCTACAGCTATGTTATACTTGAATTTGGGACTTTTAAAGATGGCAGATGCTGAGGAAGAGTCAAGGGACCCAGATAATCTATTAGCTAAGGTAATGCTCCAAGGGGGGAAATATGGGTATTATAAAAAACAGTGTTTCAAAAATACATGTGGATGTGCTGGGCTTTATTTTAATTGATGGAAATTCCTCAGGCTTGTGTTTCCATAAAAAGAATATACTCTGAAAATGGTGTTTGAAGGCATTCAGAAGGAGAGTAGCACTGAGAAGGATCCCAGCCAAGAAAGGGATGAGGGTATGGAAGTCCCTGTAGGTTGGCTTCTCCGAAGCCAATCTCAGCCCTTTTCCCCTCTCCCTCTTCCTATTATGAAACCTCAACAGCCACAGAGTCTCTTTCCCACCCTCCCTTGGACTGAGGGTGGCCATTTGACTGTTTTCTGGTGAACAAGGCATTAAGTAGAGTTGCAGAGGGACTTTTGAGAAAAATATTTTGCTTTCTGATTAAAAGGACAGAAACTTTCCCTTGCCCCTGATTCCTGCTTGAGATGCTGAACTGAGGACACAGTCTTAACGACCATGAAGCAAACCATAAGGACAAATACAACCCCTTGAGGTTGACTGGGCAGAAAGACACCCAGCCTGGAAACATAACAGTTGTTGAGTCACTTAATGATACCTGGAAGTGGTTACCTTCAGGCTTCTTGTAAACAATACAACTAAGAACATGGGTTTATGCCATTACTAGCATTCTTAACTCACACAGAAGGAGTACAGATGATGCTGGTCAGTAGAAACAAGATTTTCTCACCTTGGCCCCATATACGTATATACACTGATGCTGTATAAAGGAAGATAAGCACCATGTTTATTTCTAATTTGTGACTGCATAGACATTATTCAATAAGGGGAAAACTGAGGCATATACAATTGTAAGATAAACAGATCACTGAGGAAACTTATAGCATCTCCATGTATGATAGTATAAGTAATCGCAGTCTTTTTGAAAGAAGGGTTGGGGGTTGAATCACCTACACTTGGGACTCACTTGCACTACAAAAGTAGGAGCATACAAACAAATGGGAAGGCTGTATTCTTGTTTTCCGACATTTTGCCTCAGCTTTCTGGCCGAGGTGAGTCCCAGGCATTTGTGTTCCAAGTGCCTTTTCCTCCTTTTCCATCAGTCTTCTTCTACTATGACTTCTTTATTTCCTATCAATTTTTTTTTCACTGGACACATGTTCCCTGAGTGTCCCTGCCTGTCTCTCTAGGGCATCCCCTTTCTGCCACTGATCTGCTATTCCTCTACGTGTGCTCACCTGCTCTCTTCCCTCATTTTGCTCATGCTTTCTCTCCTTTTCCTTATTTTGGACCTTCACATATTTTTGTGTCCTTTCTCCTTCCCTGTCCTTCCCCTCACCCATCTCTATTCTCCCCTCCTTGCCTCCTTGCTTGAAGGGAAATGAGAAGCAATTAACCATGAAATGACACCTTTTGAAGATACTTACGACTTAGCAAACCGATTACTGAGCTGAAATGGATGTTCCAAACACAATGAAGAAAAGATAAAATTCTTACATTATCTAATTTTCCTAAACCAGTATGATTTAACCTTCTCTGTTGCAACCTTGTTTTACTACAACAACAGAGAGACTTCCACTCCTGATTCATGAGTATCTTCTCTCTTGTATCCTTTTACCTTTTTCTAACTTCATTCGCAGATGGTGGAGGACAGAACCCACGTGAGAACACCCGTGGCTGGGGTTGGCACTTCGGACAAATTAAATCTGAATATCAGGATGGGGCTCAGCTATGGCCCTTAAAAAAAAAAAAAAAACCAACAAAACTCCCTGAGTGAGTTTAATGTGTAGCCAGAGGTGAGAAACAATATTCTAGAACTTGTGTTCTCAATCTAGTACTGCCTTTTAACATTGTGTAAGTTTTAGTTAGGCTGGGGGTGTAAGGAAACCCCCCGTTGAGTTGAGAATGGTAAAATAAAGCAGAAAAAAAAAAATCTGTCCTCTGGAAGGTATCAGGACTTCCCAAAAGGGTAAGACGAGGCTAAGATGACAATGTGTAGGCGCTGCCCACGTTCAGGGGTATGCCCGAAGTTAAAATTGTTTCCAAAAACCCCTCTGTGACCACAGACACCACTCATCTTGTCATACTTATATTTAGAAACAAAGCAATAAATGCAAGAAGGAGTTCCATCAGACACAATAAAATTCAAATAAAAAGCTTCTTTCCACCTTAGAAAGAAACATAAAGTTTTATACTATAATCATCCGGTTGAAAAGTGCCCAGAGAAAACACATTTTTTTTTTTTTAAACTCCATCGGAGAAAGCATACCAATTTCTAGGGTGGGTAATTTTGCAGAAAGTTTTCCCAGGTAGTTTTACTGAAACTTTTAGGAAGTTTTTTGGTTCCATTTAATGATTCATGTTTAGAGTCCTGGTGTGTGTGTGTGTGTGTGTGTGTGTGTGTGTGTTTGAGAGAGAGAGAGACAGAGAGAGAGAGAGGAAAGATTACAGAGTAGATCAGACACATAGTTGGTAGAATTTCAGAATTTGATATTAGAATAAAATCACTGGAAGACAATTTGGCATGTCATGTTTTTAATTTTTTTCATTTTTTTTTAATGTTCATTCACTTTTTGAGAGAGAAAGTGTGAGTGGGGAAGGGACAGAGAAAGAGAGGGAGACACAGAATCCCAAGTAGGCTCCAGGCTCTGACCTGTCAGCACATAGCCCCACACAGGGCTCAGACTCATGAACCATGAGATCATGACCTGAGCTGAAGTCCGATGCTTAAGCGACTGAGTCACTCAGGCACCCAGCATGTCATGTTTTTTAAAGCTTAGAAACTTGTACTCCAGAAATTTTTCCTGAGTAAATTATCATGGAATGATAGAAAGTTACAACTATTTATAGTAGGAAAAAGTTGAATACCGTCTTAATGTAACAAAATAAAATAATTAACTATAATACACATACATATATAATTTGACGCACAATGGAATATATTATGCATTCATCAAAAATACTGTTGCAGAAGAATTTCCAGTAATGTGAACAATTGGTTACATATATTGTTTATGAAAAATATCAGGTTACATAATTGAATGTACATTACCTCATTTGTGTTTATGTGTTTATTATTCAAAAAAAGGACCAAAGGAGTATAACATCAAAACATAATTATTCACTAGAAAGCAAAATCCTTGCAGATAGGGAACAGAGAGCTGCATTTGGATACATGGTAAGTTACTTAAAAATCTGTTGGTGAATTTTATTAAATTGGGTGATGAAATTATACGTGATTTTGATTTTCTCGTTATGCCTTTTTGTAAGTTTTCCACAACTGAGAGATATTATTTTAAGATGAGACGACATATCCAACCTTATATTATAGAAAATTCATGTATATGGACAAAGAATAAAATAAATATACAAAAATGAAGTTAATTTTGTTTAAGTGATAAAATAACAGAATAATGGATACCTTTTTAGTCTTTAATGTATCCTTTATACACATGTGCGTGCACACACACGTGCACACAGACACAAAACGTGGAAATCACACTTCCCATGATATAACTACGTTCGCAGGGAACCTGAAAGAATCTATAGTTTATTAAAAACAACAAACTGTATACATAAAAGTGAATTGTATTTTTCCTGAAGTTTATTTACTTATTTTGGGAGAGGCAGAGACAGCACAAGTAGAGAAGGGGCAGAGAGAGAGGGAGACAGAGAATCCCAAGCAAGCTCTACACTGTCAGAGCAGAGCCGGAGGGGGGGCTGCAATTCATGAAACCATGAAATCATGACCTGTGCCGAAATCAAGAGTTGGAGGCTTAATTCATTGACCCACCCAGCCGCCCCTCAGTTGTATTTTTATATAATAGTAAATAAATTTTTAAAAATAACCGAAGTTTAAAAAAAGACAGTAGTCACAAAAGCAATATAAAAATAAGGCACACAGAAATACTCTTTTCAAAAGAAAAGCAACAACGTTATTGAGAACGTTTTAACATTTTAATTATTGAACCCAGGTGGTCTGGCTTCAGATCATGTGCCTCCCTTGAATTCAAAGTAAAAAGATAAAATCAAATTCCTTACTATTCTCTACTATAGCCCCAACTCAATTTCAGAGATACTAAAGATTTAAATATGGAAAACAAAACTTAACGAAGGATTAAATGAAAATATAGGGTAACATTTTTATGACCTCTGGGAAGGAAAAGATTTCTTAAATAAGATTTTTGCTTATAAAGGAAAAAATATAAATTTGACAACATTAAAACTAAGACTTTCTGTTTGTGAAAATGCAGGCAAAAATTTCGAGAAGGTATTTGCAACATATAGGTCTAGTGAAAAAATAGTAATATTAAGAATATAGAAAGGCGGCCTAAAAATAAATTAAAAAATGGCAAACAGAACAGAAAAACAATGGAGAATAAGCAAAAAATATGAGCAGATTTGTCACAGAAGAGCAAACCCAAGTGATCAATAAACATAAAAAGAATTTCAAGCTCATTAGTAATCAGGGAGATTTATACCAAACTCAGAATGAAATTCTGTTTCATACCTACCAGATTGGCAAAAATCAAAAGTTCTTTGAACAACCTCAAGTGTTGGTGAGAATGTGAAACAATGAAACATCTAAAATACTGTAAGTAGAAATGTAAAACATTTTTTTTCAAAGTATTTTAAAAAGGTGATTGACATCAACTTGTAAACTTGAACATTCACATGCCCCCCAACTTACCAATTTTACTCAGGGAAATATACCCAAGGTAAATTTTAACGTGTGTATACCAGGAGACTTGGACGAGAATGTTCATTTTTTTGTAACAGCAAAACCCAGAAACAGATGCAGACAAACAAGAGAATGGATAAATAAATATGGCATATTCATGCAGCTGAATGCTATAATGGTACCGACAAAGAGCTATCCACTATTCTCATCAGCACAGATCGTTTTGAATGAAAAGAGCAAGTCACAAAAGAAAATTACATTAAGTTCAAACCTGAGCAAAATAAAACTATACCATTTAGGAATAAATGCCCATGTAGTAAAACGATGAAGAAAAGCAAAAGAATCATGAACCTGTAACAAAAAACAGTCCTTCTCTCAAGAAGCCCACTTGCTAACCAAGGAGATCACTTACCTCCATTCACTAAATCACAAGTTTCTTGAATGATGAAGAATAGGATTGGAAAAGAGTCCATGGGTCTTCAAAAGTGTTGTCTAAGTTAAAAAAAAAAAAAAATTTAACGTTTGTTTATTTTTGAGAGAGAGACAGAGTCAGAGAGAGAGACAGAGAGAGCACAAGCAGGGGAGGGGCAGAGAGAGAGGGAGACACAGAATCCAAAGCAGGCTCCAGGCTCTGAGCCATCAGCACAGAGCTCGATGCAGGGCTTGAACTCATAAACCTTGAGATCATGACCTGAGCTGAAGGTGGTCACTTAATTGACTGAGCCACCCAGGCGCCCCAGGTGTTGTTTAAGTTCTTAAGCTCAGTGGTGGGTATATAAGTATCCATACCATTATTATTCTTTAGACTTTACACATATGTTAAAAATATGCTTTTTTTGTATTAAATAATTACTTACAGTTTTTTTTAAAAAGAATGAAAACATTGAAAATGAGAGAAAACTTTATTAGAGTTAGTTTGAACAGTGTAAACATTCTTCTTAGTGTAGCACGGGCTTTTGAGATAGACAAGCAGCATATTTAATCTTGGTTGGATGACATTTCTGAGCCTCCGTGTTCTCATTTGTCAAATGGGGGATAATACTTAGCTCATGATGTATTATGATTGAAAAAGATATTTTTTAAAGCCAGCTCATGGACTATCATGTAATAAATATGCAATATATGTAATTTAAAATTTATTATTATTAAAATATCATACAATAGTGAAGAGCTCTTTCTTCACAATTTTTTTTTTTATTTTTTATTTTTTCAACGTTTATTTATTTTTGGGACAGAGAGAGACAGAGCATGAACGGGGGAGGGGCAGAGAGAGAGGGAGACACAGAATCGGAAACAGGCTCCAGGCTCTGAGCCATCAGCCCAGAGCCTGACGCGGGGCTCGAGCTCACGGACCGCGAGATCATGACCTGGCTGAAGTGGGACGCTTAACGGACTGCGCCACCCAGGCACCCCTGAAGAGCTCTTTCAAAGTAAACAGAAATAGGAATTAAGAGTCTTTTTTTAAAAAATAATTTTAATGTTTATTTATTTTTGACAGAGGCAGAGACAGAGTGCAAGTGGGGGGAGGGGCAGAGAGAGAGGGGGAGACACAGAATCCAAAACAGGCTCCAGGCTCTGAGCTGTCAGCACAGAGCCCGACGCGGGGCATGAGATCAGGACCTGAGCCAAAGTCAGATGCTTAACTGACTGAGCCACCCAGGCGCCCCGAATTAAGAGTCTTTTAAAATGAAATATACTGAAGTTATATTAAATAGTACCACTTTATTTATAATATTGCTCCCAAATTTGGGGAATATGTTTTATCAGAATAACTCAAAATAATTGCCACACATCATCTGAACTTTGTCACACCCCATTTCATAGGGGACCTTTACGGGTCCCTTACATTTTGTCCATAACATTAGGCTTGATGACTTCTTAGTGACTTGGAGCCTTCAGACAGCCAGCACTGAAGATTATTCAGATTAATGCTCACTTCCCTTCAAAAGAAGGTAAAGGGGAAAAGTGACATGAAGTTCAAAGCGGAAACTGAAGGTGACAGGTCCAAGCAGCGTTGGCTGAGAAGTGCCTCTTTAGATATTAGTAGGATTGAGAGGTAGGCAGGGAGCCCCCATAGAAGGTTAGGTTTTGTGTGTGCGCTCCATGGGCGTGATGTCATTTGATAAAATTACATCAAAGCCAATTGGTTTTACACCCCAGAAAAGTGGGCTTGGGGTAGCTTCCACAGACAAAAGTCAAACTACTTAAAAAAAAAGTTACAGTGCTAAAGCTTCTGAATCAAAAGAAGACAGAATTTCCTCCAATCGCAAGGAACCAAGACAAAGATCACATTTCCTGGCTACCCACTTGACTTACCACACCCCCTCCCCCGGCTCCCCTTTAGCAACAGAGAAAGAAATCACAGTAGTGAATTAATAATTCTGTGAGACAGACTTTCCTTCCCCCCACCGTGTGATTCAGCCCCGCAGCCGGGAGGAGGGGTATGTAGCAAGTTCTTTAACTCTGCGCGCTCTGGGCTGGCTTTCAGTATTAGACATCCGGAGTTTTTGAAAATTAACACTGGAACAAAAGTGACTATCATACTCCATGCCCCCCTCCACCCGCCCTCGGACAAAACCCAATCTTATATTGCTTTGGGGCCGCTTGAAAGCAAAACAAAGCAAGCAAACAAACAAACAAAACACGAAAAGAACAAATGGGAAACACGATCTAGAAATGTAGAAATCAAACCAATACTAAAAGTGTGGTGTGGCAATTATCAGTAGCTATGATTGATTTTACTGCAACACTAAAGGAAAAATCTGTTTTACCATAAATGACACTCCTTCAACTCTGTAATCGGCCTCCTTCCTCTCTCTTTCCAGCATATCTATTTAATCATGCATGACTGCAGCAAGGTGATGCAATAGTTTCAATGTAACTGCCCCATCTGGGCCTGGAATGAACAACCTTGTGTGATTGAGGTCCGTAGGTACTACCAGCACCGCCCCTCGAACATAAGTATAGTAGCAAGAGTTTTTCCACTGTGGCCCTGCAAGGGTATCTATGGGACCGGAACCTCCTGGGACGTGCCCCCCAGTAATCCACAGACCAGATGGGAATGCCAGGGCACGGTGCTGACTTTCTTGCTCGACACATTTCTCAGCTCAAGGTCTAATAATAAATTGGGTTTTCAGCCCCCTCCTCTGCCTTCTGGGTTTTCAAAACCAGAAAGACTTACCTATAGTAATATCCGGTTCCAGAAGACATCCTGTTCACGTGCCGTGGGACTGAGGACCCAGAGATGCCCCGCTAGCCCTGGTTTTTCAGTCAGCTGGCATTCTTGGGACGATCTCTTTTGGAGATATGCCTCTCGTGGGCAAACTTCCCGCTAACAGGCAGTGTAAACTCTTCCAGCCCACCAGAGTAGAGTCAACACATTTTATGTGAAAGCCTCTCAGGGTTCCCTAACCAGGGGAGGGTAAATTATTGCATTGACGATACAGCTGTATCCACAACTATACGGGATGGTTGTCAACCCAAGCAGAGCGTGAGATAATCCTCAAAATTCAACCCTCTAGGACCACTCAAAATTCACTATTATTATTCTCCATCACATGATAGAACATTCTAGGGAGAGCCCAAAGGCTTCTCACTCACAAAGGAATAAGGAACCCTAGATAATAACTTGGGGCTGAAAGGTGTTTGGACAGTGGCCATCCTCTGGGGAGGAGAGCTCAGACCTCAGTGCCCAGAGCAGAAGTGACAGGTCATTTCTTCTCCTCCCTCACTCCTTTGGGAAAACTCTGCATTGGATTTCGACATCACAAATCAATATAATCCTACCCATTAAATGCATTTTATATAAGCTACATGTAAAATATTTGGATATAGACTCTGTTTTCCAATTACAAGTAAGTTCCTTCTGGTAGAAAATTGTTCCCAACTTTTTCTTAACAAAGTTAACAGTTACTTGAAGAAGAGAATTGAGCTTTAACCTTTGTCCGTTTGATTCTTTTCCACAGCTTTCCCTGAACTGGAGTAAACGCACAGATAATTCCTATGGTTTAATATTGCATTTAAAAGTAGACACCCTGCCAGAGTTTGTTGTCATTTACAACTCTCCAGAAGGATGAATGCTGGCAACAGAAGGCATTTTTATTTTGTTGAACAACCTGATGGCGTCTGGGTTTAAAACTTCTAAAGGAGGAGCTCTATCAGAGTGTGATTGCTTATCAAATTTATTAAGATTTTCTTTTAGGACAGCATGTTTGGTTTTGTTTTTAAGAAATTCTTTTCTATCCTTAGGTCAGAAACATATTCACCTGTATTTTCATCCCAGAGATTTAAAGTTTTGCTTTTGACATATAAATCCTTGGTCTATCCAGAGTAGACATCTGTGTGTGGTATAATGAGGATTCCCAACTTCATTCCCAACTTCCCAGTTTGGTCCATAATTATCACCAGTTTTCCAGCTGCATTTAATAAAGATTCCATTCTTTATTGCTTTGCTATGGCATCCCCATGTAACAAAGGTCCACGCATCCACGTGTCATAGGAAGTAATACTTAATCTCAGTGACGATCAAGGAAATGCAAATCAAGACTATTGAGAGATCACTTTATACCTGTGTAATCGACATCTCTATTCTGTTCCATTGAAAATTTGTTTGTCCCTGTGCCAGTGTCAAATTGTATTATTTTCTGTAAATTTTCCTTCTAGGACAAATCCAGCTATATCGTGGTGTGTTATCTTTCTATACCTGATTAGATTTGGTTTTCTGATAGTTTGTTTTACATTAGTGTACCTGTATTGATGACTACATTGGGCCCCAAATTCCTATTTCTCATTCTATTCTTTGTCTAATTTCGGCAGCCACGTCATAGACTGCACTGTGGAATATTCTTTCTCTATAAATTATTGGGCTAGTAGGAGGGATGTTTTAAGAAAACTTTTTTTTTAAGTGAGGTATAATGAAATGTAACATTATATCAATGTTAAGGGTACAATATAATGACTTGAGGTTTGTATACATTGCAAAGTGATGAGCACCGTAAGTCCAATTTCACCCTGTCACCATATTAAGTTACATAATAGATAATACAATCATAGTGGCTCTAGTCACCATACTTTATATTACATCCCCACTCATTTAGTATATGACTGTAAGTTTGCACCTCTTGACCCCCTTCTCCTGTTTCACCCACCCTCTAGTCCCCTTCCCCTCTGATAACCACCAATCTGCTCCGAGTTTTGTTTTATTTTATGAGTTTTGTTTTATGTGTTCATTTGTTTTGTTTTTTAGATTCCACATATTGCTGAAGTCATATAGTATTTGTTTTTCTCTGTCTGACTTATTTCTCCTAGCATAGTACCCTTAAAGTCAATCAGTATTGTCACAAATGGCAAGGTTTCATTCTTTTCTTTCTGGTTGAGTAGTATTCTAGTGTGTGTGTGTGTGTGTGTGTGTGTGTGTGTGCTCGCGCGCACACCTGCTTTACCCATTTTTCCTTCTGTGGATATTTTGGCTGTTTCCATATCATGGCTATTGTGAATAATGGTGGAATGAACATAGGGGTGCATATATCTTTTCAAATTAGTGTTTTCACTTTCTTCAGATAAATAGCCAGAAGTGGAATTGATAGATGATATGGTAGTTCTACTTTTAGTTTTTTGAGGAATGTCTATACTGTTTTACATCGTGGCTGCACCAATTTACATTCCTACCAACAGTGCACAGGGTTCCCTTTTTCCACATCTTCATCAACACTTATTTTTTCTTACCTTTTTGATAAGAGCCATTCTAACAGATGTGAAATAATATCTCATTGTAGATTTGACTTGACTTGATGATGAGTGATGCTGAACATCTTTTCATGTAACTTTTGGCCATCTGTATGTCTTCTTTGGAAAAATGTCTATTCAGATCCTTTGCTCATTTTTAAATTGGATTGTTTGGTTTTTGTTGTTGCTGTTGTTCTTATTGAGTTGTATGCGTTCTTTGTGTATTTTGAATATTAACCTCTTATTGGATATATGATTCCAGGTATCTTCTCCCATTCAATGGGTTGCCTTTTTACTTTGTGATTTGTTCCCTCTGTTGTGCAGAAGTTTTTTAGTTTGATTTGTTTGTTTTTGCTTTTGTCGCCATTGCCTTTGGAACCAGATCCAAAAACTATTGCCGAGAACAATGCCAAGAGCATACTGCTTATGTTTTCTTCTAGGAGTTTTATGGTTTCTGGTCTTATATTCAAGTTTTTAATTCATTTGAGTTAATTTTTGCATTGTGTAAGATAGTGTTTCATTTCTTTTTTTTTTGCATGTGGCAAAAAAGAAGCACCATTTTTCCTAGCACCATTTATTGAAAAGAGTGTCCCTTGACTATTGTATATTCTTTCTACATTTGGGAAGTTGATTGACCATATATGCATGGGTTTATTTTTTGGCTCTCTGTTGTATTGTATATGTGTTTGTTTTTAGGCTAATACCATACTGTTTTAATTACTATAGCTTTGTAATGTAGTTTGAAATCAGGGAGTATACTGTCTTCTTCGTTCTTCTTTCTCAAGATTGCTTTGGCTATTCAGAATCTTTTGTGGTTCTGTACAACTTTTAGGATTATTTGCTGTATTTGTGTGAAAAATACTACTGGACTTTTGATAAAGACTCTATTTCCATTTATTTATATAACCTTCAATTTCTTTCATCAATGTCTTATGGTTTTCAGTGTATGGGTCTTTTACCTCCTTGGCTAAATTTATTTCCATTTATTCTTTTTGATGCAAGTGTACATGGGGTTATTTTCTTAATTTCTCTTTCTGATAGTTCATTGTATAAAAATGCAACAGATTTTTGCATAATGAGTTTGTATCCTGCAACTTTACTGAATTTATTAGTTCTAACAGTTTTTTGATGGAGACTTTATGGTTTTCTTTTTATAAAATTATGCCACCCACAAATAGTGACAGTTTTACTCCTTCCTTTCCAGTTTGGATGAGTTTTATTTCTTTTTCTTGCCTAATTCCTCTGGCTAAAACTTCTAATCTTATATTGAATAAAAGTGGCAAGAGTGGACATTTTTGTCTTGTTCCTGATCTTTCAGGAAAAGCTTTCAGCTTTTCACTATTGAACCTAATGCTAGCAGTGGACTTATCATATATGGCTTTTATTATTTTGAGCTAAGTTCCTTCTATATTTACTTTGTTGCAGCTTTTTATCATAAATAAACATTGAATTTTTTCAGATGCTTTTTCCACATCTATTGAGATGATCATATGATTTTTATCTTTCATTTTGTTAATGTGGTATATATTGTTGATTGATTCACAAGCATTGAACCATCTTTGTATCTCTGGAATAAATCCCACTTAATCATGGTATATGATTCTTTTATTGTACTGTTGAGTTTGATTTGCTTATATTTTGTTGAGGATTTTTTGCATCTTTGTTCATCAGGGATATTGGCTGTAATTTTCTTTTCCTTCCCTCCTTGCCCCCTCCCTCCCTTCCTCCCTCTCTCCCTTTCTCTCTCCTCCCCCCCCCACCCCCGTCTCTCTCTCTCTCTCTCTCTCTCTCTCTCTTTCCTTCTGTGGCTCTTTGTCTGGTTTTTGTATCAGGGTAATGCTGAATTTGTAAAATGAATTAGGAAGCATTCCCTCCTCTTCAGTTTTTTTGCAAGAGTTTAAGAAGGATAGGTATTGCATTTTCTTTCAAAGTTTGGTAGAATTCACCTGCAAATCCATCTGTCTCTGGACTTTTGTTTGTTGGAGATTTTTGATTGCTGATTTAATCTCTTTTCTAGTAATTGATCTATTCAGATTTTCTATTTTTTTATGATTTAGTCTTAGAAGATTATGTGTTTCTAGGAATTTCTCCATTTCTCCTAGGTAGTCCAATTTATTGGCATATGATTTTTCATAGCAGCCTCTTATGATGCTTTATATTTCTTAGGTATCAGTTTTACCTTTTCTTCTTTTATTTCTGATTTTATTTATTTGGGCTCTTTCTTTTTCTCTTAGTGAGTCTAGCTAAAGGTTTACCAATTTTGTTTACCTTTTTAAAGAACTAGTTCTTAGTTTCATTGACCTTTTCTATTGTCTTTTTAGTCTCTTTTTTATTTATTTCTACTCTTATCTTTATTATTTCCTTCCTTCCATTAACTTTGGGCTTCATTTGTTCCTCTTTTTCTAGTTCCTTGAGTGTAAAGTAAAATTGTTTGAGATTGTTCTTGTTTTTGAGGTGCGCCTATATTGCTATGAACTTCACTCTTAGTACTGCTTTTGCTGCATTCCCTAGATTTTGTTATGTTGTATTTTCATTTTCATTTGTCTCAGTGTATTCTTTTTATTTCCTCTTTGATTTCTTCATAGATCCATTGGTTTTTCAATAGCATGTTATTTAATCTCCACACATTTGTAATTTTCTAGTTATTTTTGTGATTGAGTTTTAGTTTTATACCATTGTGGTGTGAACAGATGCTCGATATGATATTTCTTTTTACCTTTATTGAGGCTTGTTTTGTGACTGAACATATGACCAATCCTAGAGAACTTTCTATGTACACTTGAGAAGAATATGTATTCCACTGCTTTTGAATAGATTGTTCTGTATATATCTACTATGTCCGTCTGGTCTAATTTTTTGCATCTGGTAAGATGCAAAAAATCCTCAACAAAATATGTCCATCTGGTCTAATGTATTGTTTAAAGCCAATGTTTCCTTATTGATTTTCTGTCTGGATGACCCATCCATTGATGTGAGTGGGGTATTAAAATCCCCTACTATTATTAGATTGCTGTCAATTTCTTTCTTTAGGTCTGTTAATATTTGCCTTATATATTTAGCAGCTTCTATTTTTGGGGTATAAATATTTACAAATTTCATATATTCTTGTTAGATTAGCCCCTTTATCATTACGTATTGTAATCTTTGTCTTTTACAGTCTTTGTTTTAAACTTGATTTTTTTCTGGTATAAGAAGAAAGCTACTCTAGATTTCTTCTGGCTTCCATTTGCATGAAATATCTTTTTCCATCCTTTCACTTTTAGTGTGTGTCCTTACATCAGAGGAGAGTCTCTTTAGACACATGCAGATGAATCTGAGAGAGAGTGCCAAAATGGAGCCCACCAGCATCTGTCCCTAGACAGAGTTCCAACAGACCTCTCTCCCTCTAGCAGATGCTTTAAGAATAGCCAGTGAGTCTCCTTCACATATAGTCTAGGCACTTTCCAAGCTGCTGCTTTTGTGTTGGATCTAAGGGTGAGTCAGTCTGTGTATGAGCCCATTAAGAGTGGAATCTCAGTTTCCTAGAGCCTTTTGCGTCTCCTGGTCATAAGTCCCATTCATTTCCAAAGCCAGACATTTTGAGGGCTTGTTTCTCCAGTGCAGATCTCAAAGGTTGGTGTACCTAATGTGGGGTTCAAATCTCTTACTCTTCAGGGACACACTCCATTTTATTTATTTATTTATTTATTTATTTATTTAGAAGGCACAGATGAACGAGGGGCCGAGAGGGGGAGAGAGAGAGAGAGAGAGAGAGAAAAGAAGCAGGGCTCACCGAAACTGGGGCTTGTGCTCACTTGATGCAGGGCTCGAACTCGCAAAACTGTGAGATCATGACCTGAGAGATCGCACTCGCAAAACTGTGAGATCATGAAGTCGGATGCTTAACTGACTGAGCCACCCGGGTGCCCCTACACTCTGTGTTTTTGAGGTTCCTCCTGCTTGTGGGACACTGTGCCGGGGGGTAAAGAGGGAAGATTTTGGTGAAACTGTGTCTCTGGCTTTCCTATATTTTTTGATGTGGACTTTTTATCCTTTGTTGTGGATGAGCTGTTGAGCTAGTTTTCAGGTCTTTTTCTCAGAGACAATTGTTCTATATGTAACTGTGTGTCCATGACAGGAGGTGAGTTTAAACATCTTCTTACACCATCATCATGAACTGCTCCCAAGAAAACTTTTTTGAAAAAAGATTACAAAAGGAATACATGTCCATTGCCAGAAATTATAAAAATATCCAAAATTATAAAGAAAAAATAAAAATAATTTCTACTATTTTATTTATTTTTATCATTTTATTTAGAAAGTACCATTAGTTTCCTACTAAATATATTTTGGTATATTTTCTTCTAGAACTGTTTGTAAATTTGTGCAAAATATGTCCAATTTACTCTTTGTATATATCTCTGTATATCCTTAGACACACCCACACACACAGGATTATGATTAGGGCAGTGTGTAGTATTTTATCTACTTCTGTTTCTACTTCATTAGCATTTTCTGTATGTTTCTTCAAACACAGGAATTTTAAAAGCTGTAGGTTAATCTAATTATTAAAGTGAATCCAAATTATACTCTCTCTGGGTCCTAAAGCAAAACTGTCATTTTTTTTTAGGTGAGTAATTGTTTAAAAACTCAGTACGATGGGAATGCAAGCTGGTGCAGCCACTGTGGAAAACAGTATGGAGGTTCCTCAAAAAAACTAAAAGAACTATCCTATGACCCAGCAATTGCAGTACTAGGTATTTATCCAAGGAATATAGGTATGTATACTGTTTTGAAGGGACACATGCACCCCAATGTTTATAGCAGCACTATCAACAATAGCCAAAGTATGGAAAGATGGAAAGAGCCCAAGTGTCCATCGATGGATGAATGGATAAAGAAGATGTGGTATATATATATATATATATATATGTACAATGGAGTATTACTCGGCAATCAAAAAGAATGAAATTTTGCCATTTGTACCTACATGGATGGAACTGGAGGGTATTATGCCAGGTGAAATTAGTCAGTCAGAGAAAAACAAATATCATAGAACTTCACTCATATGAGGACTCTAAGAGACGAAAAAGATGAACATAAGGGAAGGGAAACAAAAATAATACAAAAACAGGCAGGGGGACAAAACATAAGAGACTCATAAATAGGGACAACAAACAGAGGGTTATAGGAGGGAGTATGGGAGAGGGGACGGGCTGAATGGATAAGAGGCACTAAGGAATCTACTCCTGAAATCATTGTTGCACTATATGCTAACTAATTTGGATGTAAATTTAAATAAATAAATAAATAAATAAATAAATAAATAAAATTTTAAAGAATGGATTAAAGACCTAATGTGAAACCTAAAATCTTAAAACCTTTTGTAAATAATGCTGCAATAAATATAGGATGCACATAAAAAAAAAAAAAACCTCAGTACAATAACTCATTAATGTATATTTTTACTTCCTGTTAAGCTTTAGGTACCTGTTGTGTTCATTCTTAGCTCCGGCCTGGTCTTGATCTAGTTGGCCTTTATCAAGCCCGGCCAACCCTAACCATAGATGCAATCTTTAATTTGTGTTGGAGCCATGCCATTGGGCAGGCGGTGGGTTCTTACATCTTTGTCCCACTGAGCTGCCCTGAGCTTGCTCAGCCCATGTCGCTGGGTTTTTTTATCCTGATTAACACGAAAATTCTCCATAGGTGCTTGCATCCCAGGTTGTAAAACTTCACTCAACTTTTATGGGGCCTTGACAACATGCTTTCTTATCGCCAGATATTTATTAATTTATTTATTTTGTTAGCCAGAAAAGCAAGTCAATAAAAATATATTGATTGCCTCCTCCACACCAAGCTAGTAGGTGCGGATACTACAGTTGGGCTTCAATCTGTTGCCAAGATATCATTTCAAAACAGACCTCAGTAAATCTGCCAAGTGCTTGATTGTGAGCGTCACCACTGCCTGGACAATCCTGTTTTGTCCCAGATTGGACCTCTTAGCTATCTATACTGCATCAAGTTTGTGACACCTTTTGGATACTGTAACTTGAACATCTGGTTGCCCATGTTTAGGACCTTGTTCTATAGCTAGGTTAGTCCCGCTTCAATTCTGGCTTCCTTTCATATCCTCATCTCACCTTTTGCCAAGGTTCTGGCAGACTTTTCATGTAAGCTTTCTTGGGTTTTGCTGTGAACTTCACAGCAAAGGTTCTGACCTTCACAACGTTTATAGTTTACAAAAATATCTTCACATACATTTTCTCACTCTACTTTTAAGTCTTAAAATAACCCTTAGGGGTAGGAGGAAAAGCTTTCACTGAAGAGGAAATTAAGAAGTCAAAAGACTTGTTGATATTTACATAGTTAATAATTGGCCCCCTTAGATCTTGAACACAGACCTCTTGTCTCTTATTTCACTGTTCTTTCCATCTGAGGGGGGCTGGAGGTGACTAGCCTCTACTTTGAATTGACATTACAGTTCATCTCAGGAAGAAGCCAACTTTCCAGCATGAAAAATTAGTGTATCACACCTCCCAGGATACTTTAACCCCCAAATAGTTACTCAAAAGATATGAATATGAAATACTGTATAGTTAGTAGGATATGAATCAGTGGATGCTAAGGACCTTTGAGAAACATCCCCTAAGTTGCTCCTGATCCCTTGAATATAGGGCTAGGTCCTATGTGACAATATGGATTTTATCGGAATAGACCTATCAGGGGAAAGCTCTCTATACCACTTCTGCAGATCCAAGCTGACTTGGCTTTCTCCAGACTAGAGAAGTTGTCCCGATGTGTATATAGCGTATGGGTGGTGTCGATTGCTGCCACCTTTGCCAGCCTTTCCAGATTCTCCTTTCTATGTTGGGGATGAAGCCTTGGAAATGACATTTGCCAGGTCATCTTGCTAGTAAGACTCTTGTTTAGGGTGGCCCTCTGAGAAGAACTCACTAGAGATTGAAAAGCAAACGAAAGCATTATCCTGTGAGACCGTGGCAGGTAGCAGATATAGGCAGAATGGAAATGTGATTCTTGCCTTTTCCTACTTTTTGAAAATCAAAAGCATTTTTTTTTTCCTGAGCTTCTCTCCCCCAACAGTTCTGTTTTGTTGGCATCGCATTTCCTATATTAAATCCCTTCCTGCTTAGAATTTCTAGAGTGGTATTTTTTATTTCCTGATACAATTTTGACCAATTACAACACTTTCTCCATGGTGTTGTAATTCTGGTATTCAAGTTTGTTTCTTTCTCTGGACGGGGACTCTCAAAGAGATGGATGTGTCTTACTCACCTTTGTATCTTAAAGTTTGCAGTATAAAAAGCACACAATAAATGTTGTTGAAGGAGTACACAGAGAAGAAATTTGAGTAAGGATAAGGTGAGCTATTTGGGAGCAAGTAAAGAAATGTATATCCTGGGCAGGGAAAACAAAATCTTCAAGTGTTGATCTTTAACTCCAAACTTGATTTAGTTGGTCAACTAGTTGATTCAATCAGCACTATCATCATTAAAAAATTCTATACAAATAAAGGATCTTTATAACCAAGCTGAACCACTTAAAAATCATAAAAATAATGCATTTATACATGATGAAAATCAGCAGTGACGTTCTTGTTAGGCTTAAATTCAATGGTGACATGACTTCTCATTGAAGTTCATTAGCAGTGATCACTATGAAAGAAACTACAGATACACTGTCCAGTTTTGGCCCATGGCTGGAAGTAGAGAGGACTTACCCTGAGCAAAAATGAAATTCTGATCCCTAAGAAACGTACTAGAGCTCCAATAGTGTCTCAGCATGCGCTTCCAGACAAAGTCTAAACTGTGTCAAACTGTGTCAGGTTAAGCATTTGGGACACAAAACAAGTAAGTTTCTCTAGCTTAAGAAATTCACACTGATGACAAAGAAGTTAACCAATAATTACAAAATAGTGACTAGAAAGTTACAGCTGAATGGGAGCAGGGAGGAAAAGCCCCTAAGGAGACAGATGGTGTTTTTCAGATGAGGGGACTGCCTTGAATCCTGAGGGCTATATTGGAGTCAGCTACTGAACAGAGGTGGTGCAGAATAAAAGTGGGAACATCACAGGCAGGTTCCAGGTTGTAGCCTCCCCGGCACGCCTGGATTCTGTGTGGGTGTGCATGTATCCAGAGAAACACAGGTCCACATCACAAAGAGCCTCATGGGCCATGCTTAGGGGCTTGGACTTAGCTGAAAGTTTGTGGAGGGCATTACAAATCAAGCCTGTATTTAAGTGAATTCTGCTCAGAGTTCAGGGATCCCTAGCTTCATTCAAGTCCCTGCCCTTGAAATTCAGTTCTATGGTGTCCCACGGGTCCCAAGACAGGGAACATGATTAGAAGGACATTTAAAAAGATGCCACTGGCTACCCTATAAAGGACGGTTTGCAGAGATCATAACTGAGAGAGTAAGAGAACCAGTTAACAAGTTGGTGTAGTGGCCCAGATGAGAAGCAATCTGGCTGATGATATGGAAGCCTAAAAGAGCTAATCAGTAGATTCTGAATGAACAGATGTTTTATCTTCTTTTTTTTTTAATTTTTTAAATTTCTTTTCTTTAATGTTTATTTTTGAGAGAGAGAGAGAGAAACAGAGTATGAGTGATGGAGAGGCAGAGAGAGAGGGAGACACAGAATCGGAAGCAGGCTCCAGACTGTCAGCGCAGAGCCCCCTGGGGGGCTCGAACTCGTGAACTGCAAGATCATGCCCTGAGCCAAAGTTGGACGCTTAACCAACGGAGCCACCAGGTGCCTCTCCGATCTTCTTTAAAAAATTTTTTTTTGTATTAAAAAATTTTCTGGTTAAGTTTATTTAATTTTCATTGGTATTAAATAATATTGTATAGTATAATTCCATATTTACCTGATGGTTTGGAACATATACCAACTATATTATTATGACATCTGTTAGCAAATTCGCTGACAATCAGGTATGATATTGAATGTGTTTTGAGGATGGAAGAGACATTAGTGGATTTACTCATACCTGGAACATCAAGTTGTCCTTTCTTCAAAAATGCAAAATCCTACGTAGACAATGAAAGAAGCATAAAGTCAGTTTAAGCAATGTTTCTAAATTCTGTGGTTAAAAATAATTGTGGTACATTTTCCACAGGCCCACAAGCTATTCTGCTGCCTCTAAGGGCCCTGTGTAGCTTGTGCTAGGCCAACAGGGCTAATCCTGCTGTGGATCTAGAAGCTTCTGTGGAAACAATTTCTTTTCCACTCTGCAAAACTACTTGTGTTTTTATTTTTCACTGTGAAAAAGACCATTCTTTTTAAATGCCCATTTATTAAGTACCGTTCTTCTCTTTTTTACCAGTAGTAAATCTTGCACACTTTCCCTTCGGGTCCATTTTGGCTCTTAGAAAGCCGAAGGTCTCCGTTTCAGAGAAGAAGAGCAGTCGCCATTTTGGGTCTTCACATATTGAATATCTGAAATATTCTCCACTTGGGATATGGTGTCTTAAGTAAAATGTAATTACAGACACAAGTGAGAAATTATAATACTTTGAAAACTGAGACACAGCTAGAAATGTGACAGTTATTTTTACCTTAAAGTGCCTGCTTTAAAAAACCACAAACCTGATGTGTTTAAATCCTGAGAGAAAAACAACAACAACAACAACAAAAAAACAACCACCAGACTTCTATCTGGTCATTTTAAGTTTTCTAAAACTTAAGTTTAAGCCATATTTCATTTTAGTTTTTAAAAGATGATCATGAAAAGTATGAAGTGCTAGCTATTTCCTATTTTCTGAAGCATTACTCTACCGGAAAATCTAACTATAAAACTGGAATTCACAGAGGAGCATTACCTACCTGTGAAACACGTTCAGCATTCAACCAACATGTAAATTGATTTCACCTTCACAAAACCTGTCGAGAGGAGACACCCCGGATCCGGAGAATTGGGGGAGCAAGGGCTTGCATGAGGTTTGGGTCCCAGAACCCTGAGCAGAATTGCGCTGAATCATAGGACCGGAAGATGAATAGATCAGTATTGTTTTAAAGGCAAGGGGTGGGTAGGTGAGGGGTGGGGGTGGGCTTTATTCCATGTCTTTCCTTAGTCATTTTAGGACACCAAGTTTGGGTTTTGTTTTGTTTTTAATGTTTATTTATTTATTTTCGAGAGGGAGACAGAGAGAGAGACAGAGACAGTGGGGGAGGACAGACAGAGAGGGAGACAGAGAATCCCGAGCAGGCTCCGAAGCTGTCAGCGCAGAGCCTGACGTGGGGCTTGATCTCACGAACCAGGAGATTACGGCCTGAGCTGAAATGCAGATTGGGGTGTTTAACCGACTGAGCCACCAGGCACGGCTCCGAGTTTCTTAATATGAGCAAATGCATGGTGGTGTTTGCTACAATTCTTCATGCTGTAAATAATGTCTTCTCTTGCTGTGATTCCGCACAGCTGGTCAGACTGGTAGGCTGACCGCTGGATGCCATTTTCGATATAATAAAGTATTATTATAGTAATATTTGAAAATATCATGTTGAAGCTTATTGTAACAAACCGTAAGGATTTCCCAAATTACTTCCGGTAACTCAAGATTCTTAGGTAGCAACTGGATGGGGGGTGTTGGTTGGAAATAGGATTTTCCTCTGAGGGTTAAATAATAAGCCAGTTCGGAAGTGTACAAAGTCACCAGAAGAGACAGACTGTGGCCTACTTGCAGACGGTGACATGATTAGAGGAAGTGGACCAATCAGAGGGTGGGGTAGCGACACAAAGAACAGGCAGGGTCTCAAAGGCAGACATGGTCTATCTAAATACCAAGTGCAAGGGCAACATCCTGGACTCCTGCTTACAGGAAAAGAAGACTTGAGCACTGGAACCTGGAGATGGGTATATCCCACCACACCGAGGGGGGATCTGTCCCACGAACTCAGCCACTAGCTTCCCTTGATCTGATTCCGGGCTTGCCAGGCTTCCTGCTCATATGGATTCTCATGGGGTGAGCCTCTGAGAAGTGGGCACACTGACCAGACAGGGCGAGTGTTTGCACCTCTTTGGTACAATTGTTCTCACGTAAATTACCAACACACTAGTATGTCTCTGATCTTGGTTTATATGATATTGCCTCTGGGAGATGGAGCTTTTATGCCGAAAAAGGCCCGTTGTGATAATCAATGCCACCTGGAGGGGTTGCAGATGACCAGCTGGTCACCCCCAGAAGGCACCACCTGCCTTCTTCAAACACCTGCCTTCTTCAAACACCCCAGGTACACACTGTAATTGTGTTCTCTTTCCCTTCGTTGCCTCTGTGAAAAGAATGCTCTTTTGGCTACTACGGATTCCAACTCCTGGCTACATATTAGATTCACCTGAACTTAAAAAAAAATCCAATACCCAAGAGTGCCATCTCAGGCCAATTAAAGGTGGAAATCTCTGGACCTTGGCATGGTTTAAAAGTCCTCTGGGTGATTCAAGCATGTCCTCAGGGCTGAGGGCTATTAGCTTAGTTGCTGACAGAAAAGGACATTTTTGGATAGGATGGGGGGGAAGTTCCATAATATATTTTAGAAAACATTTAATGAACATTTTACAGTTGAGAAAACTGAGACTTGGAGACATGAGACAATTTGCTCAAATCTGAATAACTGACAGGCAATGGAGCCAGGGCTTGAAATTAAATTTCTTTTTACAAAATATCAAGTTCACTATCATATCAAGTTCAATATCATATCATACAATATGATATCTGGAAGAACGCAGAATGCAAGGAAGGAATTCTGCCAGATTCTGGTGAAGGGAGAAGGGAGAGGACAGAGGAAGGCAGAAAGGGCATCCAGAAACATTTCCTAAGAAAAGGCAAAGAGGTAGAGAAATTTGCAGAATGTTCTCTACAGCTGTCTCCAAAGTGTGTGCATAAGACTCACCGGGGCAGGGGTCTCTGGGTGGCTCAGTCAGTTAAGCGTCCGACTTCGGCTCAGGTCATGATCTCATGGTTCGTGGGTTCGAGCCCCACATCTGGCTCTGTGCTGACAGCTCAGAGCCTGGAGCCTGCCTCGAATTCTGTGTCTCCCTCTCTCTCTGCCCCTCCCCCACTCATGCTCTGTCTCAGAAATAAATAAACATAAAAAAAAAATGGTTAAGATGGTCCGGCGCCTGGCTGGCTCAGTCGGTTAAGTATCTGACTTCAGCTCAGGTCATGATCTCACGGTTCGTGGGTTCGAGCCCCGCATCGGGCTCTGTGCTGACAGCTCAGAGCCTGGAACCAGGCTTGGATTCTGTCTCCTTTTTTCTCTGCCCCTCCCCTGCTCACGCTCTGTCTCTCTCTCTCTCAAAAATAAATAAACATTAAAAAAATTAAAAAAAATTAAGAATCACAAAATGTAGGGATTTCAAAACACTGAGATAAAGACGAAGTAATATTCTAAAATAATAATTTTTTTATTAATGGTAAAACACCTTTTGCTCTCAAGAAGAAGAAATAAAGTTAATAAATATATTTCATTGTTTTGTTAAAGTCATTCTATCACTTTGCAATAAAGCCATAACAAAGTCTAAGTTTGCTGTATTGTGATCCTTGATGTTAATGACTGCCAGCCGCTGGAAAGCACAGCTATAGACTATTGAAAAACAATAGAAAGCAAAAGAAAAAGAAAAAAGCTGTCGCGCCTCCTTATTCAGGGTGAATTACATTTCATTCCAGCTGCCAACTATGCCATGGTGTTTCTTGAAACTCAGCTAGTACACTCCAATCTTTGAAGTCGGTTAGTTGGGAAGGCGTAAAGCTATGTTGATATTTCCAACAAATGGGTTCGAATCCCCTGAAACTCTTCATTTGGATAAATGTTTTAAGTTTATTTATTTTGATAGAATGGAGGAGGGGCAGAGAGAGAGGGACGGAGAGAATCTCAAGTTCTGCCAGTGCAGAACCCGATGTGGGGCTTGACCTCACAGTTCATGACCTGAGCCAAAACCAAGAGTGGACCGCTTAACCGACTGAGCCATGCGGGGGCCTCCATTCGGATAATTTTTATTTATTTATTTTCTAATGTTTATTTTTGAGAGAGAGAGAGAGAGACAGGCTCTGAGTGGGGAAGGGGCAGAGAGAGAGGGAGACGCAGAATCTGAAGCAGGCTCTAGGCTCCAAGGTGTCAGCCCAGAGCCCGACATGGGGCTGGAACTCACGAACCGTGAGATCATGACCTGAGCCGAAGTCGGACGCTTAACCGACTGGCCCACCCAGGCGCCCCTGGATAATTTTTAAACAGACTAAAAATTATGGTCTCCAAGTTTAAGTGTACAGATGGGAAAGTTTATAGGCGGCACACCTATATCAGTTTTGGCCACAAAATCGTGTAACGTGGGAGAATTCGAATGGAATTTGTCTCAACCTGCAGGAAGCAACTGAATGAAGGTGCCACCGCCACCCACTCTGAGCTGAGCAACGCACAGGTCCTTCAAGACTGCTCAGGTGACAGTGACTTCCGATGTTGATAAAGGAAGAAAACCGGTGGTAATTCGTGTATCGAATACTCGCATAATGAAGTCAGAGGTTTCCCATTTTCTTCCTGTGTCTTCTGTTGCGGGCACCCAGCTTTGGGAGCAGTAGAAAGGCACCAGGAAGCCTTAATTGGAGGAGAAGCATCTCCTGGTTTACAAGCATAGGTGACCAGTAAAGTTACTGGGAGGGCCAGAAAGGGGATAGCGGAGGCAAAAAGACAGAAGGAGGCTGGGGCCCAGGCCGGAGTGGCTCAAGGATAGAGGGGAAGGGGTGGATTGGAGGGACATTTTGGAGATACACTTCACGAAGTTTGGATGTGGAATGAGGGGAAAAACATCTAGAGTGGCCAGGAAGATGGCACCCTTCCCTGAGTATGAAAGGAAGGACGCAGGGATAGACTCTTATGAGTTCAGTTTGGGACTGTATGACCTTCTACCCTTGTGTGTTACGAAGGTGACATTTCACAGCACTGGAAGTGGAGATCCGAGGCAGGTGAAGCAAAACCAGTGTCTCTTGTCTCATTTCTCAGCCCTCTGTGTGATGAGGTTCTTTGGGTTTGTTCTTGTTTTTGGTTTTTTTTTTGGGAAATCATCCATTTCTGAGACTCTGAAGAGAGCCACTGATTGTCTCCACCTCAGAAGAGTAACGTACACGCCCCAGCATAAAATTGTGTGTGTGCTTTCTAGGGCCCCTGGTCCCGCGGAGGTCCATCCACAGCTCCAGATTGGAGCCCAGCCCTGACTGGCAACCTTGCCATCCTCCAAACGTGCCTTATGTCCCCGTTGCTGTGCCATTCTTCTGAGTCAGAGATAATTTGCTAATTATAAGTCACTTCCTATTTTAGAAGCCCTGATGACTTATGGTCAAATGCTCATGTTCATCATGCTGACTAAAGAATTGTAATTTTTAAACCCGGGTGAGAGATGGGAGGAAGAACAGAGAGAAAGAGGGGAGGTGAATTTGAGGCTTTAGATTCCTCTGGGAAGGCATTCAGGTAGCTCATACAGGATGCGACTCGATGGGACACACAGCTCCACCTGTATGTGATTCTTGCCTCATGGAACCCGACTTGAATACAAAGTACAGTACAGAAAAACAAGGTAGATTTTTTTTAATGTTTATTTATTTTTAAGAGAGAGAGAGAAAGAGAGAAGCAGAGCACGAGCAGGGGAGGGGCAGAAAGACAGGGAGACACAGAATCCGAAGCAGGCTCCAGGCTCTGAGCTGTGAGCACAGAGCCCAATGTGGGGCTCCAGCCCACGAACCGCAAGATCATCACCTGAGCCGAAATTGGACCCTTAACCAACTGAGCCACCCAGGTGCCCCCAGAAAGCGATGCCGGAAGAAAGGCATCAGCCAAATCCAGAATGTGGGCTCTTCTACAGAAACGACCCAATTGCCCCCAACAAGTTAATAGGATGTAAAATTATAAGGGAATGTTCCAGAATAAAAGAGCCTTAAGCAATGGGAGCAATCCAAAGCAGTAGGACTAAGTCTGTAAGTGGACAATCTGAGAACTTAGAACACGTACTTAGCATTGGATGACACTAAAGATAACTTAGGTAGGTATGAAAATGGTGGTTGTGGAAAACGAACAGTTATCCATTACAGATGCACACTGATGTACTTGTGGGTGTGAGGACACAGCTGGGATTTGCTTTGAAATAATCTAGAAATAAAGAGGGAGTGACAGATAAAGCAAATCTGGCAAAATGTTAGTAACTGTTGAAATCAGATGACGGATACATGGGGGTTCGTTATACTCTTACTTTCTTGTGTGTTAACATTTCCCACAATAGGTTAATTTTTTATTTTTTGAGAGACAGAGAGAGACAGAACGTGAGCGGGGGAGGGACAGAGAGAGAGGGAGACACAGAATCTGAAGCAGGCTTCGGGCTCTGAGCTGTCAGCACAGAGCTCCGTGCGGGGCTTGAACTCAGGAGCCGTGAGATCGTGATCTGAGTTGAAGTCTGAGGCTCAACCCACTGAGCCACCCAGGCGCACCTCCCACAATAAGTTTAAAAAAAGATCACAAATGATTTTGTTCAAAGCACAGTTCTGAAATCTGGCTGATGATCAGAATCTCCTGGGGAGCTTTAAAAAAGTAGATTCTGGGAGCTGCAGCCCTCTTGAATTAATCTTCTGTGGATATGTTTGCACTGGGTGGAAGAATGTGTCATTTTACAACTTCCTGGGACTCTGGTGCTGCCAGTCCTTGCGGCCACCACAGCCACAGGTCATCTCTTCCAAGTTCTGACCCAGGAGAAGATCTTACACCAGGCTTCCCTCCTCCCTCCTCTTTCTCTGTCTTTCCCATCTCTCTCTGTGCTCCCCTCTCTTGCTTTCCTTTTATGCACTGCATTAAGGCCAAGGGCAGGAACCTTTAGAGGAGCACAGGAACCTAACGTCTCCTGGGAACGGGCACAGGTGGACCCTTCCCACTCCCGTCCGAGCCTCAGTGTCCTCACTGTTGAAGGATGCTCTACTCTCATGCGGTTAACATCGTTCACAAAGTTCTCTTACTACCCAGGAGTGGGACATGTGTCCACTGCCCACGTGTACCTCGAAATGAAGCTGTTTGGGAAACATGGCCTTAATATTTGGGTCTCTTTCTTTCATCATTTGTAGACAAAAAACATTAAAATCTGTTCTTAAATAATTTATTTTTTAATAGTGACTTTTGTAAAAAGTTACACTTATTTAGGAAAACTTGAAGAAATTCAACAGAGTAAATGGCTATTAAGGACAACTAAATGTGCAAATTTCAAATGCTTTCTATATTAAGTATAAATAATTCCATTTTTTCACATTAAGAATGAAAATATTGATAAACACAAAATATTAAAATACAAACTGTAGAAGAACTAGCTGAACACTGAAGTTTATTTAAAATCTTTAGAAAAAAATTATTAAGATTGATGTCCAGCAAAGAGGCTGGTGGCATCGCGAGTGGCAAACATGTCAGATAACACATGTAAAGGCTACGTAGAGTTATAGACGGCTAATATTTTCAGGTTGTAAGTTCCAGACCAAAAAAAAAAAAAAAAAAAAAAAAAAGGCAGCCTTTACCTCTGGGAACAATGTGTTTCCCCGTTTTGTCTAGAACAAGCATGACAAGAATACAAAGCATATCGAGAAACTGCAGGCTGAGGACAGAAAGAAATTTCCTTAAGCTCATGGTCACAGGGTTTTGCTGTCCCAATGCTAAGGGGCCACCTGGGGACATAGCGTTAGCACAGCAAATAAAACCATCATTAAAGGCCACACCTTCCCCGTGACCTTCTCCAATCTCATCCCTGTTCCTTCCTAATCTTATCTCTAAGGAGGTAGGATACTCAGACGCATGTCTCTACTGTTTCTTATCATATGGCTGAGAAGTGGCTCTGACCGAAAGCTTCATTAAGAAGCATGAGCTTTTAATGAATTAACCTTTGATGCAATTCCTTCTTTCTTAGGGAAGGCAAACCAAAGTGCATCGAAGAGGCCAAATCCCCAACGCAGTCAGGGACTTGTGCCGGTGCCGGTGCCACGAACCACTATGACCATGTTATTTCAAGACACCACAGCAAGCGTTTTCCCCAAAGCAGAAGAAACGTCTTCATTTAAATAACATTGAAGTTTGCAATAAAATAAATAAAGTGACTTACGTAAACACAACAGGGAGCTCACTTTAACAAGGCAGCTGGTTAAATTCAGGCAAGCTATATACAGACGGTGCCCCTGACAACAACCAGAAAATAGGTTGTTATTCAGTCTTCCTACTTAAATCTCTAGGGCAGCATTTCACCGGAATAAGAAAAAAATCCCTCATACGTCATATAAGGGCACATTATACATGTACACACTTTGATGCACACATCACCCTAACTTCGAAGGGAAGATGGTGATAACCAAGAGAGTCACACGTCTTCCCCCTATGGAAATAACTGGATTTTTCCAAGGTGCATACTGTAAAGAGCAGCTGGTTTGCTTTTCAGTGTGAACGTGTTCGGTTGCAGCAGGCCTCAGAATCAGTCTGTGGATGGTTCTGCTTCTGCCGTGTCCGTGGGCAAGGAGCCAGGCAGGTGGGGAAAAACCACTAACTACTGACTCTCTGAATATGTCCACTCTCCCTGAGCTTCCCGGGCGTCTGGCAGAGGGCCCGCGGGCCGTGGGGCTTCGGCTTCACGTCTGTGAGTGAGGCCGACGTGGGGCTGGCCAGGAGGAAGGGCTCCGGGTTCCCCGGCCCGTCCCGAGGCCACGCAGCTCCCGGCCTTCCGCGTGGCAGGTGAGGACGAGCTCTGGGCCGGACCGACACCATCCACCGCCAGTCGCTAGCTTCGCTCGAGGGCCGCCTGGGAACGTTCCCCGCGACGGCGACCGAGAGCTTATCTTCCCTCCCGGCTGGAAGCCCCCGGGAGCTCTCTGCCGCGGGGACGGCCCTCGGCGGCGTCAGCGCGTTGAGGGCATAGCACCATGCTGGCTAGTGGCTCGAGGCCCCCGGCGGCCCGGCGGGCCACCGCTGCCGTCAGCCGTACAGCTGCTTGAACTGGAAGCACTCGTTGCAGTAGCCGTTACACTTGGCGTTGCCGAAGTGGTCGCAGGCGGGGGCGCGGCAGCGCTGCTTGGGCGGCTCCTCGGGGGCCGGCTCGCCCCGGTGCGGCGTCGGGCCCGCTCGCTGGCTGAGGTGCTGGCACTCCATGCAGAGCTCCTCGCTGCGGCAGGCCAGGATGTTCTTGCAGGAGGCCCGGGCGCACTTGGGCCTCGAGGCGCTCGGCGTGGTCCGAGGCACGTCTCTGCGCTGGCTCGATCTCTGAGAGGGAACAACAGAGGGGACGGTGGGTCCCGCTACTCGGGGACAGCACGGGGCAGTCTCAGCAGACAGCGTGGGTTCTGCAAGGAGCTCTACGGGGCGCAGAGCACCCCCCTGGCCCAGGTAACCAGAGCTCCAGGCGCGCAGTCCGGGAACAGGAGCTGTCCGCGGACGCTTCCTCCCGGTCCCACGAAAGCAGGCCTGGCCCCAGGGAGGCCGAGTGGAGCCCCCAAGCCTCACCCGGAGGCCTGCGAACGCTGGCCCGGCTCACCTCTGCTTGCGTGAATAATGAGCTGCCCTTATTTAAACTCCCTGCCATCTATGAACAGGACAGGCATGCGTCAGCCAAAGCTGGCTTTTCTTAGGTGCCATTGCGCAGAGGCCCGGGGACGCTCTGCCTCCTCCCCGTCTCGTAGTAAAGGATTACTTGAGGAAGCCTGCTAGCCTCTTAGATGCCCGTGCTTTGACTACAAACCCAAGAAGTCTCTGGTCAGCATCTAGCTTTTTGGAGGCTTTAGGAGGTTTAAGTGTTTTTTTTTTTTTTAATTTTTTTAACGTTTATTTATTTGTGAGAGAGAGAGACAGACCGAGTGTGAGCGGGGGAGGGGCGGAGAGAGAGGGGGAGACACAGAATCCGAAGCAGGCACAGAGCCCAACACAGGGCTCGAACTCATGGACCGTGAGATCATGACCTGAGCCGAAGCCAGACGCTTAACAGACTGAGTGAGCCACCCAGGAGCCCCCCAGAGGCTTTATGAGGTTTTAATCTATGGCTGGCTTTATTTACTTTTCAGTTAATTATTTACCTATTAAAAGCTTTTATTTATTTTGAGACAGAGACAGCACCGAGTGGGGAGGGGCAGAGACAGAGAGGGGGAGACAGAATCCCAAGCAGGCTCCACACTGTCAGCGCAGAGCCCAATGCAGGGCTCGAATGCGTGAAACTGTGAGATCCTGACCTGAGCAGAAACCAAGAGTCGGACGCTTTACAGACTGAGCCACCCAGGCGCCCCTATTTACTTTTCAAATGCATTCTGAAGTATCCTTCGGCCACGAAAATCAAGAGCCGCTGCTGCACTTCCAACCCTGGGCGCCACAGTGACCCCGCCCCACTCCCATTCCTCCCCGAACAGGGAGGAAAGTCTGCTTGTCACCGATGGGCAGCAAGGAGGGCTGGCCCAGCAGGGAGGGGGGAGGACCTCAAAATGTCTCACCAGGTGCTCTTCAGTCCTTTTCGCCTCGTGAAATCTCTGGGTCTGCGCTTCGATGAAACACTTCTGGCAGTACCCTTCGAACACGGTGCTTCCGAGGGTGCCGCATTCCCTCCCCAGGCAGGGGACGGCATTCTGGAACCTGGGGACCGTGGGACTGGCCTTCGTGGAAGCGGCGACGAAATCTAAAAGACAGCGGGTGCTGATCAGTGCCACGGGTCGTCTCCAGGCAGGGAGAGACACTGACATTAGAGGAACAAAACAGGTTTCGGACACAGATTCGGGTAGCCTGCGGGGGCTGGGGCGGGGGGGGGGGGGGGGGGGGGGGGGCGGGGCGGTGCAGCGCGGCCTTTTGTAAATGCAGCCGAGTCAAAGACAGTAATGATAATGCCCTTACTGACACATCTTTGACTGTATAAATCTCTCATTTTTGGACATGCTGTACCGGCCAGGCACAGCTACTGTGCAGAGGCATTAACTGCCCGTCCCTCTTTCAAATTAGATTTTCAGCACATCGGTGGGGACTTCCCTCTCTCCGGCTGCTGCTCTTCAGATTTTGGGTTTTCTCTATTGCATCTAAGTCTCCAAAGAAGTCTTGGTTAAACTCTACCTTATAAATGCCAGACACTCAACGGCCTCGTTCGCGAAAACAAATTCTACGGATGCTACCTACGAGGCGCTGTAGGGTTTTGGAAGGTGGTTTCCTGTGCCTTTCGCCTCCACGTGGGGCTGGCACAGCCACGGTGACCGTCCCTCTGTGCAAGCCGCACCTGGCCCCATCGCCCAGAGGGGCCGCCTTCTTGAAGCTCAGGAACTAAACCGCTTCGAGACAGGGGTTTTGAAACGGGAGTTGGGAAATCGATCATGTCACTCACGTTTGTTTTCTCTGTACTCGATGAAACACAGCGTACAGAAGCCTTTGTTTTCTGGAGTCCCGAAATACATGCAGCCGGCTTTTCTGCACTTGCTCGTCCCTGTCCTGTCCCCTGGAGTCCGTGGGGCCTGAGAGAGGCAGCCAGAGGGAGCCTCGGTCCCAGCTCTGCGGCAAGAATGTGGGGAGAGACTCTGGATGAGCTGCGAGGGGTCCGACTTGGACCTCTGGTGACAGGAAGGCGGGACGCTGGAGCTGAGGCCCGAGGAGGGCTCCGCCGTAGTCCTTTTGAAGCAAGTACTGCAGATCCCATTAAACGTCCTGGTGACATCCTGCAGGCAGGCTCGGCACTTCCCGGGGTCTAAGTGCCTCATGCTGTCCGAGGTGTGGCCCGCGTTAAGCTGCCGGGCCTGGTGGCACCGCTCACAGAATCCGTTGTGCTGCACGTTCAGCGTGAAAGGGCAGCCGGGGCTCCTGCATTTCATGGCGGTGGTCTCGCTGAACAGGAAAAGGCTGGGCGCCGTCGGAGGGGCCGAATGAGGCCCCCCGGTGGTCGGCTCCTCGGGGCTCCAGCCCCCGGGCTCGTAGGCCTCACCCCGCGAGGCCCCGGCCGCCACGCCTGGGAGCCCCTCGGGGCCGGGCTTGGAGTGCAGCTTTGAGGACTTGGTGTGGTTGTTTTGCCGCCTCTCGGAGCACTCGTGGCACAAAGGCTGGGTGTTCACGGACATGAAGAAAGGGCAGTTGGGCGTTTCACATTTTACGTCCATGAGGGAGAGCTGGGGCACGGAAGGTTCCAAAGGGTTCTGAGCATGCGCCTCTCTCCGCTCTTGCTCACTGCTCTCCTGCCACTTCTTGTACTCGTGCTGGACGAGTTCAAAGTAATCATCTACCAAGTTTATTTCTTTTGGCAAGTTAGCTTCATCCAGCCTAAAGACCAAGAGGCGACATATGAGACCACGTGGCCACACGCACGACTTCACGTCATTAGCTCACAGGGCAAAACTTTTAGCATGCGGCTATGGCAGTAACTGGATAACCATTCACTGGAAAGCGGGCCCATGATAAAGGGTTTGCCCTCCCAGCACAGTCCTGTACTGCTAAGAAGGCTTCATTATTTCAGGAACCACTGTCTTACTTAATCAATCTCGCACCACCCCAGTGACAGCTAATTCCAAAGAAAGGGCTATTCTGGGGCTGCCTCTATACCTAATTACTCTGGTCCTCTCTTAAAAAGTCACTTTTACCTTTTAACTCCTCAGAGACCCAATTTCTGGTAAAACATGACTCAGGGCATTCATTTGGGACTAGGCTACTCTATAGTTCAAACTACTCTGGGACTTTGTGTCCCGTGTTTTGCCGTTATTAATCTTAAACTTGTGCCTGGTCTCTATCAGCATGAACTGCTAGTCTCAGTCGAGGAGCGGAAGACACGCCCACGGGGCGCTGTCCACTGACTTCTGATCATCTGTAATTTGCTCATCTCCACTGGAAGAAACTGATGCTCATAGGCCTTCATGGTCCTCTCTTGTACATTTCAAGTCCTAAGAAACGGGCATCCCTCTAACATAAAGCCCAGTGTTTAAGGTCTGGATACGTGCACAATGTGCACTCTGAGTCTCTCCTCCACCTTCCAAGTTGGCACAATCCTATGGCCGCCGTAGAAACCCAATCTACAACCCAGTCTGTGTCTGATGTGTCTGTCCTGACCAAGAAGCCAAGAGAAAAAGGTTTTTGTTTCCAAGGATTTTCACTTGCTGGCCCACTGCTAGGGCCATTCAACGAAACAAAACAAAACTATCGTTGGTTTAATATACTTAAAAGCCACAGCGCTGACCGTCGGCATCCAGATATGCAGGCAAATCGCTATGGATAAAGTACTTGTTCTCACGTGAAACCAAAGTTAGGACTGCCTCCAGTCACCCTCTCTGATTCATGTACACAACTCTGGATTTGTTTCACATTGGAAGAAACTGGCTTCGAATAGCTTTACTGTGGAGCTCGGGGGTGGCCTCAGCTTACATGGCTGTCGTACAAACAGCTGAGGATGACAGAGGGAGGAAGAGAGCTAAGAGTAAACTCTTACTTTGCAGCATTGATCAAATGGGTGGTGCCGTGGTCCCAGCCTTGGACAGGGATTTCGATCACCATCAAGTACTCTTTCAAGAGCTTTTCCTTCATCTCATTTTCAGGATCGGTCAAAAAGTGAACTTTTAAGTCTTCAAATCTTCCTCGCTCTCTGTTAACAAGTGGAACAGCTCGGATTTCTGGGGGAGGGGGGGCGGGAAACAAAAATAACACGTCAGCAACATGTGATTCCACTACATGAGATTACGTGTGAGGCCGCGCAGATGTAACGATTAAATTCTGCAAACACAAAAAGGATACAATTAAAGAACTTTGGAAAAGTATTATCAAACTCAGCTGGTGGAGCAAACTATACTAAACTCTAACATCCAGTGCTTTCTTCAGGAAGCTCAGGAAATACCAAGCAGCCTGGAGGCAGTGGATCTCACTGGTTAAATCCCAGAATTCAGAATCGGACTGATCCGATTTTCGATCCTCTGTGATAGAAGGCAAGTTACTGAACCGCTCTGAGCTTCAAGGGTCTCATCTATAAAAACAAGGCCACCAATGCTTACAGCCCATACACCCTTACACCCTGTGTATTACAGCTTACACCCTGTGGATGAAATGAAATAAAAATAATGTCCCTAAAGCACTTAGCACACTGCCTCTTCACTGGCTCTTCAAGCTATTATAATAATAGCTAACCTGACAGACCTTTACCTGCACCATGCCAGGGCTCTGTGCCTTACTTTGTCATGTATCAATGGCAGTAGGAATGTGATGCTTATATCTCCTACTTGAAAGTACTGCCACACCATACACAACGACGGCCGGGGTTACGATTACCGCTATTGCAGTATTGGTGCGAATCAGGCCCCTAACAGAACACCGTATTCAAGTAAAAATAATAACCGTAAATGAGGCGATTGTCATAGGGCCCAAAGAGCCTGGTGTTCAGTGGGAACAGGGTGTCCCAGTATCGACCAGTAGTTACAAGTGTGGATTCACGCGCAGTTTTCTCACCAGGGCCGCTGTCCTTCAGGGTCACCAGGGGTACAAAGTGCTGGCTGTCGTAGCCAAGAATGATGGGGTATCGGTAGCATTCTTGGGCCGGCCAGTGGAGAGGCAGGTAAATCCCGCCCACCTTCAAAGGAGCGAAATTGGAACCCGATTCCAGACTTCTCAGCATTTTGTCTGTGTAGGGAAAGAGAAAGAGATAAATAAGGCCCGCTGGTGATTTTCACCCAATTCTCTTCAGCTGCTGTTGCCTACGACTTAGGTAGCATGGGTTTTTCCTAAGTGCTAAAGCATTAGAGCCGAACGGCCCTTGAACACAAATAAGCAATGTACAGGCATCTCACCTGAAATGACAATGATCGGCCTTCTGAGTATGTTGCAAAGGACAAAGATGTGTATTTCTTCCAGTGAGTTATACTGAAGTCCACCTCGGGCCATGGGTGTGTCTGTGGATGCCATTTTGACGAGGCTGTCCCACTCATCGGTCCAATTCTAAGGAGAAGGGGTAAAGGGAAAAATCACGATTGAGTGAATGTTCTCAGCGTTAAAAACTCAGTCGACTTCGCTCTCTACTGATTCATTTATGTAACTCAGCTGACTTTTCCCCTTTCTGGAAACCATCATTCAAATGATCACCCTTTTTTCCCCATTTTGGTGTTCTTCCTTTATTTTTTCCACTAGAAGGCAAACTTAAAAAGTGGGGGAGGATGGGGACAGCACCTGTTCTCAAAAAAAAAAAAAAATCCCTCATGAGGCATAGCACCAAAGCCCCTTACCCAAATGCACACAGAAATTCCAGGCCTGTGACTGAGAACAGTGAGGCCCACGTTTGAATTGGATTGGCAGGCTCAGTAAAGCATACAAAGGGCCAGTCAGATTGGAAAGCAACCGAAACACCACAGGCAAGACCAGGAACAGAAGCCCTTCTGCTGAAAGGAAGAGATGCCACAGCTGGGAATCTGCTGCCTGGAAGCCCCCCCTGCGGTGGCAACAGCCTCAGGTTCATCCCATAGGAGGTTTCTGGTGTTTTCCACTGACTACGCTTTGCCTAGCCCAGTGCATGTGACCTTGTAAATCATAAGCTCCTTGAGAGCAGGGGGCTGGCCTGGGGAACCCCTGCCCACCAAGGAGCTCTATCCACAGATACTGAACGGGGGAGCAAAACATACCCGAGTGTCGTAGCAAAGCCCCGTTTCCACAAACTCCTGAGACTTAAGAGACTCCAGCTGCCAGCGGAATTTAAAGTTGCGCGTATCTGTCTCCTTGAGAGTGCTGAAGAGTGCCTTCCTCAGGACCAAGTCTGTGTCCTGAACACCCCACATGTACTGGGAAGCAGCGTGCATGAGGCAGTTTCCATCGCCTGAGGACAGAAGCGGCACACATCAAAGACCCAGCAAAGGTTTTCAGGATGCACTCGCCCTGGCTGGCGCAGGGCACTGAATAACAAGGCGTGAGAGAAATGCAAATGGCTTAATTTCTTAGTCAAAGGACACACTGAGAACACTTCACAAGCTAATGACAGCTTTAAGGAAAAAACCATCCTTTTCACTCTTATTCCTAACGACTGACGCCAGCAGCGCAAAGGAGCCAGTGACTGATTATCAGGGGACCTTGGTTCTAGCCTAGCTCTGCCCTAACTAACTGATTTTGGTGTGACCTTGGGGGAAATTCTCCAGCTTCTGAGTATTTTTTCTCTTCGTGAAACGAGAGCACTGGATTATAATCTCTAATGCCCGTCCCTTTCTAGCATTCCTTGATGTTTTGGCTAAGACACTAGTGCTGTTACTCGTCTGGCTCTAGAGAGAACACACGGGGTCATACGCACGAACCAGGAAGCTGGCCTGGCTCCCTTCACTAGACAGGGACGGTCTGGCTATGACTCAGTGGTAAATGACTTGACCATTCCGCTGAAGACTTTGGGGCCTGGGAGTTTCCTCTCCTGGTTTATACAGTGGGATTGAGACTCTCGAATTGCCTACCGCCAGCCTGCCTTCCAGCATTCTGAGAAAAAGACAGGTCTAACTTTATTCCATGAATTTGTTACTTTCACAGATGAAAACCCATGATTCAAGAGACTGCCTTTTTCCCCAACCTCCAAACAATGAACGTTTGGGGGGAATGTGCAATACCAAAAAAGTTAACTCCTTACTCTCTGTTGGCGAGCGCACAGTTGTTTTTATCGAGAAAAGTTCACCTGTTTTCTTACATTACTTCCCAAGTAGGGCTATAAAAGCTTCTGAAATCTTTTTTTTTTTTTATCAGATTTTAATTATAGTCAAACTGCAAAAAAACCAAAACAGAACACCAAAGAAAACCCCTCACATACACATATCCACAGCCAGCATCCCTGCAATTTACACACAAAGACTAGCTAAATAAAATATTGAGACACACGAGCGAAAAAAAGATCGCGCAGTCCTTTGTCTTGGCAGAAGTGTGGCAACGACTGCATTCTGTTGAAATTTCCCCTTTGCAAAATCTAGAGCAAAGATAAGGCTTTTTTTTTTTTCTTCTTCTTCTCGCGCTTACTTTCAGTTCTTTATTGAGAGGCACCAGTACAAAATTCCCTAAGTAACATCAGGAATTCCCCAGCGCCAAGTTATTTGACTAGCAATTGAGCAACAGCTATTGTACTTTTTGTTCTGGTGTGCAGACATTTAAACTGTGAAGCGCACCCTGGACTTTCCAAGTGGGCGTGGCCAGGGTGAGCTGGAATAAGGCTATTCATTATACAAGTGAAATCGCTGTAGCCAATAGACGCTGGAATTTTTCACATGAAGTTTCAATTTTATGCCACCTACTCCCTTCCTCATTCACCACAGTCTCATATCCTCAAATGCAAACTTGTGAATCACCCCCTCCCCAAACAGACCATTCACTCTGTAGAACCACCTAGAGGGGGAAGGTTGTTGTTGTTTTTTTTTTTTTTTTAAGGTGCTAATAAAAACTGGAGCAAAAATTTGTTTTTCCCCCTTCCCTAAATATCTTTTCTTCCTTTTCCAGAATTTTAAGGCATTTTCTTGAACCTGGGGAAATAAAAGGATCTGGGCCCCCAAATCCCTATTGCCCAGCAAATGGTATCAAAATGCACTTGCTTTTGCAGCTTTATTTGTAGCATGAACCCTTACTGGCTTAAATGACCTATCTTTGCAAGACAAGTGTTTACTATTTATGTACATCGTTTTTGTTTTTTTTTTTCTTAAGGAGAATTTCAACCTAAAATGTCAGTTAACTCTGTTAATGATAAGATGGTTTTCCTCTTCCTACCACGTTACTAATTTGGCAGAATCTCTCTGTTTCCAACTCTCCCAAAGTTCACTGTCTCGCTTTTTTGGTAACAAAAATGGGAGAGAGTTAAAACCACAAACTGTCAGGAATATAAACCCCTTGAGGATGACTTAACATAATTACCCACTTCTATGCATCACTTGATTTAAGGCCAAGAACAATGTAAACCCTACCTATTCCCAGTTTTCATTCTACCTTTATTTCCAAGAACCTGTGCTTCAGAAGTAGAGACAACGTGTTGAAGTAACGCACAAGACCACCCAGGACACAGCAAAATACGTATCTCCAATCACTCCACTTACCCAACTCCAAAATAGCCAAAGATAATGTACCAACTAAGTTAATTAACTTAATACTCTTATCATCTCCTTGTCAACAAGGATCTCCTCTGCTTGGATGTATTATTTGGATCGAGGTGGTCTTAACGAAGGACTGTTGTGGATGTAAGAACCTCTAAGATTCCTGTCCTCACTTAGACTATGAGCGTTTCATTGATTGTGAACAGTCTATTTGCTTCTTGTGATAATTCGCTATATGCTAATGCAGGATTTTGCATCTGCATAAAACAGTACGCTTGGATGTTTCCATGATATACCTACTCTTGCTCAAAGGAAGTAATCAAAATACAAAACAATAAAGCTTAGAACAGGAAACAGCTACGCATGGTAAAGGGCCATTGGGCAGACACACACAGACAGCAAGGAAATTCAGAACTAGGAATCCCTAAAAATAATAAAGTAGAGGTCTAAAGTCTGTGCCAAAAAGCTCAAGTACCTTTCTATCTCATATCATGGGACCAAAACCAACAGAACCGAGGTAAGAGCAGAGCCGACAACAAGGGGCCCCTTTTGTCCTCAACAGCCATGCACTGGTTAAGCCACACATGCAATCAATTCAAGAAGTGTAAGGTCATTATCACAAGCATCCTCTAATGGTAGTGGGAAATAACAACAGTAATACTAGTTTTCACACCATGCTTTCCTTTTGAACTGAAAACCTTCGAAGGTTTCCACTACTGGCCAGGGAAGCGTATTTTACAAAGGACTAAACAGACAGCCCCAGCAATCAGATACGGAAGTCATCTAATGGGAGGCATGGTGTTTAGAAATGCATTCCTCGAGCCTCAGTGCCTCTGCTCTCTAAGACACACAACTACAGAGTAGCCTTAACAAAAATAGTGGCAAAGGAAGCTTGCTTTCATCACATGCCTATCATAGAATTTCTACACCGAAGCGTCCACGGTCTCAAGAGACTCGCGTCTGGGCTAGTGCGACCAGAATTTGACGAATTCTGCCGGCACCGTGGCGGCCAGCCCCGAGACCAAGCTTACCGTTCGTCTTCAGGGCCACCAGCTTCCTGACTTCTCGACACCAGTTCAGCTTCTTCTGGCTTTCGAGGGAGGCCTGGATGGTTCTGTCAATGAGCGCTTTGTGGATGATCTCCCGAAACTGGGGACAAAACTGGCAAGTTCTGAACATTTCCAGCGTGTACCGGTGCATGGATTTGAAATGGTGAATGATCCCGTTGGTAGGCTTAAATATATCTTCTGGAGTTCTCTCTCGTATCTTCACAGCTTTCCGCATGTTGCTCAAATACAAAGCCTGGGGAAGGAGTTGTTCAGCCATGGTGCTCTGCAACACCTGAAGAGGAGTGGGGGACAAAACCCATTCCGTGAGTCCAACTCCGATACCGCTCCTATATACCTGGTGGCAGGAAACCCCTGTGTTTGATCTGGTCATTACCCTGATCTGTAGGCAAAAGATCTTAGCCGCCTCTAGTCCCAGGATACTAGCTGGCCCCCAAGATGAACTCACAGTGGACTCTTTTAAGTTACATCACTTTTACAGATTAGTCTAAACAAGAGAAGGAAGGCGGAGAGTGGGTACTGAGGAGGAGGGGAATAACCCGCGTTTTCAGTAACGTTTGTCAGGGAGCCAAGCCCATCTGTCAGCGACAGGTACTGTACCTCATAACCAACAAGCCCCCATCTCATTCTGACGCTACTCGGACACAGCCACTGGATCTCGGGAGCCCTGAATGCCAGTGCCAGGCACAAGGTAGTCCTGACAAGTCCGTGGCTCCTCCCCTATGACCACTCCCCTTGCTCTTAGGCAAAGCCTTGATTCATCTCTTGTAAGCCCTCCCTCCCTATACTGGAAAGTAAATGTTTTGTGAGAAATCTTGAAATATTATGTTGTCACATAGGCTGCTGATTCAAGTTTCTCCTTTAGCCCCAAGGTGAAATATTTATAAAGAGCTTATTTCTAAAATGTATTCTAAAATTTATAGAGTTTTAACTGAGTATAACCAACGAAAAAAGCCTATTTCCAGTAAGATGCTTTGCAGTTTTAAGACCAGATAATAAGCAATCTTTCAGAACCTCTCCACTGAACTTTACAAGATCAGAATAAGAAACAGAAAAATAACAATAACAGAAGAAGAAATTTCACACTTTCAAGAGCAGGCATGAGAGCTCAATCATTTCAACTGCCAACCAGATTTATGATCAACCAACACTTGGATAATACATTCCCCCCGCCGTCTTCACCGTGAAATCTTTAAGCATTCTTTCTTTCTGGTGGAAAGAAATGAAAGTCTGGAAGTAGATAAGGAATGATGTTTCAGCCAGGGGGACACTCAGGACAAATGAAAGAAGACGGGGCAAACCCCAGCATCTACAACCCACGCCAACGGCATGGGATGTTGTGAATTGATGCAACGTGGGATCTTTGCAGCGTGTGGCTGTGTAGAAACCCAGTTCTCATTCCTAAGCCTCAGGAGGGTGCCTCACAATACATCTGGGTTTCCAAGATGAGACAAAGATGGGTTTAGAGCATGAAGATATTCCCTAGGAAGTTTCATGGGAACTGTTAATCTCACTCCTGTATCATAGTATGTGTATTTGACTAGGCAAGCTTTTAGTTGAGAAAGACCTTAAACCTATCTACGAGTAAGAAGAAACCTGGATTTTAGGGAAGCCACTCCTAAGTGGGACTACGCTCTTTTAAAGCCATTGATAAAGTGGTTTAAATTCTTGTGGCTCAAGGTAGAGAGGTTGGATTAGATGACCCTGACGTTGCTTCCAAGGAGTTTTCTGGTGATCGTTTTGGATAAGGATTCCTATCCGGATTGCCAGTGAGGCCTGGGAGACGTCACTCTCTGGGTCAGCTGGTAACCTGTCCTTTGACGTCAGACATTCTCTGAAGGTGGAAATGGGCAAAATTATAACAGGACCCCAAGCACAATGCAGGGACAGAAACATTACACACATTTCTGCTTTGTGGCACGGCAAAAGTCTCACGGTATCACTCATTCATCTGTTCATCACTCAAGAAGCACTGCCTGACCACCTACTGAAGGTCGAGTGCCATGCTTAATGCTGGGGCTAAAAAATCAAAGTTGACCCTATTCTCGGTCTGCAGCCAAGGCAACAGAAGCACAGGTCCCGCCCAGGTTCCACACCATCCAGCACAGAGAGCTCTGCCCAGATGCCACAACTTCCAACACCTGCCCCTCGCTATTCCCACAACGCAAGGTGTTCCCACAAGCGCCTGCTGCTCTCAGAGGGGAAGAGGCGGGAAGGAAAAAGATTTGAAACAAGCTAAGTGCTGCCTTTTTGTTTTTCTGGGTCTTCTATTATTCTCTTCTGACTTAAAAATCTTTCAGCAAAGACCTTAACTAGTGAGGGCTGTAAACCATATGCAAGACATGCAAACGTCAATACTGGATGGCTCAAGGTCATCTCATTCATAGGCTTAGCCTCGCACAGTGTGCAGAAGTGCCTCCTTAAAAGAAGCAAAACGCACAGCCCAAGCTCCCCGTTCTTGGACTTCTCCACATTTAAGATTAAGGAATAGATTCTCCTGACCTATGATTGTCATGCCCTTCCAGGTCAAGATGTACGCTGTTACCCTTAACGTTACTTTTACGTCGGTTACCTCACTGGCTTTTTATCCACAAATGCCTCACCCGAATTTCAGGAAAAGTATCCCGCCGACACTTCAAACATTGCACGAGGAATTGTAAAAATCAAAGAAGCACCTTAGACAGCGAGAAGGGGGCAGTAACTGGCTGTTCAGTCACTGGGGACACTAGGGCTGTGGTCCAGAGAGAGCTGTTTCATGAACGATGGTTCTCTCCAAATGCTGCCCCCAGACACTAGACCAGACCAGCCTTCCAAGGAAAGAAGATCAGAGACAGGGAGAACCGAACACAAATAGGTCTCAAAAGAGCTGAGCTCCGTCCTTACTTAATACCACTGCTTTCCTGAGAGGCCAGGTGGCAGGATGTGGGACGACCCGGGCTGACAAAGACTGCCTGACTGCGGGGTAGGGGCTGGGGCAGGGGCCCGCAGAGCACTGTGAACCCGAGGAGCACCCGAAAAGCAGGCCAACGCGCACACTTGTCTTAACGCTGCTTCCACCAGAAAAAGAGGAACGCCTGTCCCTCGACCCCACCCACCTCCTTGCACTTAACTTGGAGTGTCTCTGCAAGCTGTCCCTGGACAGGCAGGCTGGCTGAGTCCCCCACCCCCGCCGGTTCAGTTGCCTCTGCGACACCCCACCCGGCGGTGGGCTGGGTTTGCACAATCTGCCAAGAAGCCACAGCGGTTCTGCAAGGTCTACGTGTCCAAAAGCAGGCAGAGCTTGACTTAAAAATAAAGAAAGGCACGAAAAGGAGCAAAGCACCACCGACCACCGACCTAGCAGTCCGGAGGCGATTCTCCACCAGTCCGCTGCAGCCTAAGTTTTTTTGCAGCATGTAAAAGGGCCAGTTGGCTGGACGAATCCAGAGCTGTCACCCCAACATCTGGCGCGGCGACCTCAAGTCCTAGCATTTCAAGAGCTACAATGGGCACATACGGCCAACAAACTCCCCCCCAGCACCGCTGCAAAGCCCACGCCAGCTTAGACGAGGCCAGCCCGCGAGACGCTGCCAATTCCACACCCGCAGCCCTGGCCCCGCGGAGCCGCTGGGCAGACGGCACGGGGACGCGGCGATTACCTGTCCCGGCCGCGCGATCCTCTTCCTAAGTCCCAAGTCCAGGTCAGGACCGGCGCGCGCAGTGGGCCGGGATCGATGCGGCGCGGAGGAGGCGCCCCATGGACGCCGGAGCCAGGCGCTCGCTCGCTCGCTGGCCGGGCCGGCCGGGGGTGTGATCAAGACGGCTGCCGCCGCCACCGCCGCCGCACTTCTCCTGGCGGCTGCTGTCACCGCTCCGCCCCCGCGGGCTCCGAGCTCGCTGCACTTGGCCCGCTGCGAAGTCTGCAGACTGCCAGTTCTCTTTTTCCCTTTCTGTTTTACCGCCGGCGGAGGGTCGGGGGGGATTTCCACCCAGGGACTTTCCAGTCACGTGACGCCGGGCCCGGCGCCGAGAGCCGCGGGTCGCCGGCCGCCAGGGGGCGCAGGGGGCGCAGAGGGCGCGGGACGCGCGCGAGGCGCGGGAGGCGCTGGAGGGGCAGCTGGCGCAGGAGGCGAGCGGCGCCCCGCCCCGCCCCGCTCCGCCCCGCCCCGTCCCGCCCTCCGCGCGAGAAACTCCTGCGCCCCGCCCCCGGGTGTCCCCGCGTGAGTCACCTGGGCATTTCGGAAGCTGGCCCACGTCACATCCATGTGGAAATCGCGGTGATGGGAACTGGAAATGAAATAGGTTCTTTTTTTCTCAGCCGTTTTTCTGCAGAAAATCACCAACTGTGGAGAACAAGAAGGGAAATAATAAAGAAAGAAAACCCTAAAAACCACCCCGGCGTCCGGGACCTCAGGCTTCGGGCCGGGTTTGAAACGCCGGGGCTGTGCACGTGATGAGCCCGTAGGGGAGCGCCGTGCTCTGGGCCCCGGCGGGGATTTCGAGAACAAGAAGCGGTCACGGCCCTCGGTCCCCACGCCAGCGTTCCTGCCACCCGGACCCCGCGCTGGTGGGATGCAGGTCTGAAGTGACTCCTGAGGCCCCAGAGCCTTGACATTTGCAGGGGCAAAACCAACCTAGGTGACGTTAAGAATCAGAGCAACTATCAACCCTGTCCTGCACTTAATTGCCCCTTCTTCAGTTCTGCACACCGGTGCCCAGGGGATGCCAACGTTCAGGTAGGATTGCAGTTTAGAGATCACTTCTAGTCCATTACTATCCCTGCCACGTCCCCGTGAGACCTTATTAGGAGTCTTTTTAGATCCTGACAATTAGTTCATGCCAAGGTGCCGACAGCTGGCAATAATTTTTTACCCACCCCCAGCCCTTATTAAATAGTGGGGTAACTTACCGTCTTTACCCAAACGATGTCTTGTGGGAATAGGTGTCAGCCACCTGGACCGTCGAGGTGCATGCGTTGTGGAGGGGGAGGCGTTAGGCACTTTTACTGCCTGGGGGTCCCCCTTGACCCATTTCCTAGAATAGCTAAACTAGAACCAGATTGAGATATTCTGTGCCTTGTCCCCTTCCAGACGTAACTATACTTGTCAGGCTATATGTCCCAGTTTTGGAATTAGAAAAATATGCTTCCGTCTCCAGTAGGGACCTGCAGAGACTAGGATGGGGGACTGGGTCGAAGGTGGCACTTTTTTGCCAAAGGGAAACTTAGAATAGAGAGTCAGTGGGAGCCAAATTTCCAAGGCTGGTGGTGCTGGCCATTTGAAACGGATGCCCGGGACTTTTGACAACTCCAGACCTCCTGGGTGTTTCTTCTTACACTTCCTGGCATAAACTCCTCATTCACAAATGTTTTCAGCTGCCGACTCTCAAACAATGGATAGTGAATATGATAATGTTTAGGAAGTCCTTACTATGTGTCACTGTCCAGGCTGGGTGTTTAAAGTGCACTCTGCCATTGAAACCTCACAACAGCTCCACTTTGAAGCTGCGGGAGCTGACGTGTAAGAAGCTTGAGCCATTCGCCTGAAGTCTACACTTCTACTACTCAGCCAGTGGCAGAGCGGCGATTGGGACTGGGCCTGTTTACTCCAAGGTACACGCTGTTAAGTCTTAACTATGACTCTCAGAAAAGATCTCCCAGACTTGAAATCCCAAGGCCCCTGTTTCGACCCTGGGCCCCAGCCTCACAAACACCTGGCAGTCACTTAGTCAGACTGGGGACACGGGGCAGTGGCAGAATGTGAGCTTGGGAGCCAGACAGGCCTTGGTTCATCCTCAGGAAACCTCCTGGGCTAGGTGAGATGATAAGAGATGGTGTATGTGGACGACCATCCTCAGTCCTGCGACCACTCTCCCTTTGGGCTCCTTCGGAAACAGAGTGTGCCCGCTCTGTCTCACGTCTGTCTGGCTCGGGCCCCCGACCCCCTCCTGGAGCTGCCATTGTGCCTTTTTCTGGGTCCGTGTCTACTGCCTGGTTTGATGAGCTGGTGAGACAATAGCAGGAGTAACAAGCCTGAAAGACCATGACCGTATCTGCCGCTTCCGAGCGTCCCGGGGAAGCTACCATGCCACCCTGCCTGCCGGGGTTTGTGACGAGGTAATAGCGGTCAGGTGCAGGAGGGGCCTGCAGCACTCAGTTTTGCTCTGTCCGTTCTGGTGAAGCGACCGTCTCTGTTGAGGACCGTTACTCAGGCCTGCCCTCCCCCAGCGTGGACTGTCCTTTCTGTCTTCAAAGTCAGGGCTTTGGCCATGCACAGTTTCCTTTCTAACACTTGGCATGTGGGCAAAACCAATAGGAATTTTTCTTGGAGGTAAGTTAGAAGGAAAGGGTAGAAGAAAAGAGATATAAAATTTGGAGAGATTGGTGGAATGAATTGAAACCCAAAGTTTGAGCGCCCCAAAGCCTTGCGGGGGACTTTAGTTTCCATGATAGACTTTATCAAGACGAATAGAACTCTGCAAAGAGGAAAGTATGGTTATGAACATCCAGTGGACACAGAGGAGGGAAGAACCTGTTTCCTTATATGGAGTGTTTTGAAGAATTCTCGAATTCTGTGCCGTTTTCACTGTGCTGCCAGCGTCCGTAGGTCACAGATCACACACGGTGAGGACAGGTGACCTCCTGGAGTTAGTCTGTAGGACTGTGTCTGCAGCCTGTATGCTCATGCCACGTTGTGAGAAAGGTGGGCATCCCAAGATAGCGGGGGACAGGGAGCAAGAGAAACCAGATTGGAGAGAGGCAGGTATGACAATTGGCAAGGGAACCTGAATCTGACTCAGCACAAACTGTGCTTCATGAGCCTTTCTTGATCAAGATACAGCTATGCGTGTTTCTGAGAGCGTGTGGAATTCTAGGGCTTGGCAATCAGGTGTGAAACGGAAATCGGACATTTTGTGTCTGTTGTTCCATTCTTCTCTCTTCCCCAGGATCGGGCTCTGCTGCTGCAAAGGAAGATCCATATTAAACATATCTTAAACTAGCCTTTTGTAAGTATGGCAGGATAGCTTTGAATCCTGCTGCAAATTTTTTTAAAAATTTTTTTAATGTTTATTTTTGAGAGAGAGAGAGAGAGAGAGAGAGAACACGAGTGGGGGAGGGGCAGAGAGAGAGAGGGGGACAGAATCTGAAGCAGGCTCCAGGCTCTGAGCTGTCAGCACAGAGCCCAATGTGGGGCTCGACCTCATGAACCGTGAGATCATGACCTGAGCCGAAGTTGGACGCTCAACCGACTGAGCCACCCAGGCACCCCTCCTGCTTCACACTTAATAACCCTTGGCTGAGCTTCGAGATTACTGAAGAGTGATGTTCCCACTTTCAAAGGCTAGTTCTGAAAAGACAATGGAAGCCCTTAGTGGGCTGTAATGACAAGGAGAACTGTGATGATGATGTCATAGATTTCATCATGATATAAATGCCAGATTCTCCTGAAATGCTGCCTCTTATCTAGGAACCTCAGATCCTTTGTAGGTATTATCTGGGGGTGAGTAGGGAAACAAAGACCCACTGAGCTAACGGGACTTAACTGTGGTAATCTAATGAGTCACTTATAATAGGAACAAAGACCTTCCAGGGGAAGGGAGGGAGTTGGTTTGATGCCAGGAATGGCTTCTCTTATGCCAGGAATGGGATGCTGGACTCTAAAACCTATCAGAAAATTCATTCCCCCATGAATTCTGGTTTAATTTCCTGTCGATACCTGGCTGAAACACTTGGAAAAATTGTTTTATTTGACATTATGAGCGTAAATATTCAAGTCTTGGTTTCATTTCTGTTTCTGTGGAGGCTGCTGTTGAGGACCAGATATGAACCATGATGGACCTGAAATGAGTGCTGCTTACAGCCAAATGGTATGCTGCGTTGGGTTAGCAGTAAGCTGAGTGTTAACAGAAATAAATTAGTTTTTATTTGGAGTAGTACAACCATTGTGAAGATCGGCCTTCGATGCTCCCCTCTTCTTGTCACTTGTGCCTGAATTCCCTCAGTCAGGTTTGGAGTGCCCATAATTTTGTCTCCTTGCCAGTCTTGCCTCCTCTCCCTCTTTACCCCTCCCCTACTCTTCGCCCCCCATCACCATAAAAAAAGTTTTTCGGGGGCGCCTGGGTGGCTCAGTGGGTTAAGCGTCTGACTTCGTCTCAGGTCATGATCTCATGGTTTGTGAGTTCGAGCCCCGCATTGGGCTCTGTGCTGACAGCTCGGAGCCTGGAGCCTGCTTCGAATTCTGTGTCTCCCTCTCTCTCTGCCCCTCCCCTGCTCATACTCTGTCTCTCTCTGTCTCTCAGAAATAAATGTTTTAAAAAAAAAAGTTTTTCAATTTTCATCTTTTCAGGGGCCTTTTGGGGGGACTGGCTAATCTAAGGTAAAACATGTTCATTTTCAAAAAAAGATTGCAATGTGTTATTTTGTTGTACTTCTTGAGAAACATTCCTGTTGAAACCAGAACTTCCCAGAGCTTTAAAGGTGGAAATTCCAAGCACTTTGGCAGGCTGGAGACGAAGCTGTTATATTTCCAGGATTCTGAGCGTCCACAGTTATAAGATACACCATGGACTTAATAATCAGCTTCATGTACACATGTCCATTCTTTTACTCACTGACAGTGGGCTACATTTATTGATGTCATCATATTCCTCTTTCTTCCTCTCTGTGTAGGGAAGGAAAGACTTCCTCTTCTCTCTGAGACTCGAGAGCTGGGTCTGTGAAATAAACTGACAGCAGGCAGATTAACAGAAGAAAATGTATACACATTTGTTATTTTTTTTTAAATTTTTTTTAATGTTTATTTATATTTGAAGGAGAGAGAGGGACAGAGAGTGCGTTGGGGAGGGGCAGAGAGAGAGACACACACACACACAGAATCTGAAGCAGGCTCCAGGCTCTGAGCTGTCAGCACAGAGCCTGATGCGGGGCTCAAACTCACAGTGAGATCGTGACCTGAGCTGAAGTCAGATGCTCAACCAACTGAGCCACCCAGGCACCCCAACACATTTGTTAATTTTTAATATTACGTATATAGGGGCATCATAGGAAAACAGTGTATATCCCAAACAGTGGTGAGATTTGACAGCTTGTGTAGGGGAAGGGAGGGAAGCATGTAGGCAATTTAAGGGAGAGCAGATGGTTTTTAGGGAAGATAAATGGGATGGACAAGATAGGAAATGTGACAGTTTGTGACAAAGTTTGGGTGTGGTGGCAATATCTAGTCTCTTCTCCTGTGATGAGTCAGTCTTGTCTGGTTGATAAAGCTCCTGGGGCAGGGATCCATAACAATTGAGTTCATTTTGGAGGTTCTGTCCCTAGGTGGATAAAGGAAGATCCAAAAAAGTCTGTTCCTATATTTTCTGCCTTTCAAGTGCCTTTAGCTCAAAAATTCAATATACCAAAGTGCATATTTTGGGGTTGCATGCCCTGAACTTAATCAGCAAAACACACACACACACACACACACACACACACACACACAGCAAAACTCACCCCTGTTGTGTTGTGTTTCCAGCTCAGCAAGGAGCTCAATTTAACTTTAATTTCGATTCCTGTTAGTTAAATACAGTATCTTTACAAGACACATTATGATGCTGTATTGAAGCTAAAATAGAGAAACGCAGAACAAAAGCACATGAAAATATTCTAAGAGAAGCAAATGCTCATCGTTAGAGAGATGATTGCTCTTTGGTTATTTCTGGTAAAGCAGCAACCCAGTGGCCTTTTGGGACCTTAGAGGAAAGGTCCCCACATAGAGATAAAGCTGTTTAAGTGTGTAATAGAGATACAGACCATGCCTTGAGACTGAAGGCTTAGACAATTCCAAATGCCTTCCCAAAGCTGGAATAGGCACCTGTCTCTGAAAAGAGTATCTTAAAGGACTCTCCATTTCTAGATGAACTTCAAGAGAAGTTTAAAGGAAAATAATTTCATGGTCAATCCTAAAATTCTAAGGACGCCAACAGAGGAACCAAGTTTCTGAAAACAGCCTGTCTTAGCACCTCATTGCGCAACAGTCAAGGGCCAAAATCATCTCCGAAGAATCATAAAACTCCAAAAAGCTTTAGATCCAAACATGGATGGTGACAGTTGAAGGAACTCAAGGCACGTCAATCCCAAAATATGCACTTTGTAATACTGATTATTTTGAGCCGAAGGTCTTTGGGAAAAACAAGTGCCTGGGGTTGCCTGTGTTTTTTCACACTTGGAATAAATCTGCCGAATCTGTCTTGAGGTATGTTCAGCACTCTAGAAAAAATAATATATAGGCATCGTGCTTTATCTGCAGAATCAAATTTAGTTTTCTGCTGAAACAATGGTATATCATAGAAGTACTCCCCAAAACTCAACTTATTACACGTCCGCTCTGAAATAGATCCTTAAGAAGAAATGCCTTGATTCTTCAGGCTCTCGTGGTTGGTTCCAGCTTCTCTGGTTGACCCGAACACTCAATCTTTGGTTGGTTTTCAATGATGTCAGACATCCAAACTTGAACAAATGAGAGCCTAAAAAAAATTTTTTTTAATGAAAGAACTTAATTCATGTGTACATTCCTGGCTTTGAACTCCAGGAAAATTACTGTACTGCTTGGGTGGCTGAAAAATTCTTGGCCCTGGGCAATTTAACAATAATCACTCTGAAATGTACAACCTGTTATGTCTTATTGCCTAACTACGGTAGGGTTTTGTTTTTGTTTTTGTTTTGATAACTGAACTACCCATTGCAGACCTCTGGATGTTGCTGTGTTTTCAAAGTGCCTTTCTAGACCTCAATCAGACGATTTGAATGGAAAACTTACCACAACAAAATGGAAACAATCTCCTAAGCTAATGACCATTTATTCTAAGTTTTAAAGCTTCTATTTGTCTGATGTTTTCTGAGCTAATAATTGTTTTACTTTTTAAAAAGAAATGTAAGTCCTTAAGTTGAAAATTCTGATAGAAATCATTTTGAGAAACTTTAGGGAAATTGATAGAACTTTCAGCAGAGCCAAGATATTATTTTTCCCTTTTAAAATTGGTTTTACTGGTAAAATGAAAGATTTGGAATACACTGATCCCTAAGAGTGATTTCAACTCCAACATTTTATCCTTCTGTAGTTCTATCAAGAACATTTCAGATGGATTAATATTTCAGTGGGCTATGTTTAACACAGAAATCTGAGTACAGGGTCTAAATCACACTGTTAGGTTCAAAGCTCACCTCTGCTACTTACTGGCTAAATGACCTTGGGCAAGTTACTTTGGCTCTCTGCTTTTAGTTCTGTGTGTCTGAAAAATGGAGATTATAATAGGATTTATGGTTATTAGGAGGATTAAATAAATTAACACATGTGATGTGCTTAGAGCCGGGATTGGCACATCAATGTTAATTATTATTATTTGTTCATTTTAGTGACAGGACACATCTTTTTATTCCAAGTCTTTTATTGTATGAATTAATCATGCAAGGCATTTCATGGTTGTTTTTCATATTATTGGGTAAGAGTATTACCTTTATTTTGCAAGAGAGTTCAAGAATTCCTTTATACGTTTACTCATTTTTTTTTTTTTTTTACAAATACAGAATTATAGAACTATGGAATGTTAAAATGTGAATGGGCTTTAGAAACTATCAAGAATGGTGATTCTTTTTTATTCTTTTTTCTTTATGATCATATTTTAGTTCTTTTAATAAATGTCTTTCAAGCTTTATTGAGGTGTAATTGACAAATAAAAACGGTATACATTTACAGTATACAATGTAGTGATTTGATACATGTACACATTGTGAAATGATTATCATACCAATCTAATTAACACACCCATCATCTCACACGTTTACCATTTGGTATGTGTGCAGTGAGAATAAATACCCCACTCTTAGCAAATTTCAAGTATCCAATATAGTATTATTATTTTCCATAGAACATTTACATTTTTCAGTCCATTTAAAAACATAGCACAGCAACTAACTTTAGCTCATATATGCTTATTTTTAATAAAACAAAAGTTATATACAGTTAAGGCATACACCATGATGTTTCGGTATACATATACATAGTAATACTATAGTCAAGCTAATTGACATATCGATCTCCTCACACAGTTACCATTTGTGTGTGTGTGTGTGTGTGTGTGTGTGGTGAGAGCACCTGAAATCTACTCTTTTAGCAAATTTCCAGTGTGTGATATAGTATTATAATCTATAGTCATCATGCTGTACTTGGTATCTCTAGACTTATTTATCCTATATAATTGCAACTTTGAACTTTTTGACCATAATCTCATTTTTCTCACCTCCTGGCCCCAGTAGGTCACCAGGCTAATCATTAGTTACCCAGAACTTATTAATCTTATAACTGAGAGTTTGTACCTTTGACCAGTGTCTCCCTCTACCCAGGGATCAGATTTCCTTGGAAATGATAGGAAGGTCATCCTCAAAGCCACGCAGGATGGGTGCAGACCTCCATGCAGAGTCTCCATGCTCTGTCACCTAATTCTACCAGAGTGGCTGTGTTCCCAACTACTTTACATCATTGCAATTCCTGGTAAGAATTTCATAATTTAACACAAATTTCCTCATTTTACAGATGAAGAAAGTGAGCCTCAGCAGAGCGCATTGCTATAGCCAGGGACACATGGCAGGTGAATGGCAGACCAGAAATAAAACCCAGATTTCTGACTGCCTAATCAACCACATTCTACACTATGCCGCTGTGGAAAGTTTCCAACAGGTTAAAGTAAAAACAAACAAACTCACAAACACCAACAACCAGAAAGCCCCAGAGCATCTCTAGGAAACACCAACATATTTTTGCCAAGTGGGGTTTATTCCACTTGATGAAAGCAATCAAGACTAAACCAAGAGAACTAGAATTTAGAAGTTAAAGAAGATGCCAGACTGGGCCTGTGGATTGTTTTGTAAGATCTTCAGTACCTAAGTTTGATTTTCTATAGAGAAATGAATAATTGCTTTTTAATGAAGCATCCCAAGGAACAGATAATTCATATGTGTCAAGCACCATGGGATTCAGGATGAAAAATTCCCTCCCTTATAATGCTTTAAGGCAAGCATTATAATTTGTGAAGTTTCCTGACAGTTTTTGCAAGAAGAATACTTACCTTTATTTTCCAGGCCAAATGCCAAACTAGGTAATTATCCTTTGCCCACTTTTCTTTCCCCACGCTGTTTTAATTAGATAAGAATTCTGCCTTCACTTCCTCTCAGGGACTGAATTGTGATGTTGGCACATGCCTTTCAGCAACTGTTAATGCCCTAGTTTGCTGAATGCTTGTCCCTCTTCAGAATGAAAAAAAAAAAAAAATGTTGCCATAAGTACCTGGCTTTCTTGTGGGTACAAAAAGCTTCCTGAGGAGCAGCAGGCCGTTAGGGAGCGAATTTCTACATTTTCCAGAACTTGATCTCTCAGCTTCACGTCTGCTCCAGTCGCCCAGAGAGGAATCAATAAGCCATACCTTCCCTGCTAGTGCGGGATACGTGTGACGGCTATTAAGAGGGAAAGCTCTAATACATTGCTCAAGAAATAATTAACCAGGTCAAAGTCTTACAGTTAATCCTCCACCCCAAGCCCTGTCCCCTACTCCTTCAAAAACTGCCTAAAGAAACAATGGGTCCAGAGAGGCACAGAAGATGTGCAGTCTATTGACCCTTCCCGTCTTACCAGCGCGCCATGACTTTTCCACAGTAGGAGAACAGCAGGGCCCAGTATCCATTCAAGCAGGGTTTTATACTTGGAAAGAGCTGAGTTCTACCACCAAGGACCTTACTTAACAGCAAGGCTATTTTTGGCAAGTTACTTCACTTGAAGCCTCTTTCCTCAGGCTTACATATTTTTTCACTGCAAATGTCTTGGAGTTGTGCCATATCAGCACATGTGATCTACTTTATTATTTTTTTATTTGTATTTTCATTTTTAAAAAGTGTTTTATTTTGACAGAGAACATGAGTGGGGCAGGGGCAGAGAGAGAGGGGGAGAGAGAATCCCAAGCAGACTCCAGGGTCAACGCAGAGCCCTGGGTGGGGCTTGATTTCGTGACCATGAGATCATGACCTGAGCCGAAATCAGAAGTCGGACGCTTAGCCGACTGAGCCACCCAGGTGCCCCTCAAGCAGAATTTTTAAAAACTGTTTTATGGCTTCTGGGTTTTTAATCGTCTTTAGGAAGTTCTTTCTCACTCTGAAATAAAAGAAGTGAGAATCTCAGTTCATGATCTCACGGTTTGTGAGTTCGAGCCCCACATCAGGCTCCATGCTGACAGTGCAAAGCCTGCTTGAGATTCTGTCTCTCGGCCCTTTCCCTGCTGGTTCTCTCTCTCTCTCTCTCTCTCTCAAAATAAATAAATAAACTTAAAAAAAAAAGATTGCTTTGTTGTCAATCAAATGGAGAGTCTGGCTTATCATCTTCTTACACTCAGGGCCCCATATCCGTGTATTTTATATACCCTTATAGCACACTCACTGTATGCTCAGTATTGAGCTAAATGTTCTATTTGATTTCTCACATTTAAGTTCTTCAGAAATAGGCATCATTATCCCATTTTACCGATAAAATAACTGAGGGTTAAGGTCACAGATCTAGAAATTCACAAAACCTCTCTTAGAGATTGGCTTGTCTCTACAGTCTGTGATACTAACCACAATGCTTAAATTAGCATTTGTGAAGCAAATTAAATAATGGTGACTATAAAAAAGTTAAAATACTATTTGCACATCAGAGCGTGCTTCTTCATCTGGAATGGTAGCATTGTCATGCTAGGTATTGTTAAGTCAGGATCTTTTTGTTAGTAAAGTTATACCCCATTGAGGGCTACCTTGAAAATCCTGGTCCTTGGGGCGCCTGGGTGGCTCAGTTGGTTAAGGGGCTGACTTCGGCTCAGGTCATGATCTCGTGGTCCATGAGTTCGAGCCCCGCATCAGGCCCTGTGCTGACAGCTCAGAGCCTGGAGCCTGTTTCGGATTCTGTGTCTCCCTTTCTCAGACCCTCCCCCGTTCGTGCTCTCTCTCTGTCTCAAAAATAAACAAATATTAAAAAAAAGAAATAAAAGAAAATCCTGGTCCTCCTTGAAAATCAACCTGAGAAAATCCTGGGGAAATGAACTGTCTTTTCAGCTGCATTTGCTTTCAGGGAACAAGATGTACATTTTCCTGTGATCTGAATGTGCCCTAGCAACAATATCAGAGGACTGCTCTCTATTCAATTATTTGCTCTCTATTCAATCATTTCTCTTCCTTTTTTAATGCCTTCACTTGATAGAAAACTTGTTCGTGTCACACCTCCATTTGACCTTTCCCAGGTAACTTCTCCAACCTCTGATAAATATTTCAGCAAATCTGGAAGGTGATCCAGTGAACTGCTTACCCCCCAGGGGAAAAAGCATGTGGCCGGTGAATCAGGGGAAACTGCCCAAGGAAGAGCACACTCGAAGCATTTCAGCATGAGTCACAAAACATAAGGACTATCCCATGATCAAAAAAGGTGAATGAACAAAGCCAGAGTTCCTTTTATAGTTTCCATTGATGTGATTAGCTTGGGCTTGTTTCCACGCAAGCTGGTGAGGCCTGTCACGGTTAAAGAATGAGGGATTGTCACTAAAGCACCCAAAGGGATGCTCTGTGACAGAGGAGGCTCCAGTCAGGCGTGGAGGGCATGGGGCCTGCGAACCACCGCTGAGAGAGTGGGGGCAGGCATTTGGAAGGTCAGCGTCAGTGAGGTCCAACAGGGAGAGCCTGGGAACAGGCGCATGTGGAGACCCACGTAGTTACAGCATTGGCACGAGACGCCGGCAGGACTAGGTGTCAGAGCAAGTCTGGGACTTAGGAGGAAGTCGAGTATTTTGGTGTTTGGGTGTAGGGGGAACCTTGCTCCTAGGAACTGCATGTCTGTCTTGCCCACTGCTGTCTTGTCTTCAGGAAGCCCTCTGCTCAGCACGCAGGAGATACTCAAAAAAGTATCCGGTGAGTGAATGCATGAGGCGTAAGGCAGGCACCCGGGTTCTGAATGTAGGGCATGTGGCGCCAGCAGGTCCTTGAGTGGGGCTGACTTGAGGTTGAGTCACCTGCACACTGACTAAGCCGGTGGTTATCCCAGAGCCTAGGGTGGGGCTGAGCCTGCAGGTGGCGGTCAAGGGCCCAGGTGGAGGAAACGAGGATGAGCTGGAGGAGAAGGCAGTTGTTCCCTACTCATTCTTGGACAGCTTTATGGAGTCTTCCCTTCTGATCAAACACACTGTCCTAGCCCATTCAGGCCGCTTTCACAAAGGTACCATGGGCTGGGTCACTTGCAAACAACAGGAGTTTATTTCTTACGTTTCTCGAGGCTGGAAAGTCCAAGATAAAGCTGCTGGCAGATTGGGTGTCCGCACCCAAGTGAGAGCTTGATTCCCCCGCTCGTAGATGGCCATCTTTTACTGTGTTCTCAGGTGGGGGGAGAAGGCGAGAGAGCTCTCTGGGATGTCTCTTATAAGGGTACTAAGCCCATTCATGGGAGCTCCCCCTTCATAACCTAATCCCATCCCAAAGGCCCCACCTCCAAATACCACCCCATGGGGGATTAGGGTCACCGCGTGAATTTGGTGGGGACACAAACATTCAATCCGTAGCACACACTGAAATGGTCTTTGCTTTTGATCAAACGCACTGAAAAGTTTTGCCAGTTTCCTCATTTTCCATGGAGCCCGAATGGTAGACTCTTAATTAGAAAGATCATATGCTCCAGAGGCCCGGTGTCCACAGTCTTTGGCCCTTCCATTCAGTTTCTATGTTTTAAGGGCTTGCCGTGTGGCCATCACTGTGATGGGTCCACTATAGATAGTATCCCTGTACCTCCAAGTAAACTTTAAAGGTAGATGTTTTTGGAGCCACTCTGCAGATTAGAAACCTGAGGATCAAGTTCAATGTTATAGGCAAGTCTACATAGACAGGAAATGTTGGAGCTGACCCTCACAGCACTTACCATGTGCTCGGTAATGTTCTAGTGTTTTATAAGCAGTAATCTAGTTCACCATCACGATCACTTAATAAAGTAGGCACTATTATTATCCCCATTACACAGATAAGGAAACTGAGGCATTGGAAAGGGTAACATCCCCAAGGCCACCCTTTCTTTAAGTGGCGGCACAGTTTGGTTCCAGCGCTCGTTCTTAATCACCACCCTGGAAATTTTCACCTAAGGCTCTCTAGACTCTCTAGATAAATTAAGCGTGGCTGGCCATGGGGACTGCAGGGTAGGGGACATTCTGGGAGCAAATGGGGCCCTGAGGATTTGCAATTCTTTTATGCCACTCAGTTATGACAGATAGCAATCTGATTCATATGGAAATGGAAATAGTTCTTTTTGTCTTTGTATTTCACATTTACTAATCGCTCAAACCAGAGTTCTGCCCTAATTCATACAGCAGACAGTGTGAGTTCAGACTATATGTCTTGATGTAGATTCATTTTCAGATGCAGGTGGGGGTGGCATACATATTTTTATCTATTTTCTGTGTGGGTGATGACCCTGGCCTCATCTGTGGACTGCGCATAGGCAATGTGAAACAGAAAGATGCCCGTTATGGATCAGAAGGAAATGTCACTTGAACCAGGTCTCCTGAAATTAGTGCCTCTGATTACTTGGATCCTATGAGTCTATAGAAAACTTTGGGTGATTCCCCACATCATGACTATTGTTTTCCCCATCAGCTATGTTCTAATAATTGAGCAGATCATTTTAAATTCAATGTGGAAAAGGAATTTTTAATAAGGGTATTCCCAACTCAATATACCTCAGAGAATTTGCACTGGAAAATTATCTCACTGGCTGTGCCCATATTTGGTAGTTTCCTCATTAGTGAGATCAGATTTCCTGGATATTCCAGAATTACCACTACCACTTTTTTTCTTTTTCTTTTTAATTTGCGAGAGGAACACCGAACCTAGAAATGTTATCTTTTCTCAAAGGATAAAAAAAAAAAAAAGATATATGCACTGTATATCTTTATGGTTATAAAAAACTGTATTCATAAGCTTGGAGCATTAGTGTCACAGTTAAGCAAAACAATCTCAAATTCTCCAAATTCTTTAAGGAATCCTTCCAATCAATTAATGATTCTGTGCCTTTGCATTGTTTCCAGTAGAGTAACAGATATGTCACATCTTAACATACGTAATATTTTATTAATAGAACATAACAGGTAGCAATACTACTTTTATTAATGTAATGATAGTCATGACTATTATGACTTCATACAGACACATAACTACTTAGCATTTGTGATGTAAACTTATTTTCAGTTTTCTTTCTTATTGATTTAATACTTGAAGGTTTTGAATGGAAGGAATTAGAGTTTTTTTAAGAAATACGTCTTCAGTGGCCAAAGGGCAGAGTTTGCCCAATTTCTATGAAATATACAGCCAAGAAAATCATTGGAAAGAGATGTTTAATGAAGCGAAAAACAGTCATAGAAAAAGTCCTGAATTCTGTAAACATGCTTCGTAGCAATTTCTTAATATCTTATGAGAGCCTGTGGAATCAGTTAGAAAAATACACGGAATACCAGGAATTCCTAACCCCACCCCAGCCTCACTCATAAATAACGTATGACTTTAGTAAGTGACCGGAGACAGATGGCACTAAAGTGTTGATTTTGTGTTCTAGAAAGAGATTGTTCATAAACCAACCCCAAATGCCCCATAACTATTTGCTTACATGAGACTGGAGGGGGCGGGGGGGGGGGGCAGGCAGGAAACAAAAAATGCGTGGCTAAAATACGTTTTCTAAAACATTTTAAATTTGAAAATAAGTTTTTGAGGCAAAATGATTTCTATGAATGTTTGGACATTCAGTAAATAGATAACCTAACCAGCATCACAGTCTGGGGGAATTCAAAGGTAATTTAGGTTATTTTAAGCTTTGGTTCCCTTTGGTTAGATGAGAAAGTTATTATCTGTTAGGAGATGCTGAGATATGAGTAAGTCCTAAGAATCTACACTGAGCAATCCAGGACGATAGACAATTAAGTACTATTTTATGTTACATTTATCAAATGCTGTAGGAATTTGTATGTTAACAAGGTGAGAAATGGCCAGAACTTGAAGGTCCATGGAGGAACTGAGAGTGGAGTAGGGTCTTAAATGACAGGGACAATGTCAGATGGGTTCTGGAGAAAGACAAGGGCCTTCCAGGAGAGGGAAGTTATGTGGGCCGGGTCACTGAGGTGCGAAATGAGAACAGCAAATTAGCTAGGGAGTGAGAAAACTCGCCTGCCTTGAGTAAAAAGACTGGGCTTGGAAACAGGACAGAGGTCACTGCAAGCCACCAAAGGACTTTAGCTTTGCTCAGAAAGGGAAAGGGGAGAGTCGGAAAACTTTCAGCAGGGAAATTCTGGGATAAACATGCTGTTTAAAGAAGATTGATTTGGCAGTGGGGTACTCTGTGACAGACTGAGAGCTAGTCGTTTGGGTGAGAGCTTCTTATATTTTTATACACTCTAGTGTCTTAATTCAGGAGATGTTAACTCTTTCTCGAGCCAATGAACCGTTCACCTTCACATTCATTTAGACATTTTGTCTAATATTTTAATTGTATGCAATGTAATATTGTTTTGGTATTTTGTATAGAAATACTCCGTACAGGGATGCCTGGGTGGCTCAGTCGGTTAAGCGTTCAACTTCGGCTCAGGTCATGATCTCACGGTCCGTGAGTTCGAGCCCCACATCGGGCTTTGTGCTGGCAGCTCGGAGCCTGGAGCCTGCTTCAGATTCTGTGTCTCCCTCTCTCTCTGCCCCTCTTTCCGCTCATGCTCTGTCTCTCTTTGTCTCAAAAATAAATAAAAACATATAAAAAAAATAAAAATAAAAAAAGAAATACTCTGTACCCTTGCACTGTACCACATCCAGTCCTTTGGACCAAGGCTAAGTAAAAACACAGAAATGGGGAGTCTATTAGGGACAGAGAGTTGTCTCAGTAGACAAAACAGATAGGGTTTGCCCTCAGAAAGCTTACCCATTGGGAGAGATTGGCTGTAAGCAAATCATTTCAAAAGGAGTTGGTTATGATTGTGGTAAATGCTAAGAAATACGAGGTAATATGGGGAAGTCTAGCAGAAGGTTCTAATGCAGCCTGAGGATTTGGGGAAAGTCTCTCTGGGGAAGTGACATTCACAGTGAAATCTGGTTGGAGTGAGGAAGGGAGAGTTGAAGCTGGAGGGGGTTAGAAATTCTAAGAAGAGGAAATTGTATTTGTGAGGGCCCTGAGGTGAAACAGAGTCCAAGAGCATTCAAGGAACTGAAAGAAGGCCAGCTGTGCCAGACTGGCAGGGTGCAGACTGAGCGGTATGGGGAGCAGGAGGGGGACGCACAGCGGCCTGGGCCTTGTAAGCCTCCGTAAGGGCTTTCGTGACCCTTCTCAACCTTCCTGATTTCCTGATTGTGCCCTCTGCCTTCGCCTGCCATGAGTCACAGTGACTTCCCAGCAACATCAGTCCTCCTAGAACTGCCATCACATCAGTGTCCCCGCAGGTAAGCTGCCGCTGAACATGGCCACACCTTACGCTTTAAGGTCAACCCGAGGCGCTCCGTCTTTATTATCCGAAATGCCGAAATTCTCCCTGTGACCACAGCCACTTATGCCTTCGTCTCCCCTTGAACTGCTTTGTGGCCCCAGAGCGCCTTCCCCTTCCATTCTGGACCTCCTGGCTCACTCACTGGGTCCCTCTCTGACTTTGGCTTCGCATGGACAGCCCAGCACAGAGCTCAAGCTCAGGCACCTTGTTGGAACCCTTACTGAAGTACCTGAGCGCTCTCTTTCTGCTTGACCTTCTGTCTTCCTCTTCCTCACGTTCCCCCCACTTCCCTCCAGAGAGCTGGCGAGCCTGTTTTCCCTGCTCCTGTCTTGAGTTTTGCTGGGACACTCTGCTTTACTACAGGTTTTGGTACTAATTCACGCTCCTGGCTTCCACTTGACCCTCATGCAACTTGGTAACTATTTTTATTCTATTGCTTATTTCATTCCTCCTAACCGCTTTCAAACGTTGTTGCCTTAACCCCCAAGCCTGCTCTCCCACATTTGCTTCCTGTCCCAGGGATCGGCACCCTTGCCAGGACCCCGGGCATCTTCTGGACTTTTCTTTCCTCACTCACACATTCAGACAATGGCTGAACCCTGTCAAATGTACTAAGGTAGCCTCTCTTTTTCATTTGCCTCTCTCTATCCTCGTAGCTGTGTCCCAAATTCCGACTCTCAGTTTTCTTGCCTCTCATCTGGAATTCTTCCAGTCATTCTTCCACAAGGCCTCCGGCATGATATCTAACCTTGTCATTGCTTTTTTACAAAAACTCTTCAATAACTCCCATCGTCTATAAGAGGAAAGTCCAACATCCTTATATACAAAAGAGGGCTGTCTGCGGCCTGGCCTCTGCCCGCCTCACCCACCTTCCTGCTCAGGTGTGCCACCTCCTTCTCCTGCCCTCATTCCACTTTCTGAACCTTGAATTCTATCCATTCAAGCTTGCCCTCCTTCCTGTAACCCACCATGCTAGCGCATGCCTCTGGACTTGGTGCTCCTCTTTCCCCACCCAGGTTACTTCCCACGTACTTGATATCTTTTGAGATTCAGCTCACCAGTTCCTGAGCCCCTTTCCTCCCCTCCTCCAGCAGTTCTGATCCCTCCTTCTACCATGGCCCCACTCTACCTAGTGCCTCTTTCTATCAGAGCATGTACTATACTTGGTCGCAGTAATATGTCCTCAAATCTCTATTCTTCAAAATGCTTCCAAGCTCGGTGAAGACAGGAATGACGCATCGCTCCACCTTGCACGCAGCACAGTGCCCGTCCTGAAATGGCAACTCAGAGGAGGTCACCACACCAAAAGACGACCTCTCTGTCTTGGCAAATGATCCTATGGTCCACCTTACTGAGACGCACTTCTCTTCATGTGGGACCCTTCAGTCTCCTTCTTCTTCCTTCCTTCTGGAGAAAATTCTTCTTCTTCTTTTCTTGTTAATGTTTATTTATTTTTGAGAGAGAGAGAGAGAGAGAGAGAGAGAGGAGCAGAGAACGAAAGGAAGACACAGAATCCAAAGCAGGCTCCAGGCTCTGAGCTGTCAGCACAGAACCCGACGCGGGGCTCGAACTCGTAAACTGAGATCATGACCTGAGCCGAAGTCGGCCCATTAATCAACTGAGTCACCCAGGTGCCCTTCCAGAGAAGATTCTTTATGCCCCTTCTTTTTCCTCGATCCTGTTTTGAGGAAGAAGTATCCCTGGTCCTTTCCAAGGTTCACGTCAACCCTGGTGCCTTGGATCAAATACAATCCCATTTTTTCCTGTACTTTGCTCCATAAATTATTCCTCCTCTATCTTCCACGTTTTTTTATCTTCCTATTTTGACTTTTCCCACTAGCCTACAAATGGGCCATCTCCTATTCAAAGAAAACAAACCCTCTTCCCTCAGCTCCTGCCCTAATCATCCTGTCTATGGGAGTTTTTCCCCCACACCCAGCACTGACCTCACTCTCTCATCCTTAATTCTTTTTTTTGAAAGAGAGAGAGAGAGAGTGCGTGAGCGGGGGAGGGATGGGGGAGAAAGAATCTCAAGCAGGCCCCACATCCAGCACGGAGCCCAGCTCAGAGCTCAATCTCAGGACTGTGAGATCATGTCCTGAGCCGAAATCAAGACTTGGATGTTCAACTGACTGAGCCACCCAGACGCTGCTCTCATACTTAATTATTTTCTTAATTGCACTTATTATAATAGTATTTTATTATTCTAACTCATACATATAAGTATTTTTCAGTAGAATGAAGTCTAGGATCTGTTCCAAATGTCTAGCACAGTGCCTTGTGCACAGGCCCAATTTATTTATCTGTTGGATGCATGAATGCATGAATGAATAAAGGAATGAATAAATGAAATGGCTGTCTTCACTGCCAAACCACTTTGAACTTTGTACTTCCCATGCCCTTTCCAACCCCTTCTGGTTTCTAGTTCATGGATCTACTGAAATTGCTATTTCAAAGTTTGTTTCAAAGCTTGTCAAAGTTTGTCAATTACCAAACCCTGTGGCCTTGGCATTTCTGTAGCATTTGATAAACCCTCCTTGAAATTCTCTTCATTATTGGTTTCTGGGAGAATATAGTAATATACTGGTTTTTTCCCTAGACCTCTGATCGTCCTTCTTTGTCTCTTTCTCTGGTTCTTCTTCCTTTACTCAATTTCTTACTTGTTTACTGGAAACGAGTCTTTTCAGACTCTACACAACTCATCCCAGAGATTTCAACTGGGATCTCCAGGTGAATGAGCTGGAAACCTGCATTGTTGTCCTCAGCCTCCTTCAGAACTGTAGGTTGTTGGTCTGGAAAGTTGGCTTGTATATTTCCAAATAAGGGTTTTACTGGTAACCCCAAATTTACCACAATTCAAAAATAAACCTATAAACTTCCCTCTTTATAATTCCATATTTCAGTCAATAAAAGCATAGTCCCCCATTAACATCGACTTGCATCCTGGGAGTCAGCTCTGCTCATGCTCCCTGGCCCCTCCCAGCAATCTGCCACCGAGTCCTGCCAGTTCTCCCATTGCAAGATCTCTGCCCTTAATCTCGGTCCTTCCTTTTCCTCTGGAATCCAGCCTTCACGTTGCCTCTAAAGCAATCTTTCAGAAATGCCTCAAGCCTCTGCTCAAAAAACTGTGATTGTATAGAAAACTTTATGAATGCTTAATAAAAAAGAATACTATTTGGATTTTTGTCCATGTTCATGACTTGGTATTATGATTTTTACAAAAGCCTAATTTGAAGTCCCTCTTATCGCTTACCAAGTCAGCTTACAAGCTACTCTACTAAACCATCATGTCTATCCACAATATAATCCCAACCTAACTTTCCACCTTCATTCTTCATGTACTCTATGTGCTAGCCAAATGGATTATTATATATGCTTTTATATACATACACACACACACATATTTGATTCATGGTTGCACTGGGATAGTAGGAAATTTTTGTAATAAAGAGATGCCTTTTAATTTAACAATCTTAAAGCTTTGAGCTTCTATATAGCTCAGAAAAATAACACAAACCACATATATAGAGGCATTCCCTGTGTTGGAAACATCACATTTACAATTATCCCAGAGCACAATTGAAGTTCCTTAAGATATACTTAACTCTGATATAGGAACACTAATGTCCCCTCAGTGTCCATGGACACCATTCTTCTGACACCTGGGAACCCCCACAGCAATGACGATTACGCCCAGCCAATTCGCTGCTGGGCTACTGTTTTCCAAAACCAGTAGATTCTGGGATCCAAGGTCCAGGATCCAGACTATGGGGAACACCTTGCATTCAGTCATTCTACTTCTTCTGTCTATACATGCCAAGTCTTAGGAGACAGAGCAAACAGCTTCTTGTGCCAAAAAGCCATCTGGAATGTGGACCCCATCCCTTGCTTTTCTTTCTCTCTCCCCACTTTGCCAAACACATGGCGTAACTTTCCAGGATGCTAGTTTTCCCAATTAGCCATTGGCTGACCCCGATCCATATTTGCTCAGCTTTGCCCCCATCACAGAGAGAGTATCCATTTCTAAATTAGAAAAACCACGCTGTTCTCCCGTTCTCTTCTAGTAGCCCTGGGCTGCAACACTCCTACCTTCTATGCGTAATGTTTTTGAAAGGAAGCAGAATTGCCCATCCCACTGGCAGCAGGCTGACATCTCTTCCTTACCTGGCTAGGAGCTATCAGCCCCCCTCCAGGATGATCACTTGAAATACATTTTAAAAATACTTAAAAATCAATTTGTTTTCTTTTTTTACTAAAGAAATTTGCTAGAAAAACAGTATTTTTTTCTAACTACTACACAATTACTCTATCACTGTGTGACCATAGTATAGCAAGAGTGGTATGTATTAAATAGACTATCCTGGGAAAGCTAACAACCTTTCATAACTTTCTTTTTATAGGAAAACATATTTCAAGTTTCAAAAGCCAAATGTGTGCAAACTTTTGGAACACAGCTGTAGATGCTATGATTTTGACTTTCTAATTATATATTCTATATAATATATAGAATTATATATTATATATAGATATATAGAATATCTAATTATATATTCTAATATATGTATTTTATAGAATTTTTACTTATATATGTTATTATTCATATATATGTCATATATTGTTATATATTCTTATATATACATATTATGTATATATATGGATATGGATCGGGACAGGGCTGCATGGCCACCCTTTAAGGGAGTAGATGAAACTCCAGGAGTGGAAAATGTAGGGAAGCAGGAGTGGGGACAAAAAATGGACCATTGAAATGCCTGTGATAAAAAAGCAAAAACAAACACTCTCAAACAAATGAAATGTTATATATACATAATATATACATATATTTACTTGTGGGTAATATATATGTGTACATGTATTTACTTATATATACATGATATGCATATATATTTACGTATGGATAAAGACTGGATGTGAAGGTAGGAAAAAGAAAATCTTTAATGCACAAAGTGATAGAAAAAAGTTCTTTGTAACATTATTATATTATGTATACAATTTTAAAATAGGCTTAGCAATAGCTAACTACAAAAGAAATTGATCATCTCCCCTCTAAAGGTGACCCTTCCCCATACCCACAATACAGTTTTCTATGTCCTCATAGCACCTTACACCTCACCTTAATATAACGGTCATATTGTAGCACAATTACTTGCTTGTGTGTCTATTTTGCAATTAATTGTGAGTTAGTTAAGGGTGAAGAATATCTCTTACCAGTCTTTGTATACCAGCTCAAAGAATAGCACATGGCATGGCGTAGGCATTTGAACTCTGCAAATTACTGACTAAATGAGAAATGAATGGATAGGTATTTCTATCCATTAATGTGGGAATACCCTCCCCACATTAATGGGGGTGACACACGCCCATAGGCGAGCCAGTTATGATACAAATACATGAATATCATCTCCACTCTCTGAAAACTTTGGTCAAAGCAGAAAATGACCTTCTTTGAAGTAAGAATGTGCAAATAAATTATAAGTGAGTCTGAAGGAAGAATGAACAAGAGATTTGGGTCTTTGTTCCTTTGGTGTATTTCCTGACTTCAGGCCTCAGACATTTTCAGTTCCTCAAGTTTTGGGCTTTTCTCCCCCCATTTTTTCCTGGAGTTCATTAAATGATAAGAAACTATTTGATCTCTCAAAGGGTTCTAAAAGTTCTTGAAACACATATGTATTGCTCTAACCATTGGGATTCTCATGAAGTATTATCAATGATGACTATAAACTGGGAGGACTAGATATCCAGGCTAGGGATATGGATTGGGACAGGGCTACGTGGCCGCACTTGAAGGGAATAGATGAAACTCCAGGAGTGGAAAATGTAGGGAAGCAGGAGTGGGGACTAAGAAAAGGACCATTGGAATGTCTGTGATAAAAAAGCAAAAACAAACTAACACCCTCAAACAAATGAATGTTATAAACAGAGCAGTGTGAATCCATTGGTTCGGTATTCTCTACACTTGCTCAATAACAAGAATCACCAGGAGCTACTTGTTGACAATGGAGATTTAGGTCCTCTTAAATCAGAGTCTCCAGGAAAGAGGCCTGGAAATCAGCACCTATGACAAGTGGTTCCTGGTGATTCTTATAATAAGCAGACAAGTTTAGAAAACATTGACTTGGGGCTCTTTGTAATTTTCTGATGTAGAATTTAGAAGGTAAAAATCCACAAGTCCTCACACTCTTCAACCCAGGGACATCTGTGCCTATAGAAGCTTTGAATGAGTCATTCATTCGTCTGTTCTTTCATTCGAAAGGCATATCACCAAATATGAATGTTTGGGAAGGAAATGACACTCTGCTTATTACTGTGGGGGGAGTTAAAGGAAAGAGAAAATCCAGAGTGAAAGTCTACATGCCATTACTTGACATAATTTACAAATTTAAGACCTTTGTGGGTGTTTTGAGTGTATTACCCAACTGCGTAATTGAGCTAGTTGTGTGTGTGTGTGTGTGTGTGTGTGTGTGTGTGTGTGTGTATGCATGTGTTTTGTTTGTTTGTTTGGTTTAAACACTCACTGAATGAAGTCAGATAGTCAGGCTGAGTCATTTACTCCCTTGAAAAAGTCCCTAATTCCTTTTCCACTTGGGAATTTTGAATCTGGAAAGCTGAAGTATTTTATGTGTGATATACTCTTTTTAGAAAACGATTTGCGCAAATCCCTATACCCTTTCTGTCTTTGCAAACAGTGTATTGATCGACACCAAGGCCCAGTCGGGCAATCCTTGGCTCACATTAACTCTAACTTTGGCCCTCTGGAGATTTTTCTACCACACCCTTCTAATTTGTAGGTCGGTTCCTCTTTGATTCCAATCAGTCTCTCACTTTTTAAGAGTTAAGTGTCTGGGTTGAATAGAAGTATGTCATATTTTCTGGGATGCACGCAATGTGCTTACAGTATCATTAATGAATGAACGTGTCTCTCTCTGGCACAGATTAAGGAAAGTAAATATAAACCCACAGATGGAAGTCTATAGTGAGGTGGTATGTGAGGCCTTTGCACGGCCCGGTCCTCTCCTTTTTACAGACTGAGGACAGAGCAAAGCACTTAGTAGGTAGCAGTACCTGATAACTCTGATAACAAATATTAAAATGTTTGTGAATATGAGCTCCTCCACTGGACAGTGAGCTCCTTGAAGGGAAAGACCTTGCATTACTTACTCCCCAGTGCCTGTTAACCCAGGACGGCGCAAAGCAGGCGTTTGCAAATGCTGATCAGACTTGAATTTGATTCAGGAAAGCCTAGGAATGATTGCTTTCTCTGATCTGAAAAAGTGGGGCAATCAGTTCTACGTAGGTTATAACTTATCCTCTCTTCCTTCTTCTCTAACATATTTCGTTGCTGGAAGCAGTTACAACAATAATCTTCGGTCAATAAGCTTTTCACAAAATTAATCCAGTTTACTTCTTATGAAGCTTTTGTCTGTCTGCCATGCATCTTTTCCTTATAAGGTAAATAGGTTTCAGAGAGAGTTTTCTTGACTTGGTTTTACTATTAGTTAATGTTTCTAAAATGTCCCATTTTCACTCTCAGAAGTTGCTTGCTTCTTGTTGGGAGCCGTGGTTATTGAGGAAGGGGAGTTCCTTTAGGGCACTTTGGAATCCCCAGGATGGTCCATGACAAAAGAGATTAGAATTCTGGAGTGATGCCCTTCAAACCACAACTAGTGAGTCTATCTTCTGAGTCACCGTCGTCAACCAAGTCACTCTGAACACAAAAAGGAGAAAAAAAGGACAAAATCCTCATAAAAGTACACTATACCTAGTAGAAAATTATTCAGTCACGCTTTCGAATTTCGAGATCCAACCCACTGAAATATTTCCAGATTGAAAACTCCAAAGAGGCTGTCACGTCAAGTCAAGTCTCTGCCATAAACTTTCTTACACTATGTTAGGTAATGTTATTTTTATATATTCTGTTAGGACACATATTCTTTAAATTTGTTCCTAATGTCTTCCTTGATGTTTTTCTTTGAAGCAGATTTTTGCTAACATCCTAAGTTTCAAGTTAATTAAGGTACTTTATGGGGCACCTGGGTGGCTTAGTCAGTTAAGTATCCGACTCTTGATTTTGGTGCAGGTCATGATCCCAGGGTTGTGGGATCGAGCCCGTGTCGGACTCGAGCATGAAGCCTGCTTAAGCAAGCTCTCCCTCTCCCCCTCTCTCTGCTCCTCCCCTGCTCACTCTCTCTTTCAAAAAAAAAAAATTAAGGTACTTTAAAAATATATCTATGTGCCCGATGTAATACAAAGAATTGAATTTATTTGAAAAACATAAGCCATCAAATCGTTTGCTAGAGGCTATCTAGGTAAGCAATAGGTCTGAATGGACATACAGATCACTGCCATAAAACTTAGCCACTGACGAGCTCCCAAAAGGGGATCTCATGTTCTCAGAGAGAGCAATGAAAACCAAAGGATGACCAAATTAAATCATTTTCCTTTCAAAAATAACTAGGGGGCACCTGGGTGGCTCAGTTGGCTAAGCGTCTGACTTGACCTCAGCTCAGGTCTTGGTCTCAGGGTCATGAGTTCAAACGTGTCGGACTCTGCACTGGGTGTGAGGGCTGCTTAAAAAAATTAAAAAAAAAATGTTCATAAACATAGCTGGGTATTTACCATTTACCATTACCTTGGAGAGCCTTCTCCTCTCCATTCTGCACTGTGGATCAGTCTCGGCATGGACAAGTTACCCAACCATGGTTGTGTCCTGTTTTAGCTGCTGTCACTGCCACCTGTTCTTAAGTTAGCTTTCGCTTTACTTTTTTTGTATTATCTTTTGCTCTCACGAGCAAAAGTCCTTAACATGTGAGGAATGTGGAATTCCGGTTTTGTGAGCCTGGATTTCTGTGCCAAACCTGTAGCTTCCTGACGGTGGGATTTGGGCAAGTTACTTTACAGGCTCGCTCCCTTGCCAGCCCCTCCTGGCGAGGTCATCCTCATCTGCAAACTGCAAGTCGTAAGACCTACCTCCCAGGTTGTAAAGGGTAGGTAAGAAACCATCACGTGAAGTTCCCACCATAATGGTGGCGCGTAGTGAGTTAACGAATGTTCAAGTCCTAGGAGAAAAAGCAGGGGAGGGGACTCCCGAGACCCATCCTGAAGTCCTGACTCCAACATTTGCTGGCTGCCTCCTTGGGAATTCTCCCACCCGCCCCCCTCTCTTAGCTTCAGTTTCCTCATTTGTAAAGTGGGCAAAACATTCCTTAACCTTCATCACTGAGGGGAGTAGCTTAAAGGAAACAATTTTTGTGAAATTATAAAACCTGTAACGTATTAGACCGTTATTAATAGGATAAATAATAATAGTGTGATTACAAAGGTTTTTGGAATTAACTTTATTCCTACTGGGAAAAGAGTATTTTTTCAACTGGCGCTCAATGGTTCTCTTCTGCTGAAGGTTGTGGCATTTTTTTTCCCCCTGAATGACTCATGGCACTTGTTATGAGCCATCTTGTAGGTTTTGTTTTTTTGTTTGTTTGTTTGTTTTTGGCGGGGGGGGGGGTGTCTTCTTTTTTTTTATCCTGTCACCTCAACTGTGTTCTCATGTCTTCAAGACCAAGGACTCAGTTTTTAAAAAAAAAAAAAAACTTTTTTAACGTTTATTTATTTTTGAGACAGAGAGAGACAGAGCATGAACAGGGGAGGGGCAGAGAGAGAGGGAGACACAGAATCGGAAACAGGCTCCAGGCTCTGAGTGGTCAGCACAGAGCCCGATGTGGGGCTCGAACTCACAGTCCGTGAGATCATGACCTGAGCCAAAGTTGGACACTTAACCGACCGAGCCACCCAGGCGCCCCAAGACCAAGGACTCAGTTTTAAGCCTATGTAAGCTCAGAGCTTACAGCAGAGGCTGAGGGGAATGCTCTCCAGGACACCACAGGAAGGAGGGGGTGGCCGGGACCGCAGAGTGGAGCGGCCATAGTCTACTGTGACAAGAGGACAGAGAAACAAGAACCTTGGTGATATGAAGAAATATTGAGTTAAAAGGGATACGGAAAGGCTTCCATTGACTTGCCCTGATCTTACTAAGGAAGGAAAGGCCATGAGATGAGGGAAAATGAGAGGAAGGGTGGGAGCTGGAATCTTCAGAGGGTATTTGTCAAAGTGCTGTGCCAACTTTAAAGCATTCCGTACCTCTTTTGCCCTGTGACAAAGGCTATGTATGTCTTACTAATTTTTTCAAAATTCCAGTGCTTGTCACAATAGTGCATATAATTGGCATTAAATTTCTGACTCTGAGATGACTAGAAAATAAGAGTTATTATTTTGTTATTTTGTTTTTATTTGTTACATAATAATAGCGTGCATAATATATCACATCCACATAATAACAATAATAATAGTATTTATTAGGTGCATATGATACCTGCCATGTGTTTATAACCTTATGCCCATTATTTTATTTAATACTCAAAACAACCTGTCCAGGCAGATGCTGTGATTATCCCCATGGTAGAGAGGAGATAGCTGGTGCTCTGGAAGAAGTTTCTGAGACACTGTTGTGGAGCATAGAGGGGCAAGCTAAGTAAGAAAACATAACATAATTATAAGGGGGGATTGAGGCTCCCATTGAAGGCGGACTATGTGAGTTCAAGGTGAAACTCACCATGCCTCAGCCATGCTCTGCAGCCCGGAGCAGCTGGTGGAGTTTACCTGGTCTTAGAATCTCTGCAGACATTATCACTCTGGTGTTCCCTTGGACTTCATGGCTAGGAGTCATCTGATAAAGAGGGGGCAAGCTAATGAGAGGAAATAGAAATAACCGAAATGCGTTCTTCAGCCTGATGGAGACGAGTAATTATCATTGGCTCTTGAGTAGCCGAGATACTTCAAAGCTTCACCGAAGCTTTCTACCCCACCCTGTCCCGCAGAACTAGTTGGCTCCTGGCCTGTATGATCTTAACTTCATTCAGGAAATACCGGTTAAGAAGATTCGGGAGGAGCCCCTGGGAGACGGGTGAACTTGACAACCCAGGCAGCCTGTGTTTTGCGCAGCTCAATTGTTTGCTGACTAACAGGTGGAGGGGGTAGAGGAGGAGAGAGGAATCCTCACCAAAGAACTGGGCCATTTGGGTGGAGTTGCTTGGGTCATTCATCAAAAACCATCATACCAGCCACCCCTCGTACAACCGGGTCATTCATCAAAAACCATCATACAACCAGGGCAGGGCAAAGACACTAGCTGTGAAGGTAAAGGCTGCTCCCTTTGACAAAAGCCAAATCCGTCCGGAGAAGGCGAGGAGGGCTTGAATGATCTTTCCTAGACAGGGGAAGGCGAAACAGGTGGGGGGGTGCTTACATGGTTGACTTAGGAAATAATAGCTACCTTTTATCTTCATTACTGGAGGAAAGGAAGAAATCGGTGTTCTACCACCTCAGCCCTTGCAGCTTTTGCATCCGGTCTACAAAACCAGCTCGTCTAAATTGCGTTGTTAGGACTCGTGTCGGGATCTGGGCAGTGGAGCGTTCTGCAGAGAAAGCAGAGAAGGTGGTGGGAAGGTTCAACGTGATGTCAGCTTGGAAGCAGGTGGAAGAGACCCATGTTCACCTGGGCAGGTGGCTGTGGCTCGCTCTCAGCTTGCTCTCTGCCCCCTGACTCTGCCTGTGACCGTGTAAAAAGTCCCTCTCCCCAGTCACACCCAAGGAGATACTGAATTATTGATCTGGAAGGCAGTTTGGACGTCAGAAGTTTTAAAATGCTAACGCACAGTCAAGCTGAAACCCCCTGTTCACAGGGCAGCAGGTCTGAGCGTGAAACGAGAAGAGGTTTCAGAGGGGAAAGGCTGTTGGTGTCCTCTCTACTGCCACACAAAGACCTCATGTCAGGAGACAGGTTTCGGCTCAAAGGCAAGAAGAATGAAGGCTTTGAGCAGTCCTGAAAATCAAAGTGGCTTAGCAGTAAAGAAGCTTTGACCAGGGGAGGTGACAAAGGAGAAGATGGACAGCCACGGACTGGGAATGTCAAACAAGGTCAGTGGTGGCCCAGCTGTGCCAGGGCGACCGGAAGCACCGTCAAGCCCCTCACCCTTCCATCAGAGCCGCTCTGCTTTTTCTTGTTTTCTACACTGGGCTTTCCCACAAAGATCTCCTTTGAAGGGGATCTGCTGAAAAAAAAGAAGAAAAGGTTTTAAAACCACTGAACTAGTTGACCTTTATGGCTATTACGACTCTGAAATTCTATAGTATTAAATCCCGTTTGATGTTTTCTAAGAAAGCAGGCTACCGATTGATGCATTCTTCCGAAGTCTGAGGTGGGAAGAAGGGGAGTGTGAGAGGCGTGGAAAGTGTGAGTAGAAGAGGGAGGGCTTGTCTCAGGTAGGGGCCAGAGGCAGGAGCCCTCAACCCTGTCCAGGCTTAGAATCACCTGGGAGCATTTTAATAACTGACCCCTCCCCAAACAAATTAAATCAGAGTCTCTGGGGCTGGTGTTTGGTCCTAGGTATTTATATAGCACAGCAAGGCTGACAGCCAATGGTTAATAGGTGACCAGTGAGAAACGTTCTGTATACATTGAGGCCAAACATGTTAGACAACCTCAGACACAGTGGTTCTGAAACTTCAGGTGCATCAGGATCTCCTGGAAGACTTGTTGAAACACACATTGCTGAGCCCCACCCCCAGAGTTTCTGATTCAGTGGGTCTGTGACCACCAGGCCCAAAATTTGCATTTTTAACAAGTTCCAGGTGATGCTGATAATTGCTGATCAGGGACCACACTTTGGCATCCATTGTTCTAACAAAAGGTATTTATTTTCTTTAAATTTATCATTATTATTATTATTATTATTATACACAAGGTTTTACTTTAGACATTAAAAAGAACCTCTTGGGGCAGCTGGGTGGCTCAGTAGGTGAAGCATTCGACATTGGCTCAGGTCATGATCTTGCGGGGTTCATGGGTTCGAGCCCCACGTAGGTAGGGGTCTGGGCTGACAGCTCAGAGCCTGGAGCCTGCTTCTGATTCTGTGTCTCCTTCTCTTTCTCTGCCCCTCCGCTGCTGTTTCTCTTTAAATAAACATTAAAAAAAATTTTTTAAAAACCCTCCTGACAGCGCAAGACCATTTGCGGTGTGCACTCTTGCAAAAGTACGCTCACCTAGTCTGATCAAGAAAGAAACATCAAATACCCCCCACTGAGGGACATTCAAGGTCACATCTGACCAGTAATCCTCCAGATTGTGAAGGTCATCAGAAACAAGGAAAGCCTCAGAACCTGTCATAGCCAAAAGAAGCATAAGTGGACATGGATACGAAATGCAGTGTGGTTATCTTGGGTGGGATCCTGGTACAGAAGAAAGACACTGGGGAACAATTGAGAAAAGAATGTATCCATATTGATTCATTGGTTGTGACAAATGTACCATACTTACGTAATAGGATAACAATAGGGAAACCTGGGTGTGGTGTAGATGGGAATTCTCTATAATATTACTGTGCTAATTACAATAGTTCTGTAAATCTAAAACTGCTCTAAGATAAACAGAGTTTATTAAAGCAGGGCAGGGAGCGGGTGGAGGGGGATGGGGGTGCTTTCTGGCTGTTACAATGCAAACCATTCCTGATGGCAGACGTAGAGTTGTTGTCTTTGAAAAGCACCAAGCAAAAAGAAATAATTTTTAGTTGAATGAATCCCTGTTCTTAATAAATTATGTAACAGATCTTTGCTTCCTTTTATTTATAGTTTTGTGACTTTCAAATGATTTTTAGAGCTGCACTTTAAATATATATGTATATACATATATAAAAATAAACACACACACACACACACACACACATCAGCATATTTACAGCTAAAAGACAAGGTAACTGATTCCTCTTACTTAATTATACTGGAGCCATGCAATGGGAATACAATCCTAGATAAGAAAGTCACCTGTTGTAATGACTTACAATTCTTAATGGAAATTTTCGACATTTTGGATATAGTTACCTGGAAACTATTTCAATGGTTCTCTCTCCCTCTTCCTGTTTTTTTTGTTTGTTTGTTTTGGTTTTGTTTTGTTTTGTTTTGTTTTTTGTTTTTTCTGTTCTAACAGAATCTGCTCAAGGTGGTCTGGATAAAGCAGAGTGCCCCAGGCAATATTTTGCTGCTGGTTTGTAGTTATGGATTACCTTATATCATTGGCTTTAAGAGCGAACTGACTGGGGCACCTGGGCGGCTCACCTCGGGTTATGATCTCATGGTTCCTGAGATGGGACCCCCGTGTTGGGATCTGTGCTGACAGGTCGTGATCTTATGGGTCATGGGTTCGAACCCCATGCTGGGCTCTGTGCTGACAGTGTAGAGCCTGCTTGGGATCCTCTCTCTCCCTTTGCCTCTGTCCCCTCCTGCTCACACTGCGCTCTCTCTCTCTCTCTCTCTCTCTGGGTCTCTTTAAATAAATTGATTAACATTAAAAAAAGAACCTTTTCAAAATCCCCATATTCACTTGAGTTTTCTGTGGGCTCACAGTGTGTGTGTATGTGTGTGTGTGCAGGTGCGTGCTGGGGGAACAACCTGACCACTCTCTGGTTAGGTAAGTATATTAACTTTAATTACCTAATATTGATGTCATTTCCCTAACTTGCCTTTAGGTCTTCTCAGCCTTTATTATCAACTCTTCATAGTCCCGACTGTAGCACCTGGCAAGGTGCTTTCACACCTGGAAATGAAATCATAATAATTCAAGGGCAACCTAACCGCCCCATATGCAGGCACCATTTATCTTTTGGTGCCAGGTTTGAACCATTTATCTTTTCTTATCAAGTGGCTTAGCTATACATTTGGGGAAGTTAAGTGAGGAAATGAGAAGCACTCTTCGAGACTGGCAGTGGTCTAAATAATAGCTTTAAAGTGAAAGTTCAGCCACCTGATTCATCTTCCAACCGGGCAGGGGCTCCTAGGGAATAAGAGGGCAAAGTCAAATGTGAAACTCAAAATCTGAGGCAAAGGACTCTCATCACCTGGACTTTCCTTCTCCCTAAATGGGGCAGCAGTACTGGAAATAGTGGTAATTAAACTTTAGAGAGCATTTCCGGGGTACTAGGCACCATTGTAATGAACTCATTTCATCCTCACAGAGGCACAGGGAAGGGAACCACGTTGCCAACATTCACACAGCTTGGAGTAAAGCCAGGATTCTAATCTGGGTTATCTGGCTTCAAAGCCCATGTTCTCAACAGGCTCTCCTGCCTCTCTTGGGGAGGACACCACGAGAGGTCCCACTCTTGACTAGACTCGCTAGAGGGCCTCCTCCAGGATCTGGACTGGCACATCCCAGGGACCTCCACAACTGCCTAAGGCCTAGGAAAGAGAATGTCTCATCAGTGAGCTGTACTTCTGTCCATTCTGCTTCCTACACAACAACTGTCACCATCACCACCAGCAACTAGTAAATATTGATCGAGCTTCTCTTCTATGCCAGGTACTATGGATACCAAAATGAAAAGGAGACTGTGATCCTGCCCTCAATAGACACCTAAGCAAACAAGCCAACAAGATCCCAAACAGCCTCTGGTAAAGTCCAAAAGAAAGCTGTGGGAGTCCAGATGGGCGGGGTCCCACCTTGCCTGGATTCGCAGTGCCATGATTTCCTTCCTCTCTCACTGAGTTTCTGTTACTTCCTTGATTTCTTCTACTTACAATTCACAAGCCCAAATGGCAGAGATTTGAAGTTCTCTCTACAAGGTGTTGAGCTGCTCAGGAGGAAGATGTACTGTTCATTTAATAAATAGCTTCTGGATGAATAGAGGCTCCGACTCAGCATATGTTTATCTGCTTCCCCCACCCCAGGAAACAGAGAACATTTATATCTAAGTTCCTCCTTATCCGAGGTTCGCTTTCCAGGGTTTCAGGTGCCTGCAGTCAACTGTGGTCTGGAAACAGATGATCCTCCTGACGTATGATCAGAAGGTCTCTACTAGTCAATACGACGTCACAGTGCCCACGTCATTCACCTCATTTCATCTCGTCATATAGGCATTTTATCATCTCACATCATCAGTGAGGAAGAAGGGTGAGTACCGTACAATATTTTGAGAGAGAGAGACCACATTTACATAAATTTTATGATAGTATGTCATAATTGCTATTTTACTGTTGGTGGTTTTTAAAAAAATTTTTAATGCTTTATTTTTGAGAGAGAGACACAGGGCACCAGTAGGGGAGGGACAGAGAGAGAGGGAGACACAGAATCCGAAGCAGGCTCCAGGCTCTGAGCCTTTAGCACAGAGCCCGACGCAGGACCTGAACTCATGAACCTCGAGATCATGACCTGAGCTGAAGTCGGATGCTTAACCGAACGTGCCACCCAGGTGCCTCTGTCGGTGTTTGTTGTTAATCTCTTCTGGTGCCTAATTTATAAATTAAACTTTGTCATAGGTATGTGTGTAGAGGAAAAACATCATTATGTGTGGGCTTCAGTACTCTCCGTGGTTTCAGGCATCCACTAGGGGATCTTGGAATGGATCCTCAGTGGACAAGGGGGACGACTGTACTCTCCCTTCTTCCAGGACAGGCACCTTCTGTTCCACGTGCAAGCTATGCTAGCAGCCTTGCCCACTCTTTGTATCCCTACCTACCACAATAACAAACAGTGTTGCTGAGGCATTGTTGCTGATGTGTTGCCTTTAAAAAACACCCTCTGGTCATGGGATAAGCCTCTTCCTGACGATGGCCCATCCTTATCTGGCCTGCCAAGCAGCCCTGTTGCCATGGAGGGCTGATGGGATGAGGTGTGTTTTTCGCCTGCATCACTCCCACTGGGGTGTAACAAGGACTCTTGTGCACGTCATGCGTGGCTGGCCTGTGGCAGCCCGGGGGCCAGGCTCTTCCTGTAGGTAAAACCCAATCAACTGATCAGCTGCAGATAATATCAAGACCTCTGTTTGATACATTAACAGTGACAGACATGCTTCCACAATTCACAGCCCCATACCCTTTGGCAACAGAGTTGTTGTGGGTGAAGAAAACACTCTAGTCACCAGCTTTGGGATGAGAGGGCTCGGGTTCATATAAACACAACCTCGCGTCACTGCTTGTGACCACAGACTGTTTTGGGTCTTTGCACTCACCCTCTGATCTTGATTTCCTACATGACAACGTTCTCGGTTTATATGCCCTTTGGCAAGTGCAGCAAGCCTGTTTCCTGTTTCTAAACTTGTAGACAGCCATTCATGTGTCTCACACTTGTCAATTTTAACCAGAAAACACCGGCCCCTTCTTGTTGCATTTTTACCTTTAGCCCAGGTGAAGAGGACCATAGAAGTAAAGCTGTTGATTTATTCGATAGAAAATTCTTCATTAATTTAAATAAACTTCCATAGGACTTGCAATTTCAAGAAGGAAGTAAGGGGAAATACACGCCTCCTTTCCGAAAGCCTGAAAAAATAAGTGGTGACAAGGCTAAAGATTTGAAAGCATTGAAACAATACACGATTTAGTTTTTTTCTTCTCTGTTTGTCAAGAGTGAAGGAAAGAAGAAATGGTCGATATACTTGTAACTGGCAGATGACCACCAAAATAAGAAAACTCTAAATACAGCAAGTAGGTCATTCGTCAGAATCAACAGGACCTGTGCACACTTTGTAGGTCAAACACATTTTAATTACCCTAACAATTTGTGTATACCCTTACAATAAAGTTGATTAACCTCATTCACTGGTGAATGTTACCTATGTAGTGCTACTATGTGCGAGACTTTGAACTTTTTCAATCTTAAGAGAATCTTTAAAAAAATCTTTAAAAATCTTTAAAAAAAAAAAAGCCTAGGCTTTTTCTCTTAAGATGCTAACATTCTGTGGGTACCTGGGTGGCTCAGTCGGTTGAGCATCCCAACTCTTGATTTCGGCTCAGATCATGATCCCAGGGTCATGGGATTGAGCCCTGTGTTGGGCTCCATGCACACTTAAAGATTCTCTCTCCTTCTGCCCCTCTCCCCTGCTCATGCTCTCTCTTTCTAAAATTAAAAAAAAAAAAAAAGATGCTAACTTTCTGAAACCTTTACAATGTACAATAAGCATTTACAAAAGTAAAATATGCCCATCCAACAATTTGAAAAATACATTAAAGCAGAGGAAAAAAATGTTACTCAGAGGTAACCTCCATTAACAGAGTAGGGCATATTCTTGCTTTTTGCTGACTGAGTTTGTGTGGGTGTTTTAAGCAAAGCTGACAATATACCATTTATATAATTATCATTTACTTTTTCTTTTGCTTAGTTTTTGTTTTTTACAAACTCTTCATAAATAAACTTATTGGTTATATAACAGTTATCTTTTTTTGTAATAAATATTCTTTTTTCCTATAAACATGTTGCATAGATCACAGATTTCTTAATTTCTAAGTCAAAAGTTTGTCTTGACTGCACTAAGATTCTTTGGAAAAGTTAATCTCATTCATGTTTGGGGATGACTACTATTCTTCTGGAGATATAAACACATACGCGCGCGCGCGCGCACACACACACACACACACACACACACACACACACACACACACATATACATCCTGGAACCTGACGCTAACTAAAACTGGAGATATGGGGTTCTTCTGGTCTTCCATCCAACATGACTGCCATGCCCCAAGCTCCCTGCTGTGCCCTTGTGGTGCCTCCAGAAGTAGGGGGGTGATCCTCCTGATGAGCAAGGCTTTCATGTCTTTTCTGGTGAATTCAAGACACGGTACCTAATGTTTAACTTCCCTCAGTTAAGGGAAGAGGAGAGCAGGTGGGGGAGAGGGGGCACACTGGACATTTCCTAACATCTCCCCCCTCCAATTTGGTGCCTGCTAGGTCCTTATCTTCCAAGTAGAGGCTTTGACTCTCTTTATTGCCACTTGGATATACAAAGACACTCTTACTTGAGTTGGGAAGGGTGAGAATTGCCTGAGCGGGGTTAGAAAGCAAAGCCTGGATCTGTGGACTCCCATGTCCTTGAGTAAGTCAAGAGAGTAAAATTACCTTTTTTACTCTTGGGAGTCTCCTCAGATGATAGAACAAAATAGAAACTATTCTCCTAATAGCTTGTGTTTTCATGTAATAGATGTGGCATAATTTATCAAATCATTGCTCTCAGAGTAAAATCCAAAGTTCTAATACAATGTACAGAGCTGTTCCCCATTTGGCTCCTGTCCGCAGTTGGCTCCTTGCTCCAGCCCTGCTGAACTTCCAAGTTCTCCAGCCGATATTTATCTCCAGGTCTTTGCATGTACTGTTCCTTTTTGCTGGAACACTCTTCCCTTCTGATTAACGTTTTCCCATTTCGGTTTAAACATCACTTCCTTTGATCAGGTTCCCTCTGCCCTTGGTTTCTGTAGCAAATGTCACAATTGCTTGCTTAACTGCTTATCTTCTCCCGAACTGAAAGTTCTGCAAGGGTAAGGACCAGGTCTGTGTCGTATTTGACTTCTGTTCTAGCTCAGTTTTTCACACATAGTAGATACTCAATGAAATATTGAAATGAGTAGTGGACATTTAGGACACATCCCGTTTTTATAAGCAATGCTGAAATGAGCAGATATTATGCATGATTATTTGTCCATGTTTTTGGAAATTTTAAATTACTGATGATAAATTCTTGGAAGTAGGATTAGTAGGTCAAAGGATATAAACATCTTTGAGGCCTCTTGAGAAACAACAGATTGCTTTCCAGAAAGTTTTACACTCCTGCCAGCAGTGAATGAGATTTCCTGTTGCATTGTACTCTTATCAGCACTATTAGGAAAAGAAATTATTTTTGCTAACTTGATAGTAAAAAATTTTTCCTTCTGTTTGCCTCAATTTTGCTGTGGTTAAGTGGTCAGATGGATATTTTTCATCTATTTTAAAATTCATTTTTATCTGCTCTATTGTGAATTATCTGGTGTCTTTTGCCCATTCTTATTCTGAAATTTTCATGTTTTTCTAACCAATTTTTATAAGCTCTTTAAGGTTTTTTTAAAAATATTTTAATGTTTATTTATTTTTGATAGAGAGAGAGAGAGCGTGAGTGGAGGAGGAGCAGAGAAAGGGGGAGACATAGAATCTGAAGCAGGCTCCAGGCTCTGAGCTGTCAGCACAGAGCCCAATGCGGGGCTTGTACTCACAGACTGTGAGATCAAGACCTGAACTGAAGTGGGATGCTTAACTGACTGGGCTGTCCAGGTGCTCCAAAGCTCTTTATGTTTTAAAGATGTTAGGTTATGGGGTGCCTGGGTGGCTCAGTCAGTTAAGCGTCCGACTCTTGGTTTCGGCTCAGGTCATGATCTCACGGTTCCGTGAGTTGGAGTCCCTTGTTGGGTTCTGCACTGACAACTGCAGAGCCTCCTTGGGATTCTCTCTCTGCCTCTCTCTCTCTCTCTTTCTCTCTCTCTCTCAAAATAAATAAATAAACTTAAAAAAAAGATGTTAGGTTATAATCATTATATTCATCATAGATCTTCCTCTGTATTTAAATGTTCATGTTTCCATCTCATATCCTTAAGTTCAGTGTTTTGATGTGCTTGGGCTCTCATCATTTCCCTTGAGATTTCTTACATGACTCCGACTTAGGGTGCCCTTCATCATTAGTGATAAAATAAATATTCTGCTATTTTTTTCTTCGCTTGTATGTAGTTAGATTCCTTTGCCTGCGTGTGTAAGTACTTGTGGGTGTGCATTTATGTGCATGTGTTTCACCATTGAGAATTTAATGGGAGGTGGGAAGGATCTTCTTTTGCCAAAAGGACTCACCAATGGTCTCAACATGATTTGTTAGATAATCTTTTCTTTCCTAATGATTTAAGGTATCTCTTGTCACTAATTTAAAAACAATTTTACTTAGGGGTGCCTGGGTGGCTCAGTCGCTTGAGTGTTTGACTCTTGGTTTCAGCTCAGGCCGTGATTTCAAGGTTTGTGGATTCGAACACCACATCGGGCTCTGCTCTGACAGTGTAGAGTCTGCTTGGGATACTCTTTCCCTCCTCTCTCTGTCTCTGTCTCTCTCTCTCTCTGTCCCTCCTGTGTGCTCTCTTCCTCTCTCTCTCTCTCTCTCTCTGTCCTTCTTGTGTGCTCTCCTCCTCTCTCTCTCTCTCCCAAAAATAATTAAGTAAACTTAAAAAAACCCACCAATTTTATTTCACTTCAGTGTATCTTCCTGTAGTGAGTCAGGTTCTTCTTCACCCTGCTAGGACTCAGAGAGAGACTTTGAGGGGCAGGGTAACCTTCTCCTGCATTTGTTCTCTCCTGGGCTCTGCCATTCTCTCTTGTCTGCCTACTGGGAGCAGACTCACTGAGGCTCGACTCTGAGGCATTTAGGGAAAGTTGGACTCAATATCTGAAACTGGTCAAGGCACCATGCATTGGCATGAAAACCTACCAGGCTAATTTAGTCACATTAATAAATGTCTTTCTAGCATTATCAGAGTATAGCTTTCTTTGGTTTGTCTGGCATTAGATCTAAAAACACACAGCTTCTGAACAGATGCTCACTTAAAAAGTAAATACTCTGACAAGGACAGAATATCTGCAGCCTAGTATCCTAGTATTTAGAGACCTGAGTCTCTATGGTGATGGTTTCTTCTTTTACACAACACCGTGCATTTGTACAAAGGGGGGAATGCCAGTCTTAACTAACTAAGACAAGAGTCGACAAAATGTTTCCTTTACAGGAAGCCACTAGCCACACACACTCAGAAAGGTGGTTGGGAGTAGACATCTCTATATTAAGTTAATGTGCTCTTTCTCTCTCTTTCATTCTTTCTTCCTTGCTTTTTTGCTTCCTACCTTTCTTGCTTGTTGGCATTCAACTCAGTTACACAGTGTCATAGTTCTTGCCAGCTGGTCCCTGATAAATTAGTCACAGAATTTAACATCTCAAGCTATGAAGCATTGTCAATATTAATTTTCTGCATTTTCCATAAATTGAGCGTTGGAAATAGACACAAGAGATTATTTTTAAATTTTAAGAGGCAATGGGAGGAAAGGACTCTTGCTGCTTCAGGAAAGTATTGTAATTTATACCAAAATGCTGTAGGATTTATTTTTTAAGAGTTTTTTAATATTTATTTTTGAGAGAGAGAGACAAGCAGGGGAGGGGCAGAGAGAGAGAGGGAGACACAGAATCCAATGCAGGCTCCAGGCTCTGAGCTGTCCACACAGAGCCCAACGCAGGTTCGAACTCACCAACTGTGAAATCATGACCTGAGCTGAAGTAGGATGCTCAACCAACTGAGCCACCCCGGTGCCCCAAAATGCTATGGGATTTAGATGGAAGCATTTAAAGACCTGCTCAAACCCTGCCCAAAAATGTGGTCTGTGTTTTAAAATAAATTAGTTCAATATTTATCCTGAATTCAAATGCAACATTTTTTTTTCCTCCTTAGGCAAATCAAATTGACATTCCTTTTCTTTGCTATTTATTTATATATTTATGTATGTGTGTATTTTAGTCTATTATAATTTCTGCTTCTGGATGTGTATTTGGATGGTGTGGAGGTGTTACAAATATTCAAAATGTTCTAAAGGGTTGTAGTTTTATTTGCAAGTAGTAGACAGCAAGTAACAGAAAAACCAACTCATACCGGCTTACATGATAGAGAACCCGTCCCCCAGCTCCTACTCCCCCATCCTCTACCTCCTTACCTTGTACTTCTTTTCCTTTTTCCCACAGCACTTATCACTGTCCAACATACTATCACTTTACTTGTTATGCTTATTGCCTATTGTTTGTCTCCTTCTCCACAAGGACAGGGATTTGTGGATTTGTATTGGTTTCATGCATTAATGCATTCTAAGGGTCTGGTACTGTGTCTGGCACATAAGTAGATACTCAATAAATATTTGTTGACCTCAATTTCACCAACTGATATCCCTGAAAGGTCCAGGTGTCTGGTGAGGTGGAGTCCTTTAGCTCAATGATGTCATCCAGGACCTAGTTCTTCATCGTTTTCATGGTCTACTTTGTGTTCCTTAGTGTTGACTCTATCCTAAGTCAGGCCCCTCCTGTGATCCACAGACAGCTCTATCTCCGGGGATTGTCATTCAAATACAGCAAGGGGGTACAGAAAAGGTTTATCTTGCATTCTCAGCAGGAGGTCTGAGAGTCACTCTGAAGTAACTGGCTTAGGTCACAGTCACGGTGGCCAGGAGAAAAGATGTGCTATGGCTTAGCCTCAGCTACATGTTCCCTCTTTACCACCAAGATGGAATTAGCCTTTCAGGAAACACATGGGTCCCCAAGCAGAAATTGAAGGGCTGCTGGAGAGGGGAAAGTGCAGAATGGATGTCCATGCTAGTCAGCAAGGAGCACGTTAACCAGTAAAGGTTTACCATTACAAGCAAACAGAATTTGGGAAATCCCCTCTCTGTGACTTCTTCTTAGTTTATGTGACCGGAGCTGAGATTAGACTCAGTTTATGTGGTTAGACTGAGTTTATTTTCTCATTTTTTGGTGAGTTTGAGATTTCCTGAGTTGAAGGAATCTTCTAAAGGGATTCAGGAGAGCGAACAAAAAAAAAGCCGACTTTAAGGATTAAAACAAAAAATTGTTGCTTCTTCATTCTTTCAATTGATAGAACTTGACAGTGTTGTAAAAGAAGCAGTCACGTCACCCCTTTTCATTCTTATTCTGCATTGGCTCACCAGACGCTGGTACTTCTTCTTCTCCATCTTGGATTTATCGTCCAAGTCAGGTAGTGTAGAGAGAGGTCCCAGGTTTGTAGCCAATGGCCATGAAAAGGGTGTCACCCAGAGCTGCTCCTGGCAAGGCCAAACTCATCGCTGCCTGGAGAGGACCAGCTCACTGTGATAATGACTCCTTCCTTTCCCTTCTGTGTCCCTGTATTTACTAACTCAGTATCCAACCACAAGTACAATGCTGTTTGATTTGGCTACCCATAATTCTTTAACACAGGTGCAGGTTACTACAGGGAGGTGCTGGATATGGCGTAATTTCCTAAGTTATGTACCAGGTCAGCATATGTGCCAGAAGGTGTAATTCAGTCTCCGGGATCTTGATCTCCTATCTTATTCATGAGGGAAGCACCCTCACTTTCTAATACCTCAGCTTACAGAAGTAATATATAGAAATATATATTACAGAAATATTACTTTCTAATACCTCAGCTTACAGAAATAATATATAGAAATATATATTATAGAAATAATATATAGAAATATATATATATAGAAATAATATAAGTGATCATTGTCTTCATTCCTCCAGCTGGCTCCTCAGGACAATTTTGTTCCTGTGGAGTAGTGTTAATCAAACATGAATTACGTGAGGACGAAATATGGCCACCTACCTGTGCGTGGTCCAGTCCCTGCTGGCCTCGACAACTCCATCTCACGCCGATTTCCCCTTTGTCATTCTATTTCAAACACACTAACCTTTAAGTTGCTGAAATAATCCAACATCTTTCCTTCTTTAGGGTCTTACACTGCCTGGAGTCAAGTTCTGCCTTCATCACTTGCTAGCTGTGTGACGAAGGTATTATTTATCCTGTCTATGTTTCGTTTTACTCATCTGTGATGTGGAGCTAACAATAGTTCTACTTCACAGGACACTGTGTTAGCATTAAAGGGTATATATGAAGTTCCTAGAATGTTCCTAGTTCATAGTAACTAAAAATGTTAACTCCTCTCCCTCCTCTTCCTATTCCTTCACCATCTTCTCTTTCTTTTAGAAACTCCTTCCCTTCCCTTTTCCAAGTCTGTTTTTTTTTTTTTATTGAAGTATAGTTGACACAAAATGTTACATTAGTTTCAGGTGTACAACAAAATGATTCAACAAGTCTACACGTTATGCTATGCTCACTGCCAGTGTAGCTACCATCTGTCACTGTACAACACTATTATAATACCATTGCCCATGTGCCCTATGCTGTGCCTTTAATCTCTGTGCCCAAATCTGGATTTTCAGTGACTTAGTTGTTATATGAACTGTCACTACTTCAGAGGCCTTTTCTGACCACCCCATCAGAAGTGGCTCTTTTGTTCCTTTCTTGCACACCCCTCTGTCTTCACTGCATCTGTTTCAATTTGCAGTTATATATTTATTTGCTTTTATGTACTTGTCTGTTACCTTTCTCCATGAATAGACTGAAAATTCCATGATAGCAGCGTCCTTAGCTGTTTCATTCGTTGCTGTGTATATTACATGTGTCTGCACAGAGCAGGGAGTCAATACATATTTAGAAATGAAAGCCTGATTCCTCTGAAAGGTAGAGGAACTGCAAGGGGAAACTGAAATTCTGAATTACGAGTCATTCTGTAATATACTGGGCCAGAAGCCACGCTGCTGAGTAACCTCCATGGGGTTGGGCACGGGGTTGGGGAAAGGAAGCATCCCTCCTATCGAAAAGAGAATGCCATGCAGGCTGAACGTCTCCAATTTCCAGGGCCTCAGCTGTGGAAGTAGAAGGAAGTGCCAAGCAAGTGACAGTGTGATGGCCAGCAAATGGCCGGGAGAGACCTTAGACTAGCTTCATGCAGGGACCTGATTCACCAACACATGGAAGATATCTTCTAGGGACCTCCAGAAGTATTTGAAAGATGCCTTTCAGGGAGGGTTGAAGGTCTGCTATTCCCAGGCTACAAAAGAGCCAAGGAATTTGAGTTGGTGTTCTCATCTGCACAGTTGGGTAAGACCACAGGAAACTTGAATTATAGTATTAATGTTATCACAGCCAGGACTCATCCCCATGCACAGGATTCAGAGAGAGAAATATTCCAGTAAAGGGCCATAGTTTGTCCACTGAAGAGTGTCACAGTAAGGGAGGAAAGTACACAGTTTTATCAAAACTCCCATATCATCACCTAGGTGACCTTAACAGGCTGTAGAACGTATCGATGGGGAAAATGGATCATTTTCCATTGTGCTGAAGCTTTTAAAAAATCACATTTCCAGCATTACCCAACAGAAAAGAATGTGGAATATGTTTATCTTATATTATCTGGACAGCAGGGAAAGGGGCAAGCTGATAAACATTTTTAGTAAGCTGGGAAAAATTTGCCCTGACACTTTTAATGGAGAGGGTGACCACCTGAGAGGAAGTCACACCTGTGCTCTTTTTACCCATTACCAGCTCCACTTTATGTTTATTTCTTTAAAAAAATTAAGTTTATTTCTATTTATTTATTTATTTATTTATTTATTTTGAGGGAGAGAGAGAGCACAAGCTGGGGAGGGGCAGAAGGAAGGAGAGACAGAATCCCAAGCAGGCTCCATGCCATCAGTGCAGAGCCTGATGCGGGGCTCGAACTCACCTACTGTGAGATCGTGACCTGAGCTGAGATCAAGAGTCAGATGCTTAACTGACTGCAACACCCAGATGCCCCTTACCAGCTCCATTTTAAAAACTTGCAACAGGAGTGTATAACAAAAAATGTGAACAGCCTTCCTCCTCTGTTGCTTAGCCAATCCTATCCCTTAGAGAGAACCACTATTAAGACAGGCTTGTGGACATTCTGTCACTCCTTCCACATATGCAATCACTTGCACATGCCCCCATCACTTTGAACGATCAGCTTTTGATTGATAGACGTCCTCTTATTGATAGGCTGTTTCCAGTATTTCTTGACTACAAACAATGCTGCGACGTGAGCACTTGTACAAATATCTTTGTATGTATTTTAGAGTATCTGTGAACTAAATTTCCAGATGTGTAATGTCTGTGTCAAAGTTATGGGCATTGAAAATTTCCAGGGCCTAATTTTTTTTTAAATTTTTTAAATGTTTATTTTTGAGAGAGAGAGAGAGAGACAGAGACAGAGACAGAGCATGAGGTGGGGAGGGGCAGAGAGAGAGAGAGGGAGACAGAGAATGGGAAGTGGGCTCCAGGCTCTGCACTGTCAGCACAGAGCCCGACACGGGGGCTCAAATTCACGAACCATGAGATCGTGACCTGAGCCAAAGTTGGAGGCTTAACCGACTGAGCTACCCAGATGCCCCTCCAGGGCCCAATCCTGACTGGACATCTACTGGCGAATGCTGATGTGGGCACCCTGCTTTGAACTGAGTTTGGACTAGATCTTTAAAAGCCCTTATGGCTCTTACAATGGTTTCAGTAATGGTTTTGAGCAAATGCAGCTGACAATGAGCCCATGTTTTCCATAAATGTCAAGAGAGGACAGAATCGATTCAGCATGGACTAAATACCCTTAGCTATCACGATAAGATAGAGTTGAAAGGAGGGCTTCTCCCATGAGCAGATAACATAGATGTTTGAACTCAAGAGTCTTGATATATAAAGAGATTCAATTTCTTTGTACTGAATGGAGGGCATTGCACCAGGATTGGCACCAGCCCAATCCATAACCTTTGAGTTGAAGTCCTCGTGACTGTGTCATCAGCTGGTTTCATAACAGAACATGGTTCAACCTGCCCAGTCCTTGGCTGAGGATCCTTTTAGGAAAATCCAGCTTACTGCTGAAGTGTCGTAGGTGACTCAGGTAGTAGAATTCTGCCTTTGAGTCAGGACAGAATTTTATCTTTTCCCTGGCGTGGGGGTTTAGTCACTAGAGCTAGGCTCTAAAGTCATATTTCAGGACCTATAAAAATTCCTTACAGAATATGTTATCTTGAAAAGGCGGCCTCATTTTAATCGAAAGATTCATGAACTATTTCCTAAAGATTCTACTTCAAGTCTAGTTTAAAATATTATTCATTTCCTTTCTAGGAATAGTACGTTTGACCCTGGAGAATGATCACCATGTTTCCATTGGTAAGTCAGATACAACAAGAGTGTCCAAACCCTATGACAGAGGTTTTAGGGTGTTCTTAAATAAAAACCAATAGCTAATCTTACAGCAATTATCTCTAGATAACAGGTAAAGCTTCTCCTTATTACAATTTTGAGTTTTTTTCCAATTTAATTGAGCAGCACCAGATCCTCAATCTATATTACTGAATTTTCTTAAATTTTATGAAATGGACAATGGAAGACTGCTCAAAAATCACCAGATTTTATGGGAAGGAATACAGAAAATTGAACCAATTTGTTAAACAAGACATGTAAACATGCATGTAAGTACAGGAGAGAATTTCTCTAAAATAGCACACCAAGAATAACTTCAATGAATGCTCTAAAGATAAGACCCTGACCTACACACATGTTTTTCTCTTTGGGGCTTAAAGGTGCTGCCCCCAAGATGTTAATAGCTACATTTATTTCTCCAACATAAATCTATATTGTTACCAACCAAGAAAGGCCGGGATAAAGAAGTAGTTAGATATACACATGATAAGATAGAGCTAATAGATGGTTATGTCCTGTTTAGAATCCCCAAACGATCCCTAAATTATTATATTGAATATAAATTACTATTTCTGTTTCTAGCCAAACTTTCACCCCAACACTGATGACTTTACTAGCATACTACATGGAAGTTTGTAGAGCTTGTTTAAGTGATATATCATGCTCTTTGGTTCTGTGGCTGAGATGGCAAATTACCCCTAATATCTAGCTTTGCTCCATTCTCAGTGATGGACTTTAGGCTGGGTCCATGGCTATGCAGAAAACGACTGCATTTCTCAGGATCCCTTGCAGCTAGGTGTGTCTGAGTGATAAACTTCTGACTAATGGCTTGTAAGGGGAAGTGCCACATCGGTGGTAGCTTCTGGGAACTTTCCCTAGCAGACCAATGATATCTGTGCTCCAAGCCCTTTAGGCTTCTTCTTTCCCCTCTCTTTCTACTGGTAATGTAGGTCTGATAGTGGTACCTCCCTCCTGGACCAGAACTTCAGAACCAAAGCTTTGGGACAGCAGAAGAGAAACCTGGGTGGAACCTGGGCCTCCAAAAAATTTGGAAATGAGAGCTGCCATACCAGACCCAGGTTCCTACCTCCAGACTCTTATATGAGAAGAGCCTTCTATCTTTTCTTAAGCCACTGTTAATTTGTATCCAGTTCCCATTATTCATCACTTATTCCTTTGACGGACATTAGCCTGATTTTCCTCGATAAAAAAACCTGACACATTTTTTTCTGAAGTCAGTATCAGGCTATATGATCCAATGCATGGCCCAGCAAATGGACAAGAATGTTTCGAATTGAGATGATGTTGAATAAGATCCAGAATGGAAGATTGCCATGTGTTTAAACTGCATATATGTCAGTAGCTTAGGTGGTGGCATTTTGGTTAGAATGGTTACAAGTAATTTAATCCCTAGTGATACTGAAATATGTAGAATGTTGATGGAACATTTTAGGGGGGAGAGGCTTACAGATCTTCCCTTAGCTTTACTATGTCAGGATCAGTGAGCCTCTCTATTTTAAACCTCAAAAGACTTTGGCTGTCCAGTTCCTCTCCACCCCCCATCAAACACACCTCTTGTTAGGAGGTGTGAGAGTATATGTAAATGTACACTCTTTTATCCACATCTCTAATTTATCTGCTTTTTTTTTCTTTTCCAAATAGTTTTCATGCCAGAAGTCCTTAGAAAAAAGAAAAGAATGAAACAAAAAGAACAAGGCAATATCTTGGTACTGCTAATGAGCCATATGTCTGGATAAATCAGAGGCAATGACAAACGAACTGGATTATTGTTTTACTGGTCTAGTTAGGAAAAGCACATGTTTAATTTATTTACATTTTAATTTATTTACATTATCACACTACAATCACACTTCGTTGGCTTTTCTTCTAAAGCATCAGATGAGATAAGTTAGTGTCACTGCTCTCTTATCCTCTTTTAATGAGATGGGCCTTATTTTTTATTTTATTGTCATTTTTTTTTTTAATGAGAACGACTTTAAACCTAAAAAGCTAAATAATATGCAAGATATTTGCAGAAGGCAGAAGTGGTCCCCAAATTCCTCTAATAAAACCATAGATTATTCTTATTCTTAAGCCCCCAGCTTCCCCATGATTTTGCTCCAAAAGCTTCCTCAATCCAGGAAGTTTTATTGTTTGATTTCACATCCACCCTATCTACCCTCACAGCTACTTTCCTGTAATTTTGAAATTCCTTTTAAACTCGACTTGCATCATGTCAAATCCCAGAACTAGCCCTTCGGTCATCGCCATTTACCTCACTGAAGACATCCCAGAAATGTGGCTCAAAGGAAGGACCCTCTTGGAGAATGGGGTTGCCCGATAAATGATTCATTCACTACCGAGGTGGATTTTTTTAAATGTCATTTTCACTCTGGAAAGTAGGAAACTGGGTTTCCTGTCTTTTGAAGCATCACCACACAGCCAGAAGCTGAAGATCAGAGCTCCCAACTGTGGAAGCTTTCAATGACATGGAAAAAGGGTGATCCCAGAGGTGTGAGATCTGAGAAGGAGGTCTGAGAGCTCACGCCTATCTTTCTCTTTCCCTGCTTGCTGAACATGCAGAAGCAGCCTCACTAACGTGCAGCCGTGATGTGACTCACGGTCAGCTGACAGAGCAGGAAGTCACCTCAAGCTGCACTGACAGATGGGAAAGTCCAGAGTAGATTGAACGTACTTTTTAAGTAAAGGAAATAGGGCACTCTGTAGCTGATGGGCTGTGTCACAAGGTCAGAAAGCCCGATTACATTTGGTAGTGCTGTGCAAGGCAGTAGCCTGGGCATACATTGATCTGTGTATCAAGTCATTACTATAATACTTGCAAGCCACACATGCATGTTTCAGTCATTAAATACAGAAGAGAACTTTTGCTGGAAGGACGAAATCACCCAGTTTTTACCGGGCTGGATTAAATAAGAAATTAATTGCTGGGGTTGGCGGGGGTGGTCGTAAGCAAAACGTGAAGCGGGACATCAGCTCTCTCAGTGTGGTTGCCTGCTTTTTGGAGTCCTCCTCTTGTCCCAGGGGTCCAGAAATCTCAGGAGGCCCTTTTTCTTTGAATGGGAGAAAGCGAACTGTTTTGTCAATCAACAAATCTGGAAATATATGCACACCTGTGGTGTGCCAAGTACCCTGCCAGGGAGTATGGAAAGACCAGATCTTTTAAGAGCTCTGTCTAGTTGAGGCAATGAGATGTAAATATATTGATAGATGAGTAGCAGCGTAAGAGGTGTTCGAGGAAGTATATGATGAATTACCAAGGCAATATCAAGAGGACAGATACGCTGTGGGCGTTAATAGGAAGGTGAGGCTGGTGTGGACAAGGTTGGCCAGGGAAGTGTTTGTGCCAACAGTGGATCTGGAACTACACTCCACTTTGAAATTATAAGTAGGGGCGCCTGGGTGGCTCAGTCGGTTGAATTTCCACTCTTGATTTAGGCTCAGGTCATGATCTCACGGTCTTGGGATTGAGCCCTGCATCAGGCTTCGTGCTGAGCACGGAGCCTGCTTAAGACTCTCTCTCCTTCTCCCTCTAGCCCTCCCCCTGCTCAAAATAAAGAATTTTTTTTTTTTTAAGTACAGCTGTCGGTAAGTGGCAAAGATCAGATCAGCTCTCCCAGGAATGGCAAAAGCCAAGGTAGATATTTGAGTAGGATGCTGGCGCAGGTATGAGAATCTGAAGATCTGGGTTTGTTCTGGTTTAGAAAGACTATTGAACAGAGAAGCTTCTCTTTCCTCATCTGTAGAATGGGTGTAATAAAGGCCCTACCTGCCATTCAGATCAAGTGAAATAATGTGAATCATGGTGTAAACTATAACTGATATAATAAACTTAAGTTATTGCTAATGGTGATGATATATTATGAATTTAGGAATATAATTTTGCATATAGAGGTATTGCTTAACTTTAAGGGCTTAAGTGACAATTTAAACATCAATACATAGGTTACAAAGAAGAGTTAGAGGTGTGGAGGGTTAACTGTAGATATGAAATCACAATGAGCACACACATAACCTTGGTTTGAGGTCTTGGGTGAAGGCATTAAAAATATTATGACTAACGCAGATATTATTTTTCTAGGAATATTTCCTTTTTTCCCTAAGAGTGAGGATAATTTGCTCACAATGTCCAAACTAAACATTACATTTTTAATCTGAACTTATAGAGCTTGCACATTGCGTGGTGCATATCAAGAACCCAGTCTATATTGAGTGAGGGAACTTTCTGGATTTAAGGTGCAATCTGGTAATCAGTGCTTCTAATCTGGGGAATGGGGGGCATTTTTTCCCCTCTTAACCTTGATGGAAAAGTGCTTGGAATATTTGTAGTGGGATCAAAATTCACACAAAATGAACCAGATATTCATAAAAAGAAAGAGTACATCTTTCTTTCTTTTTCTTTACAAGCTCATCTTGCTCAGAGCTCCTGTTTATCCTGATGAGAAGAAGGGGATCTTTTCCTTGACAATTTCTGTTCTCTCCAGGCCAGCAAAGGTTCTGTGGGGTAAATACTGAATCCATTCAAAGTTTAAACCCTCATTCAGGACAGTTTCTCCCCTTTGAAGAACTTCCCTCCCCCTCTTCTCTTGCTCAAGACTGGAGGACTGTGTGGGGGTGGAAGGGTGAGGGGGTTCCCAAGTTGCCCACTGCAGCCCCTATCCTTCTGTTGGGGAGTGGGCTTCCTGAGTTCTGCTGTTCATAGAGGGGTGATTAGCCCCATCCTTCCTGGATATTGTGCTGTTGTTCCCCACTGATGTTCAGGGACCTGCTCACAAGGTCTCCATGGGTCTGTGGATTGTCTACTCTGTCCTCAGGCCTCATCCAGTCAGATAGTCCCCTTGGCATGTATATCCTCCCTTCTCCCCCAGTCACATGTGCTCCTTGCCATCTTAGCGCCACGCTGCTGTGTGTGAGCCCTCTGGAACCCTGGGCAGCCCCAAGCCAGTCCATTCCTTCAGGTCAAGGGTGCTGGAAGTCTGCAAGAACTGACTGTTCTCCAAGCTCACGCTGTGTTCCCAGGTTCCCCGAAACCTCTCTAATTGACCCTGTGCTCTGGTCCAGCCCTGGCCCTTCTCCTGTCCCTCCCATCTGGCCATCCAGTTCCTTTCTGCAGCCCAGGAAGGGTGCTGTGGGATTTAGTGAATTAGTCCCTTCTTGGGGTTAAGAACCACCTGTCTCTCCGTTCTGCCCCAGAACCAGTCCTCCAACATCAAGCCCATCAGACCACACACATTTCCTTTTTAACCCCTCCTTTTTTTTTTTTTCCTCAGCAAGGCTCAGCTTTTGCAAAACAAAAGTGTTTCTTTTCAGACATTTGTCTAACTGTAATCTTTTAAGATCCATTTTCAAACAAAGTGCAGTGGCAGCTCTCATTCTCATTGAATTCTGCCCAATGGATCCAATGGGTAGTAACTTGTGAGACAGTTCCAGAAAAGGAATCACTAGAAACAAAACGATATTGACTCAATGCTTCAAAAATGGTGATTCTGTTACAGAAGTTTAAAGTATTTTGGTAGTTGTGACACTACTATGAAATGAGTTATGGCAACATCCGTCCCCTGGTTGGGACAGACTTGGTCATTCATTCTGCAACTGAAATGTTCCCAGGTTATGAGTCATTCACAAAATATTTGTTCAACAGCTACTTCATTCCCAATGTGGGAGAGGTGGACCATGTTTTGGCAATTGGTTGCTAAACACCAATAGGTAAACCACCCAACATGAAACAATTAATGGGATAGGAATAAAGGTAGAATTTTGGAGGCCCCAAACAGTGGAAAACCCTGGAAAAGTAGTGGAGTAGGACCTTGTCAGAATAGTGCGCCACAGTTTGAAGCCAAAGGTAACCAGAGAAAAGTGCCTTATACCGTCAGGAACCAGAACAAACCTAAAAGGCTCAAGGGCAATTAGCCATATACAATAAAGGAGCAAGTCCCAGGAGATCCAGCCCTGGAGGGAAGGGAGGACAGCAGGGCGAGGAGGGACCTTACCTATTTTGAACCAAAGGATGTAGTGACTGGTCCAATTCAGAAGAGTAGACTTTTCTGCTGACTTATTGGACTTTTACCATTCTGGGTTTCTTCCCCTACCTTACTTTTGGTTTTTGCAATTCTTGCTTGCTAAAAGCTTGAAGCCACAGGTGAATGTTCAAAGAGAAATGGGAGTCTCTAGGCCTTCAGTTATTTGTGGTGGCAGCCACCATTTCTATTCAGGATTCCAGGGAGATGTGAACACAGATGTGGAAAAGCTAGGCAGGGTAGGGTTAGGATTGAATGATGGCAGACGCTGTTATCCTTCCTGCTTGGATGACGCAATGCAAGCAATTTTAACAAAAAATCATGCACGTGCTGTGTAAGGTCCGTATGTTTTCTTCCTTAGAAACAGCAAAGCTCCATCAGCCCATCACGACCTGACTCTCTGCTGGTAGACGTGACTAATAATGTCATGCGGGCAAAGTGAACCCAATGCTAAGCTGCAGTATTTCACCCACACTAGACCAATATGGGGGAAAGCATTTTTTTTTTAAATATTTTCTCAACGTTTTTATTTATTTTTGGGACAGACAGAGACAGAGCATGAACGGGGGAGGGGCAGAGAGAGAGGGAGACACAGAATCGGAAACAGGCTCCAGGCTCCGAGCCATCAGCCCAGAGCCTGACGCGGGGCTCGAACTCACAGACCGCGAGATAGTGACCTGGCTGAAGTCGGACGCTTAACCGACTGCGCCACCCAGGCGCCCCAAGGGGGAAAGCATTTTTAATTTAAAGTTTGGGGTTTAGAAGTCTTTGGTCCTTAATCTCAAGGAATTGATCTATATAGGCGTGCCCTGTTCACGGGTGTAGTCACTGCCGCGTGTGACTCCCTAAACGAATTATAATTAAATAGAACTAAACGTTCAATCATATTAGCCACATTTGTAAGTGCTCAATAGCCACATGTGGCCAGTAGCACGTTATTATATTGGGCATTGCGAATACAGATTTACATCATCACAGAAAATTCTACTGAGCAAGACTAGTACAGACCGTAGTGCAATAGTGTGGCAAGAGGAGAACAGAGGTTCAGGACATCTGTTGATAGTGTTGCTTTTTTTTTTTTTTTAAGTTTATTTATTTATTTTGAGAGAGTGAGCATGCGTGGGAGAGGGGCAGAGAGAGGGGAGGGGAGAAAGAGAGAATCCCAAGCAGGTTACACACCCACCGTCAAGGCAGAGCCCGACACGCAGCTTGATCTCATGAACGATGAGATCTTGACCTGAGCTGAAATCAAGGGTTGGATGCTTAACCAACTGAGCCACCCAGGCCCCGCTGTTGCTTTTTAATAACATGGTTTGGGAGTGGGAGTAGAGATGAAAAGAAGAGAAACCCATCATCATTTTCCTCAGAAATGTGGCCCAGTCACTCTCTTTACCCCAACTGAAGCTATGTGAAATAGCACTGTGAATTTGGAAACTGAAAAGGAAACTTGGAGAAATCAGCTGTGTTTAAACACTAGCAGTCATGACTCAGCCCTTCGGTGCCTGGCTTAGCAAATAGCCACAGCAGGCGGGAAGATCTACAGTGCCCCTCTGTCCTATAATCAGTCCCACTGGGTTCAAGTCCAGTTGCTCCATTCACTAGCTGTCCTCATTGTGGGGCAAATTGGTGCTTTTGATATCTCTGATCTTGAATTTTATATCTTGTAAAGGGAAAATAATTATGTCCATCTACAAGCATTTCAAGCAGAGTCAACGAAAACATATACAAAATATTTGGCACATAGTAGGTAGTCAATAAAAGAAGTTTCCAGTTTGGAAATTTATCTTACTAAGAGAATAAATGTAAACATATTAGATTTTTAACCTCATGGAAACCCTTAGTTATAAAAAGATCAGACCATAAACATTTTAGAAAGCATGCATGGGACACCTGGGTGGCTCAGTCTGTTAAGCATGGAATCCAGCCCCATGTTGGGTCTAGCTGACAGTGTGGAGCCTGCTTGGGATTCTCCCTCTCACTCTCTCTGCCCTTCTGCTCTCCCTCTCTCTCAAAATAAATAAATGTTTTTAAAAAAGGAAAAGGTACGTAAATATTTACCAGATCTTTGTATGTGGAAGGATCTTTCAAGTTTAAAGGTAATGAGAAACAGAGAACACTGATCAATTTGATAACATAATTTTTTAAACTTCGGTGCAACAAACAGACTACATACACCAAATTAAAAGGTAAATAAACTGGGGAATATATTTTCAACCAACATGACAAACAATTGTTATATTTGATTTTTTCAAAATAAATGATAAAAATCTCTGAGAAAAACTCCAGTATAAGGAAAAAATGCAACATTGCATGAAACTAAAAAGAAATAAAAATTGTTAACAAATGAAAAACATTTCAATGTTAGGAATTTAAAATATTGAAATTAAAATAACTGAAGATTATTTTTCTTCTCTCTCTCGCTCTCTCTCTCTCTTTTTTGTCTGTAAATGTGGTGATTCAAAAAAATAAATGACGATTACACTTCAGGAGAGGCATATGAAGCAAGCACTCATGCTGTACCCAAAATAATAATTGTGAGATGAGGATCTAAAGTTTTAGATAGTACAGGATGCATTTTTGGGTGGGATATTTACTAATTGCTAGTTGTCTCCTGGTCCCATGTCAAGGGTTGAGCCTGGACTCAGACCATACAGTTCCTATCATTGCATAGAAAAGACTTCCTTTGGGCCTATTATAGTTAGACCATATGGTTTTACTACCTTAGGAAGAGGAGGTCCAGCCAAGGAGAGGTGATGTCAAGTCAATGCTTTCCCGCCTAGGGGATTGTGGGAAGGAAAAGGGAATAGGGCAATTATAGAAGTGTATTGTCAGTGTTCTGATTCTCTTGAACTTAGTTTTTTAAGCAGGACTGTTTGGGCAGGAGTGAAGTGATACGGTAGAAAGTTCAGAAAGGACTAGAGGACCTGGAGAACAGCCATACCAGTAGCAAGTATGGCTCTAGAACCGCTTTGTCACAAGTGTTGGTGTTGCCCTGGTAGATGGAATTGTCTAAGCCAGAGGGTCTAAGGTGGTGGCCCTGGTTGCTGACAGTTTGGTAAGGACGTAAAGGAATGGTCTGCGGGCTAATATACCAGAGGCCTGAGGCTGGGGCTTTGGGGCCAGAAGCAAATGACCAGGACTTCAGGGTTGGGTTGGAACACAAGACTTGGGGGTTAGGCTGGATAAGAATACAAAATACTTAACACAGCGTTTGACAAATAGGGCATGTTAAGTATCATAATAACAAGAATAAAGTCAACTTTTGCATGATATTAACATGTTTATAATTTTTATCGTATGAAGAAGTGTTTATTACATTTTTAAGGAAAGGATGTAGGGTGTGTTTCCTTAATATTATATACGCACAAAAAAACCCATAAAGAAACATACCATAGTTTTTACAGCGTATCCCTAAGAGATGAAGTTATATATACTTCATAAATCTACCAATATTTATCCATTCTACTGCTGATGGACATTGGGGTTGTTTTTAGTTTGGGGCTGTTATGAATCACGCTGCTACCAATATTCTTGTGCATGTCTTTTCATTCATTTACAAGGGCACATACGTTTCTGTTGGGTTTGAACCTAGAAGTAGAATATCTGGATCCTCCAGTAGGTACACATTTAGTTGCCTTAGCATGATGCCAAACAATTTTCCAAAATGATTGTATGAATTTCCACACTCACCAGCAGCTTAGGAGCGTTGCCATTGTTGCACATTTTAATGAACACTTGGAGTTATCAGTCATTTTAATCTTAGCCCTTTGGGTGGGTGTGGAGTGGTATCTCAGGATGGTAAATTGCATTTCCTTGTCAACTAACGAGCCCCTTTTCATGTGTTGACTGGCCTTTCATGACTGCCTGTTGGAGTCTCTCACCCATTTTCTTCTGTTCTTTCCCCTCTCCTTTCCTTTCCTTTCCTTCTTTCCTTTCCTTTCCTTTCCTTTCCTTTCCTTTCCTTTCCTTTCCTTTCCTTTCTTTAGAGAGAAAGAGAGAGAGAGCAAGTGACTGGGAGAGAGGGACAGAGGGAGAGAGAGAGAGAGAGAGAAAGAATTTCAAGCAGTCTCCACACCCAGAACAGAGGGTGGGACTCAATCCCATGACCCTGGGATTATGACCTGAGCTGAAATCAAGAGTTGGATGCTCAACTGAGTAAGCCACCAGGTAGTCCCATTTTCTTTTCTTTCTTTCTCTCTCTCTCTCTTTCTTTCTTTCATGTTTTTAATGTTTACTTATTTTTGAGAAAGAGAGAGGTGGAGTGCGAGAGGGGGAGGGGCAGAGAGAGAATGAGACACAGAATCCAAAGCAGGCTCCAGGCTCTGAGCTGTCAGCACAGAGCCCGACACGGGGCTCAGTCCCGCGAACCACAAGATCATGATCTGAACCTAAGTTGAATGCTTAACCGACTGAGCCACCCAGGTGCCCCTCCCCCCCATTTTCTTTAATAATCTTTATTATTTACAGTATTATTTAGAATTTTCGTTAATAATACTTTAATAATCATAAAAAGTATTATTTCAGGAGTGCCTGCGTGGCTCAGTCGGTTAGGCGTCTGACTTCGGCTCAGTCACGATCTCATGGTTCATGAATTAGAGTCCCACATCGCGCTCTCTGATGTTGGCACAGAGCCTGCTTCAGATCCTCTGTCCCTCTCTCTCTTTCTCTCTCTCTCCCTGCCCCTTCCCCCCACTCTCTCCCTCTCTCTTTCTCTCTCTCAAAAATAAAATAAACATTAAAAATATATTATTTCAACAAAGAAAGGGAATTAAATCACATTTTTTCCCTGCCCTTAATCACATTTACATAAGCAATCTGACTGAGGGGTAACATCTTACCTGGCTATCCATAAATGGACCACCAACTTCTTGATCTGCTGTCAAATGCTCGACCCCTGAGCTATAACCCCACACACCGGACCACCAACTTTAAACAGACATTGCTTTATCTGTTCCTTCCCAAAAGTGATTATCATTTTATACATCGCTTATTGTTATTTATGTGCTTATCTTATGTCTTCTTCTAGACCATTAACTCTCAAACAATGGCCACTTTTTGATTCCCTTTGGTGTAATGCACCTAGCACTGAACACTGCCCACAGTAAAAGCTTTTGGAATGAACAGGAATGCATGGCTTTGAATAGCTTTTTATAGGACCTAAGCACTGGGATGCAAAATTCAAATAATCTAGTCTGCCGTTTCCTTTCAAAGGCAACCAAATTGAGGTCCAGAGACCTGGGTCTGAGAGCAAATGAGCAATGAAATAGGGCAAGTACCTTGATCCCTAGTCTCCCTCTGTTGCCCTTACACTACACTATTTCTAAGAGATTAGAAGGAGATAAACAATGAATTATAGCTCCCTCCAAATGTACACCACAGAAACTCTTCCAACTAAATAATTTTTTAAAATTAAAAATTTTTTTTTTTTTTTTTTTTTTTGAGAGAGAGAGAGTGAAGCAGAGAGACTGAGAGTGAGCAGGGGAGGGGCAGAGAGAGAGGGAGACACAGAATCCGAAGCAGTCTCCAGGTTTTGAGCTGTCAGCACAGAGCCCGACACGGGGCTCAAACTCACAAACTGTGAGATCATGACCTGAGCTGAAATCGGACACTCAACTGACTGAGCCACCCAGGCTCCCCAGAAAGGAGAATATTCTTATCACTAGAGACAAGAGTTAATGCTGAGATGATTCTGCACAAACAGATCTTATGAAAATAACCCTATCTTCCATTAATTTCGCCCATATATTTCCTAGTCACTCCCCGGAAGCCCAAACCCCTTTCCTTCGTCTAGTCCCTTTATAATTTAGTGCCCTTAGCTAAAATGGTACATAAGCCTGAGTCTTCTTTGGGGGTTTTCATTTCTTTCCTCTGCAGGCCTTCCCCATCACATTAAAATAGTAACATCCAATAAATTTGTATGCATTTCTCCTGTGAATCTGTCTTCTGTCATGCAGGGGGGACAAAATCTCCTCTAATCTCTTTGGGTGTCTTAAACTGGGCCTAAGAATTAAACTGACATAAGACCGATTAACACCTTCAGGTAAGCCTTCACAAGAGAATGAAGAGCAGGAAGCTGTGATACCTTTTAGATAAAGAAACCATCCACTTGTGAAAAATTGACAAGGCAAAGGGATTGGGCTTTGGGTACTGAGTTGTGAGGAAGTAACCAGGAAGATAAGGGTGAGTTTAACAAGGTTTGTGAGTACAGCTTTCCTGGCCCCAAATTCCCTGTCTCTGGTGATAAGCCTGCCTGCCTTCCTTCCGCTACAGGGAGGGCATCTTTCACATGGGGGCTTTATCTCCTACTTTCTGGGAGAAAAGGAGGATCAGAGTGTCCCTTTTGTACCTGCTGTTTCTTAAGTGCCTTGAATTCAAAATAACCAATATGCCAAAGTGGCATGTTTTGGGCTGACATGCTCTGGTTTCCTTCAGTCAGGTTATTTCACAGCCTCCGGGAAGCAAACATGAGAGGAGAGGAAACGTTATTCCTCTCCTGCACCGTACAATGCCCTCTAGTAATGTTGGTTTCGAGAAGTAGAGAGGTCAGGTCAGCCTACCCTTGTACTAATGTTTGTGACGTCATAGTCAGTTTAGCAGGGATTTTCCCAAGGTTAGAAGCTTCCTGATTCCCGTCGTAGAGATTTGGAAGGCAGTCTTCATCCTTGGCGGCCGCGTAGTGGAAAGTACTAGAGGGATCAGGATCAAGGCCGAGCGTTAGGTTCGTAATAGCAGATATAAAATAGGATCCATCAGGCTACCCAGCCAAGGCATGGAGACTAGATACACAGTAGCCTAAGGTTCATGTAAGCAAGTCTAGTCTGCGGGCTTAATAACCTCAAACTCAAGCATGGTAAAAATGTGGTAAAAAAATGACTGAGGTTTTCATAAATTTAACGTTTGTTGGCATCTGCATAACTGTGGTTGCTAAAGGGATTTCAGAGAACTTTGGAAAGATCATCAAGTGAAATATAATCTTCCTCAATAGATCTTTATTTTAGTTGAAGCTGTTTTCTTTCAGTCAAAAGATGCCTAATGCAACCATAAGGTATCCGAGTATAGAGAAAGAGCCTATGTCCAATTCTAAAACATGAAAGGAATCATTCCCACTTCTGTTTGGTGGAAATACATCAAGCAGCAAGACAACTGTAAACACCTTTTGGTCTCCTTTTACTTATAAACAACAAGCGGTGAGCCCACTTTTACAACCTATCATGTTTGTGTGTAGAACTCGCAAATTGGAAATGTTTGCAAATGTTATTCCATCTCAGACACAAAACTGCTTTCTCATAGCAGTGACCTAAACTTGAGAGTAGAGAAACTGGACCTTATGATTCTTTGTTCTTCCTACAGTACCAGCGAGATAGCAGATCTTTGGTACATACTGATTATTTGCTGACTGCGGGAAAGGAATAGTCCTTTACACAGTTTGGGCGGAAATGGCCACAGAACAAAGACGGCATTGGTTCTCAAGTACATTTAAAGTACAGAATGTTCGGGCAAAAGGTGAAAGCACATTAGGCTGATTTTCAGTTCATAAGTTTTCTTGCTCTGAAATATGTATATGTATATATATGTGTGTATATATTTATATACACACATATATATACATATACATATATACATATATATACACATACATACATATATATACATATACACATATATATATGTGTATATATACACATACATATATATAGATATATATACATATATATACACATATATATATGTGTGTGTGTGTGTGTGTATATATATATATATATGTTTCTTGTTAGTAGAGGAAAGACGCAAAGTTTTGAATGTAGCAGGGAAATAATCCTGAAAAAAAATTTTTTTGATTGTTCCCAGGCTTTAAGTTGAGACTTTTCCAGGCTGAAGTCGCTTTTGTGCTGTGGTCTGCAGCTGTATAAAATCTGAAGCTCAGTCTTGGACCAAACTCATTAACATTTTCCCCCCAAAGATCTTTTAGGGGACTTAATGAGACTTTAGTTTTCACTAAAGATAGAGAAATACACAATAAACCAGAGCTGCAAACATCTTTGGTAAGGAGAACAGTTTTTATTGTGACTTGCTCTTCTCAGGCATTTCTGCAACCAAACCAGAAAAAAGAATAGGGTGAAGAAATGAGGACACTGCGGCCAACACTGGTCTCTTCTTGTTTCTGAAAGGACAAGATTTACGAGGCTGCAGCCCCAACTACCAGACTAGTGGTCCTCAGCCATTCTGTGAAAGTCAAAGTCAAAGCCTTTCTTCCATGTGTGGTTCCTTCCCTGCTCCTGGCCAAGCACATGGGGGGTGTGTGTGTGTGTGTGTGTGTGTGTGTGTGCGTGCGTCCCCTACTTCTTCCACTAAAGGAGTGATTCTCAACCTGGAGTGATTTTGCCCCTAATCCTCCCAAATATTTGGCAATGTCTGGAGACACGTTTGATTTCACAACTGGGTGTGTTACTGGCATCTAGTGGGTAGAGGCCAGGTGTGATGCTAAACATCCTACAATGTACTGGACAGCTTCTACAACAAAGAGTTACATGGCCTAAATGGTCCATATTTCTAAGGTTGAGGAACCCTGATCTAAAGGATCAGATATGGAGGCCTCATTGGCCATAGAACAGTGTATGGAGAAGCTTTAGCTAAAGAACAGTTAGAAGCCACAAGCTATTGTTGGTAATACAACAGCAAGACAGTGAGGTGGGTAGATATGTGGACAACCCAAGCTCACGATCTAAACTCTGCCACTCAGCAGTAAGGTGTCCCTGACAGGTGACTTAACTTCTCTGAATCTCTTCCCAACCCTGAAAGCATCACTACAAAGGTAGAAAAGAAATAGGACAATTTTATTATTGGGTAAACATTAAACCAGAATGTGATACATCAGTTAAAGAGATTGCAAAGACAGAAAGAAATCTCACTGTCATGTAATAAAGGGATCCAACCCATTTCATTAGGTGGATTTTGCAATTTGGAATCAGGTAACCAGTAGGCCCTTCTCTTCCCAGGACATCAGGAGATTAGGTGTTATCTTCCCTGATCATTACCTTTCAAAGAGATGGCCCCCAGTTCTGGAGAAAACATTCCTGAGTTGCTAGAGACTGGCCGGAGATTTGTATTTTTGAAAAGGCCAAAGAAAGAAGTTGTGAGAGAAAGGGGACAGGAGAAAGAGTCTCTTCCCTTGTTTTCAACAGGGGGAATTACACTTCTTAAATTGATTTGCTCTTATACATGCTGTCTATAAAAAGAAGATGGTAATAATAATGGTATTTACTCCTTAGAGCTGTTGTAAGGATTATATGGGTTAGAACATGTATACGGTTATTAGATTAATTAAACTGGGGACCGTTAGACTGGTGGCTCTAATGCATAAACACCCCCAAATCTAACCCTGTAAATGCTTCAGGGTTACTAAATGGAAATGCCAAGGACAACCAACCGCAGCCAGTCAGCTGGACTTTAAGCTACAGGCAATCAAATAATTTCTTTCTTTCTTTTTTTTTTTTTTCTTTCCTATCTTCTCTGTATAAGTCTTTCCCATAGTTCTAGTCTGGAGCATGCTCCTGGACACTTCAGATTTGAGGCTGCCCAGTTGGAATTAGTTTTTGCTTAAATAAATTCTTAAAAATCTCAAATTATGCCCAGTTCATCTTTTACCAAAGTTTAGACCCATGTGCAGCACTCAGTAAATGTTTGCTGCTTTAAGACCTTGTGATAGGCAGAAGTTTAAGCTGGCCCCAAGATTGCCACCCCTGGTACACACTTCTTGTATAATTCCCTCTCCTTGAGTGTAGGCAGAACCTCTGAACACGAGGGCACATCCCTCTCATGATGAGGTTACTGATCATCTGGCTTTGAGTTAACTAAAAAGGGGATTATTCGGTGGGTCTGACTAAATCACACAGGCCCATTACAACTGGATCTAGATGTCAGGGACAAAAACAAAACAAAACAAAACAAAAAACAACATCAGAACAATTCAAGGTGACAGAGGGCCTATGGAGGAGGCCACATGGCAAAGAACTACAGAGGGCCTCTAGGAGCCAAGAATAACCCTGGCAGACAACCAGCAAGAGAACAGAGGCCTCAGTCCTACAACCATAAGGAACTGAATTTGCCAGCAATCATATCAACTTGGGGAAAAGGACCCTGACCCACAGAAATGCAGCCTGGCCAATCCTTTACTTCAGTTTGTGAAACCCTGAGCAGAGAAGACCTAGCTCAGGTGGGCCTGGACTTCTGATCTATAGAGACTGTAGGGGTAATAACTAATTGTTGTTTGAAGCCACTCAATTTGCATAATTTGTTACGAGCAATAGGAAACTAATACAATCCTCAAAAAAAAAAAAAAGAAGTAACATTTCACTCTGATGTCACCGATTTAAGTGTCAGAGGAAGGACCTGACCTAGAGCCACCTCTGTCACAAGTTATATGTAAGCAACACCCGAAGTCTGTTTTGGAGGAAGAAAACCTATGAAAAAATGCACTAAACAAACTGACCAGGTGTGAGGCTTTAGGCGAGTCCCTTCAGCTTGGTTTCCCTTCTGTAAAGTTTGTTGTAAGTGGAACCAGATGGCTGCTGTGTTTACTGCTCTTCTGAATTCTCTCAGAATTCCAAACAGTGAGTGCAGAAGAAACAGGGGTGGCTTTGTAATAGGGACCATTTCGTGGCTGAGCAAAGTGGACTGAACATTCTAGCTCCCTTCTAACAAGTGCGCTCTGAGTTCCTGACAGTGTAGATGGGGATTCATTGTGGCAAGCCTCCAAACATGTAGTGGGTTTGGCTCAAAAATATCTTATTTATAGACACTTCTTTCTCTTAGAAGTTTAAATTACTTGAAATACATGTAATTAATCTTTGATTCATTCTTAAGAATAAAGAGGAGCTTTACCTGAAGGTTCTGGAAAACTACTGACAGGCCCAGGAACACGCTCGGGTGCTAGCCAACTCCAAGCAGACAGGAGACTCATATGAAGGTCTTTGGTTTTGGTGGGGGCTCTGAATGGGTTAAAATGAAGACAGCCTAATCTCCACTGAGCTCTCCCAAACATTCTGACTGGGAAGGTGCTGGCATGGGTCCCGGGAATTTGTGTTCTTAGCGAGCACCTACAATGATTCTGAAAGCAGATGGTCTGTGGAACCCTCAAGGAAGTATCACAAGTAGTAAATTAGAGGTTACTAGAGTATCAGAGAGCAGAATCCAACTCCTGTCACTGAACAAAAAAAAATTTCAGTGAAGAAATTATGGAGGAATGGGCAGTGTAAGACTTGCAACAGTGAGAAGCCATCACCACCTACAGGCGGGCTGATGGATCAAGGGGACTGTCACTAAATCCCACTGCGTGATGGGAGCTGATGAGGAAGCCCCCTCCTCCCCCGCCCCGGAGAGGCTGTGGTCAAAGAGGAATGTAGCAACTTGCTAGAGACTCTGCATGGAAGTAAGGACGGTGCAGGGAGGGAGGAAGTGAAATCCAACTGGAAGCCAGCAGCAAGAATCCTGAACGCGTCGTCTCAGGAATTCAAGGGCACAGAACAGGGGAGAGAGGTAGTAAGTGGATAGTATTGGCAGGAGAAGCGATGAAAGATAATCAGCATGTTCTAAATCTCAAGGACAAGATCACAGACATGAAGAATGGCTGGACAATTACAGGAGTGAGTAATTCATCAAAATGAAGCCGTCGATACCACGAAGAGAATCAGTTACAGGAGATGGCCCAGGCCAAGTGCCTGGGACTCATCAGGGGATGTGGAGTAAGAGGAAAGAAGATGGTCTGGCTGGGCTCTGCTGCTTGGGTGCCTGAAAAGTTCATCTGTTGCAGTCAAGACCGAAAACAGCAATAATTACATTTGAATGCACTGGAGCAGCCTTCCAGGGACATTCAGACTGAGTGGCATCATCAGCTTGCAGACAACCATCCAGTGTCTTCCTTTGCTAACATTGCCAAAGCTCACTGCTGCCCTCTGCATAAAACAAGTCAATGTAACTCACATTTAGAGCACTCATAAACGGCCTTGTCATCATGATTAATGAATGAGGGATTTTCTATTTTTCTCACTAGGTTATGACCACAATTGAACAAATTAAAAAACTATGGGTGTGTGTGTGTGTGTGTGTGTGTGTGTGTATAATTGGACCATATATTTCAGCTCATAGTACAGCTGAGATATACTGAGAGAAAGGAATTTCCTTATCTTCTAATTAAACTGGCACTCTTCCCAAGCCCCCACCCATTGGTAAGTAACTGGGAGAAAAGCTAACTGTTCAATCTGATTTAAAACCCTAGTAATTTAAAGAGTCTCTTAGGCCATCTCAAGTCACTACTGGATAAAGCTGCCCAGTGGCTCAGTTAGCCTGGCTTTCCCCACCATGTTACAATCTAGATGAAATGGAAGAGTCTGGGTGTACTCTTGGAAAAGAGCATGGCTTACTGGTTCCCTGTTGTGTTGGTGGGGTACAGACAGACCCCTGACCTCCTGAAGGCTCATGCGTCCTACTGGCAGGAATCTGCACATCTCCAGGGGGCAGCCTCTGTCCAGGTAGTTCTGTTGCCCTCCAGAGCTGAAAGCTGCAGCTGGAGAACTCTGGCTCTCTCAAGTTTGTTTTCAAGAGTATGTCCTTCCTTCCTTCTTCTTTTCTTTTTCCTGGTTTTTTTTTTTAAAGTTTTTTTTTATTTTTTTATTTTTTTGTTTTGAGAGTGAAGGGGAGAGAGAGAGAGAGAGAGAGAGAGAAAGCACACATGCAAGTGTGAGCAGGGGAGGGGCAGAGAGAGAAGGAGAGAAAGAATCCCAAGCAGGCTCCATGCTGTCAGCACAGAGCCTGACGCGGGGTTTGAACCCACGAAACGTGAGATCGTGACCTGAGCCAAAATCAAGAGCTGGACACTTACCCGACTAAGCCACTCGGGTGGCTCAGGACTTGCAGAGTGAGGAACAGGAACATTTCCTACTCACTGACTCTGCTTCTCTTCAATTCTGAAGAGCTACAGAACCCTGAGTTTCTGATGTTTTTCCTTAAGCTTCTTGGCCCGGTTGTCTACTTGCAGCCTTTGCTGGAGGGTCACCTTGCTTTGCCACAGCCGGCCCGTGGCAGGTCCTCTGGCTCTAAACTCAGCATCCTGTGAGGAAAGAGAAAAGGGAGATTCCAGATTGCCAGCTAGACCTTTCCTGTCTACTCATGACCTTCCCCCCTCGTAAATACCTGGATGACCATGATGTGTCCGCGTAGGCCTCCTGTCCTAGGAACTTCTTCAGATCCAAGTGGGCAGGTTGAGCAGCCCCTTACTTGAATGATACCTTCGACTTATCTAAAATATATGTAGTCAATCCTCATTATTTGCTGCTTTTATATTTGTGAATTTGCCTAATCACTAAAACTTGTTTTAACCCCCAAATCAGCCTCTTACACATCCATGGCTGTTTGCAGAGTGGTGAGAAATTTGAGTTGCCTGTTTTGCCCCTTCTCAGCTGGGGTCAAATAGGGTGACACCCGGTCTTACTTCAGGACTCACACTGTCAGCAAGTATTCCTTACATGACCTATTTGGTGCTCAACTTTTCGCATTTTTGTGCTTTGTGTTGGTGATTTTGCTGTTGACAGTGGCCCCTTGAGGACAGTGTTGACGTGCTGTGGATGGCTCCTAAGAGTGAGAAGGCTGCGAAGTGCCTTATGGAGAAATCATAGGTGACAAGGGCTGAATGTTAGTGTCTTCCAAAAGTTATATGCTGAAGCCCTAATCTCCCGTGTGTCTCTATTTGAAGATGGCACATCTAAGAAGGTAATCAAGGTCAAATGAGGTCTTACGGGTGGGCCCTGATTGTTATAAAAAGAGATGAAGGGGGCGCCTGGGTGGCGCAGTCGGTTAAGCGTCCGACTTCAGCCAGGTCATGATCTCGCGGTCCGTGAGCCTGGAGCCTGTTTCCGATTCTGTGTCTCCCTCTCTCTCTGCCCCTCCCCCGTTCATGCTCTGTCTCTCTCTGTCCCAAAAATAAAAATAAACGCTGAAAAAAAAAATAAAATAAAAATTAAAAAAAAAAATAAAAAGAGATGAGGGCTTTCTCTTGTGCACTGTACTCGGGCGAAAGGCTAAGTGAGGGCAAAGTGTCCATCTAAAACCAGGAAGAAAGCTTCCACCAGAAACCTACCATAACCTTGGTCTTTGACTTTCCTGCTTCCAGTACCGTGGGAAATTCAATTTCTTTAAGCTACTCAGTCTGTGGTATTTTGTTACGGCAGCCTGAGTAGAAGCCTGAGATCACCAAGACGGCAATGTGTCAGACTAGCTTCCTCCAGGCGTGTTTTACAGAACCGTTGTCTGTGAGTTCAGTGTTAATGAGCCAATGGTGTCTATTAAATAAGGTGTTCTTAAACAAATAGATACCCACATAAAACAGGGTTATATGTTGATTATTTAATGAAGTAAAAACTTCTGCTCTGTGATAGATGCTGTCAAGACAATGAGAAGATAAGCCACAAAGTGGGAGAAAGATTTGCAAAAGACATTAACTGACAAAGGGCTAATATCCAAAATATACCAACAACTCTTAAAACTCAACGACAAGGGAATGAACAACCTGATTTAAAAATGGACAAAAGACCTGGACGCCTCGGCAAAGAAGGTATGTGGAGGACAAACAAGCCTATGGAAAGATACTCCACGGGTTATGGCATTAAGGAAATGCAAACCAAAACAACCATGAAGGACTACCACATGCCTATTAGAATGGCCCAAATACAGGACAGTGACACCATCAAATGCTGGCGTAGATGTGGAGCTATAGGAACTCTCATTCACTGCTGGTGGAAATGCGAAATGGTGCAGCCGCTGTGGAAGACAGCTTGGCAGTTTCTCATAAAGCTGAAGCTACTCTTACCATACAATTTAGTGGTTACACTCCTTAGTATTTACTCAGATGAGTTGAAAACTTACATCCACACAAAACCCTGCACGTTGGCTGTTTATAGCAGCTGTATTCATAATTACCAAAACTTGGTAACCAAGTTGTCCTTCAGTAGGAGAATAAATACATAAACTGTGTATTCATTAGTCTGCTCCAGCTGCTATGACAAAATACCCCAGACTGGATGGCTTACACACAGATGTTTTTGCCACAGTTCTGGAGGCTAGAAACCCAGGATCAAAGTGCTGGAAAATTTGCTTGCTGGTGAGAGATTTCTTCCTGGCTTGCAGATGGCCAGCTTCTCGTTTTGTCTTCACATGGCTCTTCTTCTGTGTGAGCATGTCTCTGTTTCTTATAAGGACAGTCCCATCGATTGGGGCCCCACCTTTATGACCTCCTGACCTTGGTTAGCCTTAATTACCTTTGTAACGGCCTTGCCTCCAAGTGCTGTCATATGGGGGTTAGAGTTTCAACATATGAATTTCACGGCGGGGGCGGGGGAACATAATTCAGTCCATTACCCTGAGGTCTATCCAGACAATAAAATAGTATTCAGCATTAAAAAGAAATGTGCTATCAAACCAAGAAAAGACAGGGTGGAGGGGAGACTGAAATATATATTACTAAGTGAAAAAAGCCAATCTGAAAAGACGACAGGCTGTATGATTCCAACTATATGAGATTCTGGCAAAGGCAGAACTATGAAGGCAGTGAAAGACGAGTGGTTGCCAGGGGGTCGGGGCAGGGAGATTTTTAGGCAATGAAACGTTTCTGTATGATCCTATAATGGTGGATATGTGTCATTGTTTGTCAAAACCCAGGGAATGTACAATACCAGGGGTGAGCTCTAATATAAACTGTGGACTTCGGATGATTCTGATGTATCAATATAGCTTCATCGATTGTAACAAGTGTACCACTTTGGTGGGGGATGGTCATAGTCCAGGAGACTATGAGTTTGTGGGGTGGGGGGGAGGAATATGGGAGCATTCTGTACTTTCTGCTTTCTGCTCAATTTTGCTGTGCACCTAAAACTGCCCTAAAAGAAACCTACTTGAAAGGAAAAAAGACGCCAGGAGGGGCAAATGGGACACTCATCTGCCTATCGACCTCCCGCACCTTCCTTCCTCCTTTTCTTCTTCCTACTTCTCTGGGGTCAGAGACAGACCCCTTCCCCGCCACACAAACTGGCCTTCGCTAACCAACTTCCTGTTTTTGAAGTACTTTATGTAAAACTCTGGGATCTAGTTGGCCAGGCAGGCTCATTACTAGGCTATCGGGTAAAGACACGGGGACAATCCTTTCTCAAAATGTCGAGCAAGTTTGTAAAGCTAAGGTTACACGGCAAACCCCTATCATGCAAGGCTGGAAGGTGATTATTGTCTCAGCTCTCTTTGAATTCCTTCCCTACTGAACTCCCTAATCTCCTGCCCCTCCCCACTGCCTTCCTCCTCTCTGGATATTCCAGGCCAATGGAGAAAAAAACTGACCTACTGAGAAGGCAGAAAGAGCAAAGTTCATTAATCGTTTGTAACAGGTTGTCCCTGTTTCTCTTGAAAGCCTCATAGCACAGAGCTCCGCACCTTGAACGTGATAGGTGTTCGGTGACAGACGACGCCTGAGTCAGAAGCTGTCAAATAAGAGCCACCGTATGGTTGCCCCGCCTTCAGACTGCAGGCGTTGATTTATATCGTTTCCCTTCCTTCTTCCTCCTTTGATTGTCACACCTTGGTGATCCTATAACCAATATCCCCTTAAGGATAAAGACCCCCAAATGCACAGCCATCTTGGCAACACCTTTCCTATTTTAATTCTCGGGCACTGCCTCTTCCGTGAGCTACCAGCTCTCAAGGAGAGCTTTCTGCTTTAAGGTTTTCATCAAATATCTTCACATACTTCCTTTCACAATGTGGATGGCACTTCAGTAGGTGCCCCTAACAACTTGAAAGGAGAGCGCCCTGTATGGCTTAAATGAAGGAATGGGCACGTTAGAGGCGCCTGAGGGGCTCAGTCAGTTAGGCATCCAGCTTCGGCTCGGGTCATGATCTCATGGTTCGCGGGTTTGAGCCCCGCATCAGGCTTTCTGCTGTCCACACAGAGCCCGCTTCAGGTCCTCTGTCCCCTCTGTGTCTGCCCCTTCCCCAGCGCACGTGCACGCGCTCTTTCATGCTCTCTCTCAAAAATAAACATTACAAAAAAAGAAGAAGAAGAAAGAAAGAAATCAGCATGTCAGACCAGCACAGCCATAGAAAGTAACTCTGTTGAATGCCTGTTGATAAACTTAAGGGAAAGTAGAAAAAAGAAATGTCAAGGAGGAAAGGCATTAACCAGCATGGACCCCGAGAAAAAGTAGACTCGCAAAGGCGTGTGTCCCAGAAGAAGGTACTCTCTCCGTGACGATGTATTTGGTCTGTCTGGCGGGTGTATCTCTGGTATGCAGGTGGGTAAAACAGACTGCAGAACCCAATGCTACTGTGCTCCCGTTACCTTGGTTGTTGCCCATGCCCGCCAGACAGTTTGGTGATAGTATAGCTTGGACTACTCAGGCCACCACGAATACCACACTCTAAATTATCATTCTAGCTTTGTACATCATGTCTTCCAGGCTTTGTTTAAATGAGTCAGCATAGGGGCGCCTGGGTGGCTCAGTCGGTTGAGCGACTTCAGCTCAGGTCACAATCTCGCGGTCCGGGAGTTCGAGCCCCGCGTCGGGCTCTGGGCTGATGGCTCGGAGCCTGGAGCCTGCTTCCGATTCTGTGTCTCCCTCTCTCTCTGCCCCTCCCCCGTTCATGCTCTGTCTCTCTCTGTCTCAAAAATAAATAAATGTTAAAAAAAAAAAAATGAAATGAGTCAGCATCTCAAGTCTGGCCAACCCTGGGACACTTACAAAATCATTTCTGCCCCCCAAGACGGTGAACCAGATTTGGGGAAGTGGTGAGTTCTCCAAGGTAAGTGCTGACTTGTGGGGTCCGTCTGGGGGCCAGTCTCCATCCACATCACTCTCTAGAGATTCTCTACCCTGGGGCGCCTGGGTGGCTCGGTTGATTGAGTGGCTGGCTTCGGCTCAGGTCACGATGTCACGGTTCGGGAGCTCAAGCCCCACGTCGGGCTCCGTGCTGACAGCTCGGAGCCTGGAGCCGGCTTCGGATTCTGTGTCTCCCTCTCTCTCTCTGCGCCTCCCCCGCTCACGCTCTGTCTCTCTCAAAAATAAAATGAAAACATTAAAAAGAAAAAGAAGAGTTATCTGTTATAAAGATTCTCTACCCTGCTTCAGCCTGTTTGGGCTAAGCAACAATTCTTGGGTAATGCACGAGAATGATATTTCCTTTGCTAGATGATTAGAGTGCTTCTCACCGCTGGTTGGAAATACCCGGGGGGCCTTGTTATCCCACAATACTGGACACTTCTGCTTCTGGTGAGACAAAGCTCTTAAGAGCAGTGTTTGTAAAACATTGAGTAAATTCATTAAAAATTTACCAATACTATTACAACTTCAGGCCAAAAGTTTCTGGGAAGTTTGGGTTTAAGAGGAACTTCTACCCCATTGCCACCCCTCCCACCCTGTTTCCCTGTCTAGATCACCCTGGGGGCTGAAGGCTGGTAACGTGGGATTTCTTTTCTAAGTTCTGTTGTTATTGCCTTGTACCAAACAGCAGTGGCATTAGTCAAAGGAGTGGGCTGAAGCTGTTTCACTTCGAGAGCTGGCGGAGGCTGCCATTTCTACCATCAAATTGTACCTATTAATGAGTTTAAAATATGCCTGAGGTCTTGGTGGACTGCCTTGGCCATTTTCTAGCAACTTGTCTTCATTTCTGGACACGTACCAGTGCCCTGCCTACGTTTCCTTTACCCTGGCACCATGAGAACACTCGTACAGAAAGCAGGCTAACTGTTTTCGTTTCTGGAAAAACAGCGCATCATAGCACCATAGCAGCAAAAGTTAACCATGCACGTTTTAAACAGGATTTGGTTTGGAATGTGATAGTGACCCTATAACAAGCTATCAATACTGAGGGGTCCTTCATTTATTATATAACTCAAGTCTGCCTTCTCCTTTTTTTTTTTTTTTTTGATGTTTATTTATTTTTGAGAGAGAGAGAGAATCGAGAGCAGACTCCAGACTCTGAGTTGTCAGCACAGAGCCCGACACAAGGGCTTGAATCCACAAACTGTGAGATTATGACCTGAGCCGAAGTTGGATGCTTAACCAACTGAACCATCCAGGTGCCCCTCAAGTCAGCCGCATTCTTAATATTATGGCTCTGGTTGTGACGTTCAGCCATTCTCCCCAGAGACTTTAGCCGGCCCATTTCTTGTTTTATGCTAGAAATCAGGACCCTATTACATGGATTTCCTTCTGTGATGTAGATGACAATCCAATCCCACGAAAATTGTGAAAACGATCGGAAAAGCTAAATCGTATCTACCTAGCAACTGGCTGTAAACTCTTGTATATTTATAAACAAAAAGTAGCATTTTCAAGAACATTATGTGACAAGTCCTAGCTAGGAAATTTGACATGGCCTGGAGCCATTTTAATAATGGATGTCCGATGTACTCAAACACATACATATTTATACGGGTCAACGTTAGCATTTGGTTAATTAAGAAGTTTTGCCTTATCAATCTCTTTGTCACTTCAGTGGGGAGCTGGCACACAGCAACTTCTCTTAGTTCTGGGCTAGTTATTTGTTCATTTTATTCTTGCTGCCAGTACCCCTATTTCAAACTTCCAGGAGGTCTGAAAGATCTACCAGTTATCAATGCTCCCAAAGATGGGGATTAGAGTGGGGTTCCCTTCCCCTCTCCCTCCACTCCTAATAACCCATCGGTTACTCCAGGACCAGATCCCAGCTCACCGTCAGGGTAATGTTGAAGGTAGTGGTGATATCGATGCACATCTTATTTTTAAGGAAATGCTGAACATCACTGGGGAAAAAGCAGCCGACAACAACCCTTTTATGTTCACAGCTGCTGCCACCTGCAATACCATTAATGTTTAGTCTGATAATTTTCCTAGGCAGGGAAAATCACTTGCCTTCCTCTTCTGTAAGGCACCTAATGCACTGTGCCAAGAGGAGACTTTTTTCCTGCTTTATGAAGTGAATGTATTTACTTATCCTTATTTTACGTAGCTTTAAAAGTTCTTTCTCCAGTCTTCATGGGAATATATGTTTATGAGAGATTGGACCTATTTAATTAGCTCATAAAATGGTACAGAATTTATCATTTCAAAGCTAAGGTTTCATATCAGATGCCTCCTGAAGATTAAGTAATTTTATGCTTGGTGTACTTAAAAAATAAAACTTTATTTTAGGCAATACAAGGGATTTTTAGAAGACGTAAATGTTTTCAGAACAGGCAAGATTAGATTTTTATCCAATATACGGTCTGACAAATGAAACACCTTACATGTTTTCCTAGCCAAAGGCTTACCCAACAGTATAAGTAAGCAAAACAGTGCATGATACCTTTTTTATTGATAGATAGATTTAAAATTTATTTCTGACTTTTGGTTCAGTTCAGAACATGATCAACAGCTTCGGGCCAGCATTTCTAGGCGCAAACTAAATTCTGCTGCAATGAGAGAAAATGAACTTGGGTTTCAGATTAAATTTTATATCTTTGAGTTTTCAGACCGAATGTATGGGTCTAAGAACGAACAGTTCATTTGTCTGCCTCTCTATAACCAGTCTCAAGAAGACTGAGAGGGAGAGGGAGTTGGAAATGATTAAATGGACTCAGTTTTGATTAGTGAGTCAGAGGTCTCAGAAGTCAAATTCAGATCCCCAGCTGAAAGCCATAGGCTGGCGTAGAAGCCAGATCAGATCAGATCAGTCCAGATCTCTGTATTGTTCATCTGGCTGTGTGATAGGCACGCTCTCCACCCTTGACTCAGCCTCAGACGGGGAGACTAGTGTTTCTCATAGGACACAATGCTAGCCCAAATTCTGAAACATGGGGAAAAAAAAAAGAAACAATTCATGCCAGCTTGTTTGGTTTGGGGAACCATTATTGAATATTTAGGATTAGGCATGATATGATATTTGAATGATAACATGTTACGGATCAAAGGAGTAGATATAGTCAATATTAGTCTAGTACTCAATCTCTATATAAGTGACAGTTTAAAAAAAACAAGACGTTCTGTGATTTCTGCCAAGCTCAGTGGTTTGTAACATCTGGCAAGAAGTAGCCCACGTGATTCCAAAACTTGGAATATCACATACGACCACTTAAAAGAAGTAGCTTGCGAAGAAGATGTTTAAGAAGCAGAGGTAGGTAGCTTCTGGGTTTTACAAATAGTTCTACACGGAAGAATGAACAGAAGCAAACCAGAAAGGCTGCTGGTGAGGCAGAGCCCAGGATAGCTTCTACTGCCTGCATATGTCTGCAGCAACACAGGGCATGAACCAACTTCTACTTGGAGAAGCCCGGCCCTGGCTGCTGTCTTTGGCAGGGAAACTGCCAGAGAGATTCTGCCTAGCCTGCTCCTTGGCATTGGTTTGCTGAGCAAGAGGTTTAGGCTCAAGAGAGATGACCAATGAAATGCAGTAAAGTCTGCGATCTTTTGCCATGGGGCCAATACTCAGAGAAAACAGGGCTGTCTTTCCAAGTAGGAAACTGTCTGGGCACCATCTGGGACAGTTTTTGAGGTCCTTCCGCTCTCCATTCTGGCTTCTGGCTGCTGGTGGCAGCCCTGTGTTCTCTCAGGCTGCAGGCTGCAGAGGAACTGCCAGACATAACTAGTTCAGACTGGGTCTGAATTCCCCCAGGAAGTACAGCATTGAGTGTGTGTGTATGTATGTGTTAGGGGAGGGGTGAGGAGGAAGCAGTTATTACCCATCGATATGCCTGAAAGACCTGGTTCCTGGAAAAAAAAAAAAAAAAAGGAATAGGATGGCTTGTCATTTGGGAACTTGGAGAGAGAAATTCTCACTTTGTAGCAAAGCACTGGGCTGTAAATTATGCACGGGTGAGAAATGTGCTTTCCTGCAGCTCTATATGGGTAGTGGTATTTAATAGAGAGAACACAGAAGGCTACATTCTTCTTATTGTTGACTGAATTTCTGTGTTGTAAATATGTAAATATGTACAAATATGTACGTGATGTTGGAAAATAAGCCTTAGCAGAGGAAGTGAAAGTGAAGAAGGGGGTGCTTCCTTTGGAGCAGAATGGTGGGAGGCAGGCAAATGAGCCACCCATCTTCTACCGCCATTAACACACACACACATGCAAATATAAACACAAACATGCATCATTGTCCAAGTGTCTACCTCCCCTATACCACCATCAACATACTTGGTTCATAAGAACCCAAGATTACATGAATATGTCCTTCAAGCTTACAGTTTAATATTCCTCATGATTATTCATTTTATTTGCAATAAAATTCACACATGTTGAACTCAATGAATTTTGGTAAAAAAAAGAAAACTTCCAAGTAACGACCATATCAAGATATAGACCATTTCTATCACCCTGAGAAGTTTTCTATGCTCTCTTGTACTCAGTCTCTCCACCTTACCCCAAGAACCAGGCAGCCATTGATCTACTTTCAGTCTGTGTAAATCAGATTTGCCTATTCTCGATTTCCATATAAATAGAATTATACAGTGTGTACCTCTTCATGTCGTTTACATAGCATGATGCTTTCAAAATGTTAAGATCCATGTTGCCACTTAAATGAGTAGTTCATTGCTTTTTGCTGCAGATTAATACTCCATTGAATGGATATACCACAATTTATCCACTCACCTCTTGATGAACATTTGTGTTGCTTTCAGTTTGGGGCTATTGTGAATGAAGCTTATATGAATATTAGTATTCCAGTGTTGTGTGGACATACATTTTCATTTCTTTTAGATAAATACAAAACAATAATAATAATAATGATAATAATTGTGGGTTATTTGATTTCATTGATTTTACTATGTTGCTTCTGCATTTTCTATTGTGTTAATTTCTGCTCTTTATGATTTCCTTATAATTACTTTGGATTCAATTTACTCTTTGTTTTCTAGCTCACAAGGTAAAAATTTAGAGAACTGAACTTGAGAATTTTCTTATTTTCTACTCCCAAGCTTTCTTAAGATATTATTGATATATAACATTGCAAATTTAAGGTGTACGATGTGATGATTAGATACATGCATACATTGAAAGAATTTTCTTATTTTCTAATGTAAGCAAATAAAACTACAACTTTCCTGTTAGAGACCACTTTGACTTTACCTCGCAAATTTTGATACACAGTGTATACACAATAGTGAAGGACCATAAAAATGACCATGCAAACTGAAATCCTGCAAAGTGATCTTAATAATCAATGGAAAAATTCCAACCATTCTGTGACCTTTAAGATTTTTTTGTCATGGCATTAGAAACTCTGCTACAACTGTGTAGGAAAATGAAAAAAAAAAGTAATGAAACTAATATTTATTGAGTACACTGTAATTTTAACCCTTGGAAGCATTAAACTGTTTATAGTGAAACGCTTTGAGGATTAAAGTGTTTCCTTCTTTATAAAAAACTTAGGAAGTGGATACAGACTTTCAGTTTGGGAAATGAAAAAGTTCTGGAGACGGATGGTTGGCGATGGTTGTACAACAATGAGAATGTACCTAATGCCACTGAACTGTCCCCCTGAGGTGAAATAATGAATTTTGTATTATTTATATATTGCTACGATTGACAGAAAAAGCAAATCAAAAGAGTTTGAACGGTGTTTGCTGCCTTGTCATTGTATAATTTATGACGAGGAGTGATCACTTTTTCTATGCCTCTGTGAATTGTCATTCTCAGAACTTTATAAGTTTGATTCAGCTTCCAACATTTGATATTTTGCACCTTCAATGGTATGAAATATCCAAGAGTCCTTTAATGTAACATTATTTGCCAGGATCCCTTCCTCTGGGGCATCTTTATCCTTTCCATTGTAAGTACATTCCTCATTTATGTCACTTTCACTACATTCCTCGGACTATAAATCTAGAATCTCTCAAAAAGCTGCAATATTAAGATTCCCACATTAGCGATTTCTTCTCTAATCCCATTTGCATTTGATTCAAATTATGCTTCCAACATGACCACATTTTGTTTGTTTGATGTACTTTTATCTCTGTTGGCCGGTTCCTTCTTTGGGTCGTCCATTTTTGTAAAATGTCATGTGATTTATCAGGGGGGACCAAGAAGGAAACAGCATTACTCTGTGTGTGTGCACTGAGTAATAGAGGCACAGCCATAAATCACCAAAGAATTTTGGAAGAAGTGATGTGATTGGCCACTGATCATTTGCATAGTGATTCATGGACTGATAATCTAACAATGAAGTTTATTGAATTACTTACAGTTAATAAACTATGATAACTGAAATGTGGTAACTGAAATGGGAACCATGTTGATGAGGGACCAGTATTATTTATGGTAGCTGAAATCTGTGCATATGAGAACCTGTGCAATGCAAGGATTGCCTGTACTATGTTCTTTCTTTTGACCCATGAGTTATTCAAAAGTGTGTTTCATTTCCAAATATTTGGAGTATTTTCCAGATATCATTTTATATTGCCTTTTATTTTAACTCCATTTTGAGCAAAGGACATAGTCTATATAATTTAAAACCTTTTAAAGGTATTGAGATTTGTTTTATGGCCTAGCATATGGTCTATATTGGCTAATGTTCCTTGTGCACTTGAAAAAACTATGAATTCTGCTGTTATTCAATGTAACGTTCTATTAGGTCAAGTTGGATTATGGCACTGTTAAGGTTTCTAGAACTTTAATGTTTTCTTTTTTAAAAATTTTTTTTTAACGTTTATTTATTTTTGAGACAGAGAGAGACAAAGCATGAATGGGGGAGGGTCAGAGAGAGGGAGATACAGAATCTGAAACAGGCTCCAGGCTCTGAGCTGTCAGCCCAGAGCCCGACGCGGGGCTCGAACTCACGGACCGCGAGATCATGACCTGAGCCCAAGTCAGCCGCTTAACCGACTGAGCCACCCAGGTGCCCCGAACTATTATGTTTTCTATTGACTTTTTCTGTCAAGTGCTGAAAGAGAAGTATTGAAATCTTCAACTGTGGATTTGAATGTTTCAATTCTCAGTCCATCAGTTATTCTTTCACATATTTGGAAGCCGTTGTTTTAAAATTCCTATATGCTAATTTCATTATCTGTGAGGACTCTTTCCAGTGACTGAGTTTCCTCCTGGTTTTAGGTTTTGTTGCTTTGTTTTGCCTATCTAATGACTTTTCATTGAGTGCTACAGGTTATGAATGTTGTGCTGCTGGGTGTTTAGATTTTGTTGTCTTCCTTTAAAGAATGTTGAATATTATTTAGTAGAAAATTACTTGTCATCGATTTGATTTCAGACACTATCTTTGAGCTTTATTAGAAAGGATATAAAGTAGTTTTTAATCTAGAGATAATTTAGTCTCGCTCCTGAGACATGACCGTTCTGTGGTCTCTACTGAATGCACTGGGTATTCAGTGAGGCCTCTTCACCCCAGCTGGTAAGAACTCAACTTTCTCCCAGATCTTTATTAGCTCAGGAAATTGTTCAGCTTATAGTATTCAAGCACCTGTTCTAATAGCAACCCAACCTACCCTGCATAGATTAGTATTCAGACAAGGGGTGTTAGTATTCAGGTTTAAGGGCATCCTTGAAGCTGTAGTTTAACCTCTTTTTCTCTGGAGCTTTGACAGATACCTCAGTCTTCCCAATCTCCTACATCTGTCTCCTCTATTCAGAGAGACCACTGCCTGAATTCCCCCTTCCTGTGGTTTGAAAATTGCTTCCATGCAAAAATCTGGAAGAATCAGAGGGTCACCTGGTTTGTTTCTTTTCTCTCAGTGGCATCTAATATTTATAGGATAAAGTTCTGGCTCCTTTACATAGTGGCATTGTAAGTAGATTTATTTTTCCTCCCCAGTGTTTCAGACTTTTTCCTCAGTAGCCTTTATATTATGAAGACCCAACCCCAGGGAAGAAGAAAACATAAACAGTTGAATAAACTGTTTCAACAGTTGAATAAACTGTTCAACAACAGTTGAATAAACAACAAATAAAAACTTTGCTCAGCATTGAATTTAGATGCTAAACTTGGTTAGAAGACAAGAGTCTTAGAAATCAGGCTTTCAGGAGACAGAGTTTCCTGAGAAATCCCACAGTTTGCTTTCTACTTGTCAAGAACTAAACTTAGAGGGTTTACTACAAAGTAGATCATAGATCTGGGGAAAATGTGGGATAGGAGGAAGTTCCCTTCTCACAGTAGAAGAAAAGCCCTGATGAGGTTGGGTCGGGGGATAATGGGGAGAAGGCCAGGAAAGAGGAGAATCCTCTGGCTTCTTGCATCAGGGTCAGAACCTGGGGTGGTAGTGGGGGTAAGGGAATGCAGGCAGTTGTGAGGGAACGGGAGAATGTTCTAGAACTTTGTTTTCCCAGGGATACCTAGAGAGAATGCAGTCCTTCCAGACAAGCAGGTAGTGGGACTGATGTTCTACCTGCATGCCTGGGTGACTGAGGGAAGGGCGAGGAGAGTGAACCTCATAACAGCCTTACGGAGCTCTGCACACTTGGGCAAAGTCAGAGAGCAGTACCCAGGTTCCGAGGTAGAAGAGTGTGAGGTCACCGAAAGGGTCGGCTGCTAGAGTCTGATAATGCCCAGGGCGTCAGACCCCAATACCTTCATAGATCTTGGCACCCTGTGACAAGGACCGTCACGTTGCACAGCAGCAAAAGCCACCAGTAAAGAGGTTTACACCTGGAGAGGATGCAGGTGAGTCTGCAGTGCGTAGGGGACAGGAGAGTCACCTTCCTTAATACAGGACAACATATGATTCCTGTCCCTCCCCCTAAAAATTAGAAAAGAGTCCGCGAAGAGGGATGTGGAGAAGAATCTCTCAGTAACCAGGTATTTACTCTTAAGAGGATTATGTCTGAGCTGGACAGTGACGGAGATAAAATATGTGACTTTGGATGAAAAAACCTTACATTGAGCTGAGCAATGTGGAAAAGGAAAGACTCTTCCTCCACCCTCTTAGGTTTTTAGCTCTTCTTGCAAATTAGACTAACAAAAAACACCAACAAAAGACAAATCAGACTGACAAAAGACACCAACAGTTCATGCAAATTTTACCTGCCATAGGAGCCTTCCCAGAAGACAAAGACCCAGAGAAAGAAATAGGTCCTGGAGCTTACATATCACCTTAACAAAGAACAGTAAAGTGGTGGAGATGGGACAAAACAAAGGAAAGAAGTTTTGGGCTTCTGGGGGTGGTAAATTGTGACAAAGTGACTAGGAAGTATCTGAGGATAACTAATGGACAATCAGGGTTATTTTAGTTAGGTTTATTTGTACGGACGTATCTTGGCATGGACTCCCCATCTCCAGTCACAAGAATGTTCTCTTCCTGGTACAGCAAGGGTACCTTTTTTGCTGGAAATTTAGCTTGGATTTTAGCCAGGTGAGGCGGGGTCAGAGAGTCCTTCCTGCCCCTGCTGTTTCTAAATTGCCTTCAGCTCAAAATAGTCACTATGCCAAAGTGGGATATTTTGGGGTATTCTGATCCCCTTCAGGTACATTGAATATAATGGAACAAAGTCTCTGCTCCAGGTCGAATGTGAGACTTTCGGCAGCGAGTCAATTTTAGAAATAAAATCGATTATGTTCCTGCACGTATCTGCCTTGTAACTGCTCGATTTTTACCTATTATAAAGGTCAAAAATAACACAAGCAAAGCACTCTTTGTGATGTAGTGCTTCTTACCACCTGTCCTTTAGTCTCCAGTATCACTAAACTGCTGCCTACCATTGTCTTTGGTTGACCGGTGTCACCACTCTGTGATCTGCGTCTGCTACCCACAGTAGTAGTCCGTTCTTCAAAGGCTGGAAACAGATCTCACTCACCCTGGCATTCCCAGAACCTAGCCCAACGTGTCTGCTGGGTGACTGAAAAAGACCTAAATACCTTCCTCTGGAAACTTGTCCTAGGACCTGAGATTCTTCCGCCGGAAACTCTGCACTGAGTTATAGGGCAAACTCCTTAGTGCTCATTATTCCATTGTTAGGTGTGATAGTGCCTTATCACAAATAAATTCAGCTGAGTAGGGCTGGAGACCAGGGCTCCACAGGAAGGAAATAAATGAAAAGGGGCTCTATGGGGCACTGAAGGGAAGACGGTTTCTCTGGAGCAGCCAGGGTAAGGCTGCTTAAGGAAGCTCAGGGCAGCGTGAAGAAACTGAAGCGACTGGTAGGGAGTGGGAGGTGGGGTAAGGATGGCTTCATGGACATGTGACCAATACATTTGCACAGGCCCCCACACTTAAGAGACCCCATCTTGCTTTAATCCTTTACTACGTCCATTTCGAAAGACTTAATAATGTTTACTTTAAAAAAATTTTTTTTTTGACGTATTTTTGAGAGACAGAGACAGAGCACGAGCAGGGGAGGCACAGAGAGAGAAGGAAACACAGAATCCGAAGCAGGCTCCAGGCTCTGAGTGGTCAGCACAGAGCCCGACGCGGGGCTCGAACTCACGAACCGGGAGATCATGACCTGAGCTGAAGTCGGACGCTCAACCGACTGAGCCACCCGGGCGCCCCAATACTTAATAATTTTTAAACAAAGGACATTGTGTTTTCATTTTGCATTGGACCCCCTAAATTACGTATCTGGTCCTGGTTGAGGGATACCAAATGGAAGGAAAGAGCACAGAGAGAGAAGACGAGAAGAGGCATAAGAGGCGTTATTCCACCTTCGTGGCCTGAGGTCAAGCTACCAGCCAGTGAGATGGCCAGGAGGGCTGAAGCGGCAGAGAAACTTGAGTGGCCACCCACCAGTGTTTCATGTGTCTCATACTTAGAGGTGGGCTTCTGAGCCATCGGAACCCATGGGACTCTCTCACTTGCTTCATTTAGTCCTGGGTTTACAGCCCCTTTTCCTGCGGTGGCACTTCCGTAACACCTTCCAGGTTGTATCACTGGTGGCTCAGGCTTCCTTCCTTTGAAGGACACCCAAGAGTTGGATGTCGTTTGCTGTCATTCTCAGTGACCTTAGTGACACTCGAGGAGGTAGCCAGACACAAAGGTTCCAAAGACTGGAGTGTATGTCAAGAAACAGTGATGGGAGTGATGCTGGAGATCATATGATAAATTAATCATTAAGCCGGGCATCTTCATTTTTTTTTTGTTTTTTGAATAATCAGTGGTTACAGCCTGCTGAGAAAACAATCACAATCATTACTAGCGTATCTGAGAACCTGTAAAACACGCTCCTGGTTGACACACTGCGGTCAGGAGTGGGCCCCTATCCCTTTTGCATAATTTGAGACGAAAGATGACAATCTGATGTATCTAATGCATTTCCTCAGTGAATTCATCATTAGCGTTATCATCTTCCTTTCCAGGTGAGAGTTCTTCACGTACAACTCGGCAGACACTTGTGTCTTTATGTGTCTTTTTTTCTTTCCTTCAGTACAGCCCGGACCGAAAACTGATTGAATGCCGCATTCTTCATCTATAGCTAAACTAGAAAATGACAAGCCTTGCCCAAAGGAAAGTCCCCTCTTTGTCATTTTTATGAACATCTTTATAAGCCTTTAATGTATTTGGCTTCTGTGCTAGACTTAAAGCAAATCTGAAGATAATCCTTGTCCTCAGGGCAGAAATATTATATCTAGAACACACAGGAGGACACACACAAATACCTCCTCACTGCTGAGGGGAAGCTGTCAACTGCAGATACAGAATACCCGGGAGTGGTGTTATAGAAATCTATTACGCTACAAACATAATGCACTGAAGATCAAATGAGCTTTTAGTTTGAATCTGAAGGAGCAAGACAGGGACTGCGATTTTGCTAATGTTCAAATTAAGCCACGAGACGTCCGAGTGACCTAAGTGAGAACACAGCACTGATGGCCGAGGGGAACTCCTATTCATCGCTTATGTAGTGCTTTGCGCCATGTCCTTGCGAACAGTCTCCGATTTAGTCTGTACTAAACAGGTCGCATCACTGGCACTGAATTGATACCTGTTTAATGGTAAAGAATACAAATTTAAATCCTGTGCTCTCAAATAGAAATGTCATTTGGGCTATTTTATTTTATTTTTGGTTTATTTTATTTGAAGGAGACAGAGAGAGCACGCGCGCATGAGTGGGGGAGAGCGGCAGAGGGAGAAAGAGAGAAAGAATCCTAAGCAGGCTCCATGCCCAGGGCAGAGCCTGACACAGGGCTTGATCCCATGACCCTGGGATCACAACCTGGGCCAAAATCAAGAGTCTGAAGCTTAATGGACTGAGCCACTCAGGAGCCTCTGGGCTCTTTTTGTCCTGTAGAAATCATTAAGTAAATGTCACCAGAATGAATGATGTCTTCTTTCATCAGCCTTCTCCAGTCACTATCTCCCTCTGCTCAGGGTCCCTCCCTTTAGATGGCAAGGGAGGAGGAGGTCGCTGCAGGGTTGCTCCAACCTGGAGTTGGGTCTTCGTTGTCCAAAGAGGTAACTGGACACATCAATGCTTAGAAGCTGTTTTATCCATCCTCTCCCACCCCAATAGGATGGTCTTTTAGCTTTGGCTTAAACAGTACAGGAAAAGATAACTCACCATTTCCTGGAATAGCCTATTCAACTTTTGAAATAAACATTTTAAGAGAGTTATTCCATATGTTGAATTAAATATCTGTCTCTCTTTTTAATTCCTATACACTGGCTTTCAACTTCTGGAGGGCATTCTATATCCTTTATATCTTTCTTTTGTAAATGTTTGTTTATTTGGGGGGGGGGGAAGACAGAGAATCCCAAGCAGGCTGTGCACTGTCAGCGCAAAGCACGACACGAGGCTCGATCCCCCAAACTATGAGATCATGACCTGAGCCGAAATCAAGAATCAGATGCTTAACCATCTGGGCTACCCAGGTGCCCCTCTGCTTTATATCTCTAGCCCTGAGCACTGGCCTGACAAAAAACAATGTTTGTGTAACAGTGGAAAACTGGAAAGGGTCCAGGTTATGAATAAGCGGGGAAGTTGGGATGCTGTACCAGTCACAGAGATGATGCTTAGAACAAGAGGTGCAGATTGTGGGGGAGGCTGAAAAGTTTGGGTTTGATAACATTGGTAATCCCAGTTATGAATCACAAACTGGAAAAGTCCAGTAGGCTATGAGGATTGAGAAGAAAGGGACAAAAACTAAGGAACAGATTAAATCATTCACGACAAGCCTATAGTGATAGGAGAGAAAAATGAGAGAATTTTAGTCCAACTGCAGTCATGTTAATAGGTTACAAATAAGTTAACAGGGTTATGACATTATATTAGTTAATGAGATAAAGGATATGTAATAAGATGAAGGATGCTGTTATGCTAGCAAATCAGTGAGAAAGAGCTGAAATGTAAAATCTGCATGAATGACTGATGTGGAAGTAAAATAGAGCCTAAGTGGGAGAAAGAGTAGGTGTTAGCAGCAGTTGGCCTGAACCTGACGTCTAGCTGCATGATGGACATTAGCAGGTTATGAGATGATGAGAGTTACATCCTCATATTTCACAGATGATAATAATTTGCTTGAAGTGAGAGAGAGAGAAAGAGAGAGAGAAAGCTGTTAAGGTGGGATTTCTTTGACTCTTGCGCTTTATTGCTTCCCTGAGATGTCATGCTATTTTCCTGGAACTGGAGTCAGAACACCCTGGAAAGGCATCAGTTGACAGGATTTAGGAAACGTCTACTGATTTGCAATAAGCCTGGCTCAGTGCCTGGCCTGGTATGAGCAATTGGATGGATGGATGGAAGGATAGTATCCATCCTTTTAAGGATGTCTCTTAAGGCTTTTAAGATTGTCAAAGAATTAAAATATGGACTTAATGATCATTTCCCATCACTCAGATAGCCCTTTGGACCGAGCCACAGATCTTTAGTAAGCATCCTGGGGAGAGGGACTCCAAATAAAATCTCAAGGACAGTTCTCAAAAATGATGCAGGCCTGGAGAACATGGCTTTGCATCTTTTCATGTGAATGAGGCTGGCACTCAAGTTGGGGAGAAGGGTTTTTCTCATTTTATCAACGTTCAGACCCTGGCAACTTTGGCTTAGCGTTCCCTGCACACGAACACTGCAGGTTCTTAGAGTCTTTGGCTCAGTTTGTCACCTTTTCTTCTACAGAGCATTGATGAGGGATAAATCAGAGGGCCATTACTGGCAGGTGGTCGTAGTGTCTCTGGAAGGTGACTTCACAGAGTTGCAAAATGTACACATTACTTCCAAAATATGCAAAGAACATATAACTTCCATTCCTAGAACTGATTTGAACTTTCACAAGAGTCCCCGCTCCTTGGTAGTAGATACCGGGAAAAATTGTGAAAGTCTTTGAAAAGGGCAAAAAAGATAAGTATCCTATTTAGTAAACTCTTCTAGGTTACATCTGCCTTTCGTTGACCTTGAGCTACTTTACAACTCTGGCAAACTGTAGAACACCAATGACAATGCTTATGTTTTTTGCAAGTTGTGTCTGGTGGAGAGGCACTTACCTATTGCCCTGTAGATGTTGACCAATTTTTGGCATTCGTTTCATTCGGTATTCATATTCATCAGTCTTCCTGATGGCCTGTACTTGTGTGTGTGAATTCTCTTTTAAATCAGCTGTAAAATCTTGCCAGTTTCCTTATAACTTGAGTTAATAAAATCTTTCACATGGGAGAATCATAGTTTTATCCTTTAAAAATAATCTTCTAACATAAAGGGAAACTGACTAAGCTTGACGTTTTATGACATTGCTACTTCTGGCTTAGGCTGTTTTAGGCAGCTGCTCAGTCTTTTTTTATATCACGTTCCACCTCTTGCTCCTTGCCATCTTGAAAGCACATCATCTTGATGTGAGGGGGACAAGGCACATATGACTTGTGGTGGGGGAGGAGAGACAAGATCTGAGGGCCACGTGGTGTCTGTGTGGTCATTTGTCCACCATCCTGTCATCTCTCACAGAAGACTGTGGACCCAGTCGTATACTCTGTCTTCATCCTTAACACAGGTCTTTGTGTCCCTCTACATGGCACATGGAAACTTCTAGTTGCAGTGCATGTTTGGGTAGTCCGTGAGAAATGTGGAGTGCCATCCTTTATTTATTTACCAGTTCTGTGGTGTGGTTCCTTCTCCATGCTGACATGACTATATCCCAGACCCAGAATGATCTCAGTCTTTCCTATTCTCATGTGTGTATTTCTACCATTAAAGCATTGACGTCTAAGTCTGAACCTTCTGCCCTTCCTCTGTCTTTCTTCCCCTTCCTATCATCCATGAAGACCAAATGAACAGGCATTCTACTTCCTCTTGCTGTTTGATAGACCCTTCCCCCACACCGTGCCCTCTGAAGTGTCACTCACTCTCCCCCTTTTTCCCCTGAACTGTCATGACAGAATGGTCGTTCTATGCATGACATATGGAGAAAGGGAATGAAAAACCCATTGATTTAGTAGCTTCAAAACATCATCACTCTTGTATAGGATGTTGGGGTTCTCAAAACCAGAAACCATCACTGAAAAACAGCCCGTTGAAGAGAGAAAATGTGGAAACCAGAAAATAGATGAGAAGGTTGCTTGAACAAGGACAGCACTCTCTGGGACACCACCTGTGAGCTTGAATAATGCAATATCTTTATAAATACATTGGCATAAAAGGCAATCATTTTGAACCACCATCAAAAAAAGTATCACTTTTATTTTGGGACTTTATGCTTCTATAAACCCATAGTGGCCCCTAGGGATAACTGCATTTAAAAAAATCTGCTTTCAAACCACATGCTTAATAATAGCTTTAGGAAATTTGCCAAGAGTAAACATTAACTCACTCATCTGTATAACTCAGTTTCTACCTTCTCTACTTTCAAAAAGAGAAAACACACATTTTAATACTTCAACTTTTTTCAACTCCTCCTATTGCCCCTAACACCAAAAAAAAAGTGTGAACCAATAATTTTAATATTATATGGATTCTCAAAAGGCAAATTATATTCTCAAGAAGTATGAATTTCCATGAGCTTTTGACTACTCAGAAGAAGTATGAATTTAGATGCAATGTGTTGAGAAGGCTCTAAGATTTCTGGAGTGTATCTTTTTCTTTTCCTCTAAAGCCAGGGCATATATTGTGACCATGGGACAGCAGTTTTTGGCTGTGGGCAGGAGCTATGACAGCACATCCTCAGACAATTCTGTCCGTATGTGCAGGTTAAATGACTCCTTATAGAATTTGACAGAAAAAAAAAAAAAGGTTGTGACAATGGAAATACATAATTGAGACAGTATATGATTCTTCAGTGTAACATAATCAGGATTAACCCAGATATAATTTCCTATGAATTATGTGACCTTATAAAATAAACTTTTATACACGCACACACACACACTTAGTCATCCTGGAAATAAGTGCTTGGCTGTCTCTTCATGTAGAATATACATGTGGGACTCATTCTCAGAGGAAGTCCGTGGCTAATGGTTCATACCATTTTTTTTTATATGCTTCTTACCATTAATGGTAGACAGAGACACAAAAGTACTAGTTCCTCAGTAGCTCATGCTGAACCAACAAGCTCAGTCCCGGTCCTATAAAATATATACAAATTTATCTTTATTGATTATATCCACATATGTTCATATATATCACATACACAACTGTCTCTCCATATAAAAACAGTAATTCAGAAATCTTTCTTATTTGAAAACATGGAATATCTGTCGTCATCCTCTCACATTTATGAGAACCCACTCTCTGAGCCAAAGATGGAAAGGACGGAAACCCCGTGATCCAGGAGAATGTATTCTAGTTGGACATTGGCTTATTCTCATGGAATTTGGGTCAATGCATATTTTTTTTATTTTTAAATTTTTTTTAATGTTTACTTATTTTTGAGAGGGAGAGACAGAGTGTGAGCAGGGGAGGGGCAGAGAGAGAGGGGGGGAGATACAGAATCCGAAGCAGGCTCCAGGCTCTGAGCTGTTAGTACAGAGCCCGATGCAGGGCTTGAACTCATGAGCCATGGGATCATGAACTGAGCCGAAGTCGGATGCTTAACAGATTGAGCCACCCAGGCGCCCCTGGGTCAATACATATTTGTAGTTCTTTGACCTCAGATCTCTGATCCACTGCACCAAATACAAAATAATCTCAGCCCATAGGCCCTGGGTGAGCTCTGTCTTCTGGAAGCCATGTTGGGATCGCTGATGTTTTGCAGTCATCATAAATCGCTTTCCTTTTTGAGACTCTTTGTCAATTCTGTCGAGTACACTCACTCTCCACAGCTCACTGCTTTGTATGCCAGAGGATGCCGACTCTAATTGTCTGTTCCTCACCCAACGATGTCTTTACCACTTGCCAAACTTAAGAAGCGCTCAATTTGACCTCCCATGAGAACTCTAAATGTCACGGTCCTTATTTTCTCAAACACTGAGTTGCTTCAGTGTCATCTTCAGGGAAACTCCGTGAACTCCCCGCTGATCACATTGATATTAGTGTTGGTGATGGTGGCCCCTGTTATGGCTGTTGTTCGGCTGTCATGAGACCAGGGTCCACTGCGGCTGAACACTCCTCCTTAGACAGCCTCATGTTGAATCCACAGGAGATGTAGAAGCAAACAGGTGAAGGAAGCCCCGGATTTGGACACATATGCTACCGACCTTTGGGACCCATATCACTTCAGGTGTAGGGAGTATCTGTCTCCTGACGATACTTCAGACCTAGAGTTGTCTTGGATGACTGGTCAACTGTGGTGGAGGGGGAAGAAACAAAACAAAACACCTTTTCTCAGTCCTCCTAGGTTTTCTGGCCCCAAACCTGCAAATTAGAGTGACACTAAGACAAAAACAGAGTTTATTGAGGTGTGCATGGCACCTACATGTGGGAGCATCCGTGATGAGTCACTCAGAGGGGTGGTTGGAACTGGGCTTCTCTAGCATCTTCATAAAGAACGATAACTTTGTAGAGAAGAGATAGGATGAAGGAAAAAGGGTTTAGGCGATTAGGGGTGGCAAACTGTGGTGAGGTAAGTTTTTTCTTGTGTCTGCTTCTTCCCAGCTGCCTTCAGCTTAAAATAGTCCTTAGGTCAAAGTGGCAGATTTGGGCACGGCATATTCTGATCTCCTGCACCACCGAGGAGGAGGCAAGCAGCGTAAGGACAGTTCTGTTTTGTTCTGAGTTTTACGCGAGAAGCACAAACTCCAGTGGGAGAAGGAAATGAAGGTGTTGCCTTGAAGATTTCTGCTCTTGTGTTGGCAGGCCATGTAGACAGCATGACGCTGACTAGCATTCACCGAACGTTTGCCACTTGCCAGGGCCTGTACTCAGGACTTGATACGCATTAGATCACTTAATCCTCAAAATAACCCTTGAAGGCACTACCGTTCTCAATTCTTTTTGTGGATGAGCCCCTGGAGCTGCAAATGAATTCATTTGTCCAGGGTCCAGCGTTGGGGATGGTGCTAGGCTTAGAACCCTGATGGTCCCTGCATGAAAGCCCAGGCAGGTAAGGCTCCCAGAGCATGGTGTCACGGGCACTATTTACAGCCCCTTTGTGGGCACCGGTCAACAGGGCAAACTTGCAGGACTGTGACCAGTCCCGTGCAGGGAACCGCAAGGTGGAACTCAGGTATGCCAGACTCCAGAACCCGCTTCCTTCTTGTCAGCTCCGCACTGCCCCTCCGTGAGAAGCCTCAGCCCTTCTTGTGGTGATGTCCTTCCAGACTTGGAAGTGGCAGCCATCTTAAGCATGATACTACCCCCTTCCTCCTCTCAGCTTAGGATACTGATGATGTGTTTGCTACGGGTTGTTCTCCTTTGCCACCCCTCCCCCCGTTGTCCTCTATACACGATCTGTACTTGCTTGTTTCCATCTTGACATCCTTCCACTGAGCTCCTGACTTAAGCCCTACTGAGTCTTGTGTTCCGGGCACCTAGCACGGCCTGGCACGGAGCGTGCTCTGAGGACGCAGCTGGTGACCGAGGAAGGAATGACAGTGGATCACGTGTTGCCCTCCCAGATACCGGCTGTGGTCATAAACGTGATAAACTAGAGGAGGGACTGAGGGTGATGTGTCGAGGGAAAACCTTGGACCCTGGGGCATCTCTGATCGTCTCCCGCCTCAGAGAGGCGTTCTCTAGAAAAGCAGTCAGGAAACCTCCTTGTAGGGGCCTGACGCTGGTGCAGCCGCGCAAACAGAAGGGGTCTCATGGCTGTTTTGTGTCCCAGAGCGACTCTGGCTGCAGCAACTCCTCAGGCAGGGCAGGTGCCGGCCTTCTCCCGCTCTCTGGCTTCCCCACCACCGTCAGACCCTTTTCCTTCTGTAGAAAGAGCATAATAGTAGGAGTCCAGAAAGAAAAGTCTATCCACACACCCCTGGCTCGCTGTGGGAAATTAGAAGTCACTGTGTGCTTCCCTGAGCATTCATTCTGTCACCTCTACAGTGGAAATTGTCATCTACAGCCTGCCTACCCCATCAGGTTCTACAGATGAGAAAAGACTGTAAAAATGAAAGTCCTTTGTAAACCAAAGCGCTCTGCTTGTCTAAGGTATTAGCCCCGTCTGCACACTCAGTCTTCCCAGGGTGGTTTCGGTGCACAGACGCACCTCTGGTACATCTCAGGAGATTCCTGCCAGACCTGGTACTCAGGTGCCATTTACTTGTCCCCGGGTTCTAAGACACCCTAGGAGATTCTCCTTATGTAAAGCCTCTTCTAAAATCTGTCTCTCTGAGGCTTCCAGTTTTTGGCATCCGTAAAATGAGCGTCTGATGTGACTCTAGGCCTGTAAGTAAAAACCACATCCCTCTTATCTCTGTTCTGAGAAGGAGGTCAAGTTACAACTCCTGTGAGAAGGGAACTTCTTGGTTCCTGTTCTCGCTGAGGCATAAACTGCTAAACCACCCCCAGAGGTACATGATGGGGCTAACCAAGGGGGTCACCCCGGTAACACACATGCAAAAGAGCAGGTGGCTGCATTGCCGTTCAGTGATTTGGGAGCAGAGAAAGCAATTCCTTTACGACAGTGCGGGGCGAAGGGGCCTGGAAGAAAGGGCCCGGGAGGCTAGAGAAGGGGCGGGAAGCGAGAGGAGAGAGAGGACGGGGACGCCGAGCCAGGAGGGAGGCTTGATGGTGTCGTGGGGCCTGTCTGGGCTGGGATCCTGGGAGCAGTCAGTCAGCAGAAGGGAGCGTGGCTGCTCGGGTTCTGCTTGTGCCCGTTTTACTCCCGATTCCCGTTAGTAGGGACTTCCTCTCACTGCTTTTTCTGCCTTTAGGTGTCATGTTTCAACTGTATAAAAATTGATATATTTTTTTTTTGGCTAGTGGGATGGGAGGCAAGCAGAAGCATCCTTGCTCCAAATGGAGGCTCTACTGCGAAGAAGGCTCACGCTACGTGTTACCACCTTTGGGTTCTCTGGGTGGGGAGAGGTTGTTGGAAGAGCGCTAACTCGTCCAGAAAGTGCAAGCCTCACCAGCTATGTGTTTGACAAGGGCTTTGTTATCCGTCCCCGTCCCTGGGAACCTGAGATTGCACTGTGTTTGGTTCATTATTTCTCCTTGGCCCAGTATAAGGCCCTAGGCTGCGATGAGGTCTCTGACCCTGAAGCCAGTCTGAAGACGTAGAAGAAAAAGAAAAAAAACCCGCTAATATTTCAATTTTATGAGGGGTTTTGGAAAGTTCTAAACCAACGACTGATTTTTATTTTTTATTTTTTTCACAAAAGGGATTGAATCTCAGAGAAAGGACTGTCACATAAGGCTGAACAGGTTGTTGACTGCTCAGTTCTAGGGTCATTAGAGACTTTTTTTCCCCCCCACTGGGGTTAGGACAGTGTCCTGAGGAAGGGAAGCCTCTGCCTGGTGTGCCTGGGGACACCGTGGGGACTAGAAGCTGTGTTGCTCCGGGGGAAAAAAACATCAGCTTATTCAAGTATTAAAAAGATGGGAAACATTCCCTACACACTGCCTTCTTCTTAGCTGGCTGAGGTCGTTCAGACTAGGCTTTAGTAACATTTACTAAGAATTTTCTACATAGGTACCATTGTCATCCCCATTTCACACCTGGGGAAAAGGAGATGCAAAGAGACCAAGCAATTTTCTAAAGGTTACGCAGCTAGAAAACGGCAGAACCCTAATTTGAACCTAGGTAGTCTGGCTCGAACGCCTACAGGCTTAATCGCCTGGGTTATCAAGACCGTATCTTCGTCTTAGTAAGGGCATCATTAACCCAGAGGAGCCTCTGGTGAAATAAGTGGGGAGGAATGTGGATAATCCCCGAGGACTCCTGCCTTATTCTAAATTGTCCGGCAAAGAGAATACAATAAGGAGGCATGTGGGACTGTACCCCTTACCCTCACTGCCTTACTTGTTGCTCCAGACTTGGTCTTGCTTTCATGTTTTGTAAGCACGGCCATAGTATCAGTGAATATAGAGGTTTCCCCCCTTACACTCAGTTTGCTTACAATGCTGGACATAATAGTTCTGTATAAATAACTACTGAGTCTCCAAAGTGCCTTCACACTGATTTCCGCATTTGAACTTTCATAACAACCTAGGTAAGGAGAGCATTCTTATGCCACATTACAAACAGGAAACTGAAGCTCAGAGAATTTCCAGGGGGACGGAGGTCAAGGTAGTTCTCAGTCCTGGTGTTTTGGTTCTTAATTCTATGTTCTTTATACTATATTCTGTAAGGACATCAATACTGATGGGTATGTGTATACGTGACAATATGAGCGTTTTAAATTTTATTTTGATTGAAAACTGTAGTTTTGAAGAACACAAGTGAGGATCTCTGGGTGAGTTTTGTCATGTTTCTGGGGGTAACGCAGGTCCAGCCTGTGGGGACTTGTTGGTGACACTGGCTTTGGGGTGATTTGACATTGCTGCCATCAGGACCCACCGGGAAGTGAAATTTCCCACTCCACCTAGTCATTGATCTTATGTGCTTATGTGACCATTTCCCCCAATTGCAAGGCGCATTATTTTGCAGCCCTGGTGGGACCTTTGTGAAATTTCCCCATTTTCTCTCAAGGCATTTCAGGTTAGTCATTACCCTGTGCATTGACTTTTGTGATTGCATATACATTGTTCTCAATAGCACTAAGAGAAATTTCCACAGAGGAAGCCTGCAGCCAGACGGCAAATGCCTGCAATGCCCGGGCATGCGAGTGACTAAGCAGTCAAGATGTGTTTAAAGTATAATCTTCAAGCAGGAACTTGAAACTCCCTGGAGACTTCCATGTCTGTGCTATTTCTGCACACCCCTCCAATTTGCTATGGTCATTTTCGTTAAAAAGCTGGAAGGCTTAATATTAGAAAGCACACATATTATTAGGGATGAAAAAGCAAACGTTGTTACCTTCCCAGTTGGCAGTGTCTTGATCATTAACTGATCTTCCCCCTCACCCCCCTCAATTTTACGAAATGCGCTTGGCTGCCTACTTTTTGTCTCACATCCAACCACATATTCCTGAAAAAACACACAAACAAAAATGCCATGTAGTCCTTTCATAACGTCATTTCTTCTCCAAGAATTCATTGGATTGGGGCTCATTTGTACTCCAGTGGAAGATGTCCAAGGAAACTTCCAGAGAATTCAGGAAATGCTGTTTTCGTTACTAAAGAAATACTAATTCAGCATTACGTGTTTTTTGTTTGAAGTGATTTATACATTATTTAGTCACCATAAAAGAGCATGTTTCTTCTCTGACAAGGACGCCTCTTTGTGACCCAGAGTAAATCACTTAAGGTATCTCCCTCCAAAGTCCTCAGCTGCAAAAAAAAAAAAAAAAAAAGAAAAAAGAAAAAAAAAAAGGTGCCAGGCATGTTGAATTGATTATGTGATAAGGAAGGTGACTGAGTTCTTGGGTATAACATATCCTGAATCTCAAAAGCCATATACGTACAACATAATTAGTAATACTCTGTAGCATTTGGTGTAACCTAGCGAATTAATGACCTTGAATTATTATGACTCATCTGCTGCATTGTTTTCAGTAAAGTCATTCTCAAAAATGAAAGTAACATGAAATAAAGCGTTGGCCCAACATTTTGACCACATAGCAAACTGAAAGAGGACTAAAGGAAAAATCTTCTTCGGTGGTGGATGTGGTTTCAGTAGACACAAAATAACCAAAAGGGCAATAGGCAGGGAAGACATTCTAAGTGCCTGCGAGACTCCACTTCCTCGGAGAGCCCCACTTTGCCCAACTTATGCAAGTCCTATGAGGTGGACCAGCTTATCTGCGCGGACACGCAGAAAACCCTGAGGAGGCATGGGTGGGAAATCTTTGGGGGAAGAGAAGTGCCAGGGACCAGGAAAGGAAATGATTTTAGAATCCAATATGCTGAGGAGAGGAGCTGATGCCTTAGGGCAAAACTTTTGTTTTCTTCCTTCAGAGCTTGATGTATCCATCAAGTTCATCCATCAAGTTCATGACGAGCAACCCCCGAACTCAGTCGCGTGCTCCATGGACCCGAATATCCTGTACTCTTGCATCTAGGCAACGATTCTTCTTCAAAAAGGAGATTTAAAACCCAGAACGCATTGAGCATGGTGAGTGAAAACAAACAACACAAAGTGTTCTGTAGCAGCCCTGTGACCCACTGTTAAGGGAACCAAAACCCACAAGCACAAGACACGAGTCATTATGAGGCAAACAACAGTCGGTGACCTCAGAAGCTATTCTTGTGTAGCGGCAGCTGGCCCACTGCCCACTGCTGTGAATGACCCACCATGCTCAGTGCCTGTTCTTGCTTCCCTAGCTCTTGTCACGAGTGGGGAAAGCATGTGGGTGTGCACATATGTTTGCTTTGTGTATTAATTCCAATTTCTTCCTCATGTTGTACGTCAGGAATGAGAAATAGTCTAGGAAGCGTTCCTGAAACCCAACTCTGCCCACCCTCCCACACATACAGAGTAAATCAAGAGAGACATCAAGTATAAAATATTAATACTTGTTAAAATCCAAGAGACTTGTGTGGAGAAGAATATTCATTACCATTTGCACTTTGTTGAGGGTCTAATGTATTCACCTTATTTATTTCAAATTAACTTCTTTGTGTTCTTTTTAGAGAGAGAGAGTGCAAGCGGGGAGAGAATCTTAAGCTCCAGGCTCAGTGCCCAGCCCAAGGCAGGGCTCGAGGCCATGACCCTGGGATGATGACCTGAGTGGAAATCAAGAGTTGGACACTAGCCACCGACAGAGCCACCCAGGTGCCCCTAAAATTAACAAGTAGCATTCCTTTAAATATTCACATACTGGGGCGCCTGGGTGGCTCAGTCGGTTAAGCATCCGACTTCGGCTCAGGTCACGATCTAGCGGTCCCTGAGTTCGAGCCCCACGTAGGGCTCTGTGCTGACAGTTTAGGGCCTGGAGCCTGTTTCGGATTCTGTGTCTGCCTCTTTTTCTGGCTCTCTCCCATTCATGCTCTGTCTCTCTCTGTCTCAAAAATAAATAAACGTTAAAAAAAATTAAAAAAAAATATTCACATACTTACTGTCCAAATAAATAAAAATATAACTCCTTCACCTGTTACACATTGATTATGAGCTTAAATGTATCTAAAATCACATGTCAGGTCTATCAAATTTTCTTAGTAACTCTTTGTAGTAGGCTTATTTTTGACCACCCAAAGATTTCAGGTCCTAATTCCTAGAACCTAAATGTAACCTTGCAAAGAAAAAGGATCTTTGCTGACTTAGTTGAATGTCTTGATACAGGGAGATTATCATGGATTATCTGGCTGGGACTTAATCCAATCACAAGTGTCCTTATAGGGGAAAGACAGTGGGAGAGCTGACAGACACACAGAAGAGGAGGAGCCCATGTGACCACAGTGGCAGAGATTGGAGTGATGTGGTTACGTGTCAAGGAATGCCTAGAGCCAGCAGAAGCTGGAGGGGGCAAGGGCTACATCGTCTCCTAGAGGTCCTGGAGGCAGCCAGACCTTGATTTCAGACTTCTGTCCTCCTCCAGAACTGTAAGCGAACCCATTTCTATTGTTTTAAGTTTGTGGCGATTTGTCATGCAGACACAGGAAACTAATATACTATTTACCACCTTAGGAAGCAAACAGCACAACGCAAAATGTCACTGTGGTTACAAAACTATTTAAAAACCTTCTCGTTATTCCTGATTTAAAAAGTTCAGTGGATTTGATGTTGCTTCTTAATCTTATTATTTAAGGTTTTTAAGAAGTCTGCCTTCCTAGGTTCTCAGCCATTGTACTGTCCCAAAGATTTCCAGATCAATGGAAACTTTCTTCACTTGGGTGGGTCCTTGAACCTGGTTGTACAGCCCATGGTGATTCAAACCTGAGCCACTCTTCAGACTGAGATCCTTCTGTGGCAGTGCTCTCTGGTTTCATCCGAGGAGCTTAATCACCCTTCCTATTGAGTTTAGTGGGAGGGGGTTCCTATTCTTTCCTTTCTCTTTCTCTTTTCTCTCTTTCTTTCTTTCTTCCTTCCTTTCTTTTCTTTCTTTCTTTCTTTCTTTCTTTCTTTCTTTCTTTCTTTCTTTTTTCTTTTTTGCAACCTGAGGTCTTTAAATTCTTATTGCCTATAACTATAATATAATGACATCATCTATAGGATGACTATATATGTCTTACAGGTACTTCATTATGCTAGTAAGGAAAATCCAGCAGATTCATTTTCTTGGGTAGGCAGTTAGCTCTCTTTTTAATGATCTGAGAATGCCCCTGTTTTTTGTTTTTTGCTTTTTGTTTCAACTTTTTTTAATGTCTATTTATTTTTGAGGGAGAGAGAGAGCGCGAGCGGGGCAGGGGCAGAGAGAGAGGGAGACACAGAATCCGAAGCAGCCTCCAGGCTCTGAGCTGTCGGCACAGAGCCTGACATGGGGCTCAAACCCATCAACCGTGAGATCATGACCCGAGCTGAAGCCGGACGCTCAGCCAGCTGAGCCACCAGGCACCCCTTGCCCCCGTTGAGATTGTTCCTGAGCTGATTATTATACATGCCTCCTTGCTCTCAACCATTTCTACCTAGTGGTTGGGTGAGACCAGGGGCAGTGAGTGATCCTTTTCCTGCCACTGATACAGCTCCAGGACTCCCTGAAAGGTCTACAGTTTTATCCTCCTGGTCCTCGTTACCCTCCTACGCAGTCACTAAAGATGTAAACATACTCCACTGTATATATGCACCACCCGCAAGGGGCGGGGGGGGGGGGGATTGGGTCTGTGACTGGAGGCCTTTCTCCTGCTCTGCATTCTCAGTGTGTGGACTCTGCTTGTGGGTCTTGCTTCATGGATTACAGATGTCTTGCTCCAGATGTTGTGCAGGAAGAAGCACGATGGGCAACTGTGCCCTGTGGCTACCCCTCCGTCATGAAGGCAAAAGCTTTCCCAAAATGTGCTCCCCCAACAGAGCAGACTTCCCAGTACCTCTCACTGGCCAAAAGTTTGTCATATGACCTGCTGGTTTCAAAGGAGACCGGGCACGGGTGTTTAGAGTTTCTAGTCTCTACTTGAGTAAGGCGAGCAAGGAGGGAAGGGTTGGGAAGGGTGATGGGTTAGCCAGCTTCCCACCTGCCGCACAGCTTCTCTGTGCATGTTGGCTTTATGCTTCTCTCTATAGACAGACCTCCTTCTTCTGCTTCATCATTTGTTTGGCTAAAAATGTCCACCTTAGCTCTAGAGAAGCCCCCAGCCCAGAGGCCTGCTTCTCAGTTTGTGATTTGTGGCATTCCCGTCTTAGACTCACTGGGGATACTTGCTAAAAGTATCCTGTAGGGGCGTCTGGGTGGTTCAGTCGGTTGAGCTTCTGACTCCGGCTCAGGTCACGATCTCGCGGTCCATGAGTTCGAGCCCCACGTCGGGCTCTGTGCTGATAGCTCAGAGCCTGGAGCTTGTTTCGGATTCTGTGTCTCCCTCTCTCTCTGGCCCTCCCCCCTCTCATGCTCTGTCTCTCTCTGTCTCAAAAATGAATAAACATTAAAAATAAAAAAAAATTTTTTTTAAAGTATCCTGTGCTTCAAACCTGCTGCAGATACACCCTGAAGATCACAGATCCTGAAGATCAAGTATTTTTCAGCTCCAGACCCAAAGATATGGTTTTAGAGCTTGGGAATCTCACATGATTCTTATGTACATTAAACTTTGAGAGCCAATGAACTAGAGTCCTTGTGTCCCAGTTCCAGACCCGTGGGAGAGGGCTCCAGGTTGGCCTGTTTGGGTTCTGTATGTATAACCCTTCATCCAATCAGTCAAGGGTGCCATTAGAAGGCAGGCGGGCTCAGGGCCCACGGCACCGACCTCCCATCAGTGACCTTAGGAATAATCTCTCTAGGGAGCATGGGCGGGGCAAGAAAGGTGACTCTGTGAACTTCTCCGCTGTGGGGCTCCCCGTTCCCAGCAGGCAATTTCTCCTTTCATGGGAGCCCTCTGCTGACCTCAGGTACGCGTCTCACCCAGCAGGTTTCTGCTTATGAGGCTCTGGCACTGCCTCTGGCCCAGCGTCCCACCCTCCCCTCTGTGCTGTGGAGGCCAGCTCACCTCCCCTCCTCCCTAACCATTGCCTCATCATTCCTGGCCTCACTCATTGTCGCTCAACTTTGAAATGCCATGCAGCTTTCAGCCGGTGTATCGTAACTCAGGCCACGCAGCCATTTCCAAATGTACAGCTGCAAATCAAATATGAAGAAGTGTAACATTTTGAATTCTTGTGTGATTAAACTCAGCTCAGTTCCATTTGTCAACTTCATTTGTCCTGATAACTGATAACCTAAAGCTGTTAATAGTTCCACATTAAAGTAGCTCCTTACTTCCAGTTTAAGATGTTGCTTCTTTTTGTAAGGAGGCAGTCATAGTCAGAGTTTCCCCCCCTTTTATGCCCTAGGAGTGACCTCAGTGTGTAGGGGGCTTAGAAATAATCTGGGTTTGGGGGTGCCTGGGTGGTGCAGTCGGTTAAGCATCTGACTTTGGCTCAGGTCATGATCTCACGGTCCGTGAGTTCAAGTCCCGTGTCGGGCTCTGTGGTGACAGCTCAGAGCCGGGAGCCTGCTTCGGATTCTGGGTCTCCCTCTCTCTCTGTCTCTCCCCCGCTGCTCATGCTCTCTCTGTCTCTCTCAGTCAAAGATAAATAAACATTAAAAGTAATAATAATAATAATAATCTGGGATTTTATGCAGTCCTTTGCCTTTGACGGCCACTGTGCAGTCATGCTCTGGGCTCTGGAGAACTATGGCTTGCATCCTTAAGGCATCTCCCCTCCTGCCTGGCCTTTGATGTGGAAGGCTAGCTGTGCTGTTGAGGACTCTGGGCTCTGACCTGACCCCCATCAACCATGAAGCCAACACTGCTGTGTCCTCCTGCCCTGCTCCTAGACCTCTCGTGACTTACCAGCTCCCATACTCCCTCTACACCCCTGCCTGGGTATTCAAAACTCTCAATTGCCTCTCCTTATTCTTCAGTGCCATGCAGGACTTTGCAAGGCTGTGCTAAGGCCTGTCTGCTCAGACACATCCCCCCATCATTGCCTGTCTGGATCCAAGAGCCAAACTGCTTCAACGTCTTTCAAATTCAAAGCTTTTCTATGAGACTCGCTGTCCTCTTGGGCTCTGCCTTGGAAGGTGCTTTTGGAAGTCTCTTAAACCTAACAAGTGTCTTTTACCACGTTCCACATAAGGTCTGACCGCCAGAGGGACCAGATTTTGCCATCAGTTACGTTATTCTTATTAAGTACCCTGTCTTAATCATCTCTGAATCTCTTCCTCTGGCTCACTGGTAAATCTTCATTTCCTTTTTGGATGGAAAGGTAGATACATCGACTGGCATTCCTTACTATTCTGTGGAAGTTAGTCCAAACCAAGTGCTCGTTCCACCAAACTTGGTTCTTGATCCCGAAAGCTCAGCTCTTAGAATTCCATGGAACCCATTTGTTTGTTTGTTTGTTTGTTTATTTTGAGAAATCTAGTTCTTATAAGTAAGTAGCCCTTTGGCTTTCAGATGATTGTGCATGCTGTGCGTTTAAGAAACCCAGTTAGAAATTTCACAAACTCCTTTGACTTGGGATGATTTGTTCTCCCCTGAGAGTAGTTCACCTAGAAGGTGTCACCAGTGCTGGCAACATGTAGGAGAAAAGCAACCAAGAGCGCAGATCAAAATGCACACACACTGTTGTCCCTTTCACGCAGTCAGTTACATTGCCTTTGCCTGTGTCTCATGTGTGTTAAGCGAGTCGCTCATAAACTAGATGCTCCCTGATGGCAGCACCGGGATCCTACCAGAGAAGAACAGAGGAGTCTAACTCAAATCAGTTTGTCGTAATGCCTGCCAGGCCAGCTTGGATAGCATTGGATGTGTCAAGAAAAATAAAACTCCGTGGGTGTTTCTCTCTCTCTTTTTTCCTTCCAGAAGAAGGGATTTTAACTACACCTATCCCAAGATGTGAACCAGTGAAGCAGCACTTTATCTAGAATCAAGGACACTGTGCTTGCTGTATGGGTTTTGTCGGTATGGAAACCGTGTTTCTGATACTGCAACGGAATCATCACTTGCTTCTATCACGTTTTGCTGACCACAGGCAAATCATAGTTTTACTGAGCCAACCCTTGTGTGTCAATAAGAGTAGCTTAAGAGTCAGTTACATAAAAGTTTTCAAGATCTAATTTCCTGAAAACCAGTGAATATCTCTTGTTATTGGGCTCAAACTTTTTTTTCAATTTAGCAAAACTGAATTGGACACTTCACATGATGCACTTTACATTATACCTGATACAAATATTATCTCCCAGGAGTGCTCCTGATCTCCAGCCTGTGTGTCTACCTGTCTCCTTGGCATCTCTACTTATATGTTCGACGATCCTGACATCAACCATGCCAACCCTCCTCTTTACTGTCATAATAATGGCATTACTGTTCAGTCTGTGGCTCAAGTCTAGGATCTGGGAATCAACCCAGATCTCTTTCATTCCTTCACATCAATTCCTTGGAAGTCAGCTCTCCCTCCCAAATAGAGCCTTAATCCAACCACATCTCACCCCCTCTACTGCTACTAGGCTAGTCCAAGAAGCCACTGTGTCTTAACTGAACTGCTCCAATAGCCTCCTAACTGGTCTGCTTGCTTTCCACCCTCTCTCCACCCACAGACACTCCCCTTCATTCTTCATACATCACACAGAATCCTCTTTTTAAAGACTATATTTAATAATATCACTCACCCTCCCATTTAAGTCCCTCCCATAATTTCCTACTATAATTAGAATAAAATACAAACTTTGTTAGGGCCCAAGGACTTCCCTGAGATCGTCCTGCCAATATCTTGGATCTAATCTTGTACCCCTTGTCCCATCACTCATTGGCCTTTAATTTGTCTCTGGAGAATGCAAAATTTGTTCTCGTTTCACAGCTTTTCTTTTTGCCATTTCCTTTGGTTGGAATGCTTTTTCTCAAGATCTCAACATACTCCAGCTTCCTTTTTCATCAGAAAAGACTCAGAGACGATGTGACCTCTTTAGAGAATCCTTCCCTGACTACTTAGCTAGACTAACTACCCTTTGCTGCAAGATACCTTCTATTACTCTGATATTTTTTTAATAGGAAATATCACTCCCTGAATCTCCCTCCTACCTCTCCTTCTTCCCTCTCTCCTTGTCTTCCTCCCTTCCTTCTCCTCCTTCTTCATTGGCTATTTGATCCCACCACAACGCACATGTCACCAAAACAAAGATCTCTTCCATTCGTCACCGTAATTTTAGCACCTAGAATAGTGTCTGGAGCATTGTAGGTGCTCACTGTAAATACCATTTATTGAGTGACTTCTGTGTACCCGGCACTGTTGTAGTTTCCTTAGACATCTATCCCTATTTCTCAAAGCAAGCTTTCAAAGATTTAAATGTGAATAAGTTGAAGCACAGAGAAGTGATGTGACACAGTTAGTGTTAAACTAAGTTGAATCCAGGTCTATCTGATTTCAAACTCCATGCTTTAAAAACAATTTTTTTTTAATTCAACATTGCTTCACTCTACTTGATTTTCAGGTTCCACATTGGTGACCAAGCATCATTGTGTTTGTTTTTCATATTTGATTTTGCCAAATGATTGCCTTTATACAGCTACTGATATCTGGTGTCATTTTGGCTAAGATTGATATGAATACATTTGTGCATCTTTTGGATTATTTGCCTTCAAAGGTACAAGACAATTTTTAATCAAATACAATGACACTGATGTTAACTCGTATGGAAATGAATTTTTTTTCTGAGATATTAGTAGATATTAATAATTGTAATTTATCTTCCTTAATCGATTTCTTTGGGGCTGGCTCTTTTACAGAGAGGATATCAGCTTGTATACTTGCTTCCTCCTTTCTCCACGTAGTTTTTAATTTTCAATTTCAATGCATACAGAGCATCAACTTACAGACGTCAGGTCCTTTTTTTAAAAAAAAATGGGTGTGGGTAGCGAGAGGAGGTAAGAGTATCAACCAAAATGAGCACGTGCATTTGGAAGCGTCCTGGCAACCGAGAGATGTCATTCTGAACGTCGTAAAGACAAACAACAAGGGTGGGAGAAATGCCTGTGGTGAGTCAGGAGGACAGCGAGCACGGGGCTGACTGGACCGAGGGCAGGCGTTCCTGACTGGGGTTTCGTGTACCAGGTGTACCTTTACGTCCCTACGTGCTGGGGCAAATCCAGACGCTGCCGAGGATGACCCGAGATTGGTGGGGCCAAGTGCAGATTTCGGTCCACAGACCTCCTCCTGCCCCTCTCCCTGCCTTCAAATACCCATAGACTCCCCAGTATCTTCTCAGTTTACTGCTTTCTGCCACAAGCCGGGGGACGATACCCGGGAGCCCGGGTCCCAGCAGCCCAGTGGTGCCTGAATTAGCTGTTGTTATCTCTTGAGGGGAAGGGGCACCAGAAAACATTGAATGAGGAAATATGCAAGACCTAAGACTCAGTCTTTAGTTTGAATAAAACTATGAGGCCACACCATGGGCTCCCCAGGTACCCCCACTCCAGCTTCTTGACCATACAGCTGACCCATTTCCTTTGCCATCTGTCTTCCTTCTTTAAGGTCATCTTCTTGGGACCAGATCGCACTCCTTTCCCTGCGCTTCCTGAGGCTACTGTGAGCTACCCTCGCCCTGTCCTAACCCACCCACCCATCAGCCTGTCCTGACTCTCTCAGGTTCCTGTCGCTTGGGACCTCGTATCTCCAGCCTTGTCTCTTTCTGTCAGTGCATGAAAGGAAATCAGCCTGCCCATCTGTACTTTTTCAGTGAAGCCCACCTTCCTTTTACACCATGCCACTCCCATCCTTGCCATTAGGTTTTAAAAACATAAAAACTAGTTCCCTACCATCAACAACGCTTACGCACCTCCCCGATCAGCAAATATTAAAGGTCTACTGAAGTGGGGTTTCAGCGCCCTTTGCCAAAGAAATTTTATTTCATGCATAGGGTATGATGCAAAAAGAAAAAAAAAAAAGAGTGTGGATAGTTCCCTATCTCTACTTTACAGTTTCAAAGCCTCAAGAAGTTAAAATTTACCTATATTTGGTGCTCAGTCTATACTGACAGAAACTCTGCACCATCGAAAAGTGTTGCAAACCGTGAAGTTCTGCTCAAAGAGGTTTTTCTTTTTTCCTCCAGGTAGTTAGGTCAGATAATAACCTAACAAAAATATTTAACTACTTTCATTTTTATCTATTGAAAGTAAACGCCAATGTGTATTGATCTGCTGTGTTAAAGAGTGTATGCGAATAATTATAGTTCCTATGTAGTAACTTTAAATTGTATAATTTTTTAGTTCCAAAAGGAAAAAAAAAAGTTGTTTAAAAGTTAATAGAAAGGGTAAAATTCACCCTACGTAAGTTATTTTCTATATTTCTAGACATTTCGGGTGACAGGCTTTTTAAAAAAAATGTCATAAAAGTGTTGTGAAAGAATATTTTTATATTTCATGAATCTTGATTATTTTTACAGTGTCACAGTGTATCATATTGCATGGTTGGAAGCAATGTATTTGTTATGTAAAACAAGGCTATATTTTCCAGAGTAATATCTCTATTAAGCACAAATATAATTTCCCTCAGCAAGTCCAGAGAACATTCTGGTAGGTTAGTCTGCTTTTTGTCATACCTTGATGAGCATTTTCCTAGGACAGTAAATATTCCTTGAAAACCTGATGTGTGATGACTGTATACTACGTGATTAAACACTGTTCCTGATTTTGTTGCTGTCTCATGAGATTTGGGTTGTTTCTTATCTTTCCATATTAAAAAAAATAGCATTATGATTTCTTGAGTTCTTTTTTAACGTTTATATCTTTTTGAGAGACAGAGAGCCAGAGCCTGAGCAGGGTGAGGGGCAGAGAGAGGGAGACACAGAATCCGAAGCAGGCTCCAGGCTCTGAGCTGTCCACGCAGAGAGCGACACGGGGCTCGAAGCCGCAAACTGCAAGATCTTGACATGAGCTGAAGTCAGACGTTCAACCCACTGAGCCACCCAGGCGCCCCAAGACCAAGTTTGGGGGTTTTAGATTTCCTGACAGATTTAGCCTACTGCTTCTTTACTTCCTGGCTAAGAGCTGGGCCATCTGACCACAACTGGGTCAGGATGGGTAGAAACAGGAACAGCTGGGCACTGAGTGGCCAAGGCCAAGCTGGAGGGGAGGTCCAGCTACTTTCCTTGATTACTCTTCCGCTCCGGGCCTATTTTTCCCATTGGGTAACGATTCTCCCCCTTCTTCCTTAGATCAGTCCTCATCTGGTACTACCGTTTGATAGTACCAGATGGTTCCTTTCAGTTCCAGTTCTCAAATTTCTCTTCAAGTAGCTGCATAGACAACTGTGATATTGTGATTTATAATAAGAAATGGACATTTAGTCTTTGACCCCATTCCAGACACAGAGCTCATAAAACTCTAGGAATTTTTAAAGCGTGAAAGTGATAGAGTTGTCGTTTGTTATGTTAATGCGGGGGTGTTTGGCAAGCACCTCAGGATGGGAGCAGGTTGCCTGGGGAACCAACCAACTTAGCAATGAGAAGTTTGGAACTCAGTCCTATTGGCTCTGACCTCCAGTGAGGGGAGAGAGGCTAGAACCAATGGCCAATGATTTAATCAGTCATGCCTTTGTAATGAAGCCTCCATAAAAACCCAAAAGGACATGGCTCAGAGAGTGTCGGTGTTGGTGAACACACATAGATTTGAGGAGAGTGGTGTGCCTGGAGAGTTCATGGAAGCTCTATGCCCTTTCCCCATACCTTGCTTCATGCGTCTGTTCCATCTGGCTGTCCCTGAGTTATGTTCTTTCATAAGAAACCAGTAGTCTAGTAAGTAAGATATTTCTGAGTTCTGTGACCTGCTCTAGCAAATCAATTGAACCCAAGGATGAGGTTGTTGGAACCCCCAATCTGTGGCCAGGCAGAAGCACAGGTGACAACCTGACAACCCAAGTGGGGATGGGCGGAGTCTTGTAGAACTGAATCTTTAACCTGTGCAATCTGACACCGCTTCCAGGCAGACAGCATCAGACTTGAGTTGAATCGCAGGACACCTAGCTGGTGTCCTACAGAGAACTGCTCGGTGACATGGGGAAGAAAGCCACACGCTAAAATCAGTTGGAATCAGAATCTTAACAACCTAGACTTGTTTCAGCACCACAGTCCCTGTTGGGCTTTCACGTTCCACCCCCAGAACTGGATCCTGACCTGGCACCTGGTTCCTGCTCTCTGCCAAGAGCTTCTGGATACCTACTAACCCTGTCTGCCTCCCAGACCTGGGAGTTTCTTCACAGTGCCTCCATCACTGTAATCAACTCCTGTATGCTAGGGTTCCTTCTCCAAATGTCCTTTCTCTGAAAAGCAGAGCTCTCTTCTAGTGTCTGCAACTGTATCCATTCTGTAAGTACTTGCCCCATGCCCGTGATGAGGGCCAGCTCCTCCTGTTACGAATCATCCCTTCTAATCCTGGCTCCTCTTTACTCTGTTGTCCTGTGACCCTGCCTCTCTGTGCCTCTACTGCATCGTTATGTGGAGATAATAACAGCGCTTGCCTCCTAGAGTTAGGAGATGGCAGTAAATTAACATGCGCAAACAGCTCAGAAAGTTGCTCTATACTTCAGTGTTTAATGCATCTTAGCTCCATACTTAAGTGTTTAATGCATCTTAGCTTTATTATCTTAGCAAATTTCTCTCCAAGCTCGCTTATCACCAGGGATGAAATTCAGGCTGCTCTTTCCTTGAAGTCCCACTACAGGGACAAAGTGAGGCAGGGGAAAGTTCTTGGACTGCTGCTTCTCTTTCTAGGACATCACAAATGGCCCAACAGCCCTCCTGCCAAATTCAGAGCCAGCAGTCAATAGTATTTCCCTTTTATCTTTTTTAAAACAAGGTCCTAGGGGCGCCTGGGTGGCTCAGTCGGCTAAACGTCCGACTTAGGCTCAGGTCATGATCTTATCCGTGAGTTCGAGCCCCACATCGGACTCTGTTGTTGCCAGCTCAGAGCCTGAAGCCTGCTTCAGATTCTGTGGCTCCATCTCTCTCTGACCCTCCCCCGTTCACGCTCTGTCTCTCTCTGTCTCAAAAATAAATATTAAAAAAAAATAAAAAATAAATAAATAAAACAAGTCCTTAAAAGAAATATTGACTTCTGAATTGTACACAATAGGGCTCTAATGGGTGTTTGTTAAAGGGAGCATTCCATGTGTAGAAAGGGCTTGCTTTGAGCTGTATCTCTTTTAGTCTCATGTTCCAGGCTCAATGTGAGGTAAGACGAGGCTGGGAAAAGTATGTCAAAATTCAGTGTGTTATATAACTCTCAAGAGGTGGACCACAGAAAACTGAATGCTGACAAATTCATAGAAACAGAATAGAATGGTGGTTGCCAGGGCCTGAGGGTGGGGGAAATGGAGAGACATTGGTCAAAGCGTACAAATGTTTAGCTTTAAGATGATTAAGTTCTGGGGCTCAGTATTCACTGTGGTGACTATAGTTAATAATATGTATCGTATACTTGAAAAGTTGCTAAGAGAGATCTTAAACGTTCTTACCACACAGAAAAAAAAAATTGTAATACTGTCAGGTGATGGATGTGCTAACTAAATCTTACCATGGTCGTCATTTTGCAGCATACATGGGTATCAAATCATAATACTGAACACCTTACACTTACACATTATATGTCAATTCTATATCTCACGAAAGCTGGGAGATCGAGGAAGGTGTGCTAAGAATGCTTCACAGGTGGGCCAGCAAGTTGTGATCCAATTTCCGAATTTATTGATTGCAAAATCAGTTTCTTTGTGTAACGTCTTTTAGTGACCGGTTCTCATTTCTGACTTGTTTCACCTTGGTTAGAGCCTATGAATCCTTCATATGTGTGCTTAAAGTCTTGTGCTGAATGAGAAAAAAAAAAAAAAAAGCTTGCCGCTGGAAGATTCTAAAAATGGGCGGGAGAGATCCTTCAAGTATATATTAAGCATGATTGGAAGTCCCACAATGCAGGTGACACGAATTGGAAATAACAAGGAAGCGTGTCAAGTGGAAAAACCATGGGTTAATTCTAATCTTCCCATTGTGCCAGCTCTGAGGCGTCACCAGAAATAGCTGTGGGTCCTGGAAGCTGTGGTCATAGTCTGAATATGCCATGAACACGGGAGGAAATGGGGATGAGGAGGCCGGTTATGCCTCATTCCCTTCCAGCCCCCCTTACGTACACAGGAAGTAATAGCCAGGACTGTCATCTTTTAGGACAAAGGATGATGATGTAAAAAGAGTCTGAAACATAAAGATTGCAGATGATCATCCATAAGTCATGTAAACTGACTGCTTGACCCTTCATCTGATTTACTTTTTAAACCTGAACATCTCATTGTGTGACTTCCTTGCCTGTATATCCCCTTCTGTGCCCTGAGAATGAGACACACTCTTTTTCCCCAGCTAGTCTTCGGGGACCCCGAGTTATTTTTGAATGGTTCTAAATCCAGTTTAAACACAGAAAAAGGGAAGGTCTTAGAAAACAAGTATTTTTGTTTGGTTTCCTTTTTTACAAAAATAGAATACATCAAGGTAAGCTAAACAATGGACTTAAGAGATCCCTTTCAGATCATGTTCATTCTGATAACGTAAAAGTTGGCGACTCTTATGCCCTCACTTTGATGCTGATGTTTGTACATGTAATAATACATTTAAATAGTTGGTGTTTGTTAGCTATTCTTATGCATAATTTCATCAACCACTTTTTAAAAACATATTTTCCCTTACATTTGGAACATCTTTCACTAACCATCAAGTTAATAAATTGAAGGTTTTGAAGTTTTCTTCATAAATGTCATTAAATTTTAAATAATTGCTTTCATATATACATCCCTTTAGGATTTTCAGAATACTATTAAAATAGTTGCTTTTGATAGATATCGTATTCAAGGCAGTAGCACCTAATGTGTTTTTAACATCTGAATTCTTGCGGAGTAATTTTCTGGATTATTTCCCTTTCATTCCTTTGAGAATTTATACAGGCAACCCGTGCTTTGTATGTGTTGTGTTAACTGCAACTCATTTGTATCGGAACCGTGAGGAGTGAGGGCTGCTTTATGTTTGTTTGTTTGTTTGTTTGAACCTCATCAGGGTTCAAACATCACTTTTGGGAGACTAGAACACCTTGGTATTCTGATAGTAGTGTCGTTTTTCTCTAAAATTATTGAGAAATTATTGAGATTGCCTTTTACAGACGTATATTTCCTCTGTTAGTACCAGCCGCTGGCGATGCTTCCAGTGCAGGACAAACACAAAAGGATCTCTGTGCAGCTCAATGTTCCCACCAAGTTGTTCGGCTAGAATTCTGGTCCTTGGTCCAGTTCTTCCCAGCGTTCATGAAAAGAGCAAGGAGAATCCCCTAAGTGACCCGTTGTGTCCCACATGGTCTTGCGGGTTCCCAGCCACTGATGTAGCAGCCAACTATTTTCAAGGAGTCTGGTGAACCTGTACCACTATCCCCAGACCCTCCTTAGCAGTAACCTGACACCCGTGTCAGCATGTGCCCCAAACTCACCCATGCTCGACTCCCTAGTTCCCCCCATCCCTGGCCCTTGGCAATTTATTCATCTGTACTGAGAAAAATGGAAGATACTATTAGTGTGTACCTCATAGGGTTGTTTCAAGGGGGTAATGAAATGCCTACAGTGCACTTTGTGTTTTGCAAACACACAGTAATTATTCAGTGTTAGCACTTATTATTGTCCCATAGAGGATAATTCTGAGGCTTGAAGCCCTACTCTTAGGAGACATTAACTTTCACTTTTCAAGAGCCTTTGAAGCCTCCATTCTAATCTGACCTGGGCCACTGTATCAGTTTCCTGTAGCTGCTGTAACAAATTACCATAAATTTGGTGGCTTAAATTAGCATGGATTGATTACCTTATAGTCTGGAGGTCAGAAGTCCAACAATCCAGGAGCCAGTAGGGCTGCGTTCCTCCAGAAGGCTCGAGGGGAGAACCCATTTCCCTTCCTTGTTCAGCTTCTAGAGGCTCTGATCTTCCTTGGTTTGTGGCCCTTTCCTTCATCTTCAAAGCCAACAGCACAGCATCTTCACATGTCCTCCTTTGTCTCTGTGCACCTGCTACCATGATCCTATCTCTTGACCTATGACCCTGACACTGCTGCTTTTCTCTTCTCGGGAACACTGGGCCCACCTTGATAGCATGATAATCACCCCATCTCTCCATCACAAGATCACAGGTTTGGAACATGAGGATGTAGCCATAATTGGGGGTCCATTATTCCACCTACTAGTGCCACTTTTCAGATTTAATCTGATTTCTCATTTTTAATATAACCCAAATACTAGGTGACACTGAAGTGTTGAACTCAGCCAACTCAACTCTCAAAGCCATTCCTTGCTAGGGTTGTTTACACATTATCAGGTATCAGAAAGATCCAGACAAGAACTCTGGCAGATGTTGTGAGTTGGCTGATCCATCACCCATTTCTAACACTTTTCTCCTTTTATTTCCTCTACTCAAAAGTCTAGGGGTACCTGGGTGGCTCAGTTGGTTAAGCATCCAACTCTTAATCTCAGCTCAGGTCATGATCTCACGGTTTGTGAGTTTGACCCTGCATCAGACTCTCTGCTGTCAGTATGGAGCCCACTCCATATACTCTGTCCCATTTCATGCTCTCTCTCTCTCTCTCTCTCTCTAAAAAATAATAAATAAATATTTTTTAAAAAGTCCATACTTCCTTGGAATGGCCAAGCAGCACAGTTTTTGCCAATCAGATATAAGTAAAAATCTGTTGTGAATTTTGAGAAACTTTGCTTGCATCATTAAAAAGGACATATATCTCCCTTTTGGGGGATGTAAATCTGATAGTTGGAGCTTCAGCAGCCATCTTGTAATTATGAGGAAAAAGCAGGGCTAGGGAATCACAGAAACATTGGCCCTTCCATTGTTGCATTACTGACACAACTTCAGTAACCACACTAGCAACTTCTGTTATGTAAGAATAAGTCAACTCATATTTTGTCTAGCCACTGTATTTAGGTTCTCTGTTACTCGTGGTTGACCAAACATAATACCAGCTTAAAAAAATTACCTAGCCTAACCATAAATGCCTCATCCCGCAGAAGCCATATGGAAACCTGACAACAGTGGGAATAAACACTAATAATATTATAATGGATAATGAACTTATGCTATTATATGATGATTTTTAGACTTATTAATGGAAAACCCCTCTTTTGAGTGAAATGAATAACTTCACAGAACCAGAATCAAATTGTTGGCTAATGTAAGCTGGCCAAGGAGACCTTGCCAAGTATTTTTCTTTTCAAAAACATCTCCCATTCTTGCTTTTAATCTTAGCTCCTGCTTGTCCTTAAACTCCTTATTTCTGTAATAAATGATAATTTTCTGCCTCTGTTTATACTAGACTTGGTTTACTTATTTTCTCACTAGTGTTTTTTTGGGGGGTCGTTGAATTTTGTTCCTTTCAGTTCTGAAACGTCAAGGTTCTGTATCACTGCAGAAGAAAAACCTTTGTTTTTAAAAGCTAAAATACTTCTCTCAGAGGGGTTTTCCAGAAGAACTGAGTGGTGTACTCAGGAGTGCAAATTAGAGGGAAACCCCTTAGCTTCTCTTATCCCCCAATGGCAGCCAGTTTCCATGAAGCGTTGATTACAGACTCCATAAAAGTATGTGCCCATCTTCTGACCTCTGAAGACACAGACAATAAGCCAGAAGGATGCATAATCAGCAGCATGTATATAGGATTATGTGGAATGTGGGATGCTTAGTGAGAACCAGAAAAAGTAGAGAGAAGGTAAGAGAAAGAGGTTCAGTTGTTAGCCGGTCTTAGCAGAAGATTTAGTCTTTATAGAAAACTCTACAGTCTTATCTGAAACACATTAGTGGTGCATCTGGATGACTCAGTGGGTCGGGCTCACAACTCTTGATTTCGGCTTGGGCCATGGTCCTAAGGTTGTGGGACTGAGTCCCGCATAGCGTGGAGCCCTCTTAAGATTCTCTCTTTCTTCCTCTGCCCCTCTCCTCCACTTGTGCTCGCTCTTTATCTTTAAAAAAAAAAAAAAAATTAAAAGTAAGTAAATAAATAAAGTAAAACACGTTAGTTAAATTATTAGAACTGTTCCCAATGTAATTCTTTAATGCTAGAAAACTCGTAGAAAATTCTATAATTTTAGGTATTTCTACCCTGAAATACATACATATATACATATACATATGTGTGTGTGTGTGTGTGTGTGTGTGTGTAATTTTAAGATGCTGTAGATTTTATAAAGCACCATCAATTTAAATGCAGCTTTTGTGTGTGTAAGGAAAAAAAGCAAATCACCTTGAATGGACAAACCAATTCTTACACAGACTACTTTCGGAGAGACTTAAAGTATGCAAAGCAAAGATTTTGGTCTTTGAAGGAAAGTCATTCTTTTGGCTCCTTCAGGAGAGATCCGAGCTCAGATTCCTCACTTGGAATGTGAGGAATGGGGGTGGGGTGTTGGGGGGTTGCTAGGGAGAAAGGCCAGGAGAATTATGAGAAAAAAAGATCAGATCCCAACTTGGTAGATACTTACAACAAATGTAAAACTTGGTTGTCTTCAGAGAACAATAGAATTTCCTGAACAGGTTTTACTTATCCTGGTTCATTTGAAGATATTGTGAAAAGATGAAGACCTTTTATGGCTCATGGGAAAACACCCAGGATAATCAGGAATGTAAGTTTGGGTTCTAACTTTACAACTAATTTATGGTGTGACAGGAGCACATTATTTAAGCTTCCTGGCCTATAATATTCTTTTGGAAAGTTAACACAATAGACCTTTGGTCTCCCACAAAATATCGGAGCCACCGGGAGCATAGAGATGGATTTCTTCAGGATTATACAGTGAGTTATGGGCTGGAGTGAGACAGGGGAGGTCCCCCCCTTGCAACAGAGTGGCCTCAAGGCCTTGGCTGGTGAAATGCAACTACTGGGGCCGGGGGCAGCAGGTGCTGGGGGCAGGAGATGGCACCAGACACCTACCACCAATCTTCGAGCTCCTTAAAGACAGCCCACCAGGCAAAGGGGCTGATGAGGAGTGAGGGCAAAACCCTGGGAAGACCATGAAGACTAGCAGAGGCTGGGGGCGCCTGGGCGGCTCAGTCGGTTAAGCATCCGACTCCTGATTTCGGTTCAGGTCACCGTCTCACCATTTGTGAGTTTGAGCCCTGCATGGAGCTCTGCGCTGCCAGCGTAGAGCCTGCTTGGGAATCTCTGTCTCCCTTGCTCTCTGCCCCTCGCTCTCTCTCTCTCTCAAAAATAAACATTAAAAGAAAGAAAAAAAAAAAACTAGCAGAGGCTGAAAGTAGTGAAGCACCTCCCTTTCCAAACTGCGTGACAAGGACAGGTGGTGAAAGCCAAGTGGTCAGTTTGTCTCTGCCTTTAAGCCTTAGTTTCCTGCCTATCCTGTCTTCATGGTTTGCTCTGAGGCACCAGTAAGCATGTTAACCTCATCCAGTCTGCTATGTGATAGAGCAGTGTGCAAGGAGAGTTTTAAGATTGCAAAGTGGCCAAAATGTGAGAAAATATAACAAACTGAATGTAGGAGGGGTGTGTGGAATCTACATATGCAAATGGAATGAATCTTAAAATAGCAAAGAGGGGTACCTGTGTGGCTCAGTCCGTTAAGCATCTGACTTTGGCTCAGGTCTGACTTCAGCTCAGATCATGATCTCACAGTTCATGGGTTCGAGCCCTGCATCTGACTGCTATCAGCACAGAGCCTGCTTCAGATCCTCTGTCCCCTTCTCTCTCTACCCCTTCCCCACTTGTTCTCTCTCTCTCTCTTTCAAAAAATAAATAAACCTTTCAAAATAAAATAGAAGAATTATGGAGAAGAAAGATTTATCATAGAACACAAGCTTATCAGTGTCCCATGCCAAGCAATCAACGGTGATCACATGTTTTCTACTTACAAATAAATAGACTTAAGAAGGATCCTTTAGAACATAATCTAATCATAGAACAGGACCTTTTGTTCTCATTCTAGAATGGTGTTTGTTCAAAATATAGGTCACACTCACAAGTGTGTCATAAAATCAATTAGTGGGTCATGCGTAGCAACTTTTCTCTCTGATAGAGTAAAGTAGAAGATATCGGATTATATCACACAAAGTAAGTTCTGTGAACTTGAGTTTCAGGTGGGTGTGTGCTTGTGTGTGCTGGGGCATGATGTAAAATATAGTTTTTACTATGGGAAACTGTCAATAAAAATTAAAAAAAAAAGATCCTGGTGTGACATTACATGAGGCTTTCAGAAATTTGGGGGCAAACTCTGAGTTATGGGTTGAATTGTACTCCTCAAAAATATACATTGAAGCCCTAACCCCCAAGACGTATGAATGTGACCGTGTTTATATATAGTGTCTTTGCAGACCTAACATAGGTTGATACAGTAGGGAACAATTTAAACATAACGGGGATTTCACATTTGATTATGTACAATTTATTCTGGAAGAAACCCTAAAAGAGTGCATAAAACTGCACTGGCAGAATCGAACTGCGTAAGAAAACTCAAACTACAGGCACGCACCTCAGACACCTACCTGAGCCACATCAGTTCACTGTGTATTAGGATCCGTCCTCATTCGTGTCTGTCATTGCACCTTACCTGACTGATTTCAGAAAACTTTCTTTCTATAACATGACACTAACTCCCAAGCTACAACCCCTTTCACAAGCAAAGTTCATCTTTGTCAAGGTAAAGTACCGTGTTTATTGTAGTATTCATGCGTGTCTTATCCATTTCACGTGTGTGAAACTGTGCTACTGTTTTTAGCAGGCTCTCCTTTTTGTAAATGCACCAATGACGTGTGTGAGTTTTGCGCCCCAGTCACATTTGTCACTTAAGCCCCGTGGTTGTCACTGTGGGATTTTGCAGGGCACGGTGATTTTTAGGAATGCTATGTTGTGTCATAGCAGAACTGAGTGTATGGTATTAAAACTGTGATAATGGATGAGATCATCCAGTGGGTGAGTAGAGAAGAGGGCAAGGGTTGAGTCCAGGGGCACTCCAGCCTTAACAGATAGAAAGGAGGAGCCAGTGAAGGAACCATTTTGTGAGATAGGAAGAAACTCAAGAGACATGGTGTTCTAGAAGCCAAGTGAAGGCAGTGTTTCAAGGAAAGGTCTAATCAATTGCATCCAGTGCTGCAGAGAAATCAAGAAACAAGAGCACTGACTGAGAAGTCACCACTGAATTTAGTAATTTGGTGGCAGAGTGGGGAAAAGCCTAACTGGAGAGAATATATTTTTTGAATAATCATGAAATAAATTTTATTTGATTTTAACACAAGTCTTTTTCAAGTGAGTTCTGCCACTAACATGCACATTTATGTCTTGTATGGTGTCTCATAGAGCAAGTTCTGCTTACAATTTTTAGTATCGCTATGGAGTCCCTCCTAAAGGTCTGACAGTGGGGCAGAAGCACTGTTTAAGGGAGCAGATTCTACAATTAAGACAGACTTTGTTGTACATTTCAGTGTCACTACTTACTAGTGATCTGACGTAAGCCTTACTTCAGATTTGCAAAGTGAGGTTCATATCCTACCGTGGTCATTGTCAGGACTGGGTAAGGGAAGTGCTTAGCATGGCATCTGACATAAGGATGCCTCATAAATGCTATTATTAATGTTTTTTTTTTACAATGATCTATGTAATGTTTGGCCTTGAATTTACAATGAAGTTGGGGGGATAAGACACAAAAAAATTAAATAAGCATAAATGAATAGAACCAAAGTAACCAGGGAAAGTGATACTTCCAACAGGACTGAAAGGAGGAAGAGCAGTGAGAAGGGTCCCCTGGGCTTGCTGTGCACTGCTACTCTGTAAAACCATAGCCACATGTCCTTGGTTGGTCCTCATACCACACTGTGATGAGGCATTCTCCCCAGCCCAAGCGTGAGAAGACCAACACTCTAGTAGGCTCATACCCTCCTCCAGGTCCCCGGTTAACAGGAGTGAGTGAGCTCATCTCAAATCCACGCTTGCGGAGACAGAGTGGAGCAGCAGAGAGGTACGGGGCTACGTCTCCACTCTCCGCCATATGCAAACACTAACAAGACAACAAAACAAAACCTGTGGCAAGCAAAGCTTCATTTTAGCCTGATATTTCCTCTAAAGAACGACATCTAAGAAACAAACCCAAGGGAAGCCTGTGGCATATTCTTACCCTGGACCTTTTCTTCTTCTGGTAGGGTTAATCATATGGTGGAGCAGAGTTCCAGGGAAGGCACGGAAGGAGGACAGGTGGAAATGAACAGCAAGTGTGTATAAAGGGGTGCTTACAGGAGACAAACACCGTGGTGTCTATTTCCCAACCTGGCTGATCCACACATTTACTCTGCAGTGGACGGTGTACCTGTAGTCCTGGTTGCTGTGTGGCTCCTGTTGGGGTAACTAATGGGGGGGGGCAGGTATTTGGATTTTAGGATATCTCCAGACTAGTTGAGCCTCTCAACTCAAGCTGGCAGAACATGGGTGACTGGTGCCCTGCAGCGTGTGGTTCAAGGAGTGGCTTATATCTCTCTCCTCTCATTGGCCATTAAGGGTTCTTAAAGTGCTTCCTTAAGCAGAGAGTAGAGTCTAACTGGAAAAGATAGGCTGTGCCCCTGGGCATCATGTTAGCTAATTGTGAAGCTAGACGCTCAGTCTCCCCATGTACTCTCAGTGGGTAAAGGCCATGGCCTTGAAGGATAAACCCATGACAGGTATGTTTTGATGGGCCGAGGGAAAATGGAACATGAAACTTTGTAGAGCTCCGTGGGACTTGGAAGGAGAGCCTTGATCAAGGTGTGTACTAGTTTCCCAAGGCTGTCATAACAAATGACCACAACTGGGTGACCTAACCTACAGAAATTTATTCTCTCACAGTTCTGGAGGAGGCTAGAAATGTGAGATCAGGTGTCGGCAGGGTGGGTTCCTTCTGGGCGTTCGGAGAGAGAATCTGTTCCATGCCTCTCTCCTATCTGCTGGTGGATGGCTGGAAATCTTTGGTTTCCCTTGGCTTATAGGTGTATCTCTCTGCCTTCATATTCCAAGGCTGTTTCTCCCGCATCTCTGTGTCTGTGTCGTTTCCTCTCTTCTTACAAGGACATCAGTGATATTGGATTAAAGCCCTGTCCTACTCCATAATGATCTCATCTTAACAATGATCTATATCTGCAAAAAAAACCCATTTCGAAATAGGGTGACATTCTGAGATTCCAAAAAAGAATATAAATGTTCCAGCCCTTACAAGAGGGGAGCATAAAACCATTAGGAGTTACTGTCTGTGAGAGAACAGAGAGGAAAGGAGAAGAAGGAGTCTCTGAAGGAAGGCTTGAAAGGACACAGAATACCAGTGAAGCAGGACAGAGTTATAATAGGAAGCACATGTACCATTTGGGGCAGCAGAGATTTTAAAGAAGGAACCATTTACAGTCAGCGGTGGGGTTAAGTAAAAACAAACAAAACAAGAGGGTGACGAAGAGCTCCAGAGCTAGCACAAGCAGGACGCCATTTCCACTAGCCCTCTTGCCCTCCTCCTTCCTCCCACTACCACAGAGAAGGGTTCCATGCGGGCTTCTACCAGCTTCTCTGCCGCTGACCTGCTCTGCGATGCCTCTCTTATCCTGTGCTGAGGTTTCTCCGATGCAGCGGCTGGGCTGCCTGGCACTCAGGTATGCCCAGCCTGGAGATGGGGAGTTAGTGCTAGGGTGCCACCCTTGAGGAGGGGGGAGTGGAAGCCAGTTGATGCCCACTTCTCTATTTCTTCCCTAGCTGACTGCTCTGGGATACATTCCATAAGATTCCTCAGAAGATTCTGAGGGATTGAGCACCAACTGACAACAGCGGTGGCCAATTCAAGAATTTATCCTTGTGTTGGGGTTTACTTCCTTCGCCTTCACTCGCCCCGCCTCTCACAACTGCCCCCTGAGATACATGTTCAAGCAAACACACAGGTACGCAGCCTTCATTTCAGGCTCTTCTCTAAGGGAACCCCAGGCTGAGCAACCACTGTCAGCCAGCGAATTCAAGGAGGTTGAGGGATTTCTTGGAAACAGTGAGAGAAAAGGGGGGTGGGACGGGAGGGAAGGATGGAGAGAGAGAAAGGGAGAACAGAGGAGGAAGAGAGGAAGAGAGAGGGAGGAGGAGAGAGAGGAGAGAGACAGAAAGAGAGCTGAAGCCGAAGAAGGCAAACTGTAGTCCTCTGAGCAGGAATACAGTCTCTGCCAACCCTCAGGCCAGTGGGCAGCTGGGAGGAAAAATACAAAGTACAAGCGCCTGCCACCTACTGCCCCCTGCCAGAGACTTCTGTGGCTGAACCAATTCCCAGAGGGGGAGGAAGGGTCAGCCTTCATGCAGTTCATAGAGGTCAGCCTCCCAGGGCACAGAATAGGTGAGAAGGATAGGAGATAGAACTGGAAGCAGAATTGCCAGCACAACCACGTCTGCCCACACCCCAGTTTTCTCTCCTGACAGAAGAGAAATTCTTACAGAATTGGCCACAACATCGATATCTTCACAAAGCTGTCTTTTCAAAGTGGTAAATACTTCTAGGATGAGGTTGCTCTTGCAACCACGCAGAAATAACGTGTTGGCTACACATAATTTTGGTTTATCGCCATTGAGCATAATCGTCATAATAAACGCGGTCATCATCTGGATTTAGCAGCCTCGTTTGTATGAAGACAAGTGTGAACCTGCATTCAGAACATCCCCTGGTTCAAAGCTGAGCGCTGCTACTAACAAAAATTGGGCCCTAGAACGAGTTTCCTTAACCCTCCGAGTCTCGGTGTCCTCATCTGCAAAATAGGATTAAAATATCTACCCCACCTCACAAAATTTTTGTGGGGATTCAGTGAAAGAAGATATTGCAAATGGTGGCAAATGGACTTCGCTTGGGAGCAAAGAAGAAGGGACTTCTTGTCACAGGGCTCATCCTCAGCTGTGTTGAAAAAAACGTTCCATGAGAAGCTATGACTTACGTGTTAAGGAAAGAATGTACTCTGTCTCAGGTGTAATTCATCTTGTATCTAAAAATGCATGATTCTATGAAATACAGCATACTTATTTCTCTCTCTCTCTTTTGTCCTTTGAGGAAAGTATACCCATTTCTTTTGAAGTAGCACTACTATATAAAGGAAACGCACCTTTCTTGCCTTGTAAACAATTTTTCCCATTATTTTGTTCCTCTTTCCCAAACAGGACTTTTTTAGTGGGAATGAAGATAGAAGAAAAAGAGTTTAATGAAAAGACAAACATGGATACAAATTTATGATCATACTCACCTTCTTTTTTTTAAAAAAAAAGGAAAAATAATGAAGTTAAAGCAAATTGGATCACAAAGAAAAAATCAGATGTATTATGAAAATAATAATGTTTATGTTTTCTCTCTGGATTATGTAGTCATTAAACCATATATTTCATTTGTTGACTATTTTGCGGTTATCACTCTGTTTATAAAAATGATTGCCAATTTCAAGCCTCATTCCAGAGAATGAGCCAGAGGGCATTGGGATAGGTGCGCACTAATCCTAAAACTGTGTTTGAACATGAGAGCTGGTTCTCCTTAGCAGGACTCAGGTGTTACAACCAAGGCTTAAGCCACAACAGAATTAGAAAACTATCCTTACATGGAAATCTTTTCTCAGAGGGCATATATTTTGAATCTCTGTTTTCAATGAACAGAGCAAGCAGGGGCTGTGAAATGCATTTTCAGTTGGGGAGAGGGAAAGGGGCTTGTGGAAGGTGGCTAGTTAAGGGATGAATTAAATCTTTCCTTTAAAAAAAATAAATCAGAAAATCCATGTTTGGACCAGGCATTAGGAATACTATAGCCTTTGGTGCTCGGTCAATGGGAAATTTTAATCATAGATCCTTGGGAAATTGACCAGACTACTCATTGTCCCACAGTAGATGTCAAGTATCTACCTGTCATAGAATTTCCTCCACCTGTTAGAATTTGGATGCCACTCTTTGGGGAGAGGTGGGCCTCAGGTAGCACTCTCTCAGATGGTGCAAGTGCAGGGTGGGTTCTTGGCAGTGAGCATCTCCTTGTATTTTGCCTCTTATGTGCCTTGCTGTCCTCACCCTAGTGTTAGCCCTGAGAGGCACCCGACAAGGTCTGAGGGGTCTGAGAGTTAGTCAATATAACAATTCGGGCATCTCCCAGGCACGTGCAGATCTGGGAGAGCACACTGGCTTGGGTGCTGCAAGAGCTCCAGTAAAGAGAAAATGCTGGTTGCTATGCCTCAACCTCAGTCAGCTGTGTAAAGTGACAGTTTACTCCTCTGACCAAAATGTATCTAGAATGTTAGAAAGCACCTGTGCCTGATGCATCTCCCAAAGTCAGTCTAGGCTGGTCTGCCTGCCTGTGTGAGCAGCTGAGAATGTATTTTCAAAGCTGTCTAGTGACTATTGCTCAAGTGGCTTACAGATGTCTGGGTTGGTCCTCTGGTAGATTCTCTCTGGAGCATTCTCTCTAATTCTGACCTTCTATCCCTACTCCAGGGATCTTGAGACCCACCTCTCTATTCTGTTTGGGGATGTGGCAATGACAGTTGATATTCTTCTGGTCAGAATGCCCAGATGCTGGTTCTCAGCTGTGTCTTCTCCATTGTAGGGGATGAAATTGTTCTTGGAAGAGTTTTAGGACCTGATGTCCTCACTTATTGGATTTTGCATATTTAGACAAAGATTTTCCTTATGATTCCCAGATATGGCTCCTTCTCCTCTACTCCCCAAAGCACCTGGCTAATATCTGTTTATTGCTTTCTCTGCCCTGTATCCACAGTGCCTAGTGTATACATCTTGGCCTCACCAGACTATGGGTCCCACAAGTCCAAGGACAATGTCTTATTTAGCTCTGATTCTCCACAGCAGGTAATCCAGCACCTGAGGGTTGAGATGTGTCCCAGAAAGAATTCTTAAATGAATCAATGGGTAAATAATTGAATTTATTACTCTGGAAGGGAATTCATCAAAAATTTTGCTTCTTTTTTAAGTATTTTTTAAAAATTTATTTATTTTTGAGAGAGAGAATGCGAGCAGAGGAAGAGAGAGAGAGGGAGCCACAGAATCTGAAGCAGGTTCCAGGCTCTGAGTTGTCAGCACAGAGACTGACACGGGGCTCAAACTCAAGAACCATGAGATCATGACCTGAGCTGAAGTCAGACCTGAGCCACCCAGGCACCCCCAAAATTTTTGCTCCTAATTGGACAGAAAAGTATTCTTCTTGGTTCTCAAGCTTCTCTGTACTCATCAAAGTACTGCATTTGGAAGGTGTTGTGGTAACTGAGTGATGGCCAGAGGAAGCATGAAAACAGATGCTGGAAAGAAACATTACTGTGAGTCAAGCTTAGGTATTTGTTTAGATAATAAGGGGTAATGCCAGAGTTAGTAATGAGGGAGACTAGACACTTTAAAAAGTACAAAATGAAGAAATAATTGCTAGTTGGGATCCTGCTGCTTTAGAATGTCCGTGAAAATGTTTAGCAAATTGTATTTATGTGGGATCAGATCCCTAGACTCTATTATTCCAAATATATTGTAAAATTGTTATGACTCAGGATCGCGTATCCATGTGGTTGATCCAGGAATGTCATGATGTGATAGAATGATTCCTCAACGTGCCCCTCTACCATTGTCTGGTAGGTTGTTTTTGAATGAGGCATTTAAATTATAGATCAATTTTTGTATAGAAAACAAACAGAATAGGGTAAGTGATGCCTATGATCTTTCCAATCTCTAAAATGTTACAATTTTATACTTTTAGGTGGTTTTGAAAAAGACACAATTATTCAGAGTGCTCTTTATGGGGGAAAAAAAAGATCCATACATACTCTTTTCCGTGAATATAATTTAAATATTTCAATGTAATATGGTATATGTTCAATGACTCATTTGAAAATATTAATATTTTAATAAAGAATATGTTAATGAAATCTCAAAATGTATGAACCGTTTAATTAATTTTTAACCTTTTTTTAAGTTTATTTTTGAGACGGAATGGGGAGAGAGGCAGAGAGAGGATCTCAAGCAGTCTCTGTGCTGTCAGTGCAGAGCCCGATGTAGGGCCTGATCCCACTAACGGTGAGATCATGACCGGAGCTGAAACCAAAAGTCGGATGCTTAACCGACTAAGCTACCCAGGTACCCAAAAACATGTTTGTTTGTTTTTTTTAATGTTTACCTACTTTTGACAAAGAGCAGGGGAGGGGCAGAAAGAGAGAGGGAGACACAGGATCTGAAGTAGGGGCTTTGCTGACAGCAGAGAGCCCAATGAGGGGCTGGAGCCCACGAATTGTGAGACCACGACTTGAGCTGAAGTCAGATGCTTAACCAACTGAGCCACCCAGGCACCCCTGGACTCTTTCTTAACACAGTATCTGCATTTTTCTCAAAAACAAAACAAAAATACTTTCTACTTGAAACTCCACATCATGATGATATTCCCCTTACAGTTTGCTGAATGACATTTTGTTAGGGCTGATAGGAGGGGGTTACTCCCACAGTCCTGGAGTCATAGAAGCTGCCTGATGGGAAAAGTGATATGCATGTCACAGAGCATAAGTAGGGAAAGGATGGGAGGGGAAGAGTCATCCCTCATATTTGACTCCTTCCACAGTAATTTTCTTCCTACCACCACTTCTGTGGAGCCAGAGGAAGCACAAACGAGACAGAAGTGACTTACTTATGTATTACACACAAATTGGAAACCAACGGTTGCCCTATCCTTTCTGGCTCCAATTATTTCCCCAGCGCTCCCAGTTGTGAAATGGGGTGACCTTACATCAGACCCAGAAGAATTTTGGCACCAGCTTAAAGCTCCTGATGAAAATAGAATTCTTTTTGCTTTACAAAAGTATATTAATTATGTATATAAAATAATTCTTTATGGTCTGACTTGAGCATTAAATCCCATCGATGCATCACATGCTACATTCTTTGGTTCAGCAAAAGTGTGTTAAAAAATGAGATTTTGCAACTTTCTAAGTGGGTTTAATAATGAGGAAGGTGGTAAGGGCTGGCTTTTCTCTGGTTTAAATTAAAACAGTTTCTGATAAAGACAAACCAAACTTCCCTCCTCTGTGTTTCTCTTCTTTTTTTTTTTTTTTTTTAAAGTTTATTTATTTTTGAGAGAGACAGAGACAGCGCAAGTCGGGGAGAGGCAGGGAGAGAAAAAGGCAGAATCCCAAGCAGGCTCCCCACTGTCAGCATGGAGCCTGATATGGCGGCTCAAACTCATGAAACCATGAGATTATGACCTGGGCCGAAACCGAGATTCGAACACTTAACTGACTGAGCCACCCAGGTGCCCCCATGTTTCTCCTCTTTCATAGCTTTGGGTCCTTCCAAAATATCTATCATCTCAGAATAGGGTAAGATGTCTTGAGAATGCCCTACACAGAGGAAACCACCTTTTTGGTGGTGCATTCATGATCGCCATGCAAAGATATTTCTATGGGGTGAGGTCTCCTTGATTGAAACCATAATCTTATGTTCTTTCCTATCTCTGATTAGCCACAATTCATTTCCAGGGAATTGTGCAACCGATCCAGGATTTTATTTCAGAGAGAGCCTGGGCTATGCATATATTCTTTGTGGACACATTGGCCCTGAAATCCCAGAAAGTCCAGAGATGAGTCATCGGCAATATGGTTGCCCTGGTACACGAAACTGTGATCAAAGTCGTGTTATCTGGTGTGTTATCAGAGTGTAGATGAGGTGTAGGTGGCAGATGGAGGAAGAAGGCGATTTGACGAATGACAGCTATTAAATTGAAACCAGGGAGGAGCAGCTCTCAACTGTGGGCCAATCTATACCACCATGTGAGGAGGGACGCTGTGTTGGCAGTAACAAGCTGGCAGGGTCAAGGAAATGAAGTCCTTTGGAAGTGTCAAGGTTGGCCAGAGTTCCCTCCGAGTAATAAAATCTTTACTGCACTGTCAGTGCTCATTGGAGACAGAAAGGAGATGTTGAGTCAGTGCCCAGAGAAAAGCAGAATCAATTCTGTACACACTTTTGGCTAACACAGACCATCCCTGAATGCATAGCCAGCCCCCTGCTTGAGAAAAATCACACCTGCGCCTCTACCTCTCCGACTTACTTGTATCTTCTACCAACTTCATGACGAGTTTGGTTTCTTCATCTTGTAACACAATGTATTTTTCTCCTTTATTTCTCTGGCGGAGAAAAATACGGAGAATTAGAAAGAAAAGGAGTATCTCCACTTTTCCTTCAGATGCAGTCCTAACGCTGCTCTTGAAAAAGGCAAGCGTGGAAAAAAAAAAAAAAAAAGTACCCAGCCTGTGCAAGTTTTTGTTTTAGTTTTGTCGTCTTCGTGGATGTGTTTAATAGCGAGGTACTTTGTGCGGGCTTGCAAAGTCACCGTATTGGGCGGAAGGAAACTTGTACTGCTCTTCCCTAGGTTGGTCCTGTCCAGCTGAGGAAGGGCACACTGTTAGGAGAGGCATAATGACACTCACACCTTCTTGTGAGTTCCATTACTGTCACTAGCTACTCCTTCAGCTCTAGGCTATCTTTCAAATGCGTGCTCAAACACAGCCTTCTCAGAAATCCTTTTTTCATACATATTCGCTACTGTCCCACCCTCACCCCCAAGGAATCACTTTCCTTGCACTATTTCTAGACTTTGTGCATATCTCACTCTACTGAAACCATTGATCTACCTTGTTTTCATGTCTCTCACACGAGAGTGTGAACCCCTACGGGGAATAGATGCTATCTTGCCTAACAGTGAAAGGCAAATAGTAGGGACCAAATAAATGTATGTTTGACTGACTGACTGGCTGCAGTCCTTACCATGGGGCACACAGGCAGGGCAGGAGCTTACTGTTCTCTGAGTACAGGATCTATCACACCAATATTTTATTTATTTTCTGGCTCGGTACATTTCCCTTAAAGCCAGTTCCGGTCTATTGTGAAATGTCTTTCTCATGAGCCGCTTCCCCCTCCATCATGTTAACACATATACACACATAGTCCAGGCAGAAGGTTTCTTTGTGGATGGGGAAATGAAAATACCATATTGCATTAGTTCTAAAACAGAGATTTTTTTTTCACCTTTTGAATTGAAATTAGGGAGTTTTTGCCAATCGATGGCATCTTACAGCTATGATTGGCAGTGCTTTTTGGAATCAGACCCAAAATGATGCATCTTTCAATGATGGCTTCTTAGATTTGTTAAAATATTGTACTTATGGAAAAAGCTGTACCAGGGGCCAAGCCAGCCAGAATTTATATGGTAAATTCTGGATATGTTCCGAATGCTACATTAAAAACAAACCAAAAACCGACTTTTCCAGAATAAAGTGAGAGGATCAGACTTAAGGATCAGCAAGCAAGGATCATGTGACACTCATGGTTACATCTCTGGCATCTGATCTAGTACGTGCCTGGAACATATACATACTTACTGCATAAAGTTAATTGATAATAGTTTTGAGTATCCACTCTGTTTTAGTCAGTGGATTTTAAGTGCTTTTTATGTTTAAGCTCATTTAATACTCAGGATATCACTCTGTGTGGGACCATGATCCCCATTTTTCAGATGCATAGAGTGAGGCTGAGGGCCGGAAGGTAATGTGCCCTATGTGCTATAAAGAGTACGCGGCAAAGCTATGGCTGGACCCCAGCTTCATTTGCCATCAAAAGCCATGCTTTTGTGCTCTATGCAGTGCTTTCGTCCCAGTAAATATTGATTTTGAATAAGTGATATTTCTACTGGTGGTCATTTGCTTGGTCAGTTGTCAGTTCTCAACTTTCTGTCCAAATTGTCCACTTTCCTGGGCCCCATATACTCCACTAGTCATCAAATGACTATCCTGGATCTAACATTTTGATGAATATTGTTTGGTGTAATAAACAGTCCATTGGAAAAATATTTCCTTTATTTAATGATTATAGGCAAAATCCTATCAAAACCCAAATGCTCTAAGAGCCATTTGTGATTATGATGTGGTTGTATTTCACAAACGCAATATTGCGGAGGTAAGATAAATTCATTTTGGGGGTGCCTGGGTGGCTCAGTGGGTTAAGCATCTGACTCTTGATTTCAGCTCTGGTCATGATCTCACGGTTTGTAAGATCAGGCCCCAAGTTGGGCTCTTCATTGACAGTGTGGAGCCTGCTTGGGATTTTCTCTCTTTCTCTCTCTCTCTCTCTCTCTCTCTCTCTCTCTCTCTCCCACACACACTCTTGCTCATGCTCACTCTCTCTCTCAAATAAATAAACTTAAAAAAAATTTTCAAGAAAAAGTCATTTTGTAAGTAGTAGGAAAAAAAAAACCCCACAATCTCTCTTTCGTAGGATTGCCATCCTTGAGGTCGTGTAGAAAAAAATTAAATTCGGTGGGCTTTGATTGATGTCATCTTTAGGGCCTGAGACCTGTTTTTCTGACACCGAGACACTCAAGCATAATATTAAGAAAATCCTGAGGAAATTCACTTCAGGTACAAAAGATTCTGCTAGACCACCGTTTCCTCTTTGTAGTCATTGCAGAGCTCAGAATGAAGGGTGGTGCCCTGGCCTGGCCACCATGCTGGGCAATGGAAGAAGCACGGGTCTAGGACCAAGCTCAAATGTGCACCCGTTTCTTGGAGGGCCTGTTCAAACACAGATTGGGTCCAGCAAATGGCTACCTGTTGTATCCATTTTGTTTGTTTGTTTTTGAGAAAGAGACGGACAGACAAACAGAGCCTGAGTTGGGGAGGGGCAGAGAGAGAGGGAGACACAGAATCCAAAGCAGGCTCCAGGCTCTCAGCTGGCAGCACAGAGCCCAGTATGGGCTCGAACCCACTAATTGTGAGATCATGACCTGAGCCCAAGTCGACACTTAACCCACTGAGCCAGCCACGTGCCCCTGTTGTATCCATTTTCTAAGACTTGTGTGAAAAGAAATGAAACTAACATGTTTGCAAATTACTTAAAAACCTATTATTGTTGGTATTACTAATATTATTGTGAAAGAAGCTATAGATTTATGTCACCCCAGACAGCAGCTGGCAGAATTTTTGAGTTATACAAGGCCGAGGGGTAAAAGTTCAGATAATTCAAAATGAATGTTGTGCCCTAAAATAGCACATAGGGGCCTTGGGAGCCAGCCTGGAATATAAGCGGTAAGGACACGGGCTCTGTTCTACTCATATGTGTTCAAATCCTGTTTCCCGTCTGGAAAATCGGAATGGGAGCAGTTACCTTGCAGGCTTGCCGAGAGGGCTATTTAAGAGAATGCATTTAAAGAAGCAGCACATGGGGCGCCTGGGTGGCTCAGTCGGTTAAGTGTCCGACTTCAGCTCAGGTCATGATCTCACGGTTCATGGGTTCGAGCCCCGCATCCGTCTCTGTGCTGACAGCTCAGGGCCTGGAGCCTGCTTCAGAATCTGTGTCTTCCTCTCTTTGCCCCTCCCCCACTGATGCTCACTCTCTCTCTCAAAAATAAACAAACATTTAAAAATTAAAATAATAATAATAAATAAAGAAGCAGCACAGTGCCTGCCATACAGTAGGCACTCTGTAAATATTGGCCAATATTTAGATTTCAGGTTGGTAACACAGCCATTAAGCTGTTCCATGGAAGCAGCCAGTTCCTTGATCCTGAAAGTCCATATTCTAACTACGCTGCTTTGAACAAGCAGTTGGACTCACTGACCTCTAAGGTTACTTCCAACTAAGACTCTGATGTCAGCACAAAGCAGGCAAATCTGGCCAGTTGCCAGCAACCAGGACTGTTTTCCTCAGTCTATAACCGACAGCTTTACCACTCACGTCTTGGCCCTGCCCCATCCCATAATCGTCAAGCAGACTTTCTGGAACTCCCTAGCAGGCAAAGCACTAACAATAGAAAACTTAAAATGACACAAAGACTGGTGTTCACAGCTCTTCACTTCCCCCCCTTGGGTTATGTGACAATTGAATCAAGTCTAAACCAGAGAACGTGTGACAGTGCAATGAGCTCTTCACGAACAAATGCCAGATAAGCTTCAGCAATGTGCTCCGGGTGGGTGGAACTTCCAGGCTTGCAAAACCCTGTAGTTGATGGAGGCAACAACTGGAGCACAATTGCTGACCAAGTCGTGGAACCTGATGCCGTGTCATGGGGCTGGAATGCGGCTCGTGGTACCCTGTTGGGCAGACTTTCCTTTTATACCTCATGCAGATTAGAAGTTATTCACTGAGGCTGTATGTCTTCTTGCACAGCACAGGGACCAACACTCTGCCCATTCAACCTGACATCACAAGTGATATGGGCGGGTAGGGCGTCCTTGAACATGCAAGCCCATTTCAGTGATGGCAAGTGACTGATTCAACAAACTTGGGAGAGAATTTGCTCAGTTTCCATCACTCTCTTTCTCACTGGGTTTAGGGTGACTGGGTGGGTCACGGGACAGGCAAGGAAAGATGACGGTAAAACATTTCAGTTTGATCTGACAGCATTAGTTGCCTCTTCTGACATTCCTTGGACAGCAAATACAAAAAATATAATTCTTTACGGGAATGCCTATTTTAAAATCTTTTTCCTAATTTTAAGTTGGGAGTGAGAGCATTTTTTTTTCTTAAGGAAATATTTCATATGATTGACAGATGATGCACTATCCATTTTTTAGACAATTTTTTTTTTTCCCGACTCCTGGTAAACCTTTAACTTTTCTGTTTCTCTCTGCATCTGGGTCCCAGTTACCTCCAATTCTGAGAACTTTTTCTCACTTTCTTCAAAGCTCTCAGCCTCTAGAGTACTGACTTCCTTTCCATATGATTCATTGGCAGCCTTCACGGTGACTTCCACATTCATAATCTTCCAGTCAGACGAGCACTGTTTTCATTCTATCTCAGCCACACCCCAGCAAGGCCATGTCTTACACTTGGCCACAACTCAGATATGCTTCACTTCCAGGATGGCAAATTCTGAAATCCCTCTTTTTTTCTCAAAGCCCATTCCTTCCTCTCTCCCTCTCCCCCTCTGCTTTTCCTTTCATCTCCGTTGAGACCTCTAGCTCATGATGCTTACCTACTCTACCTATCCATCACCTGGATTTGGTTTCATTGCAGCAACCTGAACCCATTGGCTTATCACATCAATTCAGCATCACCCATGATTCCCTCTGTGATACCCTTTCCATTCTTGCTGGCTCTCTAGAGAGCACTTGCAGGGATCTCCCACCTGGTCTCTCTTTCTTCCAATCTGCTCTGTTCTAATCCATATTAGTTACCCCTTCTAAAATGCTCATCCTGATTTTAAAGCCCTGAGAAAACTTGTGTAACTCTTACCCTCCACAACCTTCTAGTTTTTCTTCCAAATCTTGCTCATGCTTTTTTTTCATCTCCACCGGAAAGATACCGTCTATTGTATTAAAGTCCATCTCAAATAACACGTCTGATTCATCCACCTTCATTTGGTCACTTCTTAATGTTATGTTTCTTTGCTAGCGGCAATGGTCTGCATATTTATCTCCTTGCAGTGTGATTCAGGCTAAGGCACATGAGCGCTGGATTTAGAGAGAGATCCAGATGAAGACCCCAGCTGTACTACTTACTGTATGTATTAGTTTTAAGATCTTGGGCGAGTCTTTCCATTTGCCAAGACCACACTTCCTCCTCCAAAAAGGGGATAGTACCACCTACTTGGTGGGATGGTAATAATGATTCAATTAGAACAAAAGACTGCCATATAAGAGTCACTCAAGAAATATTATTTCTTCCATTCTTCCCCATTCCTTGTGTCTTTGAAGTAGAAGACCACGTCTTACTCATTTTGTTTCCCTTGAAATGTCAACAGAGTTTGGCCTTTCATGGGCCATAAGTAAATAGTCACTGAATTCCCATGTCTATATCATGCGTCCTTTTTTGTTGTGAAGGTTGGAGCTCCAGAGACAATGCATTTTTTTATCTGCATTCCGTTTCCTACTTAATTTTGGTATGTTTATTTACTTTGTTATTTTTTTAAGTAGGCTCCTTGCCCAGTATGGAGCCCAATGCAGGGCTTGAACTCATGACACTGAGATCAAGACCTGAGCTGAGATCAAGAGTAGGACGCTTAACTGACTGAGCCACCCAGGCACCCCCATTTTGATAAGTTTAAAGCAGAATATTCTTTTTGTCTTAATTTTTAAATGTTTATTTATTTTTGAGAAAGAGAGACAGAGAGTGAGCAGGGGAGGGGCAGAGAGAGAGAGGGAGACACAGAATCTGAAGCAGGTGCCAGGCTCCAAGCTGTCAGCACAGAGCCTGATGCAGGGCTCGAACTCACGAACCGTGAGATCATGACCTGAGCTGAAGTCAGATGCTTAACCAACTGAGCCACCCAGGTGCCCCTAAAGCAGAATATTCCTTATATGCTGAGCAGACACTTAATTATACCAAATTTCCCTACCGTGGATAATTCTATCTGCTCTATTGAGAAAGACCTGTGGCTAGGTGCCCTATGTCTGGCCTGGAGTAAGGAGACTTTTGTGTTTGTGTGAAGAAAGCTCAGTCATAATAATGATATCTGAGAATCTTCCTCTTGGGGTGATTGACTCAGCATGATCCAGTATGGTTGTGACCCATCATGCCCTCTCCCACATGTGGAGCTAATATGAAATGAGTTGGGAAAACTGATTCACATCCTCCTATGCAGAGGGACCCTGTTACAAAAATCTAATAATACTACAGAATTCCTGGCAAAATAAGTGCTTCCCTGGGGAAAGGCAAGGCTCCCGGCTCAATGCTTATTAAAGGTATTGTGATGTAGTAGAAAGCTCATTGACCTTGGATTGGAAAGGCCTTCACTCGATCTCAGCTCTACCACATATTAGCTGTGGAACCTCATATAGGTTACTTGGGCCTCTCTTGTCTGTACGATGATAGCACACTACATCACAAGTTGTCATGACACACCTGGAAGCAAGCACCCAGTGGCATGCACGGCATAACCAGAAAGAACAACTGACAAACGCTAGTAAAAACATCAAAGAGCATAGAGAGATTTTTCATTTAAAAAAGACCTAGCACCATTTGTAGACGTAAGTAGGACCTATTGTGCTGTCAGCGACTACCCATGTGCATGGTTCATGTGTCAACTTGGCTGGGCTTTGATGCCGAGACATTCAGCCAAACACCAGTCTAGATGTCACTGTGAAGGTATATTTTAGCTTTTACATCAGTAGACTTGGAGGAAAGCAGATTTACTCCCCATTGCGTGTAGGCGTTGTCCAATCTGTCAAGACCTTAAGAAGAAAAGATTGAGGAATTCTACTGGCAGGCTGCTTTCAGACTAGAGCTCCCATGTCAGTTCTTCCCTGGTCTCCAGCCTGCTGACCTGCTCTGCAGATTTGGGACTTGCCAGACCTCACAACTGTGTGAGCCAGTTCCTTAAAATAAATCTCTATGTAGATACACCTCCTATCGGTTCTATTTCTCTTACACAGCCCGCCCTGTTCACTAGGTGGTCATTAAGTGTCAGGAACTATATCCAACTCATCTTTATATCCTCAGCACCTAGCCCAGTGCCAGATATATGGTAAATATTCATGCTTATTGAGCTGAAAAAGAATAGCTCGCATTCATATACTATTTTGTAAAAATCGTTACACTAATCGATGGCTCTACTTAGTTCTTCATTCTTCAAATATTTTTCAGATGACCACGCTTAATGCTGATGGTGCAGAAAGACAAGACAGAATGGCTCTTCTCTGGCAGTTGTTTAACGGTGGGTTGGAGTGAATGGGGCTGGTGCATAAATGGAGGGTAAAACTGGACACTTGGGACCCAGCGTATCCAGGCGAGAGAGCATGAGCTCCTGGTGTAAAGCAGGGGCAACTGGAAGAAAGAGGAAGGGATGAATTCAAGAGAGAACTAGGATATGGAAATAGTGAGAAACAGGAGAGCAAGGTGTCTCCCATGACTCCCGGTTTCTGTCTGAGAAGACGTGGGAGGAGCAGAATTTCTCATCAGCTCATCTGATCCTAACATTCGTCAACATCACAAAACACAACCCCTTCCTTCGAGGGATGCAGACACTGAGGCTGAGAGGGAACAGATCAACTGCTCCAAGCCTCATAAATCAGGAGCTGGCAGAGTTGGTATCAGAATCGCAGGCCATACCGTCTGGCTATGATGCCCTCTCTTCAGCTTCCATTATGCAGCCTGGCAAACCCCCTGGGCAGTGAGGAGTCAGGAAGGGCCTTGGAGCATCCCTGTGACTTCTCTATGGTATCACCTCACTCCCTTGAGTGGTCAGATAGCAAACCAGCCTGCCGCCCTATCTGGATGTACAACTGAACTTCATAAACGACCCAGGAGTCATTCACTTCCTTTCCAAGAAGCTACAGAGAGTGAAGCAGATTTGCTGTGCTTTCAGTTGGTTGTCCTAGATGGGAAAAGGAGGGACATTTATTTGCAGTCAGAGAGGGAGAATGTGAATTGGTAAAAACGAAAGTACATTTTCCCCCAAAGCGTGAGGTCATCCTCTTCCTATTTTTAATTCAGAAGTGCCCTACATGGAATCAGTGTTCCCTTTCAAGTAAATGACAACATTTGACTGGTTGTCCTTCAAAGCCTGCCCACCCATCCCCTTCCTGCTCTCTCTGCTGACCACAGTTATTAACCCCGGCAGCATGAATCAAGGAATTCTAGCAACCTGAGCCCTCTCCGTAACCTGGCAGTTGTCCAGCAACTGGTAAGGAGAGAATTGCTTTCTCTTTCTTGCTCTGAGATGGACCTGGAAGCGGGAACCAGGAACCCAAACCCACCTCTGGTCTCCCACATCATTTTCCAAGTCCCTCTTTGTCTGCCTCTCAGCTCTCATTGTCTTGACTGTCTTAACATGGCCCCTAAGTTGAGGTGACCCACAGACTGCTAACCTGTCTTCGAGGGCACCTGTTCACGTAGCTTGACCTTTGCCTGGGTCTCAGTTTCTGATTTTTTTTTTTCTTTTTTGACAATGCTGCTGCCCCCAGACCAGGTGGGCTCATGTTTAATTCATCTCAGGGCTAATTCTAGCCAGGTTAGGGAAGGGGCATGGCAACTTTGGCCTCTCACCCCAGGCCTTCCTGCTGTCATGGTGACTAAGGAATGGTGGGGGACAATGGTTTGTGTCCCCCTCCCTGCCCCAAGTTTGGGGCAGTCATGCCAGCCTCCAGCACCTGTTCCCAAAGAGCATCCTCATAGGACACACTAATGGCAGAAACACAGGTGCGAGGCCAGTGGGAAAGAGGCATGGAGATGCCTTGCAAGCAGGCAAGGAGAAACATGCAAGCATCAGGATGCTCCTTTCCCTCACTTGCAAGGGTCAGGATTGATCCTAATACCTGGTATATGCCGGTTATTCCACTATCTTCCAGGTGGGCACACCAAGACTGACGTCCCACAGCAGAGAGGTCCAGTGCCTCTGAGTCTTCGCTCCTGCTGTTCCCTCCGTGTGACTTGTGCTGCCTTCTTATCATTACCTCAGTTTCTGAATTCTTATCTAAGCCCTCCAGGACACTTATTTTTCCAGCACCTCCCCCCACTCCCTGTCTTGCAGGACTGCCCTCCCGTTAACCACTTAGCACAGTGGCAGAGTGGTTACCAGGTGATTCAAGTGGAATTTAGAGCTCTGCAAAACACAAGTGCTCAACAGGTGTCAGGTCTTTTGACTCCTGCTTGACTCTGAGCCTTGCTCATCCTGGAGGTTTACTTCATGCACCATTTGGGACATCTTCAAACTGGGGTTTCAGGCAGCCCTCGCCATCCTAGAATGAGTCTCGGATGGGGGGCTAAATCTGAGGTCGGCTGGGCTCTGACCCAACACCTGACTTATTCCAGTGGGAGGGTAGTTCTAAGGCCAGGCCTCGGCCCCTACCCCCACCCCAGCCAAGTTCAGCTGTGATTTGAGAATCATGACTTCCTGGGTCTCAAGGGGATGGCAATCAGATCTTTGCCAGATGGCGAGGCAGCTGGATGCTACTTTTGCATAAAATCACTACAGAGTCTGTAACCATTAGAACTACCATTTTCATGGAAGCCAGCTCAACCTTGTTAATTGAGCAAATTTGGAGCAGCTCCAAACATCCATCCAGTTGATGAAATTGGTGCTCTCCAAGCATGCCACATCATTTTGAGTCCAAATTCAAAGTTTAATCTCCATTGGTGGTTTCCTGAGAATTGTCGTCCTGAGCATTGGGAGACGGCACAGGAAATATCGACGATCACCCCTTCATCATCAGATTGTGATTTGTGAACTAACATTCCTGGCCAGAAAAAGTTGGAAGAGGCTAAAACTGTCTCTTAGCTCACATTTTTTTTGCAATTTAAAATCAATGATATAATTAGATTTCCGTATCCTACTGCTTAATCCTTTGTTTAGATTTCATGCTTTCAATTATTCGTAACACCTTGGGTTTCCAGTTTGGGCAATTAAGAGTTGCCACCTTGCACAGGAGACTCCCGATGTCCCTGGTGGAAGGTCACGGTGATGCCTAGGAGCCTAGGCTGAGTCCCACTCCACTGGCTTCCAGAGCTCTGCTTGCCCTTGGGTGTTTGCTGTCGGCTGGGCTGTGTTGCATAAGGTCAGAGCCTGGAGCTGCCACATCCACAGCTCTGTCCCCAGCACTGACTCAGTGCCTGGCACTCGGAAACTGCAGAATAAATATTTATTGAGTGAATGCCTCGAGAGCAATCAGCGGCTGTGTAATGGAGTTCTCTGTCCTTTTCTACAGCAAATGGATCTCAAAGGTCAGGAATGAGAAGATGAAAACGGAATTGAAGCAGATTAAATCAAGGCACAACACTGTCACCCATGGTACATGTACATCTGCACCCAGGGTTCTGCTCAGAGAACCCTCACAGAGCTTCTTTCTCTCTGCGCCACCTTTTTAAAATCTTTATTTATTTGCAGGGAGGGGGGGCAGAGAGACAAAGGGGGAGACCCAGAATCCAAAGCAGGCTCCAGGCTCTGAGCTGTCAACACAGAGCCTGATGCAGGGCTTAAACTCATGAACCGTGAGATCATGACCTGAGCCAAAGTCGGCCACTTGACCAACCGAGCCACCCAGGTGCCCCTCTCTCTGCTTTTAAAAGAAAACTGGACAGTCTCCTGAAGTTCCAAAGTCGAGTGGAAAAAAAAAGAAAAGCAGTGGAGAGAGGGGAGTTCAGAAGGAAAAGTCCAAACACCCTCTTCCCTATAGTAATATTAAAAACAGTAAAAACAATAAGGCTAAATTGTATGCAAGCACTTTCCATGTGTCAGGAACTGTACTGTACATTTATTATTTTATTAATCTTCGCAACAAGCTTATGAGACAGATATTATTATCATGCCTATTTGTGGATGAAAAATAGGAGCTTGAAGAATTTGAATAATTTGCTGAAGCTGGTAGTTAGGGAAGCTGGAATCCACCCCAGGTTTGTCTGAGTTTAGCCACAGCCACATAAATGTTGTGTCTTTGTCCTTTGCTGGTTTCAGTATTTAAGAACAATGTGCAAGTCTCATGAGTTGTTTCACTCAGAACACCTGGCTCAGGGTCATGCATATCATGTGAAGATAGTAAATATTTGTTGATTTGGAAGTAGAGATAGTCAAAAGGCACTAGGATAGGGTTATCACACTTGAAAATAAGCACACATGAAAGGAAATTCCAAAGCCAACCAAGGGAAAGCAGTGGTAAGTGGTCTTGCAGCTCACAAAAGACACAATGTATCATTAAAGGTGTTTGGAATTCTTAGCATTAAGTCAAAAGAGTATTTTAAAGTGGCTCCAATGTGTCTCCCTGCTTAAGTTTTTCTTTCCATTGGTTGTATGGACTGAATTGTGTCCCCCTGAAATTTATATGTTGAAGTCTCACCCTCAACGTGACTCTATTTGCAAACGGAGAATTCAGGGAGGTAATTCAGGTTCAGTAAGATAGAAGGGTGGGACCCTAATGCAATAAGAAGAGGAAATACACCTCTCTCTCTCTCTCTCTTTTTTTAGATTACTTTTTAAACTGCTTTATTACCTTTACAGCATGTAATAAACATCTTTTCCTGCAAGTTGATGAAACTTCCCTGCTGACAGAAAAACTTCCAGAGTAAGGCAAAATGGAATCTCTAATCAGAAAAATGACATAACACCATAGGTTCACATCAAGAAAATGCAACTTCGGGAAGCAGGGGGGTTATTATTACTAATCTCAGCATTGGAGGCATAAGGCAAAACTCATCATGATGGTCACGGTGAGGGGGATCTCCTATAAGAATGGGCAAACTGTACCTCAACTGAAGCTCCCTGATTTCCTCCTTAGCTGCCTCATGTCATCCGTGAAAAGTTCCGTATCATCTGTGTCTCCATCTGTCATGTCAACGTTATTGACAAGCTTGTTGGGCATATCCTCTCTACCATCATGGGCAGGTGGGGCCAAATCCACTCTAATATTTCCTCCAGGCTCCTGGCCTTCACCACCTCCCAAAGGGTGGGCTTCTTCTTCATTCTGCACTGGAGCCTGCCTTTCTCCTTCTCTTTCCCGGAGGACATTTTCCATGTTGAAACTTTTTTCCTGCTTACTTTTCCTGCAGGGATCCAACAGAGTCTTTCTCTCTTAGCCTTGAAATCTGCTGTGCCAATGGACCTGAATTTCTTGAATGCAAATGGACGACTTGCTGGGCGGGGGAGTCAAAACCACTTGCTGGATGGTGACGTGGTTTATTTATAAGGAATTTCAACATGGCTGGGACCCAACAGCTCACTCTCCTTTCTCTGCCCACCATTTTTATCAACACCTCTCTTTTTCTCTCTGCTTAAACACAGAGAAGGACATGTGAGGAGACAGTAAGAAGATTGGTCATCTACAAGAAAAAGCGAGGTCTCACCAGGAACTGAATTTTCTAGCACCTTGATCTTGGACTTTCAGCCTCCAGAATGGTGACAGAATACATTTATGTTGCTGAAACCTCCCAGTCAGTGGTACTTATTATGACAGTCTAAGCAGACTAATATAACAGACCACCCTACATTGTGTTATCAGAATTATATGCATACAACAATAAACTCATCTCATGCTTTAAAAATCTTCAAGGTCCCCCATTGACTTGTAAGTCCAAACTCTTTAGCTTGGAACCTGAGGCCATCCTCCGTGTCACTCTTGTAGCAGCCTGCCCAGGCTGCAGTCCTTTACCACCTTGTTTTTAGCAAACATTCAGCGATTTTGCTGTCCTCAAGACACATCTGGCATTTTCTGAAGATGCAGTGAAGAAGGGCGGTGCCTTGGGGGGCGGGGGGCACATGAGTTGCATGTTAGGGGACAGCAGGATGTGACGGAGAGGAGCCATGTTGCAGACACGGTTATTTCCTGCCTTTCTTCCTTGTCAACAGTCCTCACTGAGTTTGGGGGACATGATAGGCCCAGGTGCTGAGTGAATACTAATGCATAAGCTAGGAGTTAGCAAGCTTGTTTCATAAAGGGCCAGGTGAAGGTAAACATTTTAGGCTTTATGGGCCATCTGGTCTTTGTTACAGCTCAGCCTTTCTAGCATGAAAGAGGTCATACGTCCTACATAAACAAATGAGCATGGCTGTGTTCCAATAAAACTTTATTTCTAATAGCCAGTGGGTTAGATTTGGCCTGTGGGCCATGGTTTTTCAGCCAGTTCCCGATGTGCCAATCCCTGAGCACTGACATTGTTGATCTGAGTCAAATCTGGAACTGCTTTCAGATTTTCCTGTGATATGAAAGCGGGAAAATTGCATTTTTTAAAAGTCTTGCTGTTGAAATTGTAGGTTTTAAACCAATAGAATCAGCACCACCTGGGAGCTTGTTAGGAATGCAGAATCTGGGCCTGGGTGGCTCAGTCGGTTAAGTGTCCAGCTTCAGCTCAGGTCATGATCTCATGCCTCATGGGTTTGATATCCACATTGGGCTGTGCGCTGACAGCGCAGAGCCTGGAACCTGCTTTGGATTCTGTGTCTCCCTCTCTCTCTCTGCTCCTCCCCCACTTGTGCCCTGTCTCACACACTCGCTCTCTCTCTCAAAAACAAATAAACTTAAAAAAAATGCAGAATCTCAGGCCTCACTTCAGACCTCCTAAATCAGAATGTGCATTTTAATAAGAAGCTCTGGTGATTGGAAGATACATCACAGCTTGAGAAGCACTGGTTGAAGCCACTGTTGATGGAACGTTCTATTCCTTGCAGCTGAAAGCATTCCTAACTTACACCAACAAGCAGGAACCACATCATGAACAATCTTATATACTTTGCTAAGGACTTTGATGTTTTAAGCAGGGAGTGAGAGGATACATTTTTTGGGCATAGGTCTTCTTTCTTACGGAACAATGAACTCCTAAAAGATACAGCGTGTACCAAAGAAACAACTCCTGTAACTGGTTCTACGCTACAAAGCCCACCAAGTAGGCCCTCCACCACTGGCGCACCGTCTGATGGAATTCAAAAGCAGTTTCTTCTGTAAGACCTGTTCTCCTGTCTATAACCCACTGCTCTGGGACCTGGAAGGATGCTCTGCTTCTGGTATATTCTTAGGGCTCAAAAGTGGCTGTGGGCTGTAACTCTGGGATTACAGTTTGGAACCTGAGTCTGTGACCTGCAGTTATTTACATTCAACACTGCCACCACTCAGCTTGGTTCATTTACTCTCTGAATGTGTACTCACCTCTTCCCTAAGACTATAAGCTACTTCACTGGAGGCTATCATATTTTCGGATTTTTGCATTCCTTCCACAAGTGAAAAATGAGAGTCAAAGATCTAAATATTATCAACTCTTCTGCAAGCTAAGTCTTATTTATATTCTTTATGTTGAAGCTCCAGCACAACCCAGGAATTCTTTGATAAAGAATTAAGTACAAACATTTGCTTTTAGGGCTGCCCCATTTATCAAGTCACTACATCCTCCTGTGGTTTGTTTATGAAGTGCTACAATCCAAACACACACCACCTACAGCCCACTTGCACAGTATGTGTGCCTGTGCTAACACGTGAATAGCACATCATAGTCAGATTTGTATAAACAGCACCTCGCTTCATCCACAAAAGACCCTAGGAATGGGTAAATTAATATCCCCATATTACCGATAACGAAACTGAGGTACAAAGTATGGATGTACCTAGTGTAAGATCACACAGCTAGAAATCTGGTGGCAGTAGGAGAGGGGTGAGAATCCAAACCCAGAGTCTGTGCTCTGAACTGCTAAGCATTGTTCCCATGAACAGAGCTCTGGTAAGTCAAAGGCCAACGTCTCATTGCCTTATTTTCTTTCCACCTGCAGGCATCTTCAGCTAGGATTTACATGTGATAAATAATTTATCCTAAGCCCAGAGACAATGAAAATAAAGTGTTAGAGCCACTGACTCCACGGTCAAGTTCGGTGAATGACAATGTCCATATTTACCCTTCCTCAGTAGGAGCTAATGAGTTCATCTATCAGTATTAAATCTGAGGAAGTACTTTATTTATTTATATTTTTGAGAGAGAGCAGGGGAGAGTGTGTGAGTGTGAGCAGGGGAAGGGTAGACAGAGGGAGACAGAGGATCCAAAGTAGGCCCCGTGCTGTGAGCTCAGAGCCCGATGCGGGGCTCAAACTCACGACCCTGAGATCAGGACCTGAGCCGAAATCAAGAGTTGGCCGCTTAACCAAGTAAGCCAGCCAGGTGCCCCAATCCCCATAACTGGGGAAATACCTTTAACATCAAGTTAGGAGGGATTACTTTTTCTTTCTCTTAGCAGTTAAATTAGAGTAGAAAGTTTTTCGCCATCGTTTAAGAGTCTACAGGAAAGATTGTGGAAGGAGTGCCTGCAAATACAATCTTATTAATCTGTCTAAATTCCAGAGGCTTTCTGGCAAAGCCTGTGACCACATCCAAACAGTTAAAGTAAAGCACAGAACATGAAGCCTAGAGGTGGTGGTTTATCTCCGGATTATTCTGATCGTTGGTCCCAATTCCTGTAAGAATTCAGCTCGTGGCTTCCCCTGGCTCTGCCATTTTCTAAATCAATATGACCTCAGAAAAGGCACGGATCATCTCCAACAAAGGCTTTTCCTCTCCAGGAGATTAGAGCAATGACTTTGTGCCGAGCAAGTTAACACCAGAGGATGTGTGCCTTATGTGTGCCTTAAGATTTCATAATTGTACCTAAAGATTGCTTTCTTCACTCCTGACATCCGTTTTGGCCTCTTCCCCACTCTTTCTCTTGTCTCTCTTCCTTTTCCTGTCTTTTGTTCCTCGTCTGCCATCACCCAGTTGCTCAGACTGGGAACCCGGAACTATTTTTTTTCTGAATGCAATGAATAACCAGTCCTGCAGATGAGACCTCCAAAGTAGATTTCACAGCTACTTCCCTTCTTCTTTACGACTTTCCTCCAGTCCAGCCATCGTCATTTCTCCATGTGAATGTCAACCCCTGGAGACACCTGGTGATACCACCTGGACTGCTGCAGGGCCTTTCATTCAACTCCTGCTGCTCACTCCTCCTCAGCCATCCTTTCTTCATACAAAGTCAAAGTGGCATGCCCCACTCCATTGTCCGGTTGGCCTCAGAATACCATCCAAATCCATGTGGGATCTGGCTTTTCTCCAGCCTCAATGAGACCTCTCACTGCACACTAGCCAGACCAAGCTTCCAACTGTTCTTGCAGTGGGCCAAGTTCTTCTCCATTTCACAGACTTCTCTTCTGTTTTTGGCTCTGCAAGAAATCCCCCCACTTACCTACACACCCATCACATCCTTTAGGTCTTTGCTCAAATATGACTTCCTTCAAGAGGCCTTTCTAAACTTACACGCCAGCTTCCTATGCTCTTCACCCTTGTCTCCCTAGAATTCTTCATAGAATTCCTTTGTGTTTGTACATTTATGTATTTATCTCTGGCCTTTCGCGACAGATTGTAACCACCATGAGGTCATGGACCATAACCTTTTGGTTGATGACTCAGCATTGGGTCAGGTCTATGGTAGGTAAGGCCTTGGTTATTATTTGTCGAGTAAGCAAATCAACATAATCTGCAATACATGCACATCTCATGAACTACAAAATGGGTGTGTCTCTGGAAAACAAAAGAAGAAGTTCATGGGTTCTCAAAGATAAATGATAATTTAGTGGTGAGCTCTGGTGGGCCACCCACACATTAATACAAGACTTGATTCTGTGAAATGAATAACAGTAATGGAAATATTAGTATGTTTGAGGAAGCATGTGGGAAAATCACTTTAAAAAAGATGTCGAGGGGCACCTGGGTGGCTCAGTTGGTTAAGTGTCTGACTTCAACTCAGGTCATGATCTCACAGTTCGTGGGTTCGAGCCCCGTGCTGGGCTCTGTGCTGACAGCTCATAGCCTAGAGCCTGCTTTGGATTCTGTCTCTGCTTGTCTCTCTGTCCCTCTCTCTCTCTCTCTCAAAAATAAATAATAAACCATTTTTGAAAAAAGAAAAGAAGATGTTGATGTATATACCAATATCTAGCACAAACACAAACATTTTTATGATGATTTGCTCCAGCAATGTCACATGTGTGCATTCCAGTGACATAATCCAACTTCCTCCATGCTACTAGTGGAGCAGAAGCAAGTGTGAGATATCGACCCTCCCAGACCTACGACATGAGATTTTTCTAGCCTAGGAAAATTGCCCACGTGTCAGGGGTACTCTTATATACACAGCCATTATAGCCAGAACATTGGACATCTCTTCCTCTGGGTACCAGTGTCTGGAACAAAACAGTTTAAGGCACGAAGCTAACGTTAATTTTACCTACTTGTTCACATATAAACATGTTAGTGGTTAAAGAGAAGAATATGAAAATCCTAGACTTAAAATTAACCCTTTACTACCAAGTAACATTTCCCATAGCATTCCTCAATAATGTTATTTTTCAATGCATAGCCCATTTTCTAAGTACTTTTATATCTAATGTAACCTGATTCTGGCCGGAGACTCTGGAAACCCTATTTTCCCTGTGCCACCTCCCTGTAGGGTTCTGCCCAAAGGGATCCTGGAGAGAGGCGGGAAGGCAGGAGCGGGGCGAAGGGACTTGGTCCCCCCAGTTTGCTTCTTGCCCCTGGCAGCACCAGCGGCTCTTCACTCAGGCAGTGGCCCTTGGTTCCAACCTCCAGCATCTTCCACTGCCCCACGCAGCCTCGTTGCTCCCACCCAGGAAGGTCAGCAAGGTACGGGCAGTGCTCCCTCTTCGAGGGTTTTAAATGCCACTTTATAACCCCACAAAGCTGTCTTACTCACTTGAAGATAGGGTCATACTGCAGCAATTTTGCGAGGTGCAGCGAGCGGGTATCTAATCCAGTGACTGCTAGAAGCAGGAACGAAACATGGTTTCCAACTGCGCAATGCGCGTGCGCAGAGAGGGCCCCGCGACGCCCGTCCGCCCGCAACGTGACCACGGAGCGGCTGCAGCCGTTTCCCGCTACGCAATGCGCATGCGCAGAGATGGACCGGCGATGCCAGTCTGCCCGCAACGTGACCACGGAGCTGCCTGGGGAGCTGCCTGCCGGCCAGACACGGCTTCGGAGCCCAGCGCGCCTGTCCCACGGTGAGCTGCAGGTGCCATAAATCTCCCGCCGCGCTTCTCCGCAAAAACTACTGGGAGATTTTGCAAGTGCAGCGCACAAGTGTGCGTGAGGGTACCGGACTAGCATAGCCGTAGTCAGTTTTTAAGGCGGTTATCCCGCTGATTCCAGATGAACTGACAAGAGCACGGAGTTCAGGGGGAGATTTCAAAGACAATTGTGGATTCTGGGAAATAGGGCCATAGGACTTCTAAGGGTTTGTGAACCCCGATTGTATTTATTAAGTGCTTGTGCAGCGCTTACCCTGTCAGCACTGCTCTGAGCACTTTACAACTCTCGGCTTAGTTATCCTCCTAAGCATGTCATGAGGTGGGTACCCGCTGGCATCCCCCTCCCCACGTGTCCTTCCCTTCCGCCCCCTCCTCGTGCAGCCCACTCCCCACACCCCCTCTTCACACGCTCTTCCCCGTGCGCCCCCACCCGGTGTACCCCCCTTTCCCATGCCCCCTTCTCCCTGCACCCCCTCCCTCCGCGCACCCCCCCTCCCTATATACTCCTCTCTGTAAATTCTTCTCAGGGGGTGAAAGAAACAGCGTCAGCTTAGAAACATGACCTAGCTTCAAGTGATTCCTGGCTGGAACAGCTCACTTCCCGTGTGACTTCGGGCAGGTTATTGAAGTTTCAGCCCCTTCCTTAGTAAAATGATACTACTCCCCAGTTTTCTGCTCCCACAGCTAATGGCATCTCCATCCCAGGGACCGAGGCCTAAAGCCTGGGATGCAAGAAGGACTCCTCTCTTTCTCACTCCCACCCCCAATCCAGTACCGAACCCTGTCGGTTCTACTTCCAAAACGTCTAGAATCTCGTCACTTCTCATTACCTCTGCTGCTACCTCCTTGTGGGAGCCACCGTCATTTTTGCCTGGGTCACTACAGTTCTCTCCCAACCGGCCGCCATGCTCTGTCCCTGTTCCTGTCCACTCGGTGCAGCCAGACTGATCCTGTGAAAATGTTCATTGAACCACTCCCGTATCCAAAAATCTCCAATGGAAAGCATTTTAGAGTGAAAGCCAACGGTGTTACAAGGACATGGCGGGCCTTGTAGGGATGCCCCTGCCACCTGTCACCTTGTCCCCCCACAGGCCAGCGCACTCCTGGCTGGCCACACCGGCCTCCTTGCTGTTTGGCTGCTCCTGTTTCCAGAGCTTGCCAGTAAAGCTTGCGGCTGGACTCCTTGCACGTCTGGTTCCCGTGTCTGCAATCCGCTTCCTCAGGATTTCTGCCTGTCTTGCTCTCCTGAGTCCTTCAAGTCTTTGCTCCGCTGTCGCATTCTCACTCAGACCTTTCCTGATCACTCTATTTGAAGTCCTCCCCCTCCCCTCTTTGCTCTATTTCTGATGCTGTAGCACTTTTCATCCTTGTCACATGGGAAATTATTTCATGGCCACGACAGCCTCTAAATCCACAACTAGGCAAGCTCTCCTGGAAAGGCTCGCAGATCCAATTAGGATGATTGAATCACATGGTTTATTAAATCAATTGAAACTCACACAAAGAATGATGGGGTTCCTTTACATGCTTCACACAGCACATGGTTAGAAAAACCATAGTACCTGGGTCCACAGCGACACCGATACTCAAGATGTCTGTTTCTCTCTCTCTCCCTCACTACCGCACCCTGATAGTTACCAGGGCCAGGGTTGACTTTGATCATGGGGTCTCAGCAGACAGACGGGGTGTTTGGAAGTATTACATGGCCCTGGCTGTTGCTTGTCAACCAGCCTTCTGAGCAGCAAGGATTTTGTGTTCTTTGGGCAAAGGTCACTTAGGGCCAGAACACATTACCTAGCTGTGTGGCCAAATTAAGAACTCACGAATACTGAGTATCGTTCGCGTATTTTAGTATCGTGACTATCAGGTATCCTGGCCCTGCTGTTTCTTTGTATCTGTGTTCTACTTCATCTTTCTAACACACCTCGCTTACCACTAATTTTCTCATTTATATATGCTCACATATGAGTTCCCTCCGTATCAGTTGTTTTCTTCTACTGCTGAATTGAATATCCTAAACAACATGGCAGATGCACCTTACAGCCTTCCAATGGGTCTCATGGTTTGGCTCTTTATTTTGTTTATCATCTGTCTCACCCAACTGGGACAGACGTGCCATGAACAGAGAATTTGTCATCTGTGTTTCTCAACCAATGTGTCTCAGCACCTGCACGTGCACCTGGTACAAAGTAAAGACTTAAAAACTGAAGGTGGAAATACGGATACAATTCTGAAAACCATGACGATAAAGTGAAACAAGGTGTGAACTGCACTAGAACGGGAGGGACAGTGAGTTGGAAGAGGAAGAGATGAAGAAAGTGAAAGCCAGGTCCCGCAGCCCCTGTCCTGCCGGATGCCAATCCCTCTCCCGGCTGGGGTGTGGGCGTCATCGTGCTTATTCTGAAACTGGGGACATCGCCTCCCCTGGAAATGGTCACATTTATTTCTTTGCTCTCCAAGTGGCTTTTCCTTTGCCCACCTCACTCTCAGTCACACTAGCTGTAATCATGCATCTTGAAGTAATTCAATGAAGCAACTGTCCCAGTTGTCCTGAGACTTCAAAGCCATTGTGACGACTGGTACTTAAAGCCGTCGAGGTATTGCAGGTATTGCAGCCTCGAGCGCCCAGGGCCATAGGCCTCGTGTTAGAATGTTCTGCCGTTATAACAAAATACTACAGACTGGGTGGCTTACGCAAGAGACATTTGTTCTTCACGGTTCTGGAGGCTGGGAGGTTCAAGATCAGTGTGCTGACTGATACGGTTCTGGTGAGGACTCTCTTCCCGGTGTGTGCTCCTCGCTGTGTGCTCACATGGTCTTTCCTGTGTGTGTGCAGCGGGGAGCTCTCTCCCTTTGCCTATAAGGCCATCAGCCCTGTTGGATTAGGGCCCCACCCATATGGCCTCATTTCATCTTAATCACCTCCTAAAGACTCTGTCTCCAAATACAGTCACATTGGGAGTCAAGACTTCAACATAGGAATTTGTGGGGGCACTGAGTTCAGGCCATAGAAGGCCTGATTTCTGCTGAGCAAAGTATCTTTTTTGATGTTACTTATCAACTTAAAAATTATGCATTTCCTGTGAAATCCACAGTTAATCCTTTGCAACTCCTGTCCTGCTTCACCCATTTCATTGCCTACTTCCTTTAGAGATTTAAGTTTTGATCCTTGGCCTATAGGTTTAGCCAGCAGCTAGATTTTCCCAGAATGAAATTTAGGACATACGACATCACAAGTATGAATGTGCTTATGGATGAATACGACAAAATGCCTGAGGTTAGGATTGTTCTGGAAAAGCATGGATATATGTATAACAGTGATGATAAATGATAAATGACAATTCTCTGTTTCTATACCCCAGTGGTTTGGGGAGAGCTTAATTTAGCTTGCTGTTTAATGCCTCTCACATTCAACCAAAATCTACTTGTTAAATTAAATTTTTGGATAGCGAGGAGCTTATCGGTGTTGGACTATAGAAAATACACAGGTTGACAGCTGACACAGCTTTCCGCGGCAGAATTTGTCAAGTTTTCTTTGGCCATGATCCAAAGCAAGAAATTAAACCTTAGAACTCTGTATACAGAGATGCACCCTGATCTATTCTAATTCGAATTCTCTTCTCTTTTCTATTCTATTCTTCTACAATGCCTGTTATGGCTTACCTAGTTGGTTTCCAAAACAGGAGTCAATTGCAACTGATATTTTAAAAAACACTGTCCTAGTGGACCAGTCCACTAGGCTTTGGTTTCCTTTTTGCTAAGAAATATTTTGGTTAACCTGAAGGTTTTTTCTGTTTGTTTTTTTTTTTTTTTTTTTTTTTTTTGCTGTTGTTGTTGTTGTTAAAATACATATAGATACTAGTCTTGGCTAGAATCTGGAGAAAATGATTTCATCCTCTTGGACACTTGTCTCCTGAAACTTTTTTGGCCACAGATCAGAAATTTTCGGAACTGGAAGTGGTCAGGTCAGTATGCATCACTCGAATTCTTGTGCTCATGTGAAAGCTCCCAGTGTCTGGTAATAGGGACCCTAGAGAGGTAAATCACAAAAATGGGTTTTTCTGACTTTTGACTTTTCTGAACATAACTAGTCTTCAACTTAGTTTGCTAACAGCCTACTTGCCAAGATCTCATTCTCCCTTAAATAGCTCACAGTGTGGTTTTTGTTTTATTTTGTCTCTCATTTCCTCCCTGTTTTTTCCAGGTCACAGTACCACTGTTGACTTGGTGATTGTGGTTTGAGGTCACCAAGAAGCTTAATCTAGTGAGGGAGGACAAAAACCCCAAGATTTTATTGCACACTCAAATCTCCATCTGATGACAAGGAGAGCTTCAGAGGAGCTCAAGAACTTGTAGAATTTTCAGTGGACTTACCTAGAGAAAATTAAGGTTGAATCCGCTAGTTGGTGAAGAAAGGTGGATCACGTGCTGCCATCTATGGGCGATACTGTGAAACAGCAGAGTTTAAGTGTTGGCAATTTTTAATGCCACTTGTTTTTACAAAATCCTGTTTTGAAGGGGACTATAATTAGTTTCACTTATTTTCCAATATTTTATTTCCCAGGCAGCTTGGCTTCAAGCTAAAGCATCTGTAGATGGGAATGACCCATCTTTCACCCTCATGAAGCTCGCCTGTAAAGTAGACCAAAGGGAAGGGGGAGTTCCCAGTCCGTCTCATTACTGTCCAAGTCGCCACACTTCCCCTTGAGGACGGTTTGAGGGGAGGCGAGACTGTCTGCTTCTGTCAGAGAGATTTCAAAGAACATACTGTTCCCGTGCTTTAGATCTTTCTGATTGCTTCATGGGTCTCCTGAGATGACCAAATGTTATGTGCAAAAGGCAGCTTTAAAGCAAAACAAAATATTCCCGCCCTCTTTGGAAGCGTGTTGATTCTAAACACTGCACCATTGTGAATAGGTTTATTTATTAGTGAGGGAAACCAGACATCAGGGCCCTGCTGCTTCCATATTTAAAGGGTCCCTGTTCATTAAAAAAAAAAAAAAATGAAGACATACCCAAGTAGAGTTAACAAAATTGTACATCCGGAATGTTTACACTGGAATATCATTATCATTCTTACGGAAAAACGCAATGCAATTTGTGTTAACCATTACATAAGTGTAAGATTTATTTCCAATATTAATTCATAAAGCACTATAGCAATAGAATGAATTGCTATTGCCATGGAATGCAAATTTAAAGCAGAGGGCTAAGCCCTTAACTCAATACAAGGATACATCAGTGAACAGAGCACACTAAAATCCCTGACTCTAGAGCGTACGTTCTAGTGGAGAGGGAGGGGATACACAGTGGATAGATTAAGTTAACTGTGTATATAGCATGGGAAATAAGTGCTATAGAAAAAATAGGGTGCAAGGAATGGAGATCGGGAATGTGTGTGGGGTTGAAGGTTGTAGTTTTGAGTCGTGCAGTCATGGTACTCCTTGTGGAGCTGGCATTTGAGCAGGGACTTACAGTTCCTGATGAGTTAGCCATGTGGGTATAAGAAGGAGCATTCCAGACAGGGGAAACGAGCAGCTTGTGCAAAGGCCCTGAGGCAGTATTCTGAGGTGTGTGTGTGGGGTGGGGGAATGGGGACTAAGCGGAAATGAAGTTGGAGAGAAATGCTGGGAGGGTGGCTTGGGGTGGCTCGTGGGCTTTTACTTTTTCACTTTGGCTTTTATTCGTGAGTGCAATGGGGAAATCATTGAAGGCTTTGAGCAAATGAGGAATATAATCTGATATAGCTTTTAGAAGAATTATGCTAGCTGCTAGTTTGGAAACAGGCCGTTGGGAGTGAGGGCAGACACCAGGCATGGTTAAGAGATGAGTGGAGTAGCCCAGGAGGGGGATTCTGGGGCTCGCACTGGGCTCACAGGGGAGGTGATAAGAAGACACCTGATTCTGGATATAATCTGAAGATGGAACCAACAAGGTTTATGGATGTAGATCTGTTGTGAGAAGTGAGAAAGGGAGGGGCAAGGATGACCCGAGGCTGTGGGCCTGAGCACTGGAAGTTTGAGCTGGCGTCAACGAAAATGGGGAGGACTGAGCATAAAGTAAGTTTCTGGGAACATACCACAGCTTCTCTTGGTCCTTTCAGGGGGTTTTGGGGATATATGAACAGCCTCACTGGGTCATACAATCAAGAGTCTAAATTTACAGCTTTTTGGGACACCTAGATGGCTTAGTAGGTTAAGTGGCTGACTCCTGATTGCAGCTTAGGTCATGATTTCACCGTTTGTAAGAGCCAGCCCCCTGTCCGTGAGATCGTGCCCCGTGTCAGACTCTGTGCTGACAGCATGGAGCCTCCTTGGGATTATCTCTCTCTCTCTGCCCCTCCTCCTGCTCCTGCATGAGCTCTCTCTCTCAAAATAAATAAATAAACATTTTTTTAAGTTGTTTTTTTGTTTGTTTTTTTTTGTTTTTGTTTGTTTTTTTTTTTTTAGTAAATAAATCGACAGCTTTTTGGCTGCAAAGGCTTCCTCTGTGAGAAGGCCTTCCTAACCCCATCTTCACAGAAAGTCTCCCCGGTTCCATCATGACTAGCAGGTGTCCTTCGTAGACTCCTTCACACTTTGTACTTCTTCACACTGTACACTGTAGTTATGATTTTATATTTGTGTGATTATTTGCTTAATTTCTATTTCCCTTACAAGGCTCTAAGTGCCATGCGTATGGGGAGTGTGTCTGTTTCTCCTTCCAATCCCATTCCCGCCTGCTCAACAGGCCTGGCACATGATAATCTTCCAAGAAATATTAGTTGAAGAAAGGATAGATCACAGTGAGATTTTAGGGGCCTTACAAGACGCTCAGGAGTCCAGAATTTTTAAGCCCTCGAACTGTCCAACTACCCTCAGTTTATTTAACTACCCAGACTGCTTTAGGTCATGGACTTTTAGGTGCTAAACACAGGCAGTAGTGGAGTGGGCCCTGTTCTAAGAGGCGGCTGTTCTGGGAGGGGGAAGGCACAGGGCCTGGGTACATGCATCCTGAAGGAACAAATTTGCTTTGCCTACCTTGCCTCTGTGCCCCAGCCATTTGCTCTCGTTCCTTCTCCTGCGGCATGGTCTGGATAGTTTGCTCACCAACGATTCCACTGTTGGAGGTGTCAAGGGGGAAGGGCACAAGCTGACTCTGCCCCCCCCCCCCCATGGTCCTGCTCCCAGGGCAACATGGACCTGGCCTGGGCTCCGGGTCACTTATGCTTCTTCCCATGGATTTTGGAGCCAGAGAGAAGATGGGAGGTCCATAGACTCCCAATAAGGAACATACCTCCTCGCTCTCCTCTGTCTCAAAGTTCACACCTTCCTTATTTTCCACACTGTATGTTACAGGTCCTCTGACTCTTAATTTCCTTCTCACTCCCAGATTTACTCTAAGGCAGGGTTTTTGAACTTCAACACTATCGACATCTGGGGCTGGATAAGTCTTTATTGTGGCTTGGGGGACAGTTGTGTGGTGTACAATGTTTAGCAGCATCTCTGGGCTTTATGCTACAGGTGTCAACAACACTTTCTTTCTCAGTTGTGACAGCCAAAAATGTCTCCAGACATTGCTAACTGTCACCTGGGGGGTAACATTAACCCCAGTAGACAGCACTGGTCTAATGTGTGGCTATATTTTGTAGAATGCCTTGTGACCCCCTGCTCTGGAAGGCCTCACTGCTCTTGCCCTCCCTTGACCCATCTCCTCAAGTAATCCTGTTCTGTTGATGATGCTCGATCAGAAGGATGGTTCTGGCCTCTCTCTCCACCAACCACTTCATCCTGCAGCCCTCAGAGCTGCCCTTATAATCTTCCACATCCCAGCTTTCTGATGGGTTTTGGAAGCAAGGGTAGTGCTGCTCTTTTAGACGTTGTCTGAACCTTCACCCCTGTAATAATCATGTTTTTATTGTCTGTATTCAGTATTTCCCTTGTTAACTTAAGAAATGATTTTTTGTTGATTATAATACTGATGATGGAAAGCTCACAAAAGTTGTTAGATGCCAAAATAATCTTTGGCAGAAAAGCCTGGGAAACTCCCGAGTCAGTGGGAAAATTACTGGGTTTTGTACGATATGACAAGCCATCACGAATCCTGGGAAGGGGGTTGTTAGCTGGTCTGCAAATGGGGAAACTGATGAAACACAATTTGTTATGAATAGTTACATGAAATGTGTGGTTCAGTAGAGATAGAAACAGATCTCAGCTTTCCAGACTATAATCGGAGAAAGAGGAGCTCGGAGAAACTTAGAGCCCAAGGGCCCTCCAGAAATCAACAGAAGTCCCTCATTCAGGAAATAACAGAACATCGGGCCAAGAGAATAATTGCTTTGCCCAAGGGATGTAAATAGCACTGGAGTCTAGATTTGAACTCAGATCTCTCAGTTCTCTGTTCTGAATTGTTGTGATGTTTCCTCAATCCACAGCAAAATGAGAAAAATCAGGACAATTTAGAAAGGTTTTTGTAAATGTGAATTACTTAGATTCTAAAAACTGTCCTTTATCTTGAGATGTATGCCCTTTAGGCCCTTCTACGTGTGTGTGTGTGTGTGTGTGTGTGTGTGTGTGTGTGTGAGAGAGAGAGAGAGAGAGAGAGAGAGAAAGAGAGAGAGAGAGAGAGGGAGAGAATGTTGTCTCTACTAATAAATAGTGGCTCTAGATGTATTTGGAGTTTTGGGGGTTTTCTTAATTCCCTTATTTTGGCAATTCCAAAGCAATTTACCATACCACCCCTTTAAAACAACAACAACAAAAATCTGGGAAGCACTGACATAGAGTCCTTGTATCCAGAGAACAGTTGAGTTTCTTAGGTTTTCCTGGAGTGCAGGGCAGGGTATACAGGCCTATTGGGTGAAAGAAAATGAAGCCCCCCAGGTGGGCAATCCCTATAAACAATGCTGTCCAACAACCCAGACCTGGCCTTCTCTGGAATCACCCTTCTTCCTTCCCTTCACCCCCTCTCAGTGGATCAGAACTTTCTGGAGTCCTTCAGCAAGACTCCTGACATGGCGCCCCTCTGGGCCACCAAGATGGCTGTATCAGGTCTGACCAGACTCTTCCGTGTATCTGGCTGGAGTGCGTGTGCTTTGGACTCTGGGCCACCCCTTGTTCTTTCTGGCTGTGACTTCCTCTAGAATGCAAAAGGTTTAGGATATTAGTTCTCCAATTTTCTTAAGCCCTCTGCTTGAGAAAAGACTACCAAAATCCAGGGAAAAACTTTGTGATCCTTCTAGATGTCGTACAATAACTTCCCCTTTGTATCCTTCGCCTCTAGCTCGTTCCTGCCCCTGGGAAATGGGGTGGGGGGGGCGGGGAAAGTTACCAGAAAAGCTTCATCAGGCTTGACTCCCCACCAAAATGTCCTGGAGTACCAGGTTGACCCGACTATTCAGATTCCACATTTACATCTTAACAGAGGTTTCTGAAAATGCCAAACAATTACTCTCAAGAGGTGAATGAAATGGCAGGCTGGCCGCCCACCCCCCACCAGGCCGCAGTTAGCTGGGGATCAGCGCACCATAAGCCTGTGAGTGTCCTTCAAATCATGCGGCCTCAGCCGCCAACCAGCACAGAAGGAAGGATATGAAAGGTTTTAAAAGAGGAAGGTGAAGGCGGCATGTCTCTGAGATCTGCAAGTTTTCAAAGGAAAAGGAAACCGAAAAAGGAAAGAAATACGTGGTCACCATTTATCTCTATAGCCTCATCGTCGAGTTGAATTTCTATCCACCCATCCCACTGTGTAAGGGGCCAGATAGCTCTTCCCTGGGTAGACTGTTCTAGTAAAGTGACATCTGGGCAAGGATGAAGCTGCCTTTATAGATCGGCTATTACTTAGACTGCTGCAGGTGGTCTCACATGCCCCCCCACCACCACCCCAGGAAAACGAATGCAACCCCAGGAAGCAGCAGCTGCGAGAGGGGAGAAGGGAGCTAGCAATTATTGAGCAGCTTCGTGAGGGAGGCCACACTGAGGAGCTGTGCATGTGCTTTTCTCATTTTATCTTCCTGGCAATCTCACGGCGGGAGTATGATTACCCTCACTTCACACATGAGGGGATGGCTGCATAGAGAAGTTAGGTAACTTGCCCCGTCACAGGGCTCAAGGAGGACAGAACCCACGTGCAGACCCAGACCTTCCTATCTCCAATCTTCGCACAAGATGCGGGGCATCTGGTCATCCAATGCATTGGAGAAATGGGGAAGGGGACTGTGGTTTCTGAGCCATGTTGGGACACAGAGAGATTCAGGATGGAAATACTCCATTGGAGCCCATGCAAAGGTGGACGTTTGATGAGAGTGTATTTCTAACAGTTCCTGGAGTCAAGAAACATGTAAAATTGTTTGCATGATGTCTTTGTTACAGAACTACTCCCTAGTTGCCTCATAATTCCATTTCAGATCATTATTATCAACTAGTGTCAGAGATATACACGTTTAAAGGTAGAAAAAAGTAATGTCGACATTTTTAAAAAGACATCAAATCTTCGGGAGCCAACATGGGCCATTTTGTGACAGCTCAGGAAATCCGCTGGCTTCTGCTTCGGATCTGAAGATTGTTTACATTCCAGTGGAATTCCTGGGAAAGTCCAGACCTCTCGGTGTTTTGAAAACAATGGCTTATGGAGATCAACCTCCCAGCTGCAGCCTCTGGGCAGGAGGGAAGGGCCAAGAGGGTCCCTCTGGGCGGTGGATGGCAGGTTTGCCTCTGGTAGGCAGACTCCTGCCCGATGAGCCACAGCTGGGTTCAGAAGATCATTGCTACACCCCTGGTCCCCAATGGCCATAAGTGCTGATAATTCCTACACATTTCCAGAGTCGCAGCCTTTCCTGGACAGACTAAATACTTCTAAGGTGCAGCTACCTTTTGTTCCCTAAGTGGTCCTGGAATTGGAACCAACCGTAGTTTACCTTCAGCGGCACTAAATCCTTCCTTCTACAGAAGAGGAAACTGAGGCCCTGAGGAATGTAATACATTTGTTAAAAATTATATCGTTGGAGCCAAGCTTTATTTGTTTATTCACCACATATTAATCAAACTCTGTACTATGTGTAGGGAAAGAGCATCATCTAAACTCACAGTGTCTGTTAGTAAAGGAGGGATGGAGAAGGTCTATGGTGCAGTTTTGTTTAGTTATTCTGTATTTATATAGTGAAGGGAACCTGAATATCCGTGTCATGTTCATTGTAACTATGAGAGGCCAAATAGGAAATATCGTCCCTCATGCCAGGGTTGATTCACGGATGGTCTGGTCAAGCGGATGTGAAGGGAAATTTGCTGTGCGTTTTGGGAACGATTTTTCTTCCCCAAAGGTTGTCATCTGTGGATGCAAAGCATTGAACCAGGGGCCAGCCTCTTGACACACGGTGGCCAACAGAGAAGAGAGGTGGAGAAAAAAAAAAACCTAAGACCCTGAGGACATCATGGGACTACTGAAAAACAAACTGGGAGGCCCCGCAACGTTTGGTGATGTGTGAGCTAATAAAATTATTGATGAAACCCGTTGAGTTGAATTTTCTCCTACTTGCAACTGAAAGCATCCTTCAACGATACTTGAAGTTTTAGGGGCCAGGTCATGACTAGAGTTTCCATCTAAGGAGTTTTGTTTTCTCTTAAGGCAGTGGGGGGATGGGAGATTTGAAGACGGTGAAGAATCTGAAAGCAGCACCTTAAGGAAAATCAGAAGGACGCTAAGGGACCTAAGACATGACGGCAGCAACCTCCCCACTCAGGTCACCTCTCTCCAGCTGTGCTCAGCAGCCCCAGAACAGCCCGGGATAAGACAGGTCATTACAGGGAGCAAGGTTTGGGGTTTTTCCAGGTGGGTGCTGCTCCTTGCCTTCCTCTTTATTATCTTCCAGACATCAGTTCAGCTCAATATTAACACATGTCTACCATGTACGAGCCACTCCTAAGTTTCCATAAAACTAGAAGAATATTCTTGTGACTTCCAGGTTGGCCCAGATAAATTCAGAAGCTCTCACCCCAGATCTCTGACTTCATGGCATTAAATGATCTTCAACTGGGGCGCCTAGGTGGCTCAGTCGGTTGAGCACCCGACTTCAGCTCAGGTCATGATCTCATGGTCCATGAGTTCGAGCCCTGCATCGGGCTCTGTGCTGACAACTCAGAGCCTGGAGCTTGCTTCAGATTCTGTGTCTCCTCTCTCTGCACCTCCCCTGCTCACACTCTGTCTCTCTCTCTCAAAAATAAATAAACATTAAAAAAAATTTTTTTTAAATGATCTTTGACTGTGAGATTATATATTGTCAAAATGGAAAAAAAAAGAAAAAAGTCACATGAAAAAGAAAATGTCTCTGCAGGCTATTTTTAAATGTCTTTGGGTTAAAAGCAAAGGCAAATGGTGATCAGATGCCTTAGGTTTACTTTAAAAACACAAGACCGCCCAGTGTGGATACACTCATTCATTTATTCCGTACTCCAGCACTGAGTGTCCCCCAGGAAATGAGTTTGGGTGTTATGAACACCGGCTTGCTTTTTTGGAAGTCAAATGGAGGAAACAGTTAAAAGCTAATATTTACAGCAAAATCCAGAATTTACTCATGGCAAAGGGAGTCGTAAGGGCAGTGCCAGCTCCTCTTTGGATCAGAGGTGGGATAGGTCTGGTATATGGCCAGGGAGGTTTGTACAGGAGTCCTAGTAGACATTCTATAGGTGGGAAGGGTCGGCGGCACATTTTGTGCGGCAGAAGCCTGCCTGAAGGCCAGGGACCCGGAGAAGCCTGGCCTGTTTGGGGGCTGCTAGTAGTGTTCTGGTGCTGGAACCAGGAGGGGAGTTTAGGAGGACAAAGATCAGGGTCATTTGAGAAGCTTAGATTCTGCTGGAAAGAGGGAGCCACTGAGGGGCTAAGGAAGGCAGGTAATGCCGTCAGATTTATTTCTGGGAAAAGCAACCTGTGATAGCACAGAGGCTGAAGGGGGCACAGGGTCTGAAGAGTAAGGGAAAAACAGGCAAGTGTTTCGACTCGTGAGATAGGCATTATAACAGGAATAGAATTCAAATTTTAAAACAGAATAGAGCCTGGCGTTTAAGGAACAGAGTCTATAGACCATCACATTTGGATTTACAAGTTCAAAGCTTATTTCCGAATCCTTTGTCAAGTTGGAATAGGCCTTGTGCTTTCTTGGACTGCTGATGCCTGGCAGACATACAGTCCAGTGACCAAAAGAAATTTTTGAATAAGATTACGTTAATCCTTGAGTTAAGTGATTTAAGCCACGCACCCTCCCCCCCAACAACAAAAAACCTGTGAAAAAGATCCAAATGCACAACCAAAACCACTCCTACAACAGTTCCTTTTCGTCTGAAACATGCTTCCCACACACTCTGCCTCCAGCCTGTGCTAAATCTCTCCATCCTCAGCCCCATATCGCTCGTCTCTCTTGACCATTCCATGCCCTCCCTCTGCATCTGCTTCTATCACGTCTCCTATCAGAGAGACCCCATCTTTGAGGGGTTGGGAAAGCTGGAGAGGGAGGGGATAGCACCAGTGATGAATAGATCCTGGGAGAACAGGAGAAGGCTGGGGTTACTCCCACGTTAATGATTTCTGAGCCAGCATGGTACTTTCTGTCTTTAAACTTGTATTGTTTTGTCAGACTTCAGTCATCAATATGGAATAAAAATTGAGACAATTATCTGAGTAATTCTGAAAAAGGGAAGAGAGTTCAGCTTGAATCATTCATTGATATTTTTCTTCTTCTTCTTCTTTTTAATAGACTTTATTTTCTAGAGCAGCTTACAGCACATTTATTTTAACAGAGCAGAAACGAGCACTCAACGTTCAGGAAAGTTCTGACTTAAGCAGAACCTTGCTACAAAAGATTTTATGGGTCACAAAATTTCCTCAGAAACAAACTGTGAAATGACCTTAATGCTACCCTATGGGCTTCATTGGATTCATTGACATGATGATTATAGTGCAGCTTGAAGCTAAGATTCATTGAGATTTAAGTCTGTGCCAGGCCAGTTCTGAGGGCTCTACTTGTATTAATTCACTTACTTCTCACAACCACCCAAGTATTGTCATTTTGTAGCTGAAAACCTAGGGAACTCAGCTAGTAATTGGTGGAGCGAGTGAGGGCTCAAATCCAAGGCTCTGAGCTGTCAGCACAGAGCCCGATGCGGGGCTCGAACTCACAAGCCGCGAGATCATGACCTGAGCCGAAGTTGGACGCTTAACCGACTTAGCCACCCAGGTGCCCCCAAAGCCCAATTTTAACCACTAATTTCGCTGGTCTTGTGCAGGAATGTTGAACTTGTATTTATCCCTGGGACGTGCCCTCTTGGGTAGAAGCATAAGGAATATGGGGTCTGCGTGCTAAGGTGCTGTGTAACTCAGGAGGTTAAGCCATGAGATACGAAGGGAAGGAGACTGGAGGTCCTGGATGGTAAATGCAGCTTATGAATCCCGTTATCTAGAGTCAGAGCATTTCTGTCTTATATTACTTCTGTTAAGTACTCTTCTAGAAGAGTTTGAGGCACTAGGCCCTGTTTTTTGCATAGACAAGAATGTAAAGGAGAGAATAATGCTACCAGAGGCTATTGCTGCCAGAGGCTATTGTGATCCAGTGAGGATTAAAAGAAACTTCCCAAGAAGAGGAACAAGTCAGAGCTAGAGTCCAGTTGTGTCTTCGGATGTAGGATGTTTATTCCACTGCTAATATTAGAATGTCTGGATATATCCTTATAACATGACTGGGGATGGGAGATGGGGGGTAAGCAAGTTGGGTTTTTTTTTGTTTTTTGATTTTTTTCAAAAGGCACAGTATAGCCACCAGAAACTAAAAAGGGTTTTGTGCAATGAAAAACAAGGCCTAAAGCTGCTAAGCTATGAGACTCTGTATCTCCTCCACTCACTACCTCTCTTCAGCGCTCTCATGTTAATATTAAGATTCACATTAATGCTCTCAATGTCTTCTGTTTGTCTTTCCTTTCCTGAGTCACTGGTCCCATGCATCACTAAACTGTCCAGTGTAGTGGCCCTTGGGTATGCACGGCTGGTCATAAACTTCCCATCAGCCTAATATAAAGTAAATACTCCATAAAAGTCAATAAATTCATAAGCAACATCAAAACAACATGAGAAAGAAAGAATGAACATTGAACAATCAGCTCAAAATGGCTTTCCCAAAGTTTTTCTAAGTATCCTAAAAATATCAGGGGGTGGGGAAAATTATTTCCTGTCTTTCTCATCGCCAAGGGATTTTCTCTCATACGCAGCTCATTGGCAGCGGCTTCCCCGACTTTCTGAGACCAAGTAGCCGCAAGCGTAGACCAAAGAGCATACACTGAAGGTAAGAGACAACTTTAATCAGGCATAGGCAGTCCCAGAGTCTTCCCTCAGTGGGGATAAAGAGACTGAAAGCATCTCCGCTCCAACTCCAAGGCATTCCCTTCTGCCTTCATATTTCTTGGAGCGGAGTTTCTCAGGCATATTTTCACCCACACAAAGATACTGACGTTTGTTCTTGACCTTTCTACTTCAGTTCTTTCCAAGTGAGTTTCCACATTTTTACTGCTGTGAGATACCGGGCTTATCATTCTGCTTCCATCTATTCTGGTCACCACTTGGCATGGGATGGTGGGGAGTTCCATGCCCGTTTCCTACAAGGCTCTGGTGTGTTGCCACCTCAGTTCAACTGATGTAGCCCTTGAACAAAACATTCCATCCAGCTTTGACCTTTGTCCACTGATTCAGTGTGCCTTCCTCTACCTCCTAAAATTTGAGCATGGAACTATTTCCTTGTTTTGTAGACATTCGAGCCACCACAGATGAAAGGTCTGTCTCCACATCTGTGCTGCCGAATAAATATGGAGTTCTAATATGCCGTTATTGATACCTTCCAAACAACATATGAGCTTGGCCGTCTAGTGTTGTGGGGGAAAAGCCCCCCAAACACAAAATATGACTCAAAGAGACTGAAGAGTGAATGAAAACGAGGAAGGCACTCTGATGTGGGAGATAGGTTCATCAGTAGAAATGGAATTCACACTTTAAAAATACAATGGACCCTGGCATTTTGGAAACAGAACATATAGAGCATTACATTTCAAATTGCAAACTTGAGAAGTCACTTCTGGATCCTTGACCAAACTGGAGTCCATTTTGTGTCTTCTGGGAAGGGTGACATTGTTGCCAAAATACAGTCTAGTGACCAAGACCTTTTGAATCTTTGCTTAAAACTGCAAACTGAGGGGGCGCCTGGGTGGCTCAGTCGGTTAAGCGGCCGACTTCGGCTCAGGTCATGATCTCGCAGTCCGTGAGTTCGAGCCCCGCGTCGGGCTGTGTGCTGACAGCTCAGAGCCTGGAGCCTGTTTCAGATTCTGTGTCTCCCTCTCTCTGACCCTCCCCCGTTCATGCTTTGTCTCTCTCTGTCTCAAAAATAAATAAACGTTAAAAAAAAATTAAAAAAAAAAAACTGTAAATTGAGGGGCACCTGGGTGGCTCAGTCAGTTAAGCATCTGACTCCTAATTTCTGCTCAGGTCATGATCTCATGGTTCCTGAATTCAAACCCAGTACAGAGCCTGTGTGGGATTCTGTCTCTCTCCCTCTCTCTCTACCCCTTCCTTGCTCATTCTCTCTCTCTCTCTATCTCAAAATAAATATAAATAAACTTTTAAAAAGCATGTAAATTGTGTGGGGCTGGCGTGCAGAGACTTGCCTTAAAGATATTTGATAGAGAATCTGCAAACAAAAAAAGCTCATTAAAAATCTCATCTTTCTTCAAAGGTCACTTTACATTGGCACTTAATCAGGCAAAACCAAGCATACCTCCTCTTGGAATGACCAGAAAGGATATATAGGAGATATCTATCTATCTATCTATCTATCTATCTATCTATCTCATCTATCATCATATATATAGATATACATATATGATGGATATAATATGTCCAGCAGTGGATAAGGCCTGACTTAAAAAAAAATATCCAGGGGCGCCTGGGTGGCTCAGTCGGTTGAGCATCTGACTTCAGCTCAGGTCATGAACTCACGGTCCATGAGTTCAAGCCCCACGTCGGGCTCTGTGCTGACAGCTCAGAGCCTGGACCCTGTTTCAGATTCTGTGTCTCCCTCTCTCTCTGACCCTCCCCCACTCATGCTCTGTCTCTCTCTGTCTCAAAAATAAATACACGTTAAAAAAATTTTTTTAATAAATAAATAAAAATATTTAAAAAATTCCAGAGAAACAAACTTGGGTTAATAATGAAGTTTAGAGTGGCCTTATTTCAACAGGCTGTCTCTCAAGACTGAAGGACTTGCTGAGTGATGGGAGCATGTGCTCCCTACCTGTGTTTCCTACTTCCTTCCCTGTCACCTGGGTGAGGCACACTCAGGCCAGAAATGGATAAGAATATTTTGCCCAATGGGGAGGTTTAGTTCAAGGCATCTTAGGAGAGGTGGCCTAAGCTGTCCAGATCAGCCCCACCTTAAAGAAGACACAGCAATAGGTAGAAAATGAACCAGAGAATGAGTAAAGACAAAGTGAGATATGTAGTAATGGATATTTAATGCAAATGGTTATCCCCATTCAAACCCAAAAGTATAGACATTTTTAACTGGAGGAAGTAAGGAAAGTCAAAGAAGCATTTGAGGAAGTGAAAGGTTTCGGCTTAGCCCTGAATCTGGAAATGAAGGAGCACTAGTGATTATGAGGAGTGCCACCCAAAATTGCTGACCTCAAATTGGTCCCTCTTTATTCCAGACATTGTTGAAGGAACCCTGGTTTAGCTTCTCCATTACAGTTTTCCATCCAGATTCCTCAGAGTTCTCCAGAATGAGAAAAAAAGTATGCCTGTCGTGTAAAAGATGATGTTGCAGCACGGGAAGATAAACATAAGAAGAGCTAAATCCAAGGAGCTGAAAATGTTTTCCATTTTCTTTTTTTTAAGTGTTAATAGTTATGAACACCTGACCAGATGGAGAAAATGACCCGGGTGGCAAAAGCAGCCGAGGCAAGATGTGGCAAGGATGGGGGATTTCTGCTATACAGACAGCTAGATTCAGCCAAGCTAACAGCCAAGCCTGGTAAGTCTTTGACTTACCTGGCTGGACGTTGAGTCCAAGCCAAAGGAACAGAAAACTAGGAGAGGAACTTCTACCTTGAATGAATTATGAAAAACGAGTGAGAACAGGTTAGTGAACTGAAGTAAGAAGGCTAAGAGCAAAGAGCATACACATCTTCTGAGTTCACAAGACACTTAAAATACATCATCTCATTTACCCATCTTGCTGACTGTAAGATGTAATGTGGCCTCATGAGGTAAGGCGTGAGTATCTCCACTTGGCCTCAGAGAGATTAAGGAACTGGCCCGTGGTCACCCAGTTAGTTTGAGTGGGTGCAAGCATGGAGGAGAGCCCTGACTCAGAGTTCAAGCCTCCTCCACTATCACATTGCTTCCTTGAGAACCTTGAGAAAAAAATATCCAAGTCCCCTGAAGAGTGTCAGGCATCTGAACTACATCTGGGAAAACACTTCAGAAAGAATTCAGTTAAAGGCTGGTGTGGGCCTATGACTTCAATCACAAACACGAAGTGACATAAAATGTTTGGGTGACAAACAATCTCTGCAAATAACCCAGCCTGAGTAAAGCTGGAGAGGTCAGCAAAGGATTGATGTGACTCTCAAGGAGCTCAGCTCAGATTTTAGAAAGATACAGAGAAAAGGTAGAAAAACTCCCAGTTAGGGAGAAACACACAAGTGAGGTTACATCCAGCATCTGGAATACCGAAGTTTGGCAAGAACTTAGTCTGGCGAAAAGTGCTGAATTGCAAAGTGGTGGGGGAGGGGGGCATCTGGGGCTGTACTCAAAGCAGGAAGTAGGACAAGGAAGGCAAAGACCTGTTCCAGAAGCAGATGGTGCAGTGTCAATAGGAAACTTGGAGAAAAACAAACTGTTCTACTCCTATTTCACTTCCATTGTCTTCATCAACGAGAGTAATCTTCAGACCTGCAATGTTGAACCAAACTCTGGTAAAAGACTTGAAACCCAGCTGCCTTAAGTAAGCTTAAGTCTCTTGGCTTAGATTAAAGAACTGCCTGAGAGAAGTCTCCAGAAAGATCACACTGCTATATTAATCTGAGACAGTGAAGAAATCGCACAGGCCTCACAAAAGTGGGGTTCAGCATATGCAATTTTGATCTTCAAACAGGAGGAAAGTGAAGTCCATGAACCATTATCTGGCAAGCTTGCCCAGGACAGATCAGGAATCAGTGTAGATTCACCACAAATGAGCCATGCTGGACTCACTTCATTTATTCGTAGAGTTCTTACTTGAATAGACCAATTGAAGGCTGTTGGCAAAGAATATAATAGTCTTTAATACCCTTGAAGATGAAAAGGAAAATTGGGGGCTAAAATATTATCAATTAAGTACATTTCTAACTGATAAGGGGCCATAGCCAGGGAAATGCTGCTCATAAAACCGTGTAATCCTGGAGAGAGGTCTCCAGGAGCTTTCATCCTCCACCTTATCCTATTATCCATTTCTGTTTCAATTAATATGGGTTCAGCTGGCCTCTTAAGTAAAGTTTCAGATGACTGAAGATTGAGAAGGATGACAAACACTAGATGTCAGATTAGAGTTCAAAAAGAACTTGACGGGCTAGAACAATGAATCCAACAAAGAAACATGCAAATATGGTTAACACTTGGATTCCAAGGTGAGCTTCACAGATGTGCAAGTCCAAACAGTAGCATATGCAAAGAATACCTCTGGGGATTTTGTCGACTCAAAATGAATGAAGAGTATGAAGGAGGTGCCAAAACTTAGACTGTCATCTCTGGTTGCATTAGTAGAATACAGTCCCTAGGACGATGAAGTTAACAGTCTCTCTGTTCTGCTCAGGTTTGACTGCACTTCACGAAGGGTGTTCAGTTCTGGGTGCACTCTCCAAAAAGGATAGCGACTATTGGGAGCATGGCCAGAAAAGAGGAATGGAGATAGGAAATGAGAAACAATTAAAGGAACTGAAAATTTGGCCTGGAGAAGAAAAGGTGATAAAGAATAGGGTTTCTTCTCTATAGTCCTAGAAGGTGGAACCAAGGCCAGCTACGTAGACTTTGGGCAAATTGTCAGGAAAAATGTTCTAATAACTATAGATGCTCAGCACACAAGTGGTCTGGCTCACAAAGCTGGGTGCTTCCCCTCACTCTTACTCTTGAAATACAGGTTGGACAATCACTTGCCAAGGAGGAGGAGACAAGAGATTCTTGTCTGAAGGTTACATCAGCCCTGGTGGCTGCTCATCTAGCCTTTATCTTGAACACTTCTTGGGAGAGATCACCACCTAATGATATCGCCTAAACATTTAAATAAGAGCTTATTAAATATCGCTTTCACTTTTTAGATTACTACAGAGCCTCAATAACTGCTATAATGCTTTTCAGAATTTGGAAATGTCCCTTGGATTGGATCTAGGATGAATTCCTCCCTCCATTTTTTTGCTGCAGCTCCTCACTCACCCCATCATCTCTTGCCCAGAATACAGCAATTCTTTCCTGAATATACTCTCCCAGACTTTATTTTTATGTCCCCTTCAATGTTCACTCCCCACGCTGTCCACCGTATTCTTTCTTAAAAATGTATTTTTTCAAGTCAGTACCATCTGTAAGATCTTTCATGACGCATTTTCTTCAACAAATTCCTGGCATAATAAGGTGAGGTAGAAGGGAAGGGAGATGATTGGCTACTGTGTAATCAAAGAGACTTAAAAGGCCTAACCACAAAATGCAGGATTTGGACCTTGCTTAGAAATTGATTGGTACACAACTACTCCAGATGTTTTTATACGTCATGATAGAAATCTTTGGATTCATTTCTTAAGCTCCCCCACCCCCGACCACCACCACACAAGAAACCATCCCATTTTACCTTTCCCAATAAGCAATCTAACACACATAGTCCCTATCTTTATAAAAAGATGCAGACTGGAAGCACTAATCGAACTCATCCATCTGACTGATCACTTGAGAACACAGTGGAAGAGGTGACCATCTGCATGGGCCATTGCCCTATAGTGATCTATCCCAATTAAGACACAGTCTTTCAGTAGAGAAGTGGTATGGTCCACTCTTGGTTATCTGCTAATAGATGGAAGCTGATGCAAATGTAATTAATTGATGAATACTTTGCCTAGTGTGTTCTACTCTCTTAACAATGTCTAAAGACCTGGCTATAAAAGAGTCTTAAACAGCAGGGAGATAAGAAGCAGGCTTTGAGAAATGTCTGGGAGAAGATTTGGTGGTGAACTTGGAATCTTGAATTCTTTTTCTTTTGACAACTGTTCCTAAATTACTTCTTCTAAATTATTTATCCTGAGCTAATAGCTTTATCCTCCCCCCCAGGAAGGTTTATATTGGAATTTTCTCTCTACAGGTGACTGAAATTATGATGTTTAAGTTCTGGAGCTGTGGGATGGTTCTCCAAGTACCCAAGAGGCAGAAGAGACTATAAAACAGGTGGCTTGAGAGAAGCAGAGGGAGATATGGAAAGGGAAGCCTTGGGGCTTTCTTAACCTTGTTACGGTGGCTTCCAGAAGCCTGGTTGCCTCTTGGAGTTCTTAAGATACACCTTTATTCTTATAATAAACTCTCCCTTATTGGCAATAGAAACTAAAAGAAAAACTAAAGTGAGACCTGATCATTAACATCTTCCAAGCTCTTACTTCTATGAAAACTCTCCTGATTACATTAGCCCGAGCAAAGCTATCTTCCCAATCCATATGGATATTTATCATCTCCTCCACTCACTGAACTTTTCCGTGAACTGCTTGAATTGTAAGTTATACTTATATATCCGCAAGTAGGATAGACATTATTTGAGCGAAGGAATTAATGTCTTTTGCTCTTTTGTATTCCCTACTGCACTAAGCAAAGCATATGGTAGACCCCCCAATAAGTATTTATTGATTTATGAGACTCATTCATCCCCAGCAGTTCAAACTCTCCTGTTGTCAAGTAATTGAAATCACCCTGACTTGGGATAAAACAATAGAGCTTACATAGGCAAAAAAAATTTTAAAAATGGGACACTTAGTAATAACTGCAGGGGGGATCCTAGATTACATGCCATTTTAGGAACAGTTTTAAAAGACCCCCAAAAGAGTGTGTAAGCCTGGATTGGTCACCCTAAGATGTTAACATAGTAAGCCAGCTTAACAAATGTAATTAGTTGGGGCCCACTCACGCGTGCTATATAATTTGCCTAGTGAGTTGCCTTATTTTCATGTGTTGACAGTTATCTATGCTGAGCTTTTCCCTATTTACATCACCCAGAAAAATAAAGAACTTATTGTACGAGTACAGGTTTGGGGAAGTCTTGACTTGGCAGGCAGTCTCCTGTTGTGAAAAAGATTTAGGGGCTTTAACTGAGTTCGCGCTTAATGTGAGTCAAGGGCTTGCTTTAATTCTTTAAAAGACTCGTGCAATCTTAGACCAACCTAGGCAAAGAATCACGTTAACTGGGAGTCGGGTATTTTGGTTTTCTAGAAGTCCAATCGCTTGCATGGTGTTGGATTTTTGCTATCTCAAATCATCCAAGGTCTCTCCTTTGACCCCATTAGTGACCCCTTAAATAGTCCCTTCCACATAGCACAGCTCACTCATTAGGAAACTCTTTAGTATTTTAAGCTTTATCTACTATCTATTTTTCTGGCTTTTCCACCTATAGAGCTTAATTCTACCCAGTGACTCACATAAACCAAATCTCACTCTCCTCCTTCATTGTAATGGGAACATGTCTATCATACCCCCCCACACACCCCCAGCCCTGGACTTAACATCTCCCCTGTTCTCTCTTTTTCTTTAAGACTTTATTTTTTGGAGCAGTTTTAGGTTTACAACAGAATTGAGAGGACAGCACAGAGATTTCTTATATACTCTTGCCCCCGACACATGAATAGCCTCCCCCACTATCAACGTTCCCCGCCAGAGAGGTACATCTGTTATAACTGATGAACCTACACTGACACATCAGAATCATCCAAGGTCCATAGTTTACTTTGAGTCCACTGTTGTTGTTATACATTCTATAGGTTTGGACAAATACATGTCCATCAGGTAATGGATATCATAATACCATCCAGAATATTTTCACTGCTCTAAAAATCCTCTGTGTTCTGCCTACTCATCTCCCCGCTGCCCCTTCCCTCCTAACCCCCCCAGAAATTACCAATCTTTTTACCGTCTCCATAATTTTGTCTTTTCTAGAATGTAGTATATAGTTGGGATAATGAAGTATGTGGTCTTTCCACTTAGTTATATGCATTTAAGCCTCATCCCTGTCTTTTCATGGCTTGATAGCCCATTTCTTTTTAGTGTTAACTAACATTCCATTGTTTGGAGGTACCACAGATTATGTATCCATTTACCTTCAGAAATACATCTTGGTCGCTTCTAAGTTAGGAATAAAGCTGCTATAAAAATCCATATGCAGGTGCTTGTGTGGATATAAGTTTTTTAACTCCTGTGAGTGAATACCAAGGAGTATGATGGCTAGATCGTATGGTAAGACTATGTTCCCTCTTGTGACAGACCACCAAACTATGCTCCAAAGTGGCTGTATCATTTTTCATTCCCAGCAGCAATGCACGAGAGTTTCTATCGTTCCGCATCCTTGGCAGCACTTGGTGTTGTTGTTGGTCTCGACTTCAGCCATTTTATTTTATTTTATTTATTTTTTAATTGATTGTCAAGTTGGCTAACATAGAGTGTATACAGAGCGCTCTTGGTCTTGGGAGTAGATTCCTGTGGTTCATCGCTTACATACGATACCCAGTGCTCATCCCAACCAGCTCCCTCCTCAATGCCCATCACCCATTTTCCCCTCCCCCCGGCCCCCCCTCCCTCAACCCTCAGTTTGTTCTTTGTATTTAAGAGTCTCTTATGGTTTGCCTCTCTCCTTCTCTGTGTGTAACTATTTTTTCCCCTTCCCTTCCCCCATGGTCATTTTAATAGGTGTGTGGTAGTATTCCAGTTCTCCTAAAGAATTCTCTAAGCCAAGCAATTTCCAGGTCCCCCACTGTTCTGCTTGCCATTCTTACAAAGCTCTATTTTATGAAGAAACTGAGGTTCAGAGAAATGTTATTTGCTCAAAATAAAAAAAAAAACTGGTCAGCATCAGAGCTGAAATTTGTACTCATTGTTATTTGCAATAAATTGAATCACACTGTAGTGATTTTTTGTTTTACTGTGAATGGTGCTATACTGTAAAACATCAGGAATTACAGTCTATAGAAAGAAGGTCAGACAATGTCTAAAATTTCTGTATCATTCAGATGAAAGCATACCTGCCATGAGACCGAAAGGACTGAACAGATTTGAAAGGAATCAGTATTGTTTCTGTTTTTAAGTTAATGAAAATGATTGTTTTTGAAGAATATGCTAAGTTTATGCTAAGCATAAGAATGGAATATGCTTCTCTTATGCTAAAATATGCTGAGCTTTCCCAGAGTTAAGAAATCCAAAGCAGATAATAAGCATATCAAATTTTTAACATCTGATGCTCAGATTTAAGATGGTCATACATATCCCCTGTATACTTGGGAACTTGTTTTTTTATCTGAACTTTCTCAAGAATATAAACAATGTGTATAGTCCTGAGAAATAGCTTCATACTATACTTCATTTTTATTTAAGAGAGCAAAATGCGTGTAGTGATCGACACTTGCGTTTATTGTAACCGTTAAGCTTTATGAATCGTCAAGTAAACTTTACCAAGAATCCTGGAAATGAGTGATTCTGATTTGACTGATTTCTCCCTGAGGTTAGTTCTAGGTCACTGTATTCTGAGCCTTTATGCCGCTTAGTCATGATGGGAATTATAGTTGACCTGGATTTCCCCATTGACATTTCCACTCGATTAGCCCTGAAATATAAAGTGTATGAATTCTGTTTCATTCTAAACTTAAGTAGCAGGAAACTTCTGCTTTTCTTCCCAAACACTCCTTCAAATTTATAGAAGTCAGAAGTCCCAGTAGAATCACACAACAGATGTTTCTGGCATATGATTCATTCACCCATAGGGGCTCTGTGGCCACCAGGATAGGAATTTTTCATAGGTTGCCCAGTACCGCTTAACAAATTAGAGCCACTAACTAATTCAAACTAATTGGACAAAGAACAGTGTGAATTAATACAATCCTTTAATCATATAGTTAAGAAAACTTTTTAACTGTGATAATTTCACACTTGGAGAAAAATTATAAGAATAATTCATGAAAATTCACATCTTTTTAGCCAGATTTCCAAATTGTTTATATTTGTGCCACATTTGTTTTATCATTCTCTTTATTTGTGCATGTTTTTATTCTTTATTTTTTTTCCTGAGCATTTTGAGGGGTTATTCTTCTATACTTCCCTTTACCTCATATTACTTTCTGAGAATTTCCTAAGAACAAGGGCATTTTCTTTCATAATCACAGTACAGTCATCAAGTGTGGGACATTTAACATTGATGCAATAGTTTTATCTAATCTACCATTCATATTTTTTCAATTACCCTAATAATGTTCTTTATAACATTTTTTCCCCCAGGATCTAATACAGGACCATGTACCACATGTAGTTGTCTTTTTAGTTTCTTTAAATCTGGAACAGTTCTGCAGTCTTAGTCTTTTCTTTGCCTTTCATGACAAAGGCTAATAATTTTATAGAATGTTTCTCCATTTTGGTTTGCTGATGTCTCCTTGTGATTAGGTTCAGGCTACACATCCCTTGCCAGAAAACTACGTAAATGTTGATGTGTCCTCTCAGATATTCTAAGTATGAGATATCTATTTGCCCCTCATTCTTGATGTCAGTGTTGATCACTTGATTAGACTGTTATCCATTTTCTCCATTGTAGTTCCTATTTTCTCCCTTGCAGCTAGTAAGCAATTAGCAGGGAGGAGACCCTTTAGGCCCGTCCAAATATCCTACTCTTCATTATACTTTCCTTCCCAAACTTGATGATTTTTGCCCTAATCAATATCTGCTATGATGGTTGTAAAAGGTTGATGTGACATGTCCACCCGGTCCCTCCACATTTATTAGTAGGTGTTATTCAATAAGAAATGCCTTCTCTCTCTCTCTCTCCACCCCCCGCTTCGTTACCCCCTCTCCCTCCCTTTCATCTATCTAGCTATTATTAATACAGATCTATAGGTTCCAGTTTTATTCCAGGGGCTATAATCCATTCCTGTCACTGTTCATTTTAACACTAAAGTTGTCTCTGATTTGGCAGTTTGGTGCCCCTTTAAGCCGGCTCCTGGATGCTTTTAACATGCTCCCATAATTTTTTTTTTTTTAATGTTTATTTATTTTTGAGAGAGAGAGAGAGAGAGAGAGAGAGAACGGGAGTCCGGGAAAGGCAGAGAGACAGGGAGACACAGAATCTGAAGCAGGCTCCAGGCTCTGAGCTGTCAGCACAGAGCCCGACGCGGGCCTCAAACCCATGAACTGTGAAATCATGACCTGAGCCGAAGTCGGTCACTTAACCGACTGAGCCACCCAGGCGCCCCACTCCCATAATTATCTTTAAAACACTTTCATGGTTTCTAGTTCAAACAAGCTGTTCCAGACTCCTCATGTACCTTCCCTGCCCAGTACCAGACTTGGCCATTTCTTCAAGGACCTCTGCTTCCTTTTAATGGGAAATTGTATTTAGAAACCGAGGTCTTAGCCCTACATCTTCTCATTGCTACTGGGGTGACTTTGTCTCTGGGCCCTTTCAGGGGACAAAGCTGGGAAACTATAGGTGCGCATGCACATACACACTCACACAGACACACACATGGTGGTTGTGTGTGTGTGTGTATATATATATATGTGTGTGTGTATATATATATATATATATATATACACATATATATATAATAGAAATATTATATATATATATATATATATATATATATAATAGAAATTCTGACATTGCACTGGTGCCATCAATATCCATCCTGCTCTATGAGGTCCTTCACTGCCGTCCTCTGCTCCATCGTTTTATCTCCTTTCTTCTACAGTGAGAATGTTGACCTCCAACACCATCAACACACTGACTCATCTTCCCAGGGCTAGACCCCACACAAAATCATCTCAAAAGTGCTGTACCCAAATCACCCAAATTCTATTGCTTACCAAATAGAATCAAAGGAAATTAAGATGTATTTGCTGTGGTTCTTCACTTTTCCTCAGAGTAACAGTATACGTTCAAAGTACTGTGGTCTCAAGTGACTTGAATTTGTTCTTCCCCTGCCACCCCTTTCAACGGCGTCACGGTACCTACCCATCTCCTGAAGGCTCACTCACAGAAGTGCTGCTTCGTTCCCTCTCACATCCCTGGTTCCCCTTCACCTCTGGTAGGTAACCATTTTCATTGCTTGCTGGTTTTTCCTTCCTGTGTTTCTTGTCCCCCCAATAAGCAGATTCATGTGTTCTCTTACTTCTTTTTGTTACATAAAAGGTAGTGTATTGTAAGTACTCTATTCTTGCAATTTGTTTTTAAAAAAAACTTAAAGTTGGGGCGCCTGGGTGGCTCAGTCAGGTAAGCATCTGACTTATGCTCAGGTCATGATCTCATGGTTCATGAGTTCGAGCCCCATGTTGGGCTGTGTGCTGACAGCTCAGAGCCTGGAGCCTGCTTCGGATTCTGTGTCTTCCTCTCTGTCTGCCCCTCCCCTGCTCACACTCTGTCTCTCTCTCTCTCTCTTAAAAACAAATAAACATTTAAAAAAAAAGTAATGTCTCTGGAGTTTGTAATAGGATGATGATGATGATGATGATAGTGATATACTACTCCATTGGGTGAAGTACTCCTAGGAGTTCAGGCCGTTCTCAATATTTTGTTATTGCAAATAATGCTGCAATTAAGAACATTGTACCGTGTATTTTCATAATTCAAAGGTTTACTTTCATGGTAAATTCCTAGAGGGAGGATTCCTGTGCTTTTGTTAGATACTGACAAATTCCCTCTCATGGGAGTGAATCATTTTGTATCTCCACCATCAAGATACGTGAGTGCATATTTCCTTATAGTCTTGTCAATAATGTGCATTGTCAAGCTTTTGACTGTTTGCCAATCTGATGGGTGAGAAATTGTATCTCTGTGCGGTTTCAGTTTAAATTCCTTATGAGTGAGGCCATGCTTTTATCTTTTCTGGGGATGGTTCTTGTCTTTGCCCATTTTAAAACAAGATTTTCAGTGTTTCCTCAAATTTTCAAAGTTCTTTATATATTAGTTATATATATTATATTATATATAGTTGCATATATATTAGTTATATATATATATATATACTATATATACTATATATCTATATATATCTATATATATACTATATATATCTATATATATATATATAGATATAGATAGGGGTGCCTGGGTGATTCAGTCGGGTAAGCATCCAACTTCAGTTCAGGTCATGACCTCATGGTTCATGAGTTCAAGGCCCGCATCAGGCTCTGTGCTGACAGCTCAGAGCCTGGAGCCTGCTTCAGATTCTGTGTCTCCCTCTCTCTCTACCCCTCCCCTGCTGGTGCTATGTCTCTATCTGTCAAAAATAAGATAGATAAACATTAAAAAAAAAGATATAGATATATATTAACCCATTATCTGTGATAAGTATTTTCTACCAATTTGTTATTTGTCCCTTACTTTGCTTATGGTTTTTGCCATTTAAAAGCATTTTACCAGTCAAATGTGTTAAGCACTTCTCTTGCATCTGGATTTGGGGTGATAATTAGAAATCTTACACCTACACTTAAAGTTTGGAAGCATTCATTCATGTTTTCTTTTACTATTTGTATATTTACATTTTTTTTTTTTTTTACATTTACAACTCCAATCCATTTGGAGCTTATTCTTGTATACCTAAGGAATGGATATGCTTTTACCTGTGGAATCTAAAAACTCCAAACTCATAAAAATAGAGTAGCATGATGGTTACCAGAGATTGGGAGGTGAAAGAGTTGAGGATCCATGGTTCAAGGGTAAACTGGGAACTAGCAGATAAAGAAATACTGAGGAACAAATGTACAGATAGGGATTAGAGTCAACAACGTTGTATTATAAAACTTCAAAGTTGCTTAGAGTCTAGATCTTTATTGTTCCCATCCCCTCACACACAAAATGATGATTATGTGATATGACACAGGTGTTAGCTAATGCTGCAGTGGTAATCATATAACAATATATAAATGTATCAAATCAATGCATTGTGCACCTTAAAGTTACACAACGTTATACATCAATTATACTTCGATTTAACAATTAAAAAAATTAAAAAAAATTAAAAACCTCAAAAAAAATGGACATAATTTTATCTTTTCTCCCCCAAATGCTTCAGTACCTTTAAAAAGTCCATTGGTATCCCCAGAGGTTTAAGATACCATCATCGTCATATTCTAGATTACCGTGTGAAATGGGTCTGTCTGTGGACTTTGTATTTTATTCCGTCTGTTCACGTAACAGTGCCACACTGTTTCCAACATAAGGGCTTTATGTTTTAATATCTGGCTAATCTCTCCATCCCTCCACTTTCCTCCCACACCATAGCTCTTCCTTTTCAGTGTTTTCCTGGCAAGTTTGTTTTTCCACATGGACTCCAGTAGTAACCTGTCCAGCTACAAAAGAAAAAAAGCTTCTTTTGTTGGAATTGCATTCAATCTATAAATTGTTTTAGGGAGAACTGACATCTAAATACCATTGAAACATTCTTTTTTTTTTTTTTTTCTTTTTAAGCTTATTTATTTATTTTGAGGAGGGGCGGGGCAGAGAGAGGGAGAGAGAGAATCCCACTCAGGCTCCGCATGGTCGGTGCAGAGCCGGACGTGGGGCATGAACCCACGAACAGAATTGTTGAGGTCATGACCTGAGCCAAAACCAAGAGTCTGACGCTCAACCAATTCAGCCACCCAGGCGCCCTGAGGAATAGCTTTGAAATGAATGAAAATGGCTTGCATTGTGTTACAGGGTATATTTAGAAATGTACCACTCTCAGAGAGTCGTGGTCTTCTCCAGCCTCAAGTATGAACACCCAGGCAGACTGAACTACATTAGCTATTTGAATCAATTACCGCTCTTATGGATGCAGTAATATTGACGAAAAAGGATCATGTGTTGTAGGAAAGACTCTGAAATCAGAAAGACTTGACTTGAACAAGTTGGGGACAGAGAGATATATAGAATCCAGTCAGAAAGCTAGAACCTGACGCCAGACAGGACAATAAAAGGAGACGATTAGAATTCCTATTCCCCCATCTCCCAGCCCACGCCCAAGAAAGGAAAAAAAAAAAGAAAAGAAAAAAAAAACCCACCCTGTTTATATGATGTCGTATAATCACACATGAAACAAAGGAAAGTGCTGAAAGGGACCTTATGCAACAACCCCAAGGCAATCTGAGACACTGAAGAGACAGCATGTTTCACATTCCCCTGGTGTGAAGGCATTAGAGTCACTTTACAACCTGGGTTCAGCCAACACACCAGTTCCGTCTCCTCCTTTCCCACGACAGACCAACACATTATTAGAAATTTTTTTTTTTTTTTTGGTTACATGTAACAGAAATTAAACAAACCCGTCAACACAAAAAGGGCATTAAGAAAACTCATGGAATCCAAGGAAGAGGTCAAACTCCCCAACCCCTGGAATATCCAGGAACTTCCAAAATGGGAAGTTCCATCCGAGGCCATTAACGTGGCTCAGCTTCCCAACAAGCCTTAGTTCTAAATTCCAAAATCTTGAGAAGAATCCAAAAGACCCAACCAGTATTTCCCTTAGACTCGGGCATGGCAGCCCTCTGCCCTGGGCTCCAGGCTGCCGGAGGTCCCGCACCGCACAAAACGTGAGACCTGAGCACACTAAAGGACATGCGGTCTATCCCTGGGATCCCGCTTGGTGTGGGGAAGATTTGAGTAGCTCTTGCATGTAGGAAAGCGAGAGGACTGCTTAGCTTGTCAAATCCTTCTTCCCAGGTACCTCAGATAAAATAGATCTCTCTAAAACGAAACGCTGTTTCCCAGGAGCGTTGACCATCTTGGTCTCATCTCTCTTCAGGCCACCATTTGTGGTTCCTGAGGCACTCCTGATTTGCCACTGTTAGGAACAGTGGTCTATAGCAATAGAGCCACGCAGAGGCAACACTTTGCAATGCTGAGCAATTCACATTACTTTAAAACTTGCATCAATGTAGATCTGTAACATCACTTAAGCATAGTACTGTCTTCCCACTGGCAACTATTTGCACATTGGATGGGTAAAGCGCAGTTTTATTTTTATAGAAGGTTAAGAATTCAATAAAGTCACAAAACTTTTTAAATTGGCTATGATTTAATTAATTTTGATTAAAATTATGACACCAAATTAATTACAGTTTGTGTCTTGCTTTTGAATTTGTATAGATGATTTAGAACACTTTAAAAAGAACTTTCGGGGGAAAACTTATGTTTTACAAGTTTTTTCTTTAATGTGTATTTATTTTTGAGAAAGAAAGAGACAGAGTGAGAGCAGGGGTGGTGCAGACACACACACACACACACACACACACACAGAATCCCAAGCAGGCTCCAGGCTCTGAGCTGTCAGCACAGAGCCCAACGCAGGGCTCAAACTCACAAGCCGAGAGATCATGACCCGAGCCGCAGTTAGACGCTTAACTGACTGAGCCACCCAGGCACCCCTGTTCTATAAGTTTTATAAGAATACTTCTAAGCTATCCTATGTCTAGTTATTTTTTTTACATGTATTTTGTTGCAATTTTGGATGAAAATATGATAAAATTACATTTCATTTTTAATTCTTTGGGTCTTAGGAATAACTACAAGTCAAAATTATGAAAGAAGTAAAAAATATAAAAGCAAATTCAAAATAGAAACTAGAAATAAAAAACTTGCAAAAAACTTTCCTTAAAACTCTAAAATTCATTGGGGCGCCTGGGTGGCGCAGTCGGTTAAGCGTCCGACTTCAGCCAGGTCACAATTTCGCGGTCAGTGAGTTCGAGCCCCGCGTCAGGCTCTGGGCTGATGGCTCAAAGCCTGGAGCCTGTTTCCAATTCTGTGTCTCCCTGTCTCTCTGCCCCTCCCCCGTTCATGCTCTGTCTCTCTCTGTCCCAAAAATAAATAAATGTTGAAAAAAAAATTTAAAAAAAACTCTAAAATTCACATTAAAATTGAGAACATATGTTAAATAATTCACATAAAACTTTTGAATGAGATATTACAAATATATTTATTGAAGCTTTAATAACTGATCAAAACAAGAAAATGAACAGGAACTTTGTTCCAGTCAAATCCAGAACTTGAATGCATCAGATGGGATTCTTGCAACTAAAGAATATTCAAGAATTCATATTGGTAAAAATGAAGATTCTTTACTAAGTGAAGATTTGCAAAGATAATGACTCACATCAACACCACCACCCAGAAACACCAAATGCAACTCCATGTTTCCATTTAAAAGATGAAAAACTGACATCCCTGAATCTGCCAATTGGATGTGAAAGAGGAAATCTCTGGGGCTTTACTGTTTATTAATCATGATATTGGGAAATGATCCAGGCAGCTTTTTGACAGTGTGAGAATGTTTCTTGCAAAACTTACTCTGATGCAAAAAAATTGTTTTGAGATTACATTGCTTGAACTGCGCAGAGAATTTAATATTTTATTTTGTATCAAAATTCTTTCAACAGGAAAAGGAATCTGTGGAAACTGGCTTTTATATTCTAATTTCAAAGACAAGCGGTTATGTTCCTTCTGTCAAAGGCTTCACATCCAATCTTCATGATTAACTTTACAATGAAGGTGTTTGTTGCTGTTGTTGTTTTTAATGTTTATTTTTGAGAGAGAGAGAGAGAGAGAGAGAGAGAGAGTGAGAGCACCAGAGAGGCACAGAATCCAAAGCAGGCTCTAGGCTCTGAGTTAATGACATGGGGCTCCAACTCACAAGCCGTGAGATCATGACCTGAGCTGAAGTTGGATGCTTAACCGACTGAGCCACCTAGGCGCCCCAAGGTATTTGTTGTTAAAAACACTTAAGGTCACAATCAAAAGAATACAAAATGTCTGTTGTGCATAAATATACAAACATGCACAAAACAAAACGTGCGAGAACTTTTTGTTTAAACAGCAAAAAATTGGTACTATTTAGCAAAGAAATTAACACTGATATAGGATGTTAGTATGGTATGTGCATTTTTTTTTAAGTTTACTTATTTATCTATTTAGAGGTGGGGGAAGGGGCAGAGAGAGAGGGAGAGAGAATCCTAAGCAGGCTCTGGCAGCGTAGAGCCCAGTGCAGGGCTCAAACCCATGAACCCTAAGGTCATGACAAGCCAAAACCAAGAGTGGGACACTTAACTAACTGAGCCATCCAAGCACCTCAGCCTGGTGTTTTTAATCTTTTTTTTAATGTTTATTTAGTTTTGAGAGACAGAGCACGAGCAGGGGAGGGGTGGAGAAAGAGGGAGAGACAGAATCCAAAGCAGGCTCTGGGCTCTGAGCTGTCAGGACAGAGCCCGACGCGGGGCTCGAACCCATGAACTGTGAGATCATGACCTGAGCTGAAGTTGGACACTTAACCGACTGAGCCACCCAGGCACCCCAGTATTATTCTTTTAAACACACCATGCTGGAGGTGTGGCTCAGTCGGTTGAGTGTCCAACTTCAGCTCAGGTCATGATCCCACAGTTCGTGGATTCGAGCCCCGCGTCGGGCTCTGTGCTGACAGCTCAGAGCCCGGAGCCTGCTTCGGATTCTGTGTCACCCTCTTTCTCCGCCCCTCCCCTGCTCTCGCTCTCTCTGTCTCTCAAAAGTAAGTAAACATCTAAAAAGAAATTTAATTAAAAAAATAATACTATGCATTCAATATGTACCCTGAGCTTTTCATAGCAAAAACAAGTACAACATTTACCGAAAGTAATTTAAAGAAAACTTCTAATTTTATTGCAGATGATTTAGAAATTTTATGCCATAGATCATGATGAATGAACATGTAAGCTTAATAAAAAAAGAAGAAACTCAAAAGAGGTTTTAAAATCTTGTATGTATGATAAAGTGGGAAAGATTATCCCCCAAATCAAAATCTAACAGTACGACGTTCAATGACATTGTTATCAGAAACAAAATTCATGTTGAAAATAATTTTATTGTAGGAATTTTGAACTACCAAAATAAAAAACACGAAAACTGAAATTAAAGACTGTTTAATTTGTTTTATATATTTTGGAAAGGGTGTGAGTTTTAAATGAAGGCGTTAAAAAAAACACCACTTTCTGCTTATGACTTACAGTGGCTGTGGTTTGCACAGTCCCACCTTGCTCTCTGAGTAGGCAGTATTGTTTTGGACCCCATGTGCCAATGTTAAATCACACCTTTTGTTAAAAACAAACAAATAAAAATCAATAACACAATTTTCCGTGTTAGGTATTAATCTGAAAGATTTTCAAGGCAAATCTATGAAAATGGCATCATCATGGTTGGCTTAAAAAGCAAGTATGCAAACCAGAATTTGGCCCAAATTCTAGGAGAATTCATGGTACCACATAGCGGCACAGTGTGAATTTATCACTTGAGATGTCATTTGTACTGTGTCAGTAGCTCAGTAGTGATGACATTCCGTGGAACAATTTGATTACGATAATAAATATTTTCTGGGCCCGCCCTTCAAATATAACCTCACCACTGCATGCAATGAGAATGTCAGCAGTTAAATTCTGTCAGCAATTAGATTTCATTTAGGCAAAATGTATGAGGTACCCAAGAAGAGGAAAGCAAACTAACTGGAAGATTCGAAATAAGAAGAAATCAATCTTTGAGGAAGAATGAATTAATCTTAAATTTGGCTGTTTGGTATGTACTACAATTTGCTACTAACCATGTTAGCAAAAGCTTATAAGAAACTCAAAAGAAGTATTTGGACCACTGTTAAATAATCAATAGTATATATATTTTTAATTTAGAGACAATGTTTGGTTTTTTTTCCCCTGAGTTGAAACGGCACATAAGCTAAACAACAAAAGTAGCACTCCAGTAATGAAAAGGGAAATTGAGCATGTTTATCCACGAAAGAGAGGATTCCTGTACCTCCAGCCTCCAAACCAATTTCTATACAGATTATTTTCTCAACATATTATAGGTTCAGTTATAGTCTTGATTAAAGAGAGAGTTCAATAAGTTGAGCAAAAAGTTAATTGCTATTTTCATCTTTTATACCATTACAACGTGGAAATTTTGTAAAGAAGAAAATCTTAAGAGCTATCCTATGGATCTTGCGGTAAGAGACCATGAACATTATACAAGTGATAGTCACATGTAAAATTAAAGTAGTATATTATAATAGGGGTGCCTGGGTGGCTCAGTCGGTTGAGTGTCTGACTCTTGATTTTGGCTCAGGTCATGATCCCAGGGTCGTGGGATTGAACCCTGCATGGGGCTCTGTGCTGAGCCTGGAGCCTGCTTGGGATTCTCTCTCTCTCTCTCTCTCTCTCTCTCTCTTTCTCCCCCTCCCTCTCCGCCCCTCTCCTCTGCTCATGCTCTCTCTAAAAATAATAATAAAATTTTTTAAAATAATAAACAATAGTTTATACTAGATTCTTTGATTATGGTAATTTATTACATGTAGCTCCATTACAATGATTAAACACCATATGTATGGCAATTATATTGCAATTTTTTTCAAGTTAAAAAATCATATGTAACTTTTATTATTTATTCTCAATCTGACTATTGCTTTAAGATTTTGTCAATAATTCCTGTTGCTAATGCCTCCAGAGAGTAAAGTTGAGCCAAACTGAAACTAATTAAAACAGAACTATAATGATGCAAAAAATATCATGCATTACTGCTGATAGAATACAAATTTTGTGAAAATCTGAATCATAACAACATATCATTAACTTGAATAAAATCGAAGGAAAGAAAAATATATTTTATGAAACGAACATGTATTAAATCATTAATTTATGTGTCATTTTATTGATCATCCAAACATAGCTGGTCCATCAACTAAATGTATTGACATGCATAATAGTACCCAGTACAATTGTCTCTAATTTTTGCCAACACTCAATTGTATAAAGATTGTAGCTTTTATATACATGTGTATCTTTAAAATGCTATTGGTATGAAGGTATGTATCTGTTCTTTTTTTTTAATGTTTATTTTATTTTTGAGAAAGAGAGAGAGAGAGACAGAGCATGGTTGGGGAAGGGCAGAGAAAGAGGGAGACACAGAATCTGAAGCAGGCTCTAGGCTCTGATCTGTCAGTACAGAGCCCGACGAGGGGCTCAAACCCATGAGCCATGAGATCATGACCTGAGCCAAAGTTGGACGCATCACCGACTGAGCCACCCATGCCCCGCGAGTATGTATCTATTCTAATAGGTGAGGATAGGGGAAGATGTCATATAATATAAGCATGGTTACCAGGGGACCAACCCAGTACATCTGGGAGCATTTCCCAGAACGAGTGAGGTCATTGTAAGCTAATACGATACCCTCAATAAGTTCATTTCATTTTGTGCTAGACATTTTGGTGTCCCTATTTTTTCATTCATGCTATGTATTCTGCCTGGAGTGTCCTCATCCATGTTCTCTGCCTGGAAAACTTTCTATCCTTCAAGTTCCAGTTAGAGTGAACTCCTGGGAGGCTTCCCTATCCCTCGTTCACATGGTTTGTCCTGTATCCCTTTGATATATCTCTATTATACCTCTCCTCTTGGTGTATCAAGTATTTTCTGCATGCTGGTCCAGGCCAACAAAGCATAAGCTTTTCACGAATAACGACCACGACTTTTTCATGTTTGCTGCCCTGACATCTAGCTCAGAGCCTTATACATAGAATGTACTTAAACATTAATTGAATGAATGCATGAATTCACAGATAGATTAGACTTCTGACAATTTCAGAGAATATGTACTCATATTACATATTACTATTTTCTTTCATATATTGACATCAAAGATTGTAGTCTTCGATATAGTTCCTTTACATCTTAATGTATCAGGAGGAGTTTTCTCAGCCCATTGACATCAAAATTAAAAATGCTTTACATTCTTGTTCCTGCTAAATGTTAACAATATCCGAGCCTAAGTAAGTTATGGGTCAAATGAGACATGTGAGGTTTCAGAATTTGATGAGCCTTTTTCTAATTGAGTTTTTAAATGACAATTGCAGTAATGCTAATCATAACAGATGAAAACAACACAAAAGGCTGTAAAATAAAAAATGAAAATCCCTTGCCTTCTCTCTATATTCCAGGAGGGAACTACATTTAACAGTTTTCTGGGTTTCCTTCCAGATACCCAGGTATTTTTGACTTTTTTTTTTTTTTACACACATACAACCACTCACAGGTCATTCTTTTTTTTTTTTTTTTTTCTTTTTCTTTCCTTTCCGATTTTTTTCCCCAGCCAAACTGGGATTGCTGTCCCTACTGTTCTACAACTTGTTTTCATCTCATAAAATTGTTGTAGTGTGGACACCCCACTAGACAGTCTTTTAAGAGTGCTCTTCAAGATATTTCGATATTGCATAGCAAGATATTTTAAGAGTTTTGAATATGCAATTATAGGCACTTAATGGAAACAGCACTCTATTATTTCAACTGAACCTCACACAGAAATCTCATATTTGTTTTCTTGGACAGTCTCTTGAAATGTTGGTGTGGTCTTGAAATTCCTGATTATCAAAGCTCAAGTCTCACTGTGACATCACTCGGGAAGTCCAGGCTTATCCAACTTTTCCATGGGCAGAAATTGCCCTGGGGATTTCAGATTCACCTCATTTGGAAAATTCAGAAAATTATGTAGAAGTCCCATCAAGAAAACCTTTGATTTAAAAGCTAATTAAGAGTCATTTATTAACTTTCTCATACATTTTTTTAAAGGGACATATGTACATATAAGCATTTCTTTTAAATATAAAAAAGGCTCAGGGATCAAAATCACTTTTCTTCCCCAATTAGTTTGGCAAAGAGTTAAGCCACAGTAAACAAGCTACCATATTTCTAAATAAATATGGGATATTCAGTTTCATTTAGAAGTTTTTTTCAGTATTTTATTTTGGTTTGCTTGAGGTCAAATTACAATTTCAACCAAAATTATAATCTTTTTACCAAAGATTATTTGGTCCATTTCATTCACATTAAACAAATATAGTTTCTCAAGTGTATTTCTCAGGTATATTTTAGGATGTAGGCGAGATAAACGTTTCCCTCGACCCTTTTACGGTCCCTAGCTGGGCATGAAAATTAAATCGACAAAGATTAACAAGAGAAAAACATACAGATTTTACTGAATTTGTGCAGGCATACAGAAACCTTCACAAGAAGATGAAAACCTGAAGAAGTGACCAGAGCAGGAAATTTTCATATCGTATAGACAAAGAAATAATAAATTTGTGAAGGATCCAGAAGACAAAGAGGTTTGGGCTAGGGATCGTAAAATGAAGAAGAAATAACAAGGTTTGTTTATACAGCTTTCTCAGCCCAATTCCCTGTGTTTGGTGATAAGGATGTCTCCCTTCCTCCTGGTGGTGGGAGCTTGCACATAGGAGATTTATCTCCTGCTTTCAGAGGAACAAGGTGGGTAGAGAGAGGTCAGAGTGACCTTCCTGCTTCTGCTGTTTTCTCAAATTCCTTCAGCCTAAGATATTCAGTGTGGCAAGGTGCCATATTTGGGGGATAGCATGTTCTGAACCCCATCAAGGGCAACCTGTGAGGTGTCTCCCCCAATAATTCAGAAACTAGCTATGACCCCCCCCCCATTCCCCCCTCAGAATTAAACTATGAAGACAAGACAGTATGGACCATAACAGAAAGAAGAAAAGTTTGACTGAAAATATTAGCACATCTAAAGGAAGAACGTGTTACATAAAAGCTTTGCCATCCTTCACCTTCTCCCCAGGGAAAGATAAGGAAGGGCCTAGGAGCAGTGGAAGGAAAGGAAAAGAGTAAGGGTCGAAGGCCAACTCGAGGGGATCTATCCTGGCCTGATGCTCTCAAACATGGGAATCACCAGCTATCTTGCTCTCGTTGTCTATTTCTGTGCTTGCCCAGCTAACTCAGATCGTCAGTCATCCGCGATCCTGCTGAGAAAGTACAAATTAGCTTGGACTGAGAAAGTAAACATATGGCCAGCCATTCATCAAGTTGGGCTAACAGACACGAGAGAGCCAGCTGCAAAGTTTATGGGAAACAACATTCCTCCCAAGGACATGCCGCAGCTGTAAAGTGTCATGCAACCTTCTTGTTGGAGTGACCACTGCTTCTTTATTCACTGAGAAGCATTCTTCTCTAATATCATAGGTATCAGAAATATTGTGGTTGGAATTAATCAGTAAGGAGGAAGCAGTCCATTTTGCCTAGAGGATCTCAGTCATTTTGATACAGCGAAGCTGCCTCGATTTCCAACCCAGATGCGAGGGGTGTCTGGACACAATATTCCACATCTATCTGAACTTTGTTGTGTCCAGAGAAACAGTGCTGCAGTTCCACATCATAGTCCAAACTCGATGGTGAGCCTTTCCTCACAGCCCTGAACTTAATGTGCACCTTAATTCCACTGTTTCGCATATCCTGTAATAACTCAGCTCTGCCTTCAATGGCTGAGATGTTTCATAGTTCCTCTGGAGTCCAGCCTCTCACATTACAGTGCTTTTACATTGTGAGAAATGTGATTTTTTTTTTTTTTTTTTTTAGATGTCAGATCTGTTCCTGTTGGTCTTGGGCTGATGAGCTAAGACGTCCCGTAGGTCTGCCATAGTAGAGAATGTTCCATGGGAGCATTCATATTTCTCACCGCATGTTAGTTCTTTTTAGCTTCTTAAAATTTCAGTTCTTGCCCATTAGTGAGTCTAGCCCAGGAGATAGATCTGTTATTAGGAAACAAGAAAATGAATTTTTAATCCTGCGTCACAGCTAAGGGCCTCCCTATAGCATCAAATTAGTCACAAACAAGCAGCTTGTGGGTATGTTAGAAGATAGCCCCAGAGACCATCTTGTATGAACAAGACCTCTAACTTCTGCACATTCCAGATTGTTCCCGTTTCTTTTGATAACCATAACGTTACCTACAGACGTACTTTGGCTCACTAAGCTTCAGAGACTTGACAGAATTTTTGTCGAGGAAGTATGAGAATCGACACTTTAAATTTTTTTTGGAGCGGGGGAAGTACTTTATGTTTTGGAAATCAATTCATTAAAAAGCAGTTTTAAACAGAGAAAGTGATTTGCAAAGCATTCTTCCTTCCAGGTTTTCTCCAAATATGAGATCTCTCAGAGTGGTTTTTTGTTTTTGTTTTTTGTTTTTTTTGAGAGAGAGAGAGAGTGAGCACATGCATTGGCGAAAGGCAGGGGGAGAGGGAGAGAAAAGAGAATCTCAAGCAGGCTCCTTGCCCACCACAGATTCCACCCTGGGGCTTGATCTCATGACCTGAGATCATGACTGGAGGCAAAATCAAAAGTTGGCTGCTTAACTAAGCACCTGAGCCACACAGACGCCCCTGGATTTTTTTCAAACTGGCCTCTGCTGAGTGCTTTGGTTCTGTGGAGGCGTTGCAGGGGCTGCTGTGGGGCTGATATGAGCCCTGGCTTTACACTAAGCAGCTTATCCAAGAGTTTGCCTGAATAATATGCTTAGCTAGTGAAAAATAAAGTTTAGAAATCACTGCCTTAGAGCCTTTGATAACCATCCATCCAGTTTGTAAAGTAGGGTGCACTGGTTTTAGAATCACAGGAGCCATCAATGCTCCCAGTTGCCGTTTTTGGGGGGGGCGGAATGTGCTTCTTGAGAATTTTGGCTTTGAATAAGCGGTTGGGAGCTGACTGGGCTTAGAGCTCAGCTCAAATCTTTCTGACCTACTTAAGTTGGCTTGCAAGAAAAACAAGATACCAGAGTGAAGTTCCATTTCTATCCAACAGAGGGCAGTAGTGCAAATGTTAACTTGGACATGAGAGAGCCCCGAAGGATGGAGGGCTGAGGACAGGCTTGGTCTATTTAGATTTGCCCAGAATAAAGCAGGTAACCACATTGTTTTGAACACTTCCCAGAACCTGGGCTCATTCTTTTCTTACCTTTCATCCATCAGTCTTCTAACAAAGCTGGGGTCCTTTTTGTTTTCGAAGTGAGCATTCTGCCTTTGAGAGCCAGGTTAGTAGCTATTCAGGAGGCCCCTGGACTCTGATGGGCCCGGAAGCCCTGATGTGATTGCTCTCTCCTGGGCTCTGGGAAGCCTGGAACTTCTCTGGAAGACCGGTAGGGGACTGGGCGGGCCCTTGCACGTGGTGTGACCAGCTCACACTGTTTAAACCTCTGAGCTCCAGCTCAGCCCTGAAACTAGCATGGAATTTGCACAGCTGGTGATCTCCATCTAACAACAGAGAGCGTCATCAGCTAAACAACCTGTTTGTGTGTTTCAACTGTAAAATATCCTGGAACACAAAAACAAAATTCAAAACTTTTTTTTCTAACATTGACATCATGCTTTAATTTGACCCATTTCTTCTAAAAGCACTCCATAAGAAAGCGAAAAGCTTTCTCAAATACATCCGGCAGGTCAGGCTTTCTTCTCTTTGGCTTAGGACTGTATCAATGCCTCCTACTAGTGCCCAGTGTATATTCCTGAGCACACTGCTGCCCTCAACAAAGCTGGGGTCCTGGTAGCAACTGAGAAGTGACAGAAGGGATAGTGGGAAAGTAACTAACAGCACATGCCACAAAGCTATAGAATTCCTCTAGCATAAAGTGAATCACATGAATCAATGGTGGCATAAAAATAATTTTTTAGTTGTTGTTAATATCATGGGGATTACTCACTAATTCGACAGATATTTATTTTAATTTTTTTTAACATTTATTTATTTTCAAGAGACAGAGACAGAGTGCCAGTGGGGGGGGGGGGGGGGGGCGGGGGCAGAGAGAAAGGGAGACACAGAATCCGAAGCAGGCTCCAGGCTCTGAGCTATCAGCGCAGAGCCCGATGCGGGGCTCAAACCCACTGACTGTGAGATCATGACCTGAGCTGAAGTCGGACACTTAACCGACTGAGCCACCCAGGTGCACCTTCAACAAATATTTTTTAAACATCTGAAATGTTCTAAGTCTATGAATTCTACTTTGACCCATTTTGATTGTGGATTCCAGACAATCTAACTGAATTCAACCATGAAGATATGTCTTGCTACCCTTTGATGGTATACTACATTGGTCAAACCAGACGATCATTTGGAAAGTCATGATGGATGAAATAAAACACACGCATAAACAAAGATGTGAAGTAATCAGGTTAAAACAGTTTCCCCATTTACTGGGTCAATTAAAGACCAAAAAGCCTTTTTTAAAAACAAATTGTCTTGAGACTGAGATTCAAGGTTAAAAGGAAAGGACTTTCTCCCTCGTAATCTTTGGCGGTGAAACAAAGGGATGGGTTGGAATTTCACAGAATTAATATGATAGCTCTTGTTCTCTGATCACTAATGAATAACCTGGATGAAATAAACCTCTCTTCTTTGCCAAGGTGCTTTTCATCCCTTTTGATGAACTAATAATCATTTACCTACAGCAATGCAGACTTATTGGCACAGAAATGTGATTCATATTCAGAAAGAACAGCGCATTAAAAATAGGAACAGCAAGGAGGGGACTAAACAGATGGTGTTCCAGGACCGTCAGCTCTCTCTGACGTACAAATTTAATCCTCTATTGTCATAACCGTCAAGGGACTATCCAAATCCTTGATTTTACTGGAATTCAGTTGTATTGACTGTTCACAAATAAATGGGTCATTGGCTGAAGATGAAAAATCTTTTGTACTATGGTGAAGACTTTTACTATGAAGTACCTTTATCAGGATTCAATCTGCCTCAGAGATTAGAATAGTAGGAAAGAGCAATAGAAAATTACCAAAGAGGCCAGGATTCCAGATTTCACTCTCATTGTTATCTGAATCTCTGGCTCGATTAAGTCTCTCACAGATGCGCTATGATTGGAGGGTAAAGGGTCATTTCCCACAAACCCCTGTCCAGTCTTACAGTGCTCTTATCACTGGAGTCCTTGATGGAGGGTGGAGTCTGGGGCCAGAAGAGTTCAAGGGGGTGGGGGGTGACAAGTCACCAAGTGAGCTTTTTAAAGATACCGGTGTCTGACCCCTGACTACTTAGTGAATTCGGTCAGTTTCATCATCTAAAAGGATACTAATTTTAAAGACAATTATAAATTCATTAATTGATTGAAACATAGACTCCTTGGGTCGCCTGGGTGGCTCAGTAGGTTAAGCATTTGACTTCGGCTCAGGTCATGATCTCACAGTTCGCGTGTTCTAGCCCCACATGGGGCTCTGTGCTGACAGCTCGGAGCCTGGAGCCTGCTTCAGATTCTGTCTCCCTCTCTCTGCCCCTTCCCCACTCATGCTCTGTCTCTCTCTCTCTCTCTCTCAAAAATAAATAAACATTAAAAATATTTTTTTTTAAATAGAAAGAAACATAGACTCCGTTAAGTATATAGCCCCCTTCTATAACATCCCTGGAAAGCAGTTATGAAAATATTGAATGCCAGCACCCACAGGAATTTAATCATTTCCCAAAGTAACTCATTTAATTTTCTAGCAAATGTAATTGTTTGGGATATTTTAAATAAACATGTATTTTTTTAAATAAACATGTTCTTATTTAAATTAAAACGTTTAATTTTAAATAAACATGCTTTTTAAATTTTTAAATAAACATGTATTTTATTTTCTTATTTTAAATAAACATGTATTTCTGTGTAACTCATACAATGGTCTAAGCTCTGCCCTCTGCAGACAGGAAAAATAATTCTTACCCTCCCACATCACGGTCTTTTGGTTGTTTGAAGGCACCTGTCTACCTCTCTTAATTAAACCCTGGATCTTTCTTTAATCATTCTTCAGATAGTTGAGTTTCAGATCCCATCACCATCCTAGATGGATCTGTAAGGAAAAAGCTCCTAAAAGTCAATATTTAATTTAAACATGGTAGTTCTCAACACCATCCCCAGAATTTTGATTTCATAGTCCTGGATTGGGACCCAGACATTGGTAGTTTTTAATTCTCCCCCAAAGATTCTAATTTCATCAGGGGCTGAGAAGACTGTGCTCCTTCCCTGAACTTAGCACCTCTGGTGTGAAGAGCTGCGACCGGCCGATAAAATAGCTGCTTTCCTGGTTCTGGACACCAACGTTCTGTTGACACAACCTATGTCATATACGGGATTTTAGTGACAGTTATATACACTCTGGGCTCAGACCAGGTTTAAAGTTAACACAAAGGCTTATGTATTCGTCTGGTAAGTTTCTGTTAACTTACACCTTCCTGGTTCTATAGAAATGGAGTTGATTTTTGGACCTAAGTCCAGAAATTTTGTTTTTACTTCTTGCCTGTCACTGTATTATTAGTAATAACAACGGAAATAGTATTTGAGTGTAACCGTGTGCTAAACATGGCACTAAATCCATAGTCTTTTTTTTTTCTGCCCATAATTTTACTTTGCAAAAGGCATAAAAATGCTAATATCTGCTGTTAGCATACAAATGTTTAATTAACAAGAGTGCAAATTGATAAAGATCAACACTTGAATATGAAACTTAATTCCAAGTTTTAGAAAAAGTGGACTGAATTTCAACAAACTTAATTAAAATGTCATCCACTCTTTGGAAATACAAATGCTACTGGACAGGCTGTTGCTGTTTGTTGCTCACCTGAGGTTTTTTTGTTCCTCGGTTTTAATCCATTATCTTGATTGAATCTCACTGCAGTCCTGTGGGAAAGAGATTATTGCTAACCCCATTTTACAGGTGAGAAAATTGAGATTTGGATAGATTGAATTGGTTCCCTTACTCCAGTCTATTAAAACCATTTTAGGGTTCCAATTCTATCAGAATCTATCAGATTCTGTCTTTATATCCCTACCACAAATGTAGATTTTCTTCAACACTCACAAATGTGATCTGGGCACCATATAAATCCCCTTAAGATAGTTGTAAAACTGTGGAGCAGGAGGGAGCGTCGGTGCTGAGTCTTTCCACTAGAGACCTCCATCCAGGATGCATTAACCAGCATGGTAGCGCTATATCGCTGCAAACAACTATGAATCCATTAACAGGGACACATCTTTCCCTTTTGTCTGCAAGGATGTCATGGGACCCTTGGTCAAAACCATGCCAAAATCTGTATTCACTGTTCCTATTTCTCTCGTAAACCCATCAATTAAGGAAATGAGCACTGTCCAGATGGACTTGTTCTAATGAACCAGATGCTGTCTCCAGAAAGCAGCACACGTCTCCCAGGGATCACCATGTCACTACATCACGGACCATCCTTTTAATACATCACCCTAGGATTTTATCTAGTACTAACATCATTTTGCTGATCCACAGTTTCCTGAGACCAAATCAGTATGTTATATGCGCTTCTTTTTCTTTTCTGGATACTTTCCTTGCTCTCTCTGACTGCTCAAAGATCATGATAGGTAGTTAAGAAACCTCCTCTCTGTTCCCATCCTCATTTGCCCGAGTCAGAGAAACCTGACCCCCTCTGCTTGGTGACATGCCATCCGCTTCACCTCTTCTGTAAACTACCCACAAATCTTGGACTTCCATTGACCTGCCCTTCCCCCTCTGAAAAGCCTTCACTGCAGACAACACCACACTTGGGCTATTCTGCCATCTCTCTGAAACCTATCAACATTACCTCACTTGCCCCGGGCAGTGGGCAGATTTCTTCCTTGTTCTTCTTGCTCAAATAAAACTCAAAACCCCTCCTGTAATTTCCCTTTGTATTTTCCTAATATTGAGTTTTGTATCCTTTTCGAGTCCTAGCTCATTCTGGGCGGTAGCCTTCCTGATACCTTAAGCTCATAATTGTGTGCTAAATGCAAGTTTAACCCCAAACTATGAATGCAAGGCTAACAAGTCACATATCAATTCCAGCATCAAGAGGAAATATGTTATGTGTCCAATCTTTCTCGTTTTACGAGCAGGTCGACCACCTCTACACCAAATTCAAATTCCATCATATATGAAAGCACTCTTCTCAGAACTTTCTCGTTAGGCGTGTATCGTCTTTCTTTATGTGCAGAGAAGCAGGTACCCTAGACGCTTAGAGAAGCTAAAGAGTGATGAGGGTCATGGATCCCCCGCATAGAGTCTGATGCTGAGTTGAGGCCTCTTTGCGGCCATCCCAGCTGATTCTCAGATAAGCTGTCAAAGACAATGGTCTCCAGCCCTGTTCAGTGTCTGATTGGTGTCAGCGCTAACAAGAGTGACGCTATTCTTCCAGGAGCCTGCAGCATTAATAAGAAACTCTATAGGCCACTGTGGTATGTCAAAGACTCAGGAAAAGCCTACTCTCTTTACTGGGAAGTGCTTTGTTCCAGAAGATGATATTAACAATTACTAATATTTTTGAAACCCTCTTATCACCAGCCAAGCCCAAGTTTTTTGGAACGGTGAGTCACTTCAGGCTCGCTTTTGGAGGCCAAAGAGTTGAAAGGTCTTCAATCAATGAGGAGGCTACTTACTACTCAAGGACTTTGGATAGTCAGTAGAGAGACTGATTATTTCAGTAGACTGTGGCTTCCAATCTCCGAATAGAAGGTTAGCCAGTTGCACACCACGATCAGCAAGGTCCCTTCCACGGCAGATACGATTTTAAGCCACATGCTCCCAGAGTTATGGTTGCCCACAAAATGTCCTCTCCCCGTCTCTCTGCCGTCCCCACACTGCCCCATCCCTGACCTATATAAGCCTGCATGTGGCATGCAGACAGTCTCCCTCTCCCACTTTGTCTTGTCATGGCATTATGCGGTCACCCACAGGAGAGGTACTCCTCATTCGCATGCCTGCCTCCAAATCTGGGCATGAAAATTTGCTCTGCTCTCTGTGGGGCCAGTGACAGGGCCATGGCTCTGCCCAGGCATTCTGGTCTTTAGTTAAGGGATCAGACATCTTTTTTCTTTTCTTTTTTTCAACTGACCCGTCACCTGAGCAAACGACAGAATCTTACCTGCACCCAGAAATTCCCTTCCTGCCCTCTTCCAACCTTCCCCACTTCCCTCAACAAGGATCAGCAGCACCCTGGCCTCCCAGCATAGCTTGCCTGACCTGTTCTTGAACTCGGTCTAGATGGACTCATAGAGCTGACACACTTTGGCACCTCACTTCTTTTTCAGCTGTGTCTGTGAGATCCACTCATGCGGTTGCATGAAGTCATCAATTGTTTACTCTCATTGGTGGATCATGTTCTATTTGATGACTACTCTCGATTTCTTTGTCCTCTCTACTGTTGGTGTACATTGGGTGGTTTCCAGTTTGGGGACTATTACAAATAGCGCTCGCTGCTTTTAAGACTTCAGGCTTTGGTGATCATCTGTACCCATTTCTGTTGGGTAAACATTCAGGAATAGAATTGCTAAGTCACAGGGTATGCACGTGTCCTGCCTTACTAAATACTGTTTGCTTGTTGTCATTTCCTCCTCCGCCTCCTCCTCTTTCTTCCTCTCTTCTTCCTCCTTTTTTTCTTCTTTTTCAAGCATATATTTAACAACATATAAAAAACAAACGAACAAAAACCCGTCTACTGGCCTTACATCCCTATGTTTACAGATAAAGGATAAACCTTCACCAGCTTGATTGCCAGAAATGAAGAGACCTGAAGCTGTTCCCTAGCTTTTTCTGGGAGTTCTCAACGAGGCTTTTGCTCCATTGTGCCTGATTTATCATCTTGAAACTCCCAGGAGAAGGAAGCTCTGGACCCGGCTCTCTAGGGTGCCCACCTCTGTGACCCAGAAGGGACAGGATGTGCTGCTTTGCTGCTCAGTAGAACTGGACAGTCACTACCCTCCGTGGCCCACTGCACAGCGGAGACCAGGAGTATTTGCATATGTGGTGTAACATGACAGGCAGGGGCTCCTGGGTGGCTCAGTCAGTGAAGCAGCCAACTTCAGCTCAGGTCATGATCTCTTAGTGAATTTGAGCCCCCGATCGGGCTCTCTGCCGACAGCCCAGGTCCTGGAGGCTGCTTCGGATTGTGTGTGTCCTTCTCTCTCTGCCTGTCCCCTGTTCATGCTCTGTCTCTCTCTCTCTCAAAAATAAATACACATTAAAAAGTAATTTTAAAAATCTACTTTATACATGACGGGAAATACCACACAGAGCATAACTCACATTATTATCACTAGGTGTGGCGTCTCTCTGGGAGCCCGACCAGCCCAGGCTCGTCCTTCCCCTTGTAGAGCTGCCTCCCTGCCTGCCTCCCCTACCCCTGCCCCCGAGGGCCTGGAGAGCTGGCTCCTTCCACTAAAATACTGCTGTGTTCTTCCCGTCATTGGCCTGGCACATTTTTTTATGCCAGCATAAGGGTCACCCTTGCTTATCCTGATTGTACAGAGGAAAATTCAGCTAAAGGGTCTATCTCTCTCTCTATCTCTCTATCTCTCTATCTATTGGCATCCAAAGACCCTGAGCCTGAACCTGAACGTGCCATCCACCCTGTTGTTACGGGCTGACTTTGAGTATGTCACTCAACTCCTGGTTTCTCACCTTCCTCTCTGTAAATTCAGATTACTAATAATTGCCAGCTCTCAGGATGCATCTGGAGAGCCTAAGAAATGATACAAGTGAAGTGTTTCAAACCCAGGCTGGCAGACGCTCAGCACGGACACGTTAGCTAGAATGACCTCATTCTAACTAACTTCTCAGAGGCATCTGCGGTCACGTTGTGGTCATTTTGGTGCCCACAGCCTGTCCTCAACTGGTGTGGATTGACTTCAGATTTGTGTTGTGGGCTATTCTTAGGAAAAAGGGGAGAGGAAGAGTCTGCCCTGGATGTAAATTCAACTCTGGTAGGAATGGTTTCTAATGGTCCAGGGGCAAATTTTCTTCAGCTTTACAAAATGTTAGAGCGTGGTCCCAGTCAGTGGACCCCTCATTACATACAAATGGGTGAGAGAAGAAAGAACGGCAGAGACAGAGACAGAGAGACAGAGAGACGAGACAGAGGTTGTTGCAACAGCTTAATAACTACAAAGGGGTCCAATGAAAGGAGCCTGGGCAGAAGAGATGGCTTGGTGGAAGCCAGCCTGGAGGACAAAGGATGGGTCTGGCTGACCTGGTTTAGCATCTGGGCCACATTACTTACTAGTTCTGTGTTCTTGAACTTTGCCTTTTCCTATCTGTAGAATGAAGATAGTCTTATCTTCCTGAGAGGATTGCTTTGTGACTTAGGTTAACGTATATAAACTATCTAGCCTAGCAAATCTAAAGGCCTCATAAATGGCACGTATTATTATTTGGAATTGTACCCACTCACCCCCCCCCCCCACACACACACATGCACAGAATCCCCCTAATGAGAATGGAAAACAGCAATGTTGCTAATCACATGTGATATTTCTAGTAGAACTTATAATTTTTTTTTAATGTTTATTTCTGAGACAGAGAGAGACAGAGCATGAGTGGGGGAGGGGCAGAGAGAGAGGGAGACACAAAATCCAAAGCAGGCTCCAGGCTCTGAGCCGTCAGCACAGAGCCCGACGCGGGGCTCGAACGCACGGACCGCGAGATCGTGACCTGAGCCGAAGTCGGTCGCTCAACCGACTGAGCCACCCAGGTGCCCCTAGCAGAATTTAAACGATACTTTCTATGGGACGTGGATAAGACCAAGTACACAGTGTTTCAGAGAGACTTTTGGAAAGACAGAGATACTTTTAAATCATCTGGTTCTCTACAGTTTGGTGACCGTCCCCCCCCCCCCCCCCTTTGGGGTCTCATAGTCCATGACTCATGCCAATATACCTTAACAAAAATAACACAGTCATATAGCACTTACTATGTGTCGGGCAACCTTCTAAGCCCTTTGCATGTATTAACTCAAGGGACTGCCACAGTGAGCCCGTGAAATACAGTGATGGTATCCCCATCTTACGGCTGGAGAGAGCGAGTCACACGAGGATCAAACGTCCTGCCCAGGCTACACAGCTGATAGATGGGAGTGCTCCCTCTCACCCTCACCCTCCTGCCGCACTGGATGGCAAAAGAGGGCACGTCCCTGTGGCAGTGTTCTCAGTGCCTCCCCAGTGGCTCGGGGTTTGCACTGAAAAGGTTGCCCCTAGCGCTCACTCAGCCCTGCAGATTGGTGGTTTGTAGGGTGAAGTCATTTCCATTAAGGTGCGTGGTCTGAAAAATTCCTGCTGGAGGAATCTTTTCAGGGTGGTGGACTGTATATTCTTTCAGTCCCGCATCTTCTCTCTTTCTCTTTTCCTCCCCCTTTCCCCCATCCCTCTCTTTCCTTCTATTTTCTTTCTAAAAGTGGTATAAGGGATTTTGAGATTTTTTTTTTTTTTTTTTTTTGCTTTATTCCAGAGAGAATGGCCGCCATGGTTAAGAATTTTCTATGGCTAGGCACCGTCGCATGCTTTGCAGGGGTTACCTCGTCTGCTCCTCCCGGCAGCCCCTTCTGAGGCAAACACTTAGATCAGTCTCACTTTACAAAGGAGGAACTGGAAACTTCGGTCCAGTTCCTTGTCAATGACCACAGTAACCGAGTGCAGTTCAGGACAGAACCGGAACTGTGGACCCCAAAGGCCTCGCTGGGCACCACCCCACTTTACTCGAAAACCTGCGCAGAATCAGAGCCAGAGAAAAAGCCTTCCTGTCTCACAGGAGCTGTTTATCAGCAGGTTTCCATGCTGCATTACCAACTACAGGCTTATTCTAGACCCGCCTGTGTACAGCTCACCCCCCACCACCAAGGTGTGTGGTCTTCTTAATATCACCTGCCAGAAAAATGCCATGTGGCAAAATAGTCTTTTAGGAAACTTACGTTTTTTTTTTTTTTCAACATTTATTTTTGGGACAGAGAGAGACAGAGCATGAATGGGGGAGGGGCAGAGAGAGAGAGAGAGGGAGACACAGAATCGGAAACAGGCTCCAGGCTCCGAGCCATCAGCCCAGAGCCCGACGCGGGGCTCGAACTCACGGACCGCGAGATCGTGACCTGGCTGAAGTCGGACGCTTAACCGACTGCGCCACCCAGGCGCCCCAGAACCTTATGTTTTAATAGCAGAATCTTTCCAAGTAGATGTAAGTTTCAATTTATTGGCAAGGAAATATGTCCATAATATATATTGTTCAGTGAACAAAGTAAGTGATGAAAAAGTATGCCTACTATGGTTCTGTTTTTATAAAAATACAGCAAAACAACATATATATATGTATATATGTATATATATACGTATATATATACATATATATGTATATATGTATATATGTATATATATACGTATATATATACATATATGTATATATATACGTGTATATATATACATATATATATATATGTTTTAATTCTGGGAGGATATACACCTTAACTTTCACGGTACTTTCACTGGTTTGTAGGATTAAGAATGATTAAGAATAATTTTTTATTCTCTTTATCTTTTATTGTTGTTTTATACCTTTGTACTTGGAAATAAAAGGCAGTTTCCATTTTGGAAACAAAGTACATGCAAGGAAATTAGGTGGGGGAAGGAGGTATTATTAAAGAAAAAAAAAGAGTCTTTTGGAAACTTTTTTTTCTGATTTAAATCAAATGGGAAAATCTGCATAAGTATACGGGTACATATGGTGGAGATATATCTATATATCTGTATCTATTTAGATATAGATATATAGATATAGATATAGATATAGATAATGTGTGGGTCACTGTCAGTGGCTGGTGGGTATATAAAGGCTGGGGAGATTGTATATATCTATGTCAAAAAGACTGGTAATGAGCATATCAGGACAGAGAAAATTCCTCACCTACAGGATGACACGACTCAGCTGTCCCCAGCAGGTGTGACTTTGCTGTGTGTGGCTCCCCGCCCCCCCTCTTGGTCCACTTTCCACAGCTGTCATGTCATGGCACTTTCCACAGCTGAGACCAGCCCCACATCCACCTTCCCCACTCTCCCATCTCTCTGAACGCCCATTCTCCCTCCACACCCCGCACCTCGGAAGGGAAAATTTTAGCAGCTGACATCCCACGGTGCAGTCTTGGCTCACTGCTAGTGTAGGCTTCCCCTGCATGGTTTCTGGTGCCATCCGGCCACAGGACTGAGCCCTGAGGCCATAGAAAATGCGGGGAGTGCCCTGTATGGTAGAATCCTAGACTTCCGGATAATTAAGACCAGTGCGTCCCAAACTTGAATGTGTACAAATGCATCTGGGCAGATGCTGACAGAGCCCGGGACTGCATGCTTCACGGGCTCCCTGGTGAGGCTGATGCTCTTGGTTTGAGCAACAGGCATCAAACCCTCCTGGAGGCTGTCCGGGGGTGGGGGAGGGGGGGAAGCCATCAGAAGTGCTGGTTAGAATAGTCCACCTTTGTAAAACTCCCATTCTGATTTCATTGCACAGGGCAGGATCTCTTACATTGTGTGGATGTTAGGAGAGGTACGGCCTGCGGGAAATGGAAACCTTTGAGGGGGTTTATTTATAAAAGGAGAATTTTTCAAGGATGTATGTGTGGGGCCTAAGGAGCCGTATAAGTCCAGAGAGGTACTTGGTAGTGACAGAGCTGTGTACCCCCCAGCACCTAAAGGGACAGCATGAGGGGTGGGCCTCACCAAACTGGGAAGGAAAGGGTCGTGCAGCATCAGCTGTCTTGAGAGGAGCAGTGGCTTCCGTTTGAGAGACAGCCTCTGTCTCTCTCAGAGAGACAGAGAGAGAGAGAGGAGGAGGAATCCTTGATCTCTCTCCCTTCCTCCAGTCTCCTGCCAGTTCCCCCACTGGCGGAGACTCTGGATGGGGTCCGAGGCTTCCCTTCCGTTAGAAAAGCCTGAATGAGGAAGAACCACAGGGGATGTAAAGAGAAACCAAAAAAAAAAAAAAAGTAGAAGAAAAAGAAAAATCTAGAAGAAAAGAATAAAAAACAGGCCCAAGTCATTCTCTTCTACATTTATCAACAATTGGAGACACTTTGGGGAAAACAAATGGGAACACACAACAATCCTCCCCTAGGGAAGTATACGGATGATTACTAAATGCAGCATGAGAGAGAGGGTATATCTTTTAGGGTGTTTGTTTGTTTGTTTGTTTGTTTGAAACAACAGAAACAATCCCTGGTTAATTGAAGCAAAAAGTGATTTGCTTTAAGGACATTGGTGACCTTCACAATGGCTAAAGCCCTGCCCAGGAACCAATTAGCCTTTATTTATAGAGAAGAATTATTTTTCATATCATGTGTCAAATTAAATCATATTAGCCATAATGTAGTGAAAAGATTTCTATTTTAGGCATGTTTTGAGGACTTCCAAGTTAAATTCAAGGATTTGGGGACTGTGACGTCAAGACTGATCAGGATACCATCTAATAAGTAAGAAACTCCTTAAAGTAGAAGGAGAATTCAGGCAAAAGTTGTCTTCAAAGACCCAGTGAGTGGCCTTTTGGGTTGTTTCACAGGGTGTCCAGGGACTTGGATTTGTCAGGGCCACAGGTGTGAAATGGACCTATTCATGATGGTTGAGCTCATGATAAACACACTTTACGTGGTCACCTGCCCCTATGGGCCACACACCTGGTCAGGAGGCAGGGACTCAGGGTAGGGGTCAGAGCGGAGAAAGGGCTTACCTGGTGTCACAACCCAAGGTAGAGACTAGAGTTCAGAACTCCATCCTCAAAAGTCAATTGGGAGGAGTCTGGGCCGAAGGCAGCGTTAGAACTGGGCTGTACGCTGAGGGGTGACAAGTATGGGTAGATTTCGGGACTGGCCAGAGCCCCAGACCTTTTGTCCGCCTTGTAAGTTAGGGTGTTCAGGTCCTGCCACTGACTGGCCCAGTGCCCTTACTTCGACAAGGTTGCTGGAGCTACCTTTCTGGAAAATGAGAACAAAACATCCTACTTTAGAGGGTTTTGGTGAGGGTGAAATGAGATGATGCATGTGAAGTTTCTAATGTATCATACGTATCGTTTAATATTTAGACTCGTTTTGTTAATATCCTGTCGGTTTTATGTTAAGGTTAATCTACCTCCTCTTTACAGGAAACTTGGAGAATTAACTCACAACTGTATTAAGTGACAGGCCAGAACTTAAACTTTTTAAAGTATAATTCCACCTTGACTGTGTTCATTTCTCTTCACATAGTTGTTCCTAATATTTAACAGCGTACTTGGGACACGGGGCATTTTATGTCACTCAAAAGAATTGAAAGTAAAAATGCATAACAATATTAATTCATTTTAGATGTTATACTCAGACTGCATTTTTTAGTTATAAAGGCGGTGTATTGTTTTTGCAGTGAACTTAGGAGGAGTATTTCATTTTGTTAGATCGCAATCACAAGGCAGCTGTTTTTCAGAATTTAGTTCTTGGCCAAGCCTATATTAGCAGAATGAAACAAAGGAAAGCAGAATAATTCCTAAGAAATCAACTGTCACTTGTCCTTTGATGTTTTTTTTTTAACGGAGCATAAATTAAGGAGGTAAACGCCAATTAAACACACAGCTACGTCAGAACCACCGTGGTTTGGATCCTAAGGATCATTTGCTAGTCATGTGACCTGGGATAAGTTTCTTACCTTTTCTGAGCCTCAGTGTCCTCCCCTATTAGAGAAAGAAATGAAGCAAGATTCTTCTGAGGGTACAGTGTATGTAAAGTCCATTTTATGTGGTCATAATAAATGCACATTTAATGGCAGTTTTATTACTTTTATTTTAAAGATATAAAGCATTTAAAGGCTATATGCTGTCATTAGCTAGACTCTTATTCTTGTACTTAAAAAAATAGAATCACAGGGCTAAGAGGACTCTCTAGATTTTAAATCCATTTTCCTGTCCTTTGCCAAGCATCCTCAGAAAAAATGAGTCATTTTCTATACTATTCTGGAAGGTTCTAGGGAAGGAGGTAAAAAACTTTATACGTTCATACGTCACTACACACTTTACAATTTTTAAAAAGTCAAGTTTCCTTTTTATGAATCTCTTCTTCACTTCATATTATAACACCTATTATCTCTCATTCAAATTGTCCTTTTTTGGGGGACCTGGGTGGCTTAGTTGGTGGAGTGCCCAACTCCTGACTTCGGCTCAGATCATGATGTCACTGTTCATAAGATTGAGCCCCGTGTGGGGCCCTGCACCAACAGCATGGAACCTGCTTGGGATTCTCTCTCTCCCTCTCTTTTCTGCCCCTCCCCTGCACACATGCATGTGGGCACTGGCACTCTCTCGCACTCTCAAAATAAATAAATGAACATTAAAAAAAATTATCTTTTTTATTTAGAAATAATCATCATAGTTCATACGAAGGTAGCGCTTTAGAGTTTTCCAAATGTCTCCAAGTACAATATTTGTCTCCTTAAAAAGATTTATTTATTTACTTATTTATTCATTTTGAGAGAGAGGAAGTACACACACTGGCATGAGCAGAGCGAGGAGAGAGAGAGAACTCCAAGCAGGCTCTGCGTGCTGTCAGTGCAGAGCCTGACGTGAGGCTTGAACCAACAAACCACGAGATCGCGACCCGAGCCAAAATCAAGAGTTGGATGCTCAGTCGCCGGAGCCACGCAGGCGCCCCTCATGTACGGCATTTCATTTGACCTTTGTCCCCGGTGAGGAAGCCACAGTAGATAGTTCTAGAACCATATCTGGATTAAAGTTCTAAACTTGAGGATTGTCCTGCCCCCCAACTGCCTCATTACAGAGACGCAGATCCTGTGCATGACTCCACCGGATCTGGTACCAAAACAAACCACCACCACCACCAAGGTCCTGAAGTGAACTGGAAAGGAAGAAAAAAAATGTGACTAAAAGATCAAGACCACCTTTTATTCAAGATATTACAATAAGCTTTACACAGAAAGGAATATAAAACGGAAAGGCAATGAATGCGGAGTTTTGAATTTTAAGAATATTTGCAAAACATTTGGAGTTACTAACAGTATGGAAAGTAGCACTGCAGAGTTTTTTAAAAGTTGAAAAGGGATGAGAATATTAACATTGGGAGGGTTTTGTTTCCCATTTACCATCAGTCATTCGCCCCTGGAATGCATTTTTCTGCAAAGCGAGAGTAAATCGGTAACACTTTCCAGGTGACCAGCAGAGGGCAGTATCTGCCAACAAAACAGAGGCCATGCCTGGGCAGCTCAGGGACCACACTGCTCGGGTCTCCTGGAGTCCAGGGTGTCATCTAGTACAACAGCGTTGGTGACAACAGTAACAAAAAAAGTTAATACAAACGAAGGCAGAAAGGAAATAAGACAAAAAAAAAATTTCGACATGAAAGAATAGGAAGAAACTATTTCAGAAACACCTGTGTCAGGCTCTGAGCTAAATGCTACAAGGAGCAAGACAAAATCCCTGCGTTGAAGCACAGGAGGTAAGAAACCAAGCTCCGCTCCACCTCGCTGCATTCTTTGTGGCCTGCTTGCCTCTTAGTAAAATAAATACGTGGTATCAGATGGCTACGCAAGGACCCATTCGGTGCCCGGATACTCCAGCTCTTCGATGGTAGCAGCCCAGTACAAAGGCAAGTTTAAGTAGTCAGGATGAAAGAGAAGGCCAAAAGTGCCAGTGTGTTCTATGCATGCCTAACCTAGGTACCTACATATGCACAATGTATTTCTATTGTTCATTCAGATAGAATGTGGATACACCTTTCACTAACTATTATCTCAAGGATCTGCAGAAATCGTATACTCATGAATATAGAATAAAAAAAAATGTTATACCGACCTTTTTTATTGTTCATTTGAGTATTTTCTACCCCCGTGGCCTCCATATTCATAGTAGGTGGAGATGGCAGAGCCTGGGGTAGGCAAGAAGGAGCGGGGGGCTTGGGTGGGGTCGACATACCCAAAGGTGGAGAAAAACTTACAACTATTGTAGTTAGAAGAAACCATAATATCCCCAGATGAGGAAGATACGGCTTCTGGCTTAGGGAGTCGAAGCACGAAGGGTGTTTGAGATGGGTCTTGTGTGTTGTGATGGTGGCAGAGAGTGGGATGGAGATGTGATGGGTGTGAGGGGAGTTTTAGTTGGAGGAAACATGGAGGCAGAGGACGGCCATTTCCAACGGGGCATCTCAAGGCACCAGGAGGCGGCAGGATGGAGAAGGGGAGGTGTGCAGGAAGAAAAGGCTGGGAAGGACAAAAGTTGGGAGAGGGAGGAGGGGAGCAGAGCCTGGAGGGTCTTGAACGCCATGTTGAAGAGTTTGGCTTATGTAGGCTTAGTTTTTTATGCTCCACCTTAGTCAAAAGACTTGGACTGTATTCTGTAAACCAAGGGACGATGAACATGACAGAGCATTTATGTTTAGATTCTGTATGCATGCACATGTTTTTTTGAAAGACGTTACTTTTTTAGAGCCATTTTAGTTCACAGCACAATTGATGGGAAGGAACAGGTTCCCTTGTATCCCCTCCCCACACACATGCGTAGCCTCCCCACTAGCAACAACCCCTGCCAGAGAGGTACGTTTGTTCCCACTGAGGAGCCTAGACTGACACGCGGTGATCACCTGAAGTCTGTAGTGTTCCTTAGGGTTCACTCTTGGTGTCGTACATTCTAAAGGCTCGGACGAATGTGCAATGACATGTATCCAGCATTACAGTGTCATACGGATGATTGTCACTGCCCTGAAACTCCTCTAGGCTCTGCCTGTTCATCCCTCCCCCTGCCCACCCCCTGGCAACCACTGATCTTTTCACTGTCTCCATAGTTTTGCTTTTTCCAGAATGTCGTATAGTTGGGATCATACAGTATGTAGACTTTCCGTGTTGGCTTCCTTCACTTAGTAATACGCATTTCAGGTCCTTCCGTGTCCTCGTGTCTCGATAGCTCATTTCTGGTTAGTGCTGAATAATGCTCCATTGTCTGGAAGGACCACAGTTTATTTACCCATTCACCTCCTACAGGACATCTTGGTTGTTTCCAAATTTCGGCAGTTATGAATAAAGCTGCTGTAAACCTTTGTGCGCAGGTTTTTATGGTGTATGTGTGTGTTTTGTGTGTGTGTCGATGCAAGCGTGACGCCGTGGCCCGGTGGCTGCTTCTATGGGCTCAGAGCCACTACCTCCCTGGTAAAGAGGCCGAGGATGAGGACACCAAATATCTAAACCATGTAAAACCCAGATAGCTGATCAGAATATGAGCGTGACAGGAACTGACCACGTAGGGAGACAAGAGGCAGTTATTTTCCTTTTCTTTTTTTAAGTTTATTTATTTATTTTGGTGGGGGGAGGGGAAGAGAGAGAAAGAGAGAGAATCCCAAGCAGGCTCCGCGCTGTCAGCACAGAGCCTGATGTGGGGCTCAAACTCACGAACCCTCATGACGTGAGCCGAAGTCAAGATTCGGATGCTTAACCCACTGAGCCATCCAGGCGCCCCAGGTGTCTTTTCTGAGAGAGACCTTCATTAGGAGACGCTGGCACCCGTGAGACTTTCAGCCACAAGCCGCCGCAGCAAGGCAATGAGGCCTCGTTTTCCTCCTGCCGCCTTACAGACCGTGTGGAAAGCGGTTTCTTCCACTGACATACGTGTGTCCTGTTCTAACCTTCTGGTGCTGCAACCCACATCAATAATCATTTCAGAGATGTTAGGTTATTATGAACAATAAGATGTTTTCCCCTAAAAATAAGTTTCTCTGTGTTTTTCACGTGAGAGATAGGCAAGATGATTTGTTGGGGACTCAGGTAAATGGTGTCAGGAAAACATGAGGAGAGAAAAAAGTTTGTCTGCACCTGAGTGGTACTAAACCATTTTAGCTGGAGGATCATCTGGGAATTTGAACGGAACATTTGGAGGTATCCAAGGTCATATGTAACAGGGGAAATGCAGCTTTAAAAAACACTACATTTGTTCCTCTCCATCACTCAGTCTTTGAATACGTTGCCAGTCGAGTGGATTTTAATGATTTTGGTAACAGACCCTTTCAAAACTTTCAAAACTTTGAGTTTCAAAGCTCAAAACTTTTGAAAACGAGCTAACAACCCTCATCACAAAACAAAACAAAAACAAAAACAAAAACCCACATGTATCTAACAAGATACATTCCTTTTCAGAGGGATTTATCAAAGCTGAAGCACAGACTCAGTTTCGGGGGTCCTTGCTTCAGACTTTTAGAAATAACAAACCACTGTATTTAGTCTCCCTAAAATGTCCCCTCCCCATGTTATACTTCATCTTCCATTTCTTTTTTTATTTTTTTTATTATTTTTTTAGTATGAAATTTATTGTCAAATTGGTTTCCATACAACACCCAGTGCTCATCCCAACAGGTGCCCTCCTCAGTGCCCATCCCCCACCCCCGTCCCTCCCACCCCCCCCCCCATCACCCCTCAGTTTGTTCTGTTTTTAAGAGCTCTTCCATTTCTATATCTAAGACAGTGGTCATTGCCTAACCAGGTGATGATTTTGAAGCCCCAAGTCTTGTGGCCTGTGATCTTATATACACATGTGGTTATTCTGCCTAATCCCAGAGGCTGCTGGGAAAGGAGATTTTTGAAAGCCTTCTTCCTTCATACAAACAAAAAATAGGATTGTTTTTTCATAAAGAAAACTTGCAGTCAAATTCCATTTTTGTCTTTTATTTTCTGATGTTTTTAAGGCTCTGGCAAGAGTGGACTGAGACTACTTCAGACACAAGTGGCTTAATGAAGTGCCAGCTTTATTGAAGTCGCATTTTATTTCTTTTTTATTTATTTGTTTAAGTAGGCTCCGTGCCCAACGTGGGGCTTGAACTCACGAACCTGAGGCCAAGAGTCACATGCTCTACCAACGGAGCCAGTCAGGTGCCCTGCTTTACTAAAGCTTTAAACAAGAAGCCCACTGCCCCGTGCTCTGGAGGCAGGATGGCAGAGTTTGCACGTGCTTCGGGGCGGTTTGTCAGGTTGCTCAGCAGGGGTCTCCCCTTGATCACCAGCACATATGGCTCCCCTTTCACACCGCGTACAAGTGCCAGGCGCTCTGCTAGGAGCGCCAAGAAAGAGACTCATTTCCCCTTCCCAACAACCTGAAGAAATACAGAAATGTTGTTTTGCCAATTTTAGAAATAAGGAAACTGAGGTGCAGAATGATGAGCTAGGTGCCCAAGAGCTCTCAGTGGTAAAGCCAGGATTTATTTTCAAGTAGCCTCATTTTCACAGTCTGTACACTTGACCTCTACACCATACTGCCTCTTACATATAGCCATTATTATAAAAAGCAATGACCTCAGACAGTAATGCAGTAACTCTCTATCCTCCCTCTTGGGGGGTATCTGCAACTGTGGCCCAGGAATTTTCCCAGCTCCCCTGGCCCTTAAAGGATGACTCTTTCTCTCTCTCCCTCCCTCTCCCTTTCCCTCCCAGCCCCTCTGCAACACACACCCTTATCCCCTCCCCTTCTCACTCTCTCTCTTTCTCTGTGCGTGTGTGTCACGGGGCCATCACACAAATGCAACTCAGCCGTACAGTTGTACCTTTGTCCACTTAGGCCCAGCATCTAGGTTCACGGAAAGCAGCAAGCCCCAAACTTGCGACTCATGCCCTTTCCATCGGAGGTGCAATAGTCACTCAAATTTGTTTTCACCGTGGAAACAAGTCAGAAATCTCACCGCCTCTTTCTTTTTTCCACAGCTGATAGAAGGTAGGTATTTAGAGTTTGCAAACATAAACAGAAAAAAAAACTCCCATGTGGATTTTTTCGCCTTCCAAAGATTGCTTGGGTTTCATTTTTGTTGTCATTCATTCGTTTTGTTTTCCAGAGATGTGTATTTCGTGTTTCCAATTGTCCCTCTTGGTCAGTTTTTCTAAATAATATTTTTTTAGGTTTATACTTCCAAACTTCTGATTCTTCTCTTTCTTTGAGACTAAAAATACTTAAACTAAAACTCCCTCATGTTTAAAAGACTCTTGGATTTCAAGACTTTGTCTTTATAGAGTTAACTAGATCATTCTTAAAACCGACACCATATACGGTAGTCTAACTCAATGCAGGTGTTTTGACTGGTTCACTGCTTTGAAAATTAGCCGAAACACCACTAGCATTTAAAGAAATCAATATCCCAGGTCCTTCTTCATCTCTAAACCCGGAGTGGTACCTGGACCAAGGCCGTGTCCTCATGTCTCACTGGTCAATGACTACCTGGCAATTGTCCATAATAGTTTCTCCTGTAAAGTATAACTGATGACTAAGAAAGGGGACAAAATAGCTAAGACATGAAAATATTCTCTCCTTAATAATAATGTTATGTCCTTAGTTAATTTTCAAGGTGGAAACAGTGCGACTTTCTAAATATCAGCATTCTAGATCCATATGGAAAAAAAATCTCCAAATTTAATGATAATTATTTAACATATATTTTGTTCTTTTTTTCTTGATGCAGCATGTATGTTGAGGTCACAGTATGTGAACAGATGGAATATAAGACAGGGGCCAACTAATTAACATTAAAGACAAGGAACCCATTGTCTTCTAGAACTCCTATCCATCTACCTTCATTTCTGTCACCATGGTACCTAGTGGCTCAATTATGGAGTGTTGTGAATAAACAATTAAACAAAATCCACTTCATGTAATACTGCTGCATAGTGTTCAAGAAGCTGGGCTTGAATGTTTTCCAAATCACTGAAACCTTCCCAATAATTTCCCTTGTTAAACTTCCCCTTATAGGGGAGATGAGACTGCAGGGATTTTCGTGTAAATTGTTTACTTTACGGATGAGTAGAGTGAAAACTGGTGTATTTTAAATTGCATTATGGGTATTCTCGTGGTTTCTAGTTCTGAGGGCCGACTCTAGAATGCCTCAGAGGGTTGTGCCCACAAAGCGTTTTGATAAGCTTTTATTAGATGTAGCATTCTACATCTGTTGGGGGAGAGCAGGGTTTTTCCCAGGTGTGGAGTCGCTCCTGCCTCTTCCCGGAGCAGTCACTTCCTGATAAAATCGGGCAGAAGAACACCAGAAGATTCTGAGCAGCATAAAAGTTCTCAAATGTGACCTGGGAATTCTTCTTTGAGTTTCTCGGGCAGCCTGTGGTGGGAGAGCACTGAAAGTCGACCCACTTCAGTGAGCATATGATCCAGCAATCTCACTGCTGGATATATTTCCAGAAGAATTCAAAGCAGGACCCCAATTACCCACAGTAACCAAGAAGTGAAGGCAGCCTCAGTGTCCATCAATGGATGAGTGGATTTAAAAAATGTCTCACATGCATTCAGTGGAATAGTACTCATCCTTAAAAAAGAGAGAGAGAGATCCTGTCAACATGCCACAATAGGGATGAACCTCGAGGACACTAAGCTGAGTAGAATAAATCAGTCCCAAAAGACAACCATTGCATGACTTCACTCATAAGAGGTGTCTAAAGTAGTCAGACTCGCAGAAAGAGAAAGTAGAATGGTGTTGCCAGGAGCTTGGTGTGGGGCGCTGGGAGGAGTTGTTTAATGGGTATGAGTTTCAGTTTTGCAAGATGAAAAAGCTGTAGAGAGCTGTTGCATAACGACGTGGATAGACTTAACACCACTGAACTACACGCTTAAAATTATTAAGATGGTAACTTTTCTTATGTGTTTTTTACAATATTAAAAAAATAGATGGGGCGCCTGGGTGGCTCAGTCGGTTAAGTGTCCAACTTCGACTCAGGCCATGATCTCATGGTTTGTGAGTTCGAGCCCTGCGTCAGGCTCTGCACTGACAGCTCAGAGCGTGGAGCCTGTTTCGGATTCTGTGTCTCCCTCTCTGCCCCACCCCCACTCACATTCTCTCTCTCTCTCTCTCTCTCTCTCTGTCTCAAAATTAAGTAAAAACATTTAAAAAATTTAAAAAAAACATAGATGCTTTTGTGCCTTCTCCTTGAACTGATGGATTTTAATGACCTCAGTTGCTAGTGTAGAGGGAACACAAGTGAGGTAATTCTGTTGAGAGAAAGCCATTCTCCAAGTAAAACTACTCACACTGCAGTTGACCAATGGGTACAACGATTCCAAAACCTATATCCCAGAGCACTCCTGCGCCACCCAATTGCTTTGAGAGCTACCATGGCCTGCCTGGAAACTTTTAGGGCGTCTCCGAGTTCACGTGTGGAGAAAAGCAAAAAGTGATACGAGTAAAGATGTATCAACAAACCAACAAACATGCTCCAAGTAGGGGAGGCGCTTCTAGGAGAAAGTATTTCTTCAGGGTAGTCAGCCTAGCAATAGTTTCCCCACATGTCCCCAAACTGACAGGACTCGATACCCGGAGAGGACAATAAATGAATCACTCACATCATAGAAGAAAGTGAAGTCGAGGAAGGTGAGGACCGACTTACTCAAGAACCTCCAGAGAAAAGATTCAAAACGAGAACATCAGTGTAAGACTCCTAGTCTCAGTGGTAATTTTAGACAAGATCCTTTCTTGAGTGCAATGTGATAGGAAAGGCCAATATTAACACACACACACACACACTTCACCAGAGCTGCTCTGCTTGAAATGACAACAGGGGTAGCGGGGTGGTGGTGGTGTCATTTCCTCCCTCCACACTTCATAGCCTCTCCACACCTCACCCCTGCCCCTCAGCACCCAAAGCACATCTGCCGATGCCTAGGACACTGTGGGGGTACACTATGAAGACCCCTGCACCGTACTCTCCTTTTCGCTTTATGCGTCCACCATAACATGTACAGACTACTTTGTGATTTCTGCGTACATGTCTTCGGGAAGAAAGCTCATGAAAATAATACCTACCGTATATTCAGCACTTACTATGTACTGGTTTGCATGCTAAGTTGCTTTATGACCATTTTTAAATTTAATCCACCCTCCGAAAGTTATTGTTTTACCCTATTTTATAGGGGAAAGAAATAAAGTCTGCATCATTTAAATAGTCTGCTTAGGCCAACGTCCGATAAGTGGCAGAGCTGCATTCAAGTTCAGTTACGACTGAAGGCCTGCGCTTCTAACCCAGCAGCAATCCAGATTGTGACTGAATCATCTCTCGATGCACATCACCCAGGAAAAGATAAGTAATATATGTTGTATATATGTATGCATGCATACATGCATATGTGTATACTATGTATATATGCTTATATATACACATATAATAATGTCAAGTATTGGGGTGCCTGGGTGGCTCAGTCAGTTAAGCAACTGACTTCAGCTCAAGTCATCATGTCATGGCTTGTGAGTTTGAGCTGCGTGTCAGGCTCTGTGCTGACAGCTCAGAGCCTGGAGTCTGCTCCAGATTCTGTGTCTCCCTCTCTCTCTGCCCATCCCCCATTCACACCCTGTCTCTGTCTCTCTCTGTCAAAAGTAAATACACATTAAAAACAATTTAAAAAGATAAAAAAATGTTATTACTACATGGAAAACTTTTAGCCCGTCCTTCAACACTAGAGTTTCAACAAGTCTATCCTTTTTTTTTCAATGTTTATTTATTTATTTTGAGAGAGAGACAGTGAGAGAAGGCGAGGGGCAGAGAGAGAGGAAGAGAGAATCCCTAGCAGGTACCATGCTGCCAGCACAGAAGCCGGATGCAGGCTCAGTCCCATGAACCTCAAGATCATGACCTGAGCTGAAATCAAGAGTCAGATACTTAACCAACAGAGCCACCCAGGGGGCCCCGGGAGTCTATTATGTTAAAAATGAAGAGCTCAGTAATCTGTTTCTCCCCCTAAACCAAAGTTTCAGGAAGGCTCGTGTCTTCCTTTATTTACATCATCACCCCCAGCATAATGTTGGACATAGCAGATGTTCCAGAGGAATTGGAGTGAATTGTACTGCCATTGTTTGAGTGTCGAAGTCGATTGAGGATATTTGTTTATGTCTAAGAAAGAGAACTCAGTTACTTTACGGTGAAATGGCACCTAATAATGTGGAATTCTTGGATTCAGCAGGCCTAAGGCAAGTTTGGATTTGTTTTTACATTTATGAAAATGTCAGAGTTGTGTGATAGTTTAAGCACTCTTACGCTAGGTGTGGCCCTGAGATCAGAAGAGTAAAACAACAACGCAGACCAGTGAAAGTTCTCTTGTTAAAGAGAAAAAGGAAATAGACTTATTGTTTAGAGAAGCACAGTTTTGAGATCGAATGTGTCATAGAGTTCACTTGTCTCCATCAATGGATTCTTTTTTTTTTTTAACGTTTATTTATTTTTGAGACAGAGAGAGACAGAGCATGAACGGGGGAGAGAGAGGGAGGGAGGGAGGGAGAGGGAGACACAGAATCAGAAGCAGACTCCAGGCTCTGAGCCATCAGCCCAGAGCCCGACGTGGGGCTCGAACTCACGGACCGCGAGATCGTGACCTGAGCTGAAGTCGGACGCTTAACCGACTGAGCCACCCAGGCGCCCCCTCCATCAATGGATTCTAAAGGGTTGCCCTGAACGATAACAAATTTTATATCACAAGAAAATGACTTTACCCAGGTAGGAGTAGAGAGTACTTAAAATATCACCTCATGTCAATTCTGAAATCATGTGTTTGAGGAGAGCACGTCCAGGCCTTATCTTCTTTGTCAGAACAAAGTTCAAAACCCTCAGCAAGACTGAGTTACTGTTTAGGAAAGTACTTTGCAAATCCTAAAGCACTCTGTCAGGTTGGTTTGTACTATTTCTGTTCTGCTTTGAGATTCTGGTGTCTTTTCCTGTGGTCCATCAGAGGAACTTCCTGCCCGAGCACGTCTGGTACTTCAGACCTAGTGAAGCAGAATCGTTACAAATGTATCAAGACCCAAAGGGCATCATCTGAAGGACAGAAAGTACGCTTACATGTCTCTTGGAGTGTTTGAAGTAAGGGCCATCTTGGAGTCTCCTGTTAATGAGGCCATCCGTGGCCCCTGAGGTCTGGACGCCCGGTTGTTGTACTGCCTCTGAAGCTACTCTCTTAAAAGAGAAAAAAACCCTAACTATACAACAGATGGGCAAATGCCCATTATGGACCTGCACTGTCAGTACATTCTGCCACAACCGGGGTCTTGCTCGCTCCTGTGGCGACTTCCGAGCTCACGGTGGTCAGTGAAGCACTTAGGCAGGACGTGGAAGGTTCTAGAGGGCAGCATTAATGCTCCAGCCTCCTCAGAATGTAAAAAGGAATGGCACAGACATCTTAAAAGCCTAGGAGGAGGAGAGCCAGAGTCTAGAAAGTTCAACCTTCAGCGGCCTTTATCAGAATGAACTGCATTTGTTTGCTTCAGGCAGGGAGCTGAGAGCAGTCATCCTCACAGATAGTTTCCTAAGTTATGACTAAAGTACACTATAGAAATCGTTCAGGAAACATTTTCTGATTTATTGTTTGCTCCATAAAGCTATCTATTAAGAGAGACAAAATGAAAAAATAATATACCATAAGCCACGTAAAACTAGATAGGTAGAAACGGACCTTCCTCTTTCTTGTTTCTAAAACATGTGTAGAGTACTTTCTCTCTATAGTAGTTAAATACTTAAAAAAAAAAAAAAAAGGAAAAACATTACCATTGTAGATACTTCACCCTGAAGGGCTTTGGTTACATGGATAATGGCAGAACTGAGGGGCCAGATGGGACCCAGGGAGGCAACCCAGAGCCTGGCAGAGCAGTGAGCTTGTACTAACCATTGAGGAGGAAGAGCTGTGGGAGGAGTCAGTGATGTTCAGCAGGAGTTAGGACCATTGTGAGGACTCCTGGCAGGAGCTGGGCCAACGAGGCAAGAGTGCTGCCAAGCCAACGGAACAGCAGAAATTCAGCTGGAGATGTCTCAGGAAGCATCTGCTTTCTCCTCGGCCTTTCAAGCTTCCAGCCTTCCACCAGGAACTCTCACTGGCCGAGCTGACCTGGGAGTAAGAGGCAAGGGGTTTCTGGGAAATGTAGTCCCCTCTCCTATAGGGCAGAGGGCCAGAGGGCAGGTGGGAAAGGGCAGGGACAGCAAATCTGCAACTGACCCACAACAATCTAAGAAGAGGTGACTTTTCCCCCAACATTAAAAGAAGTTTGGGGGCGCCTAGGAGGCTGAGTCGGTTAAGCACCCTACTCTTAATTTTGGCTCAGGGGCAGAGCCTGCTTGGGATTCTCTCTCTTCCTCTCTCTCTGCCCACCCCCCCTTCTCTCTCTATGAAAATAAGTACAATAAACTTAAAAAAATATTATTACAAAAGGAGTTTTTTCCCTGTAGGACTTAAGTGAATTTATACATTGCATGACTTTGTGTCTTTTATTTCACCCTCATGTTTATTTAGTGACCTGAGAACAGGTTTCTGATTACGATTAAATAATAAACTAGAAATTGGTTTAAAAGATAGACAGTCGTAACATCATCTGGGAAAGTAGAGAGCAAGTAACTGGATTCTGCCCCTATCAAGACGATCCATCCAGAGGTAAGCCGGAAACGGTCTCAGAAACATATTCCTTGACCAAAGTCATTGCTTCATCTGACTTCGTAACCTTTAAGGGAATGAAACTGGTTGCACACCTGCTCCAGGTGGAGCTCACACTCCTTCCAGGCTGTGGCATACCTGCGCTGCACGGTTCCTGCCTTTCTTTTCCCAAGACCACGCCCACACCCTGAGAATTGGGCGGGGAAACGCTGGCTGACCAGACACCTCCTTGTCCACTTGAAAGGTAAGTTGCGAGTGGAGGTAATATTTTCCCATTTTTGTTAATGGCTGAAGCCTTATGCCAGCTCAGAAAATTCTTCCTAATTGACAGTGAGGTGATCTGTCGCTCTGTGAAGAACTGACATGAATGGAGACATTTGAAAATAGAGCTGGGGTGGCCACCACAGGGAAACTGCCTTACCCATCTTTATTTGAACTGGGCCAAAACCTTTAGATTGGGTAAAATGGCATACATTTTTTTTTTAATTGCTTGCGAAGTCAGCAGGAGAACGGACATTTTTTTTTTTTTTTTATGTTTATTTCTGAGAGAGAGAGACAGAGAGAGCGGTGGAAGGGCAGAGAGAGGAGGAGACACAGAATCTGAGGCAGGCTCCAGGCTCTGAGCCATCAGCCCAGAGCCCGACGCGGGGCTCGAACTCACAAACCGTGAGATCATGACCGGAGCCAAAGTAAGACGCTTAACTGGCTGAGCCACCCAGGCACCCTGAGGATGGACACCTTTATATCCGGCTGATGGTTGTGGACTTTCTGAAGGTAGAATCAGTAGTCAATGCGTAACTCAGGCTAGCATAGCTTGTTAACCCTCGCAGAAAACTTTTCTTTCCTTCGACTCATGGAACCACCCTTCCTTTTCCTAAATAAAAACCCTTTGCTCTCACCCTACAAATGGGACACATTACTTGGGTTTCTACCAGAATCTGTGGTCCCAGAATTGAAATTCTTGGATCCCAAATAAATGCTTGTTTCTTGTTGTGCCTCTTTATTTTCAGGCTAGTGGATCAATCTTGAGTCCAGATCAGAGGCCAAGAGATATAGAAGAGAGTAGAAAGCAGTTTTCTTTCCCTGACCCAGATTTATAATAGGTTTGAAATATATTTTGGAAATGTGCTTCGATATTTTTGCTTTGTCACTTTTAAGCCACTGAAAAAGCCCTCTGGCAGATAGATGCCGGGATACGTCCAATATGTCTCCTTGCTTAAAAATAATTTACTTCCCCTCTGTTCCAAAAAACAACCATAGTCAAAACTAACAACTGTAATCCCCTTTCCTTCATCGCAGTTTACAACAATAGCTAATTTTTATTTAACGTGTTCGATGTACCACACGCTATTCTAAATACTTGATATGCATCAACTCATCTAGTGCACATAACAAATCTATGTGGTAAATCATATTATAGTATCAATTTTACAGATGAGGAAACTGATACACAGAGAAGTTAAACAGCTTACCCAGAATTATACAGATCTGAAAAACCCAGAAGTCTGACTCCGATTTGTGGTCTTAGTCACCACACTAGATTCCTCTTGGCTTTCGTCAAGAGCTAAGAGTAAAGCTATCCGATTAAATCAATTTACAATTACGTGTGAATAATTGATAGTCATTAAGCCTCCCTGAGAAGTCTGCACTTTTAAAAGATGTCCATAAACTGGGGCGCCTGGGTGGCTCAGTGGGTTGAGTGTCCAACTTCAGCTCAGGTCATGATCTCATGGCTCATGGGTTCGAGCCCCGTGTCAGGCTCTGTGCTGACAGCTCATGGAGCCTGTTTCAGATTCTGTGTCTCCCTCTCTCTCTGTGCCTCCCCTGCTCGCACTCTGTCTCTCTCTCTCTCTCAAAAATAAACATTAAAAAAATTAAAAGATGTCCATAAACCAAAGGAATGTCAACCGACACATTTGTGAAATGCCTACAATGTGCCGCTGTGCGTGGCAGATATTTCATAGAAGATTTTTGAGGAAATAGATCAATGAATAGATAGAGGAAGGCTTAAGATGAGAATAGCAATGAAGAAGTGATTCTCACCTGATGTATGTATGTGTGAGCAATGGGGGTGAGTCTAGAAAATGCTGCAGACTAGAGATGACCATTGAACCTGGTTTTGAAGACGAGGAGCTCTAAGGTGAAAAAGAGACAGACGGTCAAGGAGGCAGTATGAACAAAGACGTGGGAGAGTGAAAGAACATGGTTTGGTGTGGTTCCCTTTGGGAAGGAAGCTGGTGGTGGTAATGTCGGCTATTTCTTAGAGAGAGCGTGATTTCTTTTTGGAACACCATTCTTCTGTCATGGAGGACAAGAAGCCCAGTCCAGCTTTCTAGAAAGGTGATTTCTCCCCACTCTACTCCCCCAACTTTTTGATTCTCAGTTTGGGAGAAAGGCAGAGTAAGAATGTACGAGACAGGATAGATGAGAGAACTGATGTTCAGAATTGTCCGGTGGCTTGTCCAGAATCATCCAGAACTTGATTCTCTATTTTTGCCTGCTCCATTCTGATGTGCGCCTGCATAAATTCACAAATGGTTCTTTGGATTGTTGCCAGAATTTGAATTTAATACATCTCAGCAATCACAGACTGAGGCCCGAAGGACCGTATGAGGTTGTTAGAGTATCAAAAAATCCCTTTCCCTCCCCAAATTATTTGAAATCGATCCAAAAGGAAAAAAGAAGAAAAAGCCCTAGCGTCGTCCCGGCTTGCTTTCAAATGGGTCAAACCCTTTTGGAAGATCTATTTAGGACAACATCCTGCCAGTTTCCATTTCGTAACAAGCACGAAGCTAACATTTTAAGGGAAAGGACAAGTTCACTAGTAAAACAGCTACGAAGAAAAGATATTTAACCTTGTAATAAAATAGTAATGCTGCAAGCTCAGCGGCACATAAAACATTTATAAGCCACAGCCAGCAAAGTGTGGAACAAGAGATTTAAATGTTGCTGCTTGATGGAATGGAGAGATGTTCACTATAAATATCACCCCAAAGCCTGGGGGCTGCAGCGGAGTGCAGGGAAGGAGGTCTCCGGGTGACAGCTGATGTCTGTCCTGTAGTTGGCCAAAGGCTGGACCCTTTCCGACCTTTCTCTTTGGCAACCTAGAATTGAAACATGAAATGGGGTAGGTGGGGAGAGACGGGCTTGAGCTGGGAAGATGGTCCCTGCTAACCTGTGTTACGACTTCAGTGAAACAATACACTTCGTGTGCCAAGAAGAGTGGCACGCTTCAGCTTCAGAGGCACACCAGGCCTGGCCACGCCTAGCTCAGGTGCTTTCCTGCTGCACGGTACTCCCACCGTTGTGGGAGACGAGGAGGAAGAAGAGTCATGGGCTGAGGTATCCAGAGGTAACTGTGACCACCCTGTGGGTGTGTGAGTGAGCACGAGAGGGTAGAGCAAAAGCTAGGAAAGCAGTGAGCTGTTTCCATTTGCCTATCACTTGGGACTACCGCTGGGCGTGTCATAACACGAACAATCCTATTCCAAAGCCTAATTTGGTCACGTGTGCCTTTCAGTTCTGGAAAACTCCCAGCTATGCTGAATGTCCACCGTGTCCTTGATTCTCCACTTGGGAACTCTTCCATTGTACCTAAGCAGAAGCTTAAATCTACACTTTTCTGTCTCATGGTTTCAATCCGCCCTGTATTCTGAGTGAACACCCCGGCATACTGTCCAATTCGTTAATGGGCTGTGCTCCTCTAGAGTAGTGTTATTTTTTTTTTCCAATTATGGCGTTGATAGCTTTTATTTCCAGGATTTTTTCCTGGTTCTTTCTCACATCCACCTGCTTCTGTTTCATAATTCCTTCCTACAATTTATTATTTTTGGAGGTATTTCTTTTTTCCTTTAGTTCATTGGGAGTTTTAAAATGTGTTTCAGATAGTGTTACTTCCATTCTTTTAGGAAGGAATTTTTGACTTGTTGAGGGTCTTGGCTGTCAATGATGGTATGAGTTTCGCTTCCGTGCTTTCAATTTTTAATTGTCATGCCGTCTTGAGTGGAAATGTCCTTTTGTTTGTGTTCTTGCCCCTCTTCTCTTGTTGGCCTCTTGTTGTCTGAGAAATTGTGGTTGCCCCCACCTGGCCTAGGTTTCCATTGAGAACCAAGTTGTGTGTGGATAGTTGGGGTGTCTTGTCTATGAGAATGTTGTTGCTCCCACCTGTCCATCAGCACGTGCTACTAGGCACAAGCTCTGGTTGGGGGATCCCAAATTTTCTCTTCTGGCACCTCAGGCAGCTGCTGGTTATTAGTCACAGCCCCAGGCCATAACTGCAGCATTGTCTACATTGTCTTTCTAGGAAGGCCACCTTGCTCTGCCTTCTGGATCGCAGAGCCAGCCCAACTCCATGCGGGAAGTTTCATGGTCTGTTCCCTTTGCCCAGGGAACTCTCAGAAGCTGCAGCCAGTTTCCTCTTCTAGCACCTAGAACACTAGAACCCCCATCGTCTCTCACAGTCTTATTTCTAGAGCACAGACATACTCTCTTGTTATTGATAGGGGTTATACATTTGTAATTTAAAACATATTTTACTTATTTTCGTTCTCTATATGAAGGGAAAGGGGTGCGAACTTCCACCTGAACCTATTCTGTCAACTTAAGTAGGAATCCTGAGACTTCCTCTCAGGACTTTAAAATGACTTTATATCCTTACCAAATAGTGCACACTTTGGAATGTTCAATGAATGAATGAATGAATGAATGAATACAAGTAGATTTCTTTTCTTAATTGGAATCCTTTTTCTTTCCTCAATCCCCATTCTGATGATTCCATTCTGAGGATGGAACGATCCTTACCTTACAAAAGTCCTGCCTCTTTCTGGTGCTGCTCCAGACTACTTACTTAAAACAGTATGAATAATTATTGTTTTATTTTAAAAGTAATAGGTCCTAAGAAAATAAAAATAAATGAAAGTAGTATGTCTTCTTAAGAAACAAAGCAGACCTGTATAGCAATTTAGTAAAATATATCATTTTTTCTCATTATTAGCATAGTTGTAGAAAACGTAGTGTATACAGATAAGCAAACCTAAGGGATAAAGCCATTCGAAACTTGTCCATCTTTCCTCTCTGGCTCTAATATGCCCACACTTGACTCACCTTGAATTAACCTTGACTTCGTCAACTAACCTACCGTTCTGGGAGTGAATTGTGAATGCTCTTCTTCAGTGCCAACGTGGCCATCAAACATGGGCTTCAGCCACAGGACTGCAAACATGACTACATTGTAAGATTTTCATATTATCTATTTTTTGTTCTGCGTTGGAAGTTAGGAGGTGAGCAGATTCTGATTTATCTTAAAATGTGCAAATGTCCTGGGGCGCCTGGGTGGCTCAGTCGGTTAAGCTCAGGTCATGATATCACAGGTCATGAGATCGAGCCCTGTGTGGGGGTTTGTGCTGACAGCATGGAACCTGCTTGGGATTTTCTCTCCCCCTTTCTTTCTGCCCCTTTCTCGCTCTCTCTCTCTCTCTCTCTCTCTCAAACTTAAAAAAATGTGCAAATGTTCTGCTGATTTTGTTGCTAAAATTGCTTAAGCAGCTGATTGTGATGAACATGCAAAGAAATAAGTTACTTCTTGGAGGACAGAGATTTGCAATTTGTCTGGGGTGGAGGGACATGGGCTGTGTCTTCTTCTGGGGACTCTGCTTTCCCAGTCCTCTGTCACCTTCCTTTTCTATTAGGACCACCTTTGTCCTCCTCTTGTATCTGGTCAAAATCCTTCCAGAAAATAAAAATGGCCATGTTCAGCTGAAAGGATACCACGTAAACCCAGGTTATTTTATATATGGAAACAGTGAAGAGACTTTACCTGACTTTTGAGGACCAAGGTAAAAATAACATCAAGAACCTCAAATCCAAGTTCTTGTTGCTTTTCGAGCTTCTCTAAGAAGCTGCATTTCCCATCCAACATGATAGTATGATTATAATAGGCACACAGCAGCCACAGTTCCCATCAGGACAGTAAGGGAGGGCAAAGAGAAAGAGACAAAGCAGGAACTCTAGGTCAGAAGTGGCTGGAGTAATTCACAACTGGATGCTAACATATGACCGAAGGAAGAAATGGGCAAACAGACCATAATGCTCAGTACTTCAAGATTAGGTCTTTCTTATCATCTGCCCATAAGCATGCAACACGTAGAAACAACAGATTTGGAATAAAAAATGTAAAGATAAATACATGAGGTGTGGAGGAGACATATGTAGGGTATAAACCATCTAGTCCTGGGGCACTTGTGTGCCTCAAGCAGTTAAGCTTCCAGCTTCGGCTCAGGTCATGATCTCACCATTCATGGGTTCAAGCCCTGCATCAGGCTCTGTGCTGACAGCTCAGAGCTTGGAGCCTTCTTTAGATTTCTTTGTCTCCCTCTCTCTCTGTCCCTCCCCTGTTTGTGCACTGTCTCTTTCTCTCAAAAATAAATAAAACATTAAAAAAAATTATAAACCATCTAGTCCTAAGAAAGTTCTAGGAAAGTGATAGAACGAAATGAAAACCATAAGCTACAAGTCAGAGGATAAAAGGGAAAATGTTCAGGTTTCTGAGAGACACGGGTCAGGAAAAGGGTTGAGGGTGTGAAGCAAAGTTTGTTTGTTTGATTTTTTTAAACATTTATTTATTTTTGAGAGACAGAGACAGAACCTGAGCAGCGGAGGGCAGAGAGAGAAGGAGACACAGAATCCGAAGCAGGCTCCAGGCTCTGAGCTATCAGCACAGAGCCCGACCCGGGGCTCAAACTCACAAACCACAAGATCATGACCTGAGCTGAAGTCAGGCGTTTAACCGACTGAGCTACCCAGGCACCCATGAAGCAAAGTTTGAATAAAACAATATGATTCTTGCTGAGAAAAGTCAGGCAAGGCAAAGAGTTCATAACAATGTCAAGAGAAGCAGTGGAACTAGAAATAAGAAAAACCCAAACCTCCTTCAAATTCAGAACTGTCTGCATATTTCTGAAGGATTAGCAGCTTACTCACTCTTCATGCCAATGCATGTTTTGAAATGAAGAGTTTAACGGGCACTGACTCTGTGTTAAGAGCCATTTGATCATCTCAGGGCCGACTAAAAAAGCAAGCAAACTCACAAAAGGTTTTGCTTTTAAAGAACCTAACACTTAGTTGGAGAAATGCAAAAGAATTGTGTCATGTACAGCCACAGGGTTGTGTTAGTTCACTGGCGTCAATGACTTAGAAGTGTTGAGAAAACAGGGGATAGTGGCTGCAGGAATGACCAGAACACAGGCTTGGCTAAGGCTTCAGCGGGACTTACTTTGAATGAAAAGAAGAGAGGAGAGGACGTCATAGTTGAGAAGATCTTGCAGCCCCTATGGCTAGCCTTTTCTAGGGGATCAATTACATTTGTTCATCAAAGTATAGAAGATGGATGGTATGGGGACATACCTGAGGTCGCTCACGGGACAGCAAGAAAACGTCCCTAGATCTACAACAAATTGGAGAAGCAAATTATGGAGGGTCTCACAAGTAGGCAGACAAAGTTTAGATTTGACACAGTAGGAAACAGACAATAAATATTGTGTGTGTGTGGTTCTAGGAGTTTTAACACATATGCACGCTTCGTATCTACCGCCACAATTAGGATACAAGACAGTCTCATCACTCCAAAACTCTCTCCTGTGCTAGCCCTGTGTGGTTACACCTTTCTCCCATCCCCAGCCTCCATGGCCACTGATGTGTACTCCCTCAGTGTAGCTGGTCCTTTTGAGAATGTCATATAAATGGAATTATGTGGATTCCACTTGATTAGATAACCTCTCCAATGGAAAGGCATGTAACCTTCGGAACCTGCTCCTTTCACTCAGCTCAGTGTTTCTGAGATTCTTCCGAATTATCGTGTGTTTTAATAGTTTATTCCTTATGGAATGGTATTCCATTGTATTCATCTGTTAAATGAAGACATTTGGGTTGTTTCCAGTTTTTGATGATTACGGATAGGGCTGCTGTCAACACTTGGATACAAGCTTTTGTGTAAACAAACATTTGTATTTCTTTAGGGTAAATACCCAGGAATAAGATTTCTGGGTCATGTGGTGCGTGGGTATTTAACTTTTTAAGAAACTGTGAAACTGATTTCCAGAGTAGTGTCACTTTGCATTCCCATCAGAAATGTGTGATGATTAGTTACTCTCATCCTTGCCAGTCTTTGGTATTAACGATTTTTGTTGTTGTTGTTTCGGCTTGGGTTTGTTTTTGTTTTTGTTTTTTTGTTTTTTGGCCGCAAAATAGATATGTTATTGTATTGTAGTTCTAAGTTGCATTCACTACTGGCTAATGAGGTTGAACATTTTTCATGTGCTTATTTTCTTCCGTAAATCTTCTTTGATGAAGTATCTGTTCAAATATTTTGGCTTTTTTTTAAGTGGGTTTTTTTGTTTTCTTATTGTTGAATTTTGAGCACTCTTCATACATTTTGGATACAAGTTCTTTCTTTATTAGATATGTGATTTGCAAATATTTTCTCCCAGTTTGTTACTTTTCTTTCCTGCATCTTTTATGAAGCTGTAATTTTTAATTTTGAGCAAATTCAATTTATCAGTGTCTTTGATGGATCCTGTCTTTGGTGTCATGTCTAAGAATTTGCAGGGGAAGAAAAAAAAATCCTTGCTCCCACTACCCTCTTGGGTTCTCTGGCAGGGGCCCTGTAATGCAAACTGACAAAAGAGGTTAACAGGAAAAAAGTATCCAGATTTATTTAATGTAAGTTTTATGTGGCATGGGAGACCTCAGAAGGAAATGAAAAGTCAAAGAAACAGTTAAACTTGAGAGCATGTTTATACCAGGCTTGGTGAAGAGTGGAAAGTCATGAAAAAAGGTGACAGGACCAAAGGGTATGAGCCAAGCATAGTAAACTAGGGGAAACTTGGCAATTTCATTTGAATTCCTCTCCACCCCTCTCCATCTTCAGAGATAAGGATGGTCCTTTCTTCCAGGTGTAGGGAGGGCATCTCTCACATGAGGGTCTTATGACCTGCTTTAGGAAAGAAGGAGATGTTATAAAGTCCCTGCTGCACCTGCATTTTCTTATGTTTCTTCAGCTTCAAATATTCACTATGCCAAGGTGCCATATTTTGGGGTAAGTTGTTCCGAACCCTGTTGAACTCTTTGCTTAACTCCAGGTCTGTGTTTTCTTCTAGAAGTTTTATAGTTTTATGTATTACAGTTAGGTACTTTTTCAGTTAATGTTTGTATAAAATGCGAAGATGAGGTCAAGGTGTTTTGTTTTTTGGTTTTCATGTGTTTTGTTTTGTTTTGTTTTCTTTTGCCTATGGTTATTCAATCATTCCAACACCATTCTTTGACATACTGTTCTTTATTAAATTTTGTTTCTTTGTCAAAAATCAATTGGCCAAATTTAAATGGTCAATCTAGTTCTAAATTCTATATTACGTTTCATAATCTATCTAACTTCCCTTTAGCCAATACATAAAGTGTTCATTAGCAGAGATTTATACTAAGTCTTAAAATTAGATACTGTGATTCCTCCAACTTTATTCTTCTGTTTTCCAAACTGTTTGAGCTATTCTGGTTTCTGTGCCTTTTCATATAAACTTTAGGGTTTACTTGTGTGTACCATCAGAAAATCCTGCAGAGAATTTTATTGGAGTTCCTTTAAATCTGTAGTTGATTTGGGGGAGAATTGACATCTTTACTATCACTAAGTTTTTGAATTAAGGAATGATATAAATACTCTTCATTCCTGGAACTTCATTTGCATACAGAGAATAGTTAAAAGCCTATATTTTTGTATTTTTCATACGATTCTGAGCTTAAAAGAGCTTCTGAGCCTGTAAACCCACTTACTTTGATCTCTGGTACATTAAAAATGAGAGGCTCAGGTTTCACTTTCTCTGGTCCACACTGGGTATGATGGTTCAGAATGGGGCACATGAGTTGTCACCAGCCTAGGTATGTGGCCGTCCAGGCCACGCAGGGAGGCTGGGTCAGATGATGAGAAGGATCCAGGTGTTCAATTGAATCCAGATAGAGCTTTTTGCAGAAGGTATAGTGGAAGGATTCTACTTGTCTACTTGGTAACCATACTTCAAAACAATGAGCATCTTACTTATGCAGAATTTCTAACTAGAGTAAGATTCTGTGAGGCATGGGTTTGAAACTCAACTGACTTGCATGGTGATTTTGAAAAACTCAACTTTTCTCTGGCTTCCTTTTTTCATCTGTAAAATGAACTAGAGTCTTTCAAGCTATTAAATTGTGAAAATACCAAATGACAACAATATATCAAGTGAATCTAATATGCAAGACATATACAAGCGTTTATGAAGAACTCCTAACTTAGAGACTACAGAGGAAATGATTATCTCACAGAGCAGTCTGTGACTTCAATGAAATTCAAGTGGCCAACTTTTTCAGTGACACAGAAAAAGCATAACTATATATGCCTCTTTAAAATGCCAGCGCCCCTGTTGTTTTGCACATAACTCTGACCATATTCATGAATGTGTCCCAGATTTACTCATGTGAACCACATTTTGAGTGGACCACAGTTGTTCTCATTCCTTAACATGCCCTTTTGTCCTCCCCACTTTAAAATAAGACTATTGGTGGGGGGCCTGCGTGACTCAATCAGTTAAGCGTCTGACTCTTGATCTCGGCTTAGGTCATGCTCTCGTGGTTTGTGAGTTTGAGCCCCATGTCGGACTCTGTGCTGACTGCCTGACAGCATGGAGCCTGCTTGGGATTCTCTCCCTCCTTCTCTCTCTCTGCCTCTCTCCTGCTAATGCTCTCTCTCTCTCTCAAAATAAATAAATAAGCTTTAAAAATAAATACATACAATAAAGTAGGACCATTGGGAAAGCTCTCCTCATCATTGAGCAGCAAAGTAGAGCTCATTCAGTTCTGTCTTGCTGTGTTCTATGAAAATGGCATGAAATAAACATAAAACTTGTCTAGGAAGTTGATGTAAACAACCAGCTCCTCTCATCCTGAGTTGAAGTTTCATAACTCAGCCCATAGTATACGGTAGGTCAGTGAAGAATAAGAAGGGAGGTTGTGATAAAAAAGAGAAATGCCTCAAAGCTACAAAACTGTGTGTGTTGGAGAAGGTGATTGGTGATAATTGTCACAGTGAAAGGTCCATGTCATGCTCTGAAGGAAAGCATGAGGGCAAAGCTGAGGAGGAACATTCCATTTTCCAGGGGATTACTAGAGACTTCGTACAGTAATGGAGAAGAAGGTACGTACATTTCATTGTACCTACCATTGGACACCTCTTCCAAGTAGGAGGAGCTTTGAAGTTTTCCTTTAATACATATTTTTTTCTTAGTGTTTTATTGCCCTGGTAATTTTCAAACATCTGTGAACTCTTGTTATTGGTGTTATTTGCCTTTTTCCCCCATAGCCCCCCACCCTTAATAGTGCCACAGTCTCACAAGGAAACCTAACATATAGGAATGATGGCAATGGAATGATTCTTCCATGGTAGATGAATGGAGATCAAGCTCTTCTCCTCCTTCTCTCCCCCACCCCCATGGGTTCCTGGGACATCCTCACAGGCTTTGAGCATTCACTTGGGGTGCCCAGTCACCGGACTGCCCAGAGTCCTCTGCTGCAGTGCTTAGAGACCCGGAATAGCAAGCCTGGCTCCTGATCTCCACCAATATATATTGCAGTCCTCTGGGCCATTCCTCCATGTGGAGGCCAGGCCTCCACAAGGCTTCCTCTGGGCCTTGTGATTGATAAAGAGTGAGATGGGGCCAATAGGATGTACCAGACCCCAGTAACATATTAGCTCGCTGATTTGTAATTTCCCTCACATTATATAATGTTTAATCTGGCTTAAATGTCCATGACCTAGACCCTATGGCTCCAAGTAGAAGCAAGTGAAGGATGATGCATTCCTCGGGGGAAAGAAGGTTCTGGGTTAATCCCACTTATCCCATCTTGTAGATGTCTTGTACCTCGTCCAGGAGAATACCAGCCTGTTTCTAAGGCACCAGCTCCCTCCTCTTAATATAAACCTCTAAAAATATAAATGTTAGAGGTGCCTGGGTGGTTCAGTCGGTTAAACATCAGACCCTTGGTTTTGGCTCAGGTCATGATCTCGCAGTTCCGTGGGTTCGAGCCCCACATCTGGCTCCCCAGTGACAGTGCGGAGCCTGCTTGGGATTCGCTCCCTCTCCCTCTCTCTCTCTCTCTCTCTCTCTCCCCCTCCCCACTCAGGCTGTCTCTGTCTCTCTCAAAATAAATAAATAAATAAACTTAAAAAAATCAATAAAAAGATAAATGTTGCATTGATGATTTCCCCCCATAAAATACTTACAAGACTTACAGATAAAGGCTTATAAAACTCAGGAAATACTTATAAGACTTTTGAGAATGCCAAACCCCACATAAAAAATAAACGAACACCCGGAAAATACAGTGAGAGCAAGAGTAAGAACAAGAGGAAGCACTAGAGATCAATTCTTTTTCTGAACCTGACAGGTAAGACGTACACTCTACTGACATTTCCGGAAAGCAAAAAGTCATTAACTTTGACACGCGTCACACCAGTTGATCCTTGAAAGTTTTAATCGTATGCAGTGAAATAATTAAGGTCCACGTGGAAATACGCAAGATGAAAGGTCAGCTTCAAAGTTTACCCCCATGCCTTGAGACCACTTGTCGGTCTAGAAGGCCCCCCGCTTTGTAGTGCTAGTAGTCGGAGTTTGACATCTCGTGTGGGCAGCCGCTCAGCAGACGTTCAGTTACCTTACTGCACTCCCAGGGACCAAGATGCTGGGGTTCCAGCCTCTAACCCCCTATGAAGAAAAACAAAATGCTAGCAATAATGAATACCTTTATAATACGAAACAACAGAGAGGCAACTTCGCCTCATTTAAGGTAAACCGGAAACAAGCTGTAGACATCCGGTCTCTCATAGACCTATTGCAGGACCTTGGGAAAGACTGAGAGAGTTCGACTCTCACCTTTGCCACAGGACTAAGACTCACAATATTTCTGGGGAACGGCTAGTAAAAGCCGAAAGGATTACGGTTTTGAGGAAAAAGTGAATGTTCAACCCATAACTTTGTTTGGTCTGCACCTGTATGAACAGGGCCGAACGAAGGTGTTTCTGCCTGTTTTATTATTTTTTTTAAATGACCAGGTTGAAAGGATAGTAAATCTTCCCCAATTTTATCATGACCAAGTACGGCTACAAAACAGTCTTCCGCGTCACACGGGGACAGAGAGAGCACGACATAGAGTTTGTATTCACTGTCTCACTGGCAAAAACTACCTGTAATTATTTCCTCAGTGGGGCTGCATAAAACTTGAATCCCATTTAATCTTATACTAAACAATTTCTATATTTCATGTCATGGATTAGAATGAAAATGGAGATAGTTCATCAACACTGATCCGTGATATAAAAAAGAACAGCGAAGCCGGGGGTATGAGAGTGCATAAAAATGTTTTGTGTTCTGACCAGTACATTGCTTTAAAAAAATTTTACAGTCAGGCCCAATTGTTCATTCTCTCCATGCAGAAGATACTCACATATTCATTTTTAAAAGGGCAAATCAACCATAATTCAGTTTATAAACTGTGAAGCTGGTTGCGAATGTCTGGATGAATATTCATTAGAATCTCTTAATCTGCCATCGACTGTGATTCATTAGGCATATGTAAATATCATTCACTTTAATTGCCCCTAAACTGACTTAACATAATATTGTCATTAGCAAATTATTAGTTATTTGTGTAACTAATGGTACATTATGGTGTGCACGTTAAATCTCCAAATATATGATTACAATTATGATGATGTTTTATGCTGGGGGCTTTCTAAACTATTTGATGAAATATAATGGAGTCAAATCAAATCTGGTATGTTAATAGGACAGTTGCGGAACTTTTTTCTGCACCTTGGTGCTGTTATCACCTCCCAGCTACTCGCTCTTCCTGACACTTGACTCGCCGTAAGTAGTTTCCATTATGTTGTCTGCGCCGAAGGCCTCAAGAAGTCCCTCAACTCTATTCTCCTATATGGACTCAATCGCAGTTGGCTTTTGGTAAAAGTCACTTTATTAACTATATGTATATATTTAATATTCAGTCATTGGAAGTGGAGAAAGCAATATAAAATGGGCAAAGTATAGGAGGTTCTCCTGAACATTGACCTAAAGAAATCAGCCTAGCGCGTAACTTAAACAACTCACGGAAGTTTTACTCTCCACGGTTCCATCTAAGGGGCTGCATTTGACCTGTAGAAATTCATCAGACAGTGGGTGTGCTGCAGCTGTCTTCTCCAGAACTATCATCATCTGTATAGAATTTCATAGCTCCTTGGAACCCTCTTGAATTCCTAGCATTACTCTTTCTGAAAATTTTGTTTACCTGTCCCTGCGTCTCCCCACAGCACTTATTTCTTTACAACAAACTCATATTTCTCTAATCTTTATCTGAAAGACAGTATCAGGAAGTTTTTCAAAGAGAGTCGCTTACTTTTTATCACTTATAATTGTTACAAATTCACGAGGCAAGCTCCTAGGAATAAAGTTGACCCAGCACCCTGGCAGAGAAGGCTATAATTAGTATTCCTTTAGCCTCTGTTAATTGTCTAACTGATGGCAAGAATATGTTAATACAAAATGAGCTAACAGAGGCAGGAAACCTTTTATCATGTTGCCCTCCTAAATATTAGTACATTAACAAGGCATTGATGTTTATAAGCAGAGATTCAGACAAATGCATATTCCTGTCTTTGATAATGCTCTAGATTAATTGCCATTTCATCTTAATTTAATAAGCGATCCTTTTGGTAAAAAAAAAAAAAATGCTTACCCATGAAAAGAAATTATTGAGATAATGACAGCGTAATGAATATAGATTGTGGTACAAATCTCCTGAAGAGATACCAACATTCCGGAAACATGGTCAAGCATTCTTGTATTTAAAAGAAAGCAAATTTTTCAGTCTCACATACTTCGGGTTTAACATAATTGCCAAAAAGCCAAAGAGTTCCGGTCATTTTGATTGACGATGAGTGATGGAATCTCTCTCCCTAAGAAGCTTAGCTGGGAGTTTCAGAGATCTCTTCTGGCCGATATGACTCTGCCCATTTTAAAAAGTGGTCGATGGTCAGTGATCAAGTGGGGTATCACTTTCATGTTATATGCACTTCTCACATTAACACCTATTTTCTCCTGTTTCACACCATGCCTTCTTCCTCTTTGGACTCTATGCTCCACAAACTCAAGGGCTTTGTCTTCCGTACAGAGGTTGGCAAATGAGCCAGATTGGGTCTGTCACCTGTTTTTAATTTTTTTTAATGTTGATGTATTTTTGACAGAGAGAGAGAGAGAGAGAGAGCATGAGTTGGGGAGGGGCAGAGAGAGAGGGAGACACAGAATCTGAAGCAGGCTCCAGGCTTTGAGCTGTCAGCACAGAGCCTGACACGGGGCTCGAACTCACGGACCATGAGATCATGACCTGAGCCGAAGTCGGACACTCAACCAACTGAGCCACCCGGGCACCCCTGTCACCTGTTTTTAGAATAATGTTCAATTGGAACACAGCCAGGCTCATTCATTTACTGTTTTTTTTTTTAATGTTTACTTGAGTTTATTTATTTATTTTGAGAAAGAGAGTGTGAGTAGGGGAGGGGCAGAGAGAGAGAGAGAGAGACAGAGGGAGAGAATCCCAAGCAGGCTCTGCATCACTTCATGGAGCCCGATGAGGGGCTCAAACTTACAAACAGTGAGATCATGACCTGAGCTGAAACCAAGAGTCGGACGCTTAACAAACTGAGCCACCCAGAGATCATATTGGTACACAAAGCCTAAAACATTTACTACTGACCTTTACAGAAAAAGTTTCCCAACCATTGGCCTAATATACAGAATTTTGCCAAAAATGAATAATGGAGCCCCCCCCCCCTCCCGCCGCCAGACAAGCATCTTGCTTGTGATAAAAATGTATGCCTCAAATCTCTGCAGAGCCAATGATTTATCATGTAGTCAAATAAAGTTTGGTCACTTCTAACTCTGACATCACAGAGATGCCAAAAATGTCTAATTTATTTGAGCCCTGATAATTTTGTTATATAGCTTGGCCAAGGTATTTGGCTGGTTTTATATACCAAATCCACGTCTTGGGTGTGAATTATGGTGGGATGCAAACTCAGGGAGTTGCTTTAAATTTTGTTCAGACCTCTAGGTCCACTTTAGATTCAAATGCAAGCTTTTTCATAATTTATACATATAGGAGGAATGAAGTAACCCTCCTGCCCAGCACTGATATTGCAATTACTCATAACAAACAACAGTTACGGGCCACCCAGTTTATATCAGGCCCGTGCAAAGTGCTTCATGTGCATTATCTCATTTAATCTTTACTATAATGTTTTGCTACAGAGGCTATTACTTTTCCCACATTAAAGATAAGATTATTGAGACTTAGAGAAAATACGTGCTCATAAATGGGAGCCAGCAATCAGTCCTCAGCTTGTCTAGATCTATGACCCGTATTCCTTCCACAACACCACACTGCCTCACTACTGTATGTTGAGTTATTTCATTTGCATTGTTAGGCTGAGATGCTTATCACATGGCCACTAAAAATTGCTTTTCAAAAGTAGTCAACTATCTGGAGACAAGCTAATCTAACATTGTTTAGTAAGAAGAGCAGAATATGAAACTAAATATATTGTGATGCTAACTCTGTAATATATATGTGTTTGGATCTCAACTTGAACTCATACTGTCAACATGGAACCTATACAGGTGTATTTGGGCATGCCGGTAAGCTGGTGGAGTAATGGAGTAACCTACCCAGACTGCTTAGATCTGATGAGCTTCTCAGGAAAGGTCTCTTCCTGATAAAACAAAGGCTGACCTAATAACCAAGCCCCGATTGGATGGGCAAAGTGATTTTGAGTACACAGTGAAGGTGGTTACTCAAACTGTCCTATGCCCAGATGCCTGGACCCACTCAGATACGAGCAACACGACTTGAGAACCCTTAACCTGACTTCATATTAGAAGCACCCATGAAGCTGTCATTGGAAAGGCAATCTCCCTGAGCTTTGAACTCATACACGTTCTATGCGCAGCGTGCAATACCTTGACTGTTCTTTATGTAGGCTGTTTCTCAGCAAGCAGCCTATACCATAATGTCTTACTGTTTCAGGGGAATCCTCATGATAACGTGCTATCCCAAAGAAATACCATGTCCTGCCCCTCATTACGAAAGTGGAAAGAAAGAGGAAAGGCCTCCCTTACTGTGTCTCAGGAAATCAGAAAATGGGCCTGTAGCTGACATGGAGCCACTGGGGACTTTCAATTCAGAGGGAACCTGTAAAGGTATGAGGAACAGTTGAAATCCTTTCACGGAAACTGGACTGTGTTCAGAGGTGTCAGAGGCAATGCACAGCAATGGGAAAGCTGCTGGTGTTCTGGTGAGACCGATTATATCCACTAAGAGGCAGAAAATACACTTTCTGCTCGTTCCCCAGAGATGCCTCAATTCTTGCCCACTTTCCAAGTCTTGTGTCTTGTCTCCAGTTTCCCGTCATTCGGCGAGCCACTGATTTCCTGCCAATTAGTTCCTTCTGTCTTTAACTTGGCCAGAGTCGGTTTCTGTTGCTTGCAATCAATAACCCTGATAGACTAACATCTACACTGTGGCCATTCGAACACCGAGGCCCCAACAGTCGTGCTGGTGCACCCCTAAAGATAGGTCATCTATTGGTATTATGCAAAATAGGCTGCTGGTTTCAAATCAGTAGCAATTAGGGACTTGGATACTATTTAACTCAGTGTATTTTGACTTCCTCTGGTTCAAGGTTCAGGGCATGCTAACCCTCTTCCTACATGATCAGAATGTTTAGGTGCCGTCTTCTGCCAGCTTGGTCTCTGGGCTATTGGTCCTTATTAACTTTTCACCTTCACCACCTGATATGCATTGTGGCCATGTGCCGCTTTGTGCCGCTGATCTGTTCTATCTTAGCCATCCTGATATCGGCGGTATCAGGTCTGTGGGACTTTAGGTCATTGAGTCAGGCTGCTTAGGGAGGTATCCAGGTGCACAGGCACCCTAGTTCTCTCAAGCCACGCCTGTACCTGAGGAGTCAAGGATGATCGCGGAACAAAGGGCTCCTCACAGAAGGTGACATTCTTGTGACTCAAGCCCTTGCCACAATCCTGGGCTGATATCTACAGAATGTTAGCAGGCTGGCAGCAAGCACCTCACTTTCAAGGTAATCTTCTCGAAAAGAATGAAAAGGATAAAAAAAAAAAAGCTCAAATTCACCTATTTTTTGTGATGGACAAAAATGGTCAACCTGAAGTTTGACAGTCTCTTTGTAGTCACCAAGCACAATGCTCGGGGAGCAAGCCTGCCGATGCACCTGCCAATGGGCACGGACCACTCACCCCTCCACCGTGACTGTGGTGGTGTGGTCAGCTATGCGCCAATTCGTGCTCCTGGTCGTTTCTATTTCCCTTTTAGTGTTCTACCATCGTTGCTTTGCAGACCTGTCCAGCGTAACTTGACTCGGCCACCGAGGAAATTCTCAACTTCCTGAGCATCCTATGCGTGACGATGTTGACAATGCTTCCTTGCAGAGTGTACATGCTTCCCCGTGAGGATTCCCTTCTCTTGGTTCTGATTTCCCTTGGTTACCACCTAGCTCCTCGGGACATTTGATATGGCTCTGTCTCCCTGGACATCAACCTGAGTGTAACAGAGGGACATGGGATGTGCAGAGGATAGCAGGTATGGCTTAGATGCATGTGCCGTGTACAGGGGATGGCAGATGTAACTGGGATGTATGTGGGACAGCAGGAACATGGTGAAAGCATATTGGCTTTGTCTTGGGTGGGATGGGGGGGGGGGGTCAGAGAAAACACCATGGCCTCGGTGCATCTGGGAGAGTGAGTAGAACTCTTCCAGCGGACAATGGTATATTCCAGGCAGGAGAAAGAGCTCATTTAAAAGAGCCAAGTTGTCAAACATTATGGCATATGATGACGGTGGCAATAAAGCTAGAAAATTATCGGAACCTCTGTGTCATGATAAGAAGTTTGAAAGCCATCCCAAATTTAGGCAGCACTGTGACATAAGTTTGAAGTCCTACAAAACTGTGGGGACTGGGTGGAAAATTATTTGGAAGGAGTCAAGACTGGAGTTGGGCAAAACGATGCCAGGGACACTCGCAATAATCTGAGTGGTGGTGAGGTAAGGGCTTACTCTATTCACGGCCATAGTGTGACCAGCAGAAGGGAGCTGATTGGAAAGAGGTGAAGAGGATGCCATCAATAGACATACGGATGCAGGGGAAGGAACAGCCAAGAAAGACCCTGGGATTTGTGACCTAAGTGACAGAACTGTCCACGCTGCCATTCCCCGAAACAGGGAGCAAAAAGGAGATTGTGCAGGCATGCAGAGAGATGGCGATATCAGTTGGAAAATTTCGAATACGAAATGCACTGGGAATATCCAGGTGGAACTGTCCCTCAAGCTGAACGATGTGTGGATTAGACAAGCGGTCTGGACTAGAGATTTGGACTCGCCATGTTAGATCCTCTAGCTGTGTGAGCTTGGGCAAGTTAATTAACCTGTCTGTGCACCAGCTTCTTCATCTGTCAAATGGGAATAGTACCTACTTCCATAGAGTTGTTACCAGCATTCAGGGACTTAATACATGGAAACTCCTTAGAACCCTGCCTGTTCTAACAATAGTTAATAAAAGCATTAGTTATTAACTAAAAGTATTAACTATTATTATTACTATTACTGTTATTGCCCTTGACAAGAAACTCCCATTAAACTTCTTTTCAAAAATGTTTCAACTGTGTTTTCTTTTTCTCCCCAGGTTGATTGTGGTATAATTGCCAATTAAAATTGTGAGATATTTGGGGCGCCCGGGTGGCTCAGTCGGTTAAGCGTCCGACTTCAGCTCAGGTCATGATCTTGCGGTCCGTGAGTTCGAGCCCCGCGTCGGGGTCTTTGCTGCCAGCTCAGAGCCTGGAGCCTGTTTCGGATTCTGTGTCTCCCTCTCTCTGACCCTCCCCCATTCATGCTCTGTCTCTCTCTGTCTCAAAAATAAATAAACATTAAAAAAAAATTTTTTTTAATAAATAAATAAATAATAAAATTGTGAGATATTTGTAGCGTGTGTGATGATCGGATATATGCATGCTTTGTGAAAGGACTCCCCTCATTGAGTTAATTAACACACCCATCCCTTCTTGTATTTCCCTTTTTTAAATGTTTTTGCTGTTGTTGTTGGTGAGAACATTTAAGTTTCATTGTCTTAGCAGATCCATCCCAATGATGTCATACAGTGTAATCAATAGTCACTATGTTATCCATTAGATCCTCAAATCTTATTTATCTTATGAAAGTTTGCAGCCTTTTCTAACCTCTCCCTATTTTCCCCACCCTCCAGACCCTGGCAACTACTTGCCTGCTCTCTGTTTCTACGAGTTCCAATCTTTTCTCTTTAGACTCCACATATAAGTGATATCATACAGTGTTTGTCTTTATCTATCTGGTCTATTTCTTTTTTTTATTTTTTTAAAGTTTATTTATTTATTTATTTTTTTTTTTAATTTTTTTTCAACGTTTATTTATTTTTGGGACAGAGAGAGACAGCGCATGAACGGGGGAGGGGCAGAGAGAGAGGGAGACACAGAATCGGAAACAGGCTCCAGGCTCTGAGCCATCAGCCCAGAGCCCGACGCGGGGCTCGAACGCACGGACCGCGAGATCGTGACCTGGCTGAAGTCGGACGCTTAACCGACTGCGCCACCCAGGCGCCCCAAAGTTTATTTATTTTTGAGGGAGAGACAGAGAGAGCAAGCAGGGAAGGGGCAAAGAGAGAGAGAGAGAGAGAGAGAGAGAGAGAATCCCAAGCAGGCTCTGCACTATCAGCACAGAGCCTGATGGGGCTCGAACTCACAAACCATAAGATGGTGACCTGAGCCAAAACCAAGAGTCCTACCTACGCTTAGCCAGCGGAGCCACCCAGGCGCCCCTGGCCTATTCAATTAGCGTAATACCCAGTTTCGTCCATGTCGTTACAAATGACAGCATTTTATTCTTTTTTCAGGGTGAATAATATTCAATTATATATGTATACACCTATATATTATTTTATCATATATCATATTATATATGTAATATGTAGTATTGTATCACACGTAATTAAAATATAATCAGGTATAGATTACATCATATATATATATTCATATATAGATAGATAAATCAGGAAATTGTTTCGCTAATTCATCCACTGATTGTTACGTTCTTCTTTAACTGTCTTCTCCGACCCTCCATACTTACTCCTGCCACTTCCTGGGGAACATCTTCATTCTCAAAGTTCATGCCAAGCTTCACAGGTCTCTATACATGAAAAAATACATATTCTGAAATAGGTGGTGCTTATTACTAGCTTGAAGAGTCACCAGAAAAACCAGCTATGGAAACTCTATTTCTGTTGTTCCTCTGAGCCCACCCCAACACCCACCCCAGGCTACGAGGAATGCCTGTGTTACTAGAGCCTCTGGAGCTTTTGCAAAAGCAACATTTTTTTTTTCCTGATTATGGAATTAATGCACGCAACTTGTACATATCTTGGGTGAGGGGAAGTATAAGGAAGAAAGTAAAAATCACCAATAATTAAGGCCTAACCACCGTAGGAATAGTTATTGTTTGCTTATCTTTGAAGACCTCTTCTTCCAGAGGTGGCGGCAAAGAACATTCCCCCCCCCCCCGCCCCCCACCTCCTGCTACCGGCATACCGCCCCTGCTCCTGCTGCTCTGTGCAAGCAACTTAAGACATTCCATGTGATCACTGGGTTTCACAAAGTTGCCAGGCGGGGAATAAATGCAGCATTTGTTCAAGAGTCCTGGCTGAGTTCCAGCTGAAGCCCTGATGGTTTCAGGGTCTCAGTTGTAGTTTCAATTGGATTAGTTACCCATTAGTTCTTACACTGACCCTGGGTGGAGGGGTGCAGGCATGGGTAAACCAGGAGTGGCTGCTTTTAAATGAAGGGAGCCCTGCCGAGTGGGCTCTGTAAATCATCCCACCCGAGAGGGGACAACTCTGTAGGGATCAAAGGCTCTGGGAAAAAGCAGGGTGTCATTGCCACTGCTCTCTGTACCCCCCCCACCTCCATCCACTGACACCCCCCTTCCCCACCCAGTGGTGGCCTGTCGAGGTGGGACTCCACTGCCAGGGCACTTCTCTGTTAAGGAATCTCCATCTACCATTGAGATCATGCGCGCTTACTGAACATCCCAGCTCATCTTCTGCCTGAGTTCTATAAATGTTTTCATCCATCTTTCATTTTAAGGGTAAGGAGAACCTTGGGTGTACCCATGTCCAAGTTTGTCACTGCAAGCTATGTAGGCGATGCTATTTCAATATTCCAATCACAGACAAAATCTGGGATGTAAAAATCAGTTACCACCCCAATGCATATCAGAGGATGAAGGTGAGAAGTTTATAAGGACCAATAGCCCAGAGACCAAACTGGCAGGAGATGCTGCTTAAAGATTCTGATCATGTGGGAAGGGGGTCAGCATGCCCTGAGCCTTGAACCGGAGGAAATCAAAATACACTGAATCCAACAGTATCCAGACTCCTAATTGCTGCTGATTTGAATTCAGCAGCAAATTTTGCATAATACCAATAAATGACCTTTCTTCAGGGGCGCACCGGCATGATTGTTGGGATCTTGTAACAAATACCTAGTGCCATCTAATGATGGAATGACATATCTCTGATATGCAAATTTTTACAGCACAGCAATTAAGCAGTTTAGAATTTTACGACAGTGTTTGGGCTTTATACAACAACAAAAAAGGGGCCCAATAAAGGCCTGTGATGGATGGGCTAATCCCCACTGGAAATATACCATGTAATGCTGTGGAGACAATACATTATGGATAGCATTGTGATGATTGGTTGTTAATCTCCCGTCCCATCCTCCGGCAGATCCCATGTAGGCCTTTGCTCCAAACCCCCCAAACCCACCCCCACCCTGTCCCCCAGCGCATGGCTGAAAACTGCGTATCAGCCACGTTGTTGGGACACGAGTCTGGGGTACAGATGGGAAAGTTGGGGCATAGCAACCTGCTGTGTGCACGGAATACAGAGCAAAAGGGGCTTGCGGCGACGCAGCTTGTCAGCAGGGGACAGAACTGGGGGCCATATGCCGCTCTTCTTCTCCCTTCTGTCACCAAGTCTGCCACCTCATCCTTCTGTCAGGGGACACTAATGATGAACATGTTTTAAACAGTTTTGTTTACCTAGCAACAGCTTTTCTAAGAGGGGGTCTTAATTAGTCACCTTAAACAATTTTGGGTTTGGATTTTTTTTCAAGCCTTCATTCATTTGTTCATTCATCTGGAAGAATCTCTCTCTTGCTCATTCCACATACCCCCCCCTTCCCCCGCCCCCATACCCTCGAGGCTGTTGTTACTGTTTCCATGAAAAAGTGTGTCTGCATTACAAAACTAGTTTTAATAGCTATATGCCATTTTTCTTTCTTTCATACATACTTTAATACCACAATTAGCTTTGAAGGGTAGATTTTTCTCCACTTATCAGAGGCAGTATTCCTTTGTGAAGCTCTTCAAATAGGATCTGCATTTTAAAATCAAATCCCATTTGGTGATTTTTTTTTTCCTCTATAATTTTGTACTCCTGGTTGCAGTCACTCTCACTTTAAAGGAGCAGGCTGAAGGCTGATTTAGCACTTCCCTCTGTCATGACCAAAAAAGAGAAAAAGGGAAAAAAAAATAGAAAATTTGAATTTTGTCAATCATGTTAGTGGTTTTCTTTTCAAATTTGATTCACAGAGAACCGTGAAAACTAAGTAGCTTTCTACTTTCTGAGTTACTTTTGTTTTAGGTTCCCTTTATCGAAAGTAAAGCATTTTATTATTTTATGGATTCACTGATTTCTATTTATGCAAGATAATACTAAGTTTTAAGAAGAATCTGTTACAAGGCAAGTTATTTAATTCAAAATGGATTAGAAACAAATTCCCAAGTAGCCTCATCCCAAATGTTGAAACTAAAGTGCTTTTCTTTTCTTTTTCTTTTTTTTTTCTTTTTGTAATAAAATTTGTGAAGCATGGGTTAACAACCAAAAGACAATACCACCAAATGTGTTTAATCATTAACTCCCATTGGACAATAGCTTCCATAAAAATCAAATGACACAGGCTAGTTCCTGCAGGACTACCTCTGCTTTTACATTACTTAACCAGCTTCTGCCTTATTGTAAACGAACAACATCTCTTTCCAGCCTTTCGTTGTTTCTGGTAGCACCTAGGAACACTCAAGCCACGGGAGTATTAACTGTTGATTACCAAGCTAAATGCTTATTCAGAACAAACTAGAATGATTAAGATGCAGGCTTGGTGGAAAGAGAAAAGAACGGATACCAAAAGATAGTTCTTAGCATAAATATTACATTTCGTTGGTAATTTAGTTTGTGTTTTAGTGAGTCAAATAATCTTTTTTTTAAGATTTTTTTTTCAACGTTTATTTATTTTTTTGGGACACAGAGAGACAGAGCATGAACGGGGGAGGGGCAGAGAGAGAGGGAGACACAGAATCGGAAACAGGCTCCAGGCTCCGAGCCATCAGCCCAGAGCCTGACGCGGGGCTCGAACTCACTGACCGCGAGATCGTGACCTGGCTGAAGTCGGACGCTTAACCAACTGCGCCACCCGGGCGCCCCAAGATTTTATTTTTAAGTAATTTCCACCCCCAACATGGGGCCCAAACTCACAACCCCGAGATCAAGAGTTGCATAGTCCTCTGACTGAGCCAGCCAGGCACCCCTCGAATAATCTTTTTTTTTTTAATTTTTTTTAATGTTTATTTATTTTTGAGACAGAGAGAGACAGAGCATGAACAGGGGAGGGTCAGAGAGAAGGAGACACAGAATGTGAAACAGGCTCCAGGCTCTGAGCTGTCAGCACAGAGCCCGACGCGGGGCTCGAACTCATGGACCACAAGATCGTGACCTGAGCCGAAGTCGGCCGCTTTACCGACTGAGCCACCCAGGCGCCCCTCGAATAATCATTTTTAATTGAATATTTCTTTTTCCTCCATATGATTATAGTATCCCAGAAATAGGTTGCTGTTCAGAATCCTTAAGATGATCTTCTTAAGTTCAGCTGATGTTTTAAAATGTTAATTAATAGACTTTTTATTTAGGACAGCCTTCGGCTTGATAGAACAATTGAGTAGCAAGTATAGTTTCCATATACTCCTTCACCCCTCCTGACTGTTTTACTTATTTCTAATATTTCGTGTTAGCACAGAACATTTGTTAAATGGATGAAGCAGTAGTGATACATTACTATTGACTAGAATTTATAGTTTATGTTGGGGTTCATTCTTGGCACAGTTCTATGGGTTTTGACAAATGTCTATCTACATGTATCTCCTGTGAGAGTAACTTACAGAGTAGTTTTCACTGCTGTGAATATCCCTGGGCTCTGCCTGTTCATTCTCCCTTCTACCCCCAACCCTCAGCAACCGCTGACCTTTTGACAATCTCCACAGCTTTGCCTTTTCTAGAATGTCATATAGTTGGAGTCACACATTGGGTAGGCCTCTTGATTTTTGCTTCTTTCATTTGGTAGGATGCATTTAAGCTCCCTCCGTGTCTTTTCATGATCTAATTGATCATTTCTTTTTATTGCCAAATAATATTCCATTGTATGGATGTACCACTATGAATTTTTATAGCATTTAATTGTCTCATTACTGTCAAAGTAGGAAAAATCTACCTTTCAAAGTTAACTGAAAGTATATATTTTGTGATTCATTTGATTCTTGAATTTGAAGATAAATGTGAAAAAAGTTGTTTAAAAAGTTTGGACTCCATTTTGGGCTAACTAGTAACATATGCATTATAATTACTTAGTGTAAGTTACCTAAAACATTAAGTAAAAAAAAAAAGAAAAAGAAAAAGAAAACCTGCAAAGCTGCTGTGGTCATAGGAAGATGCTTGACGAGGCTTATGGTTAACCAAGAAGTGTCATATCATCTGATGTGTATGCAAATGGGGAGGGATAAAAACATTCTCTGTATAAGTGTATGTGCGTGTGTGTGTGTGCACGTACGTGCACCCAGTGAAAGAGAACTTAACATTGTACTGCGAAAACTAGCTGGGAATTCTTTGTCAAGAAGGTGGGCACAGCAAATCACCCTGGCTGACCTTGAAGGATCGCCAGGTTGATCATTCATATTACATATAAACATATTACATACTACATATTACATGTACATTATGTATACGTATATGTATCTACCACGTAGATCCTTTTACATTACATATAAAATTACATATAAATAGATTCTAGGATGGGTAGGTGCTAATTATGCTAAAGAAGGAATAGAATTTAAGACTGCCTCTCACATTAACAACTCAGGAAACAACAGATGTTGGCCAGGATGTGGAGAAAGTGGAACCCTTTTGCACGGCTGGTGGGAATACAAACCGGTGTAGCTACTCTGGAAAACAGCGTAGAGGTTCCTCGAAAAATTAAAAATAGAGCCACCCCACGACCCAGCAATTGCACTGTTAGGTATTTATCTAAAGGATACAAAAATGCTGATTTGAAGGGGCACACGTAACCCAATGTTTTTAGCAGTCCTGTCAAAATAGCCAAAGTATGGAAAGAGCCCAAATGTGCATCGACTGACAAGTGGATAAAGAAGATGTGGTATATACACACAATGGAGTATTACTGGGCAATCAAAAAGAATGAAATCTTGCTTGCCATTTGCAACAATATGGATGGAACTAGAATGTATCACGCTAAGCGAAATAAGTCAATCAGAGAAAGATAAATAGCATATGATTTCATTTGTATGTGGAATTTAAGAAACAAAACAGAGGAACATATGGGAAGCTGTCAGCATGGCACCCGATACGGGGTTCAAACTCACAAACGGCGAGACCATGACCTGAGCTGAAGTCGGACACTTAACGGACTGAGCCACCCAGGCACCCCCAAACCATAAGAGACTCTTAAAGACAGAGAACAAACTGAGGGTTGCTGGAGGGGAGGAGTGGGAGGGTGGGATGAGCTAAATAGGTGATGGGCATTAAGGAGGGCACTTGCTGGGATGAGCACTGGGTATTATATGTAAGTGATGAACCACTAAATTCTACTCCTGAAACCATTATTACACTATATGTTAACTAACTTGGATTTAAATAAAATTTTAAAAAAATTTGCCTCTCACAGTAGCACTTGCTATATAACACAGCTGGCCGCGAGAGAACAGAGATGAAATTGCGTAGGAATCAGGAGTCTGGGCGGTGGGGGAGGACTTGAGATACTAGTGCCCTCCCTTTTCAAAATCGACATGATTAGAATCAAACAGAAAGGTTGGGGTGGTGTCAGCTGAAGTCCACGTGGCAGAAAGAACCTCAAGGTCCCCCAAGTAGTGCTTACGTGTTGGAAAGGGAAGTGGAGATTCAAACTCCGCCCAAATCTAGGGGTCTAACGCAAAGGGCACTTGTGTCGTTGGGACTGGAAGCTGACCCCAGAGTCACTTCCTCATTGTGGTTTGCTTCCCAAATGGGTGTGGCCTGAAGGGGCCAGACCGGGAGCTGGGGCGGGGGGGGGGGGGGGGGGGGGGGGGGGCGGGGGGGGGGAATCTGGGCACAGGAGCACCACCTCTGCAGAGGAAAGCCTTTTGGGCGACTATGCTGGACCCGCACCAGCCTTTAACATGTTTCCTTTGCATTTTCCTTTCGGCACTTAGAAACAAGAGGGCCTGTATGAAGGAATTTACCCTCAACGCTACAGGATAGTTCAAGGAGTGGGGAAGCTTTTTGCAAAAGGAAGATTTCCTGCTTGCGTTACTCACTGCAAACAAAACAAAACAAGAGAATTTCACCCAAACTGGCAAAGAGACCATATCACGACATGTTCCAGCTCAGACACTAATTAAGGAGTCATTCATTCACGCCAAAAGGCATAGGGAACATTACCTGTGTCTTCCCACAGACTATGCAGAACGCTGATGGGGTCGGAGAACCAAAAAAGGTTGCCAAACACACAGATTTAACTGAGATGCAAACTCAGTCTCAGAGCCACACACAGAAAAATCATTTTCTTGTCAATGAGTCGTTCAGCACCCACATTTTGTTGGGCAAATTCCAGGACCCCAAAGTCTTTTTTGGAACATGACCTTTTTTTTCCCTAACATGCACATTAAAAAAATATATTTTAACATCCCTGACATTAGGATCCGTGTTATAATCAAAGGCATCTCCCGTTGGCGGCTGTCATTTGCCAAGCGGTTGTTGGCCGCAGTGCTCCAGTTTGGTCACTTTAAGTCATGTGCTTTGCTGGTGCTCAAGAGTTGAGCTGTTGTTGGGGCGCCTGGGTGGCTCAGTCGGTTAAGTGTCCAACTTCGGCTCAGGTCATGATCTCGCGGTTCGTGGGCTCGAGCCCCGCATCGGGCTCTGTGCTGACAGCTCGGAGCCTGGAGCCTGCTTCGTATTCTGCGCCTCCCTCTCTCTCTGTTCCTCCCCCTGCTCATGCTCTGTCTCTCTCTCTCCTTCAAAAATAAATAAAAACATTAAAAAAAAAAAAGGGTTGAGCCGTTGTTAATATCCACCTGATTAGTGTTGGAGAACTTTCTACTGGCTACTGCTGACAGATATTGCTTTCTTTTGTAAGTTTTTTTTTTTTAATTTATTTTGAGAGAGAGAGAGAGACTGAGAGAGCACAGAAGAGGCAGAGAGAGAGAGAGAGAGAGTCCCAAGCAGGCTCTGCACCATCAGTGTGGAGCCCAACACGGGGCTCAATTCATGAACCGTGGGATCATGACCTGAGCCGAAATTAGAAACTTAATGACTGAGCCACTCAGGTGTCCCTGATAGATATTGTTTTGTTTTGTTTAAATCAGTACTGATGAAGGGCTCAGGTCACGATCTCATGGGTCATGGGATCAAGCCCTGTGGTGGGACCCACACTGAGCATGGAGCCTACTTGGCATTCTCTCTCTCTCTCTCTCTCTCTCTCTCTCGCCTCTCCTGCTCACTCACGCATGCACGCACTGTCTTTCTCTCAAAATAAATAAATAAAAATAACCTTTAAAAAAAATAAAATAAAATCTGATTGGTGAGTGTCAGCAACCTAGAAGAAAATCCTGAAGAAGCACATTTTAAGTTGAAGTATAGTCGACACACCGATTTCCATTAATTTCAGGTGTGCAACATAGTGATTCCACAAGTCTATACATCCCGTGCTCACGGCAGGTGTAGCTACCCTCTGTCACCAGACGAAGCTATTACAAGACTATGATTGCGTTCCCCGTGCTGTGCTTTTTATGCCTGTGACTCATTCCTTCTGTCACTGGAAGCCCCCATCCCCCACTCCCCCTCACCCATTTTGCCCATCCCCCCACCCCCTTCCCTTCCGGCAACCATCAGCTCGTTCTCGGGACTTATGGGTCTGTTTCCACTTTTTTGTTGGTTTATTCACTTCTTTTGTTTTTTAGATTCCACATGTAAGTGGAATCATATGGTATTTGTCTTTCACTGGACTTAAATCACTTAGTATAATACCCTCTAGGCCCATCCATGTTGTCGCAAATGGCAAGATATCTTTTTTTTATGGCTGAGTAATATTCCATTGTGTATATACACCACATCATTATCCATTCATCCATTGATGGACACTTGGGCTGCTTCCATATCCTGGCTGTTGTAACTAATGTTGCAATAAACATAGGGGTGCATATATCTTTTCAAAATAGTGGTTTTATTTTCCCAAAGGAACTACTTTTTATTTATTAATTTATTTATTTATTTTTAACATTTATTTATTATTGAGAGACAGAGCATGAGCGTGGTGGGGGGCAGGCAGAGAGAGGCGGAGACACAGAATCCAAAACAGGCTCCAGGCTCTGAGCCTTTAGCACAGAGCCCGACGCGGGGCTCGAACCCACAAACTGCGAGATCATGACCTGAGCCGAAGTTGGACGCTTCACCGACTGAGCCACCCAGGTGCCCCAAGGAGCTACTTTTTAAAGAAATGCTACATCATTGATACTCCTGTTGGCATAGACATATTACCGTGTGGAAAGAACCAGGAAATAAGAAAACATTTCTCTGTAATTTAATTAGCAACTTTGGGGGGGGGCGTTCTTTCTTAGTGATATATAAAATAATAGATTATTTTAATCTAAAGATTAAAAAGATTTCCTAATTACATAGCCAATAACCTGCTGCATCAATGCTTTCACTTTTTTTACACCGATGCCTAGTTGACATTTACCGTTTACCCGCCTCGGGTATTCTCTGGGTTATGTATCTAAGCCTCTGACTCCAATATCTTAAACGTATTTTGTTTTAATAAAACACAAGTTGTTTAATTTTCCAGATGTGTTCCTAGCAGTCTTGGTATACATTTTTTAAAAATTTTTTTTAACATTTTATTTATTTTTGAGACAGAGAGAGACAGAGCATGAACGGGGAGGGGCAGAGAGAGGGGGAGACACAGAATGGAAGCAGGCTCCAGGCTCTGAGCCATCAGCCCAGAGCCCGATGCAGGGCTCGAACTCACGGACTGCGAGATCGTGACCTGAGCTGAAGTCGGACGCCCAACCGACTGAGCCACCCAGGCGCCCCTTGGTATACATTTTTAAGGAGCATATGGAAGAAATTGTCATCATTTCCAACAACAATCTATTTGTAAGCCATTCTAGTGTTACTACTCTAAGCCTACATGATACAACACGACTTCTTACTTGTGCTCCTATATGTCAATAGAGCTTAATTCTGATGGAATTCTATGGCCAAATATGTTTGAACATGTTCTTATAGCCAGAACTGTACTAGCTAAGTGCATACTATACACTCTACAACTGAGTTAAGCTACCTGGGGAGTCAAGATTCTGATGCCTAGAATAGGCAATGTGAACAGCCCTACTTATAAAAAATGCTTTAGTGTCATTTTCAAGTTGTTGCTTGTTCAACAAATATTATTGAATGCCAATTACGTAATAGGCTCTGTAATAGACATGGAGGGCATGAAGTCAACAAGCACGTGGCATATGAACATTTAACCACTCCCTGTTATCTACTTACTCACTAGCCAAGGAGATTTGTGCTAGCTGTTAGGTAAATCAACAAACACAATATCTTCTAGAAACTTGCGTGCTAAAAGTTTTACAGATCTATGGGTGGTATGACACTTAACCATGTCCTACCGAGGCTAGCTACTTGTGGCATTTATCTTTTGTTAGGAATACGGGGTAAAAGGAAAGGACCTGATGATTAACGCTATCGTTCTCGAATGCTGGCTAATATTGCAGCTATGCGACAAACATATCACTTGAGACTCCAGAGCAAATCCTTGTTCCTTGCTATCCCTAACTGTTGCACTTGGTGAGCTGAGCTGGATCTCATGGATGCGGAGGCACCAAGGCTAACGAGGGCTAAGCCCCCATCACCACCCCCCACCCACATCACGTTCCGGGCCCCCTGACATACGGAAGTGGGGGAAAGAGAAGAAAAGCCCCTTCCCCATAAGGCAGTGGCCCTTTAGTTTTACAGAACATAAAATTACAGAGGGGTCATGAAAATGCAGATTTTTTAGGCTCTGTCCCTAGAGATTTTGATTCAGTAGAGCAAGGTGGTTGGAGCCCAAGGATTTCAATGCAGGTTGGTCTCTGACCCACACTGCCCTAAACCCAGAGCAGGGCCTGTCTAAACAGTTTATTCTCTGTTTCATTTCCCCCTGAAGCCCAGACCAGCCTTCTAGGGGAAGGGCAGCCTTCATCACTTTGCCTGTCCCGTAACAGGCAAGAATGCGGGTCTCTCTTTCTCTCTCTCTGACACACACACCACAAAAAGAAGACAAAACCACCCAAATTATATCTTCTGCTTCCATCCATGATAGAAAGGTGGGAATTGGGCTTCCTCTCCATAGCAAACAGCTAGCAAAGTGGACAAAGTATATGAAGCATCCGGTTTTAGACACTGATTAACAGTGCAGGTTTGTTAGTCTTGGGAGAAAGAAAACTCCCGAAGCGAGCTCTACATTCACCCAGCTCTCTCCCCAAGGCCTTTTAAAACTGCCAGTCAGAAAGCTACACGTTCACTGGGCAGAGAAGAGGGATTGGGGTTTGAGCCCAGTGAGGCTGGTGTGGCTTGTAGGGAAGGCAGGGTATCAGAAGGAGGGCGATGTGCAGAAAAGGAGCTCCGCCATCTGTAAAAGCATCCTCTTGATCTCTGGCTGGGTAAAAGCTGTGCGCGTGCAGAATGTGACTCTGTGAGGCGTGACAGAGAACAGCCATTGGTCCCTATCGGATTCCCAAAGGTCCCACAGAGCAGGAACATGCTGGATTTCCAATCAGCCCAGGGAGAAGACTCTCTAAATGCCCTGGGCATTCGCTGAGACGCCAGAAAAGCCAGGCCTTTTCAGTCATGTCATTTCTAGGTTAAAATTCTTTGTCGATTCGATTCCCCGTTGCTCTCAGGAAAAAGGGCTAAAACTCTCATGCTGGCCTCCGGCCTGGGCAAAGCTCTGTCACCACTCCAGTGGTCTCTTCTCCCTGCTCCGTGGCCTTCTACCTTCCAAACAGCCCCTTGCCAGTGCCCTCCAACCTCGGGGTCTTTAACAAGGCTGTTTCCCTGATCTGAGATACTGAGTCTATTTTACCTAATTAAACTGGATAAAAAAGCAAGGTCCAGCACAGAGGAGATTTAGAGCAGTTAAACTAACTGCTCTGTAATCATGGGTCCATGTCATTACACATTTGTCAAAGCCCATAGAATGTGCCACACCGAGAGGGAATCCTAATGTAAACCATGGACTCTGAATGGTAATAAGAGTCAGTGCAGGTTCATGGAGTGTGACAAACGGACCCCTCTGGTGTGAGATGTTGATGGGGGTGGGGAGTCTGTGCGCGGGGCGGGGGGCACGGCCAGGGGCTGTATGGGGAATCTCTATCTCTTCTGCTCAGGTTTGCTGTGAACCTAAAACGGCTCTAAAAATTAGAGTCTACTTTCTTTAATGCCACTGCAACACAGACCTCATGCCGAAGTCACAGGACACAAGACAACCACCTCCCTTGACCTCTAGGAGGTAGAGTCTCATGAGGAAACAGACATTTTCCCTATACATGGTGTAAAAACTAACAAAAAATCCAGAAGGGAGGCAATTATGGAGTTGTCTGCAACACACAGGAGAGGGAGTTAGGCTTAAGGGATTTTTTTTTTCAAGGCTTTTGACGGTGTTCTGCCGTAACAAACACAATCTACAGTGGAACTCAATACACAGCCACACATACACGTACACACACAACCCCCCCCCCCCACACACACACACAAAACCGAAACAGACATTTCATGAAAGTACTTAATTTTTCTATTCTACTCTATTTCATTTTAGTCCGTACATTTTTCCTTGAGGTCAATACCTACTTTATTGATTTTATGACCATTAGCACTTCGTGGATAATCTGCAGTTTGAAAAGCACTGCCAGATCTGGGGAAGGGCGGGGGTCAAGGGGAGCAGACACATGCTCCAGGCACAAAAAAAAAAAAAAAAATGTACAATGTCCCCTAGAGAGAAAAGTTTTCGTTTCCTTCTAGGGCTTCTTTCTGTACGGAAGGGACTGGAAAGTCAAAACTACATTTCCTAGACTCCCTTGCAGCTAGGCCCTTCCAGCCACGTTCTACGCCGGAAGTAGGCGCTGTAATCCAGCTGCCGTAGCAAGATCAGGAAATTGAGGTCGAGTCAGACACCATCTTGCTGTCAGTGTTAGGTGGTGACATCTGGAAGCAAGGTATTAAAGACTGGCATCCACGTGTTCTGTCGCCTACTCACCAGCTTGGGCTGTGGGGAGGCAGTTGTGCCCACGGTGTCCCTGACCTTTGGGTTGTGACTACGGCAGTCTACTAGGAAACGTAACAGTGGCTTCTGATTCCTGCCTTCAATGATTTCATACGTACATAGTTCTCTATATTAAATCCCTTCCTTCTTAAAATTAAACAAAAAAAGCAAGGCACAGTGATATGTTGATTACAAGGGACACAATTTAAATATGAAGACAAAGATAGAAAAGATAAAGAAGAAGGGTGGCAAAAGAGATACCATGCAAACGCTAATGGTTATAAAGCTGGAGTGGCTCTATTAATATCAAAGTAGACTTCATAGAAAGAAATGGAAAGACAAGGAAGGATATTTCACAATGGTATGACACTAGCTCCACAAGAACACAATAATCCTAAATGTGGGTGCATCTACAAAAAGAGCTTCGGGGGTGCCTGGGTGGCTCACTCGGTTAAGAGTCCAACTCTTGATTTGGGCTCAGGTTATGATCTCACAGTTTGTGAGCTCGAGCCCCACATCAGGCTCTTTGCTGACACCATGGAACCTGCTTGGGATTTTCTCTCTCACTGCCTCTCACCCCTCTCTCTTTCTCTCTCTCTCTGTCTCTCTCTCTCCCACATGTGCTCTCTCTCTCTCTCTCTCTCAAAAAAATAAACATTTAAAAAAAAGAGCTTTCAAATACATGAAATGCAAACCAAAAGCTAAAAAGAGTATGAGACAAATCAACAATCACAGTGCATTTCTCTTTCAGTAATTGCTTGAACAAGTAGACAAAAAAAAAAAAAATCAGCTAGGATATAAAATATTTGGATGACTATCAACCAATCTTCCCAAATGAGCATTGCTAGAACACTTCTTTCAACCGCTGCAGGATATACATTTTTTTCAAGTATACATGGAACATTCACCAAGATAGACCATATTCTGGTTCGTAAAACAAGTCACAATAAATTTAAAAAGATACAAATGATACCAGGCATGTTTTGTGACCACAGTGGAATTAAATTAGAAATCAGTGATCAAAAGATATATGCAAAACCCCCAAATACTTGAAAACTATCGAATGTATTTCTAAATTACTCATGGGTCAAGGAAGAAATCACAAGGGAAATTTTGAACATTTTCTAGCTAAAGGCTAATGAAAACATATCATCTTAAAATTTGAAGGATGCAGCTCAAGCAGTGCTTAAAAGGAAATTTATAGATTTAATGGAGCAAAAGAAGTCAGGCACAAGATTATATATCATATGATTTGAAATTACACAACGTACAAAAACAGACAAAACTCACTTATGCTTGGAGCGCCTGGGTGGCTCAGTGGGTTAAGCATCTGGTTCCCCACTGCGGCTCAGGTCATGATTTCACTCTTCCTGGGTCCAAGTTCTGTACTGTCAGCACAGAGCCTGCTTGGTATTCTGTCTCCACCCCTCCCTGCCCTGCCCCCATCGTCTGAATGTGCGCGCGCGCTCTCTCTCTCTCTCTCAAAATAAGTAAACTTAAAAAAAACAAAACAACTCATTTATGCTCTTAGAAGTCACATTCGTGGTTCTCCTTGGGTAGGTGTAGTCTGGAAGGATGCACAAGGACCATTTCTAGGACCTTAGTCATTCTGTTTCTTCTAAATGATTGCTGGTTGCCTGTGTTACATAGGTATGCAGTTTGGAAAAATTAATCAATCAGTTCACATGTAGTAATACATTTTGTATGTATATTAAAAGTTAAAGTTAACTGTATATTTATGAACAAGTATTCTTTATAAAAATAAAAAAAAATAAATTGAAAAAAAAAATACATCATGCAGGAAAGAGGACCCAGGATGAGTAGTATTTGTCTCACGTCCAGCTCTGTACAGAAATCCCTGCGAACCAATTCCCAAACCAGACCAAGTTTGAGACCTAGCTCCACCATGTAGTAGTTGACAACTTATTTTTTCCTGATCTCAACGTCCTGAAAAGGGGGAGCAGTGAGACCAACAATCCCTGGCAGGGTCCTTGCAGGATTAAAACACTCACTAAATGTTAGCTTCCTCGCGATCCGTGGCCCCAGCTTCACCGCAGAGGTTCCCCGTGAACGCCCAGCGAGGAGTGATGGGAACGAAAACCTTGGGCAAATCTCAAAAATGATGCTACCTATCTCCTAGAATCTGGAAATTCCACTCCTTATAAGTGTGAAAGTTTGGTCAAAAAGGTTAGGAATTCATGCTACGTTGAACAGGGCAACAAATTCGTTGACCCCATTCCACCAGCGTCTCAGTCTACAGGGAATGAAGGTGAATCTTGGCTTAAACGACCAAAGCTGAAGAGTGCCCAGGTCTCAAATTTCTGTCGGTAGGTCCTTCTTTTTGTTGTTCCCCAAACTGCAACGTCCTTCTCTTTTCCTCTCTCTAAATAGGAGTCTCTATGCATCCTGTATGGTTCACTTAAATGCCACTGAATCAGTGAACCCATCTCAGGTTGCTTTAATCCGTGCTAACCTTCCCCTTCGTCGAATTCCTGTGACATGTGCTTTTTATGGCACTTTTATTGTTTCTTAATCACATTGTAATTGCGTTGTAATTTAGCTGGGTTTTATCTGTCTTTTCATTGAAATTGTCAGCCATTAGAGAGCAAGGCTCTCGTCTTTTCCACCTTGACTGGAAAGCTCAAGGAAGAGACCGGTCAGTCTTATTCCCGGTTTTAACCACACTTCTGTCCCAGGACAGTCTGGGAGTGTGGCGCACAACAGACACTGTCGAACGAAGGCATGGTTATGGGTGCTGTTATGGAATCCCACGAGCACAAAGCAGTGAGGCTAAAGTCTTCAGATGCCCTGAAATGTTTCGAGGAAGGTCTAACTCGCAGACACAGGAAGAAGGCTTTGCGAGAAGTTGATGAAAGGCTGTAATGGGATAGTGGTAAAAGTCAAAAAGAAATGGATTGGCTGGTGACCATTTTTTTCTCTTAAGAGCGGTGACTGATGCTCATAATCCACATTTCTTAGGGCCTCCCCTGACTATTCTCACCATCAATGAAATTTTAGAGTCCATAAAACATGGTATTATGTGGTTTTGCTTGCTATCATTTCTACAAAGCATATTGTATGCCTTTTCTCCTTGTGATTATCTTTGAAAACATTTTTCATGGGTACAAAATAATCTATCATACACACAGACCGTAATTTATTTTGTCATTTCCCTCTGTTGAAAATTGAGGTTGTTTCCAACTATCATTACCTCTAAGTAATGTTTTGGCTATTTTTGTACGTAAAAATGTAACCGTGCTCCTGATTGTTTCCTTAGGATAGATCCTGAAGAATTCTAGAAATGAATTACTAGGTCAAAGAGAATAAGGAATTTAAAGATATTTTTTTTTCTGTTCTGCCAAATTGTTTTGCAGAATTTATATTTCACCAGGTATATAGGAGAGTACCTGTTTCCAAAAACAAACAAAAAAGAAAAGAGCTGCTTCCTTTTTAAATGGAGAAGCTTCACTCCAGGTACAAACTATAGCACTATGTGTAAAGAATTAATGAAATCAACAAAGATGAGAGATCTCTATTCTAAGTGGTGCCAGAATTGTTTTGGCCGCAAGACTAGTGACATCAGTGATGGTCATGATATACTTACTTTATTTACCATTGATTGAACTTTCCAATAAGAAAGCAGGGCCAGATTATACGATAGAAGAGTTCCCAATGAGTAAATGATCTGGATGCTCAAAATCAAGGGAAACTATGCATTGATTCGCAGAGCTGGAAAAGTACAAATACCGCACACTACCAGATATATATCATTTTAAATTGCAACCTGTGACTGTACCTTGTGACTCTACATCATCCAAAATACGGGTCCAGTCAAGCGATAAGCCTGAACTTGCCGAAATAAATTTTGTCAGGCTCAGAGTAGGCTGTTTTCCACCTGAATCTGGAAATAGGGGTATCTGTGGACTTTGCTGTCCTGCGGTGTCTTGAAGGAGGGGCTTCATGACAAGGGCAACAATTAAATTTACAAGGGTTCTTGCTGGAGAAGGCAGAATCTGGAACTGGATGGAGGTATTAAGTTTCAGTTCCTTTGTCAGGAAAGGGCTAAGCTTAATAGCACATCCCAGCTCTGGTAAGGGGAGTTAAAGGAATTGTGACAGCAGATCCTTCATGGGGACAGAGCCCTCCCTTGGTGGCGTTCCCAAGCAAAAGGCCCCAACGGAAAGTTTCTTCCTTCTACTTCCAAAATCCACAACCTCTTGGTTTTCCTCCCACTTCTTTGATTGTTACTTCTCGTTCTCATTTGAAAGTTCTCCCCGCTCTCCTCTTAAATATTAAGTTTCCTTCAGATTTTGTCCTTTTCTTCTTACTTTGCGTGCTTGATATAAAGCATCCCATTTACTCCATGCATTTCTTTCCTCCTTTCTTCCTTCCTTTCTCTCTCCCTCTTTCTTTCTGTTCCTTCCTTCACTCCTCTCTTCCTTTCTTCCTTCTTCCTTTCCTAGCATTTAGCCATCATCTATCTATTTATCCATCCATTGGTTCCCAAATCTATATCTCCAGCCCAGAAAAATCATGTGCCCAAGAGGCTTATTTTCTCATGGCCTCCTCTGCCTCTTGGCTTACTTTCTCATGCTGTGCTGAGTCAAGCTAGTGATAAAATTTGGCCTTTTCCTCATAAAGTAAATCTTCCCATAGTAGATTTTACTGCAGACTGGAGAGAGGAAAGAGAAGGGAGGGGTTTACCACACAGAAATGCCAGCCACTTCATATGGAAGTTCAACCTGAGAAGGCTTGAGATGTCCTTTGGTGAGCCAACTGGGGAGTCTTGCCTGGCCTTGGTCCATTGGTGGAAACTCATCTAATCCTAGGACTCAGTTCCTCTCCTCTCTTCAACTTCCCTTATTTTCACTACTACCCGCTCTCTTCTCCACCCCACCCCCACCCCACCCCCAGGCAACAGGCAAGTCTTTCATATTGTCTTATGCAGAATGGTTTTGAACAATGTCTTCTCTGGAGCTTGGCTGCTGAGCACCACATCCTTGGAGCGCCACCTTCCCGTGAAGCATCACTCAAGGCCATCTTGTAACACAGGTACCTCCTCTCAGGTCGTTTGCAATACGTACAACATATTATTTTCCAGTTCACATGACACCTAAAATGGAAATCCCATTTTGTCACTCTTATTTTTGCTTTATTTATTTATTTTGTTTAAGTTTTCTGTTTCAGTACCTTCAGTGGCTCCCCATTTTCCTCAGAATAATATCTACATCCCTCACCTTAGCTGTCAAGGTCCTCACTCCTCGGGCTGGGGCACCGCTCCGGCCTTATTCTCTTTCTTCCCACACTCTGTGCTTCAGCAAAACTGAGTTTTTCTCACTTCTTCCAACAGGCCACATTCTTTTTGTCTCCGGGCCACAGCACGTGTGATTTCTGTACCCAGAAGGATCTACATCAACCACATCCACTCCCAGCATTTTGCCTACCTCCAGTTACCTGTAGGTCTCAACCTAGAAGTCTCCTCCCCTGAAATGACTTTTCTGACCCCCAAGACCCGCGGTCCTTTTCACACAGCCCCCTGCGTCACACATACGTGTTTAGTTTTCTGTATCCCACCTGGCAGTGAAGTCTTGGAATTCACAGACCCCCGTTTATTAATTTCCTGTCTCTGAAGCCAACTATGGATGGTACTCAGACAATGACAGCATGGTTTTATATAGGGGTCTGCCACTTTTCCTGTAAGTTGCCAGAGGGCTAATATTTTAATCTGTTGCAACTACTCAACTCTGTTGTTGCTGCACAAAAGCAGACACAGACAATAGGTGAGCCAAGGGGCATGCATTTGGGTGTTCCAGGAAAACTTTCCTTACAAAAACAGAGGGTGGGGCTAGGTTTGGTCCAGCAGCCAAAGTTTGCTGACCCCTGCTTTAAGATACAAGGGGAAGAAATACCACGTCAATAGATCAAATATGCTCTTTCTGTAGACTCTATTCTAACCCTGCACACATTTAATCTGTGTTTCCCAGTCCTACCAGCCAAACTTACTTAGCTGGCTAGACTCCAGGGGCAGCCTGAGGGAGGAAGTCACAGCCTCCTCTGTTTGGCCTGTGGATGCTCTACATTTCCCATATCCCTGTACCCATACCTCTTTCTTGCCATCATAAAAACAAATCGTAAAATGAAAAAGAATAAGGCTTTTATTGTTGCTGTCGTTGTTGTTGTTAAAATCTCTCCAAGATAAAGGTTGAGTCTAAAAAGTAAAATAAAATTGATGAGATTGAAAAGCAAATACAAAAGTCAATGAGATAAAAAGTTGAAAGTATAAAAGATGAAAGATTGAGCTATAAGGCCAAAATGCAGTGAAAATTTAAAGTCAATGACATTACAGGTTAATGGTTAAAAACTGAACACCAGTTGTGTAGGGATAAAAAACATAAATCTAGGGGCACCCGGGTGGCTCAGTCGGTTAAGCTTCTGACTCTTGATTTCAGCTCAGGTCGCGATCTCACGGTTCAAGGGTTCAAGCCCCGCATCGGGCTCCATACTGGAGCCCACCTGAGATTCTCTCTCTGTGCCTCTTTCTGCCCTTCCCATGCTCTCTCTCTCAAAAATAAATAAAATTCACTTAAACATGATTTAATAGATCATAAATCTGTAAGAATTCAGAGGATGGAAGAGTGATCTTTAAAAGGGAAAAAAGAAAAAAAAAGCAAAGAGATTACAAAAAGGTGGATGCAGAGAATAATATAAGGAGGGAAACAAAATAAAGGCAGTGGAAAGTGAAACAGAGAGACACTAAGATCTCAAAAGCAGGAATTGAGGAGGGAGAGACAGTCAGCTTCCTCTTGGAAAGAGGCCTGTCTCATGTGTGAGACACGATAGCAACAAATCAGATGGACACGGGTGGGACAGAAACAGGGGCTGTGGCTTCCCCTTGAAAAGCCACAGTGAACTGGGTGGGGCATCACTGGGCATAGAATACATCCCAGGAGACCGTCTGGAGGAGGAATTAACCGTTGCAAATGAGCTTCAATTTCAAAGTCTCTGGTTCAGATAATTTCCTCTCCTTTGCCCATCGAACATGGAAAAAAAAAAGAATGCAAACGATTCCTCTGTCAACACATATATTACACATACATATGTCTGTGTGTATCTACAAAAATTACATGAAATTTCATACCAAATTGTATTGAAAAGTATATATAAAATTATATATACATGAAAATTGTATAATCATATATAATTGTATTTGTTTCTATATATTCATATATGTGTGATTTTATATATATGTATTAAAATTGCATTTGTTTGTGTCTAAGTCAGATCTTCTGCCCACTGCTCGAAAGTATGAATACACACACGCTATGCACACGCGTGTAGATTCACATGCACACACCCACGACGTTGCATTGCTCGGGACAGTTCCCAACAGTAATGTGGGCACTGACCTCACCATCCAGGGACCTGACCGTCATCCCGGCAAAGACACAGAGAATTCAGGCTCTGCTTTTCCCAAGTGAAGAAGAGAAGCCTCGTAGGGGAGGGAGGCTGCCGGAAGAGACGAAGAGACGGGGCAGTAGCTTCAACGCAACTGCGTTTCCGAAGTGACCCTCCTGCTGTGCCGGCCCCTTGAAAAGAGGTACAAAAAAGTCATTTGGTTAGTAAGTGCAAATCAATTGGAAAAATTTTCTGGAAACCACAGACACGATAGAAGAACAAACAGAACCTGCTTTCCTGTTCATCTTCACAGTGCATTTGAGTTTCCAGGATGATCCTGAGTTTCCCCCTTCTGCAAACTGTAAAATCTCCTCCTACATGATCAGATCACACTTTCTGGGGGAACTCATCACGGGGGTTGCCCTTGGAGATGTAAGAAAGCCCTTTCAGATGAGCTGCTTTTTAATGCAAGTTTTTAAGTAGGTATGAGATCATTAAAGCAAATGAGAGCTTATTTGGTGTCTAAGTAATGGAGTGAATGTAAATGAACCAAAACCAGAAGGTTTTTCTTTCTCTCATTGTCTCTCTCTTTCTTTTTCTTTTCCTTTTTTTTTTTTTTTTTTTTTGTTCAGACTATGTCAAATGCATAATGCAGTGGCTTCTGGGGCCGGCTTAAACTGGCTTGAAGGGACTTTGAAAGTCTTCCCAATTTCACATCCAGTGAAGTCAATTGGGTAACTTGAACCAGCCCTGGCTGAAGAGTTACACATAAGTCATCAGACACTAAAAATCAGGCCTTTCCCTCCACCACCCGCTCAGAGTACTAGTTGTTAAACATTTACCTGCCCTCCATCCCCATAATGTAACGGGAGAATCGTTCTGTTAATATTGAAGGCTCTTTTGGTACTAAAATGGTGAAATATGTTTGTGTGGCGGCTAATAAGAACCGTATGACATATCTCATAATCAAAGGGTTGGTAAAAAATACTTAGTTCTATTTGGCATCTTTGTAAAAACTCTAACTGGCTAATATTAATTAGGTTACGTTCTATTAATTAGTAAAAGAAAGTTTTCTGGTGTTTCAGTTATTCTCTCTGGAAGTTGTTCCGTTGAAGCTTACCAGGTCACTAAGTGATCATGATTTCCACATATATAAATATACATGCAGGTGGTTTATGACAGGGTATGAATGACATATCAAACAATAGCTTGGTGACGAATCAGTAGCACCTATAAAGAAGCTGTAGTTACACATAAGGAGCAACAAAGACACTGAGAAGACCTGAATTTAGAGTAAAAAGATCTCATTTTTTTAAAAATCGAAGCATAAATCATGCTAAAAGGCATAAAGCATGTACCTAGGTCAGGACTAGAAGTCTGGAAATAAGACTTCATTTAACTTTGGGGACCTTTGGTGCCCCTCACTGTTGTTTTCACCTGCATTAGCTGTTTAAATAGTGACTCTCGTTACAATTAGAAAAATGAGATTGATCTCTTCATAATTAAGAAAAAGGTGTTTGTCTTTGTATAACACATGACGTGCAAGATTCTCTGTTCTTCATTAAAATGCAGATAAACCATCAAACGTTTCTGTTTTTCTAACTGCATATTTGTAGGCAATGGACTACGTCTACCCAAGGGTCTTAGTATTAGCCTCAGGGTTATTTCAGATTGAAAAATTCAGTCCTGGCGGAATAAGTTTTGGGCAATAGTGAGAATATGAAAACCAAAAGCTTCAAGTCTCATCTCATTTACCAAGCATGAGAAGGATGTTTGAAGAGTTTTGCAACAGCTTCTGTTGTCCCATGGTCAGCCGGGGTGGATGCGGTTAATTTTACCAGCTTGGTTAGCGTGCCTCTTTATTCATCACCTTCTAAATTGGCCCTCTGAAAATTACACCCCTCAAAAAGACACCTACCTGGGTAGAGGTGGTCTGGCCTTGGGCCAGCAAAACAGCACAGCTGCATTCTCTGAAGCAGACTTTCCAAATGTGACTTATATATATTTTTTGACAAATACACAAAATAATCGACTCGTGAGAGTGGGCATCTTAAAAGATAGTCTCTAAACATTCTCGTAGTAAAATTTTAATATTGAAAATTTCTAATTAATTACCTTTGTATTACATGAGCTTCCATGTAACATCAAAAAATTTGAGGCAACTTTTTATACCTTATTCATTGTACATAGTTGTTAAAAGTAATCTTGTCCAACAACTTCAGATAGCATGTCAAATGTTCATTATATAATGTTAAGTGAAAATGGCAAGCTAGATTACCAAGTAGAGTGTGATTTTAATTATATAAAACATGAACATATATGTATTATTATATATAAAGCAATGAAAATGTCAAACTATATCAAATATTTCAAAAGAACATTAGGATGTGGAATAGAAAATGATTTTTTCTTTTGTTTCCTACTGCCTACATTTCCTACAATGAGCATGCATTACACATAAGAAAAAATAAGTTATTAAAGTAAGTTCATATTCTCATTAGTATGAATGCTACCATGTTAGAGAATGTATTGATGGACCAAACGTGTAAATACAGACGGAAGAGTCAAAATGGCACCTTGTGCCACATTAACAAATGTCCAGAGATACATCATGGGGCAAAGATAAAGATCTACCTGCAAAGAGACCCCGAAGTACTGTGCTTCCTTGCTAGCCTGGACAAGCCTTCAAAACAACAAATCAAGAATCATTTGTGGTGACTGACATGCACACGGTGCATTAGCACTTAGAAAGCTCTCTGGTTTTGACTGCAGCTAATTTAATTCTCATGGAAACTCAATGAGTTTCTTATGAGTGTCCTCATTGTGCAGACGAGTGAGCCAAAGTCCATAGCTCCTTCTAACGTGCAGCATGGCCAAGACGGTTCCAAGACTCCATGAACTTCACAGAAATGATTTAACACAAAAGATGATTATTTTGTGTGCTGCCCATAAGGGGAATAGGTCCAAAGAATATTGTTGTTTGTTTTTTTTTTTTTTTTTGCCTTTCTTTGAGATGAGTATTGAGTTAAAAGACTAGATGCATTTATATATCTTACCTGTCCTTTTCTCCTTTGCAAAAGCCATACAAAGGAAGCCTTCTAGTTCCCATCCATTTTTGACCATACAAACAACACTATAAGCTCTGGAACACCACACATCTTTAAAAATATAATTTTAAGTTAGAAGCCCGGGTGTTGTGAGGCTTTTTGTTTGTTTGTTTTGTTTCCTATCATTGCATAAAGTTTCTGGTATGTTAATGAGAAACGGGGAGCGTCACAATAAAAAGAAAGTGAAAAAATCGGGAACCAACCGATCCCATGTTTTTAGTTTCCTCAATCTGCTGGAGACTTCATTTAAAAGTTTACATCTTTTAGTGGAAAAATTAATTTCTCTTTCACAAGTTCCACTCACATTTTGTTGCTAATAAAACCAAGGATGTAAATACTATTAAGTACAAAACAGCCTGCTGCATAATTGTTTCAAAGCAATTACAGATTATATCGAGCCATTCGTGGAGCAGAAACAGTTTTTTCCAAGACACCAGCTCCCTGTACCTTGAAATTTTATTAGTCTAAGAATTTCATGCACCATATGTTGGAATATGAGACTAGCTGCAATTGAACAAACAACTTTCTGATATATAAGTGAATGATAACCTGATTTTAAATGTGTTTATCTAATGAGATAGTAACTGTAATTTACAACACATATAAAAACCCCCACTGTTACTCCTGGTGCACCTTTTGGCTAAAAAGGGTGATGTAGGGAGATATGCTAATGACGATCGTCTTGGTTTTTACCAAGTCAGTAATAAAATTTGCATTTGATATTGTGCACAGTAAACTGGGTTATTAGCCTTGAAAATGAGTCTCATAAAATTTAAATATAGGCTTAAATCATATTAACTGTCCTGTAGGTTTTCTGAGAGGCTTTAAAGCATTGTGTTGCCTCCATAGTGTAGGGAATGCAGATGCTTGTGTGCCTTCTAGGGGGCCCCCAAAAGGATACAAATGAGAGCTTGAGAGATGCACTAGAAAAGCATCCACTGTTCTGCTTCCAGCTTTGAGGATCCGTTCCAGGTCAAGCACCTGTAGATCAAGGAGGCTGGAGAAGGAGGATCTTTCCAGAAGGAGGGTTCCTCTAAGGAGTTTCTCTTAGCCAAGCTGGCCAATCAAACCCTGCCCAAGGACTGCTTGGGCTGTCAACACAGGACTTTGAAACTCCCATGGCTTCACAGTGCGGGAAAGCTGACAGCTGTGACGTGCACTTGTTATCCTTGAGAGGGACTGAAATTACAGATTAAATACTGAAGGACCTAGTGGTCTTGAGTTCTCCAAGAATTCCCAATTTTGGCGTCTTGCTTCTTGGTCTACACTAAATCATATCTCTTTTTTTATATACATATTTTTTTAATGTTTGAGAGACAGAGAGAGAGACAGAATGTGAGCAGAGAAGGGGCAGAGAGGGAAGGAGACACGGAATCCAAAGCAGGCTCCAGGCTCCGAGTTGTCAGCACACAGCCCAACATGGGGCTCAAACTCACGAATCATGAGATGATGACCTGAGCCGAAGTTCGACGCTTAACCAGCTAAGCCACCCAGCTGCCCCTACGCCAAATCATAACTCTACTGTTATGAGAAAGAAATACATCTGAGGACGCAGATGCTTCGTTGTTGACTCCCTGGTTGAATTGGGCGCACTGCCCTGGCACCCTGGGCACAAGGTGCTGAACGGGCTTGCAGGGCCCCCTCGGCAATCCAGTGACAGTATTCACCTCTCCCAAGCCTCAGTCCCACCCGTTACTGACTCCTCCTCCCCAGCCAAAGCATGAGGAGTCCCTTGGATATGTAACTAACTGGGCTAAAGTTAACTCTCGGGAGGCATGGGTGGCCCTCCACTTCTAACTCAAAGACTTTCATCAGGATACTGCCGGGTCTAATTATTTGATATTTTTCTACCCAATCAAATTCACTATACTTCACATCAATCTCCATTTTCCTTGATCACCACCCAAGATCTAAGCTCCTCGGATGTCACTCCCCTCTTGCATATATCCCCTTCTTTTCTACTGAACCAACTTCATTCTCCACTCTTTGTCCCCAGATCATCCATTCTGTCCTGTGGAGTAACAGATTCATATTTGTCCTCAAGTTCTTCCCCGAAATCTCATTCTGTCCCTTGCCTCAAAAAGGCAAGGTTCACTCCAGGAAAGAGTGTTTCTCCTGCTATCCTCTCACAGAAAAGCTGCACATTTCTCTCCATTTCATGTGCTGCAAGGATGATGGGAGGTTGTCCATGTTTCTTACTCAGCACTATCCATCTAGACCATGAATCGTCGATCTTCATATGATAATCCCTGCTCAAAGGAGCTAAGTAGACCCCTCTTTCTTACCCATCCCTTTTGCTAACATCTACCCTTCCTCTCCTTTTCCTAAAAGACTTTATTTAGCACCTGGTTCAAGCCCTTCTTCTCCACTGCTCTGTTTATGAAGACGACTCACCCGAAACTTTAACTTCTCAGCATTTTGTTCCTCTAAGCTCCAGTGATTCACACCCTCCATTCACAAACTTCACACTCACCTTCCTGTGGACACAACCTGGACCTTGTAATCTCCCTAAATTTCTCAGTCTTTGCATTAATAATTCAGAAAACCCACCCTCTGACCACACCCTCCTAACCTAAGTCTGTAGTGCTCTGACCTGATCACCTCGAGTGAAATTTCTTTGGTTGGGGCCATTAGTAAACGATACATGGCTGACTCCAAAGGAAACTTTCTCATGTATTCCTAGCTTATCTACTTAGCAGCACGTGTGTCTCCTGTACTTTCCCGCTTCACAATATCCCTTTGTCATGGTGTCTACAGTACCTCCTACCTCTCTAGCTGGTCAATCTTGGACTGGGGTTCCACTTTTTCTTCCTTTCTTTAAAAATTTTTTTAATGTTCATTATTTATTTTGAGAGATAGAGTGCAAGCAGGGGAGGGGCAGAGAGAGGGGGAGAGAGAGAATCCCAAGCAAGCTCTGTGATGTCAGTGCAGAGCCTGACTCGGGACTTGATCCCACGAACCGTGAGATCATGACCTGAGCCAATATCAAGAGTTGGACACGTAACCGAACTGAGACACCCAGATGCCCCTCCCTTCCTTTTCTTAAATATTGGTGTTTGTCAGGATTTGGTCACAGGGCAGCTCATCTTTTCTGACTCCCTACACTGCCCCTGAGTTTCTCACTAACTCCCATAACCTTGAGCAACATCTATATGCTGATAGCTTTTAAACAAATATCTTCTCCGTTATAATTTTCCAACTTGGGCAGGTTACTTAACTTTTCTGTGCCTCAGTTCTCTCATCTATAAAATGGGAATGAATAAATAGTAATACCTACTTCTAGGTTTGTTGTGAGGAAAAAATGAGTTAATTCAAGTAAGCACTGAGAACAGTGCTTAACAAACAGTACTTGATAAGCCCGTAGTAAATATTTCCTACCATTATAATTACTATTGTCATTATTATAGGCCAGCTCTTCTTGGATGCTCATAGGAACCTTAAACATAGAGCACTAAAAAATGGAAATTATTGCTATTTAGCTTTTTCCTATAAGCGTTTTCCTACTGGGTCTCCTAGCTGAGTGAGCACTGATATCATTTACTCAAACCAAAAAGATTTCAATTTTCCTTCCTCTTTAGACCATACATCTAATTAGTCACCAACTCTTATAAATTATGCTTCATTTCAAAGCGATTCTCTATTCCCTAAACTAACTGCTAGTTCCCCAGGTCAAGTCTTTATCATGCCTGGATTCTTGCAGGAGTCTCCTGATCTCTTCACCTGTCCAACACATTGCCCACACATTCCATTCCCGAGTGATCTTCCAAAGCCCTCTCCCATGCAAGTCCTTCTGAGAGCCCTGCACTGCCCTCTAGATAGAGTTAAACTCTTCAGCCTCATTTATAAAGCAACTGGCAATGTGTGCCTCTCTTATCCTCCCTCACCTACTATAAACCCAGACTTTTAAAATTCCTTTCACACCGTACTAGCGGTCAACAAATATGACCTGGGGGACAAAAAGAAACAAACAAACAAACAAAAGGCAAGATGATTAGCCTTTTAGCAAGAACACTTGCTTAAAGAATTTAAACCATTGCCTCTTGGCCCACAGACCCCAGATATTAACCGTCTGATCCTTAACAACAACAACAAGTTTGTCAACTCTTGCCCTATGCTCCATTCATTAAACTTCTCTCAGTTCCTTGACTACTTATGCTTCAGGACCTTTGCATATGCTCTTTTCTCTATCCCTTATCCCCAGACCTACCTCCCATTCATCCTTCAAATATTACTTCACATGTCTCCTTCACAAGCCAAACTTCCAGATTCGGTAAATCAAGATTCAGTATCCACCTCCTTAGTTAAGTTTATTATGAAGTATTTTGTTCTTTTCAGTGCTATTGCATACGAGGCTGTTTTCCTCATTTCGTTTTTGGTAAAATTTGGTAATTTCTTTGTTAGTGATTGCTGTATGTTAATTTTCTACCCTAAAACGTTACTGAAACGCTTTATTCTAGGAGTTTTGTTATGGAGTACTTAGGGTTTTCTACATATAAGATCGTGCCCTTTGCAAACAGGAGCCCGTTTTATTTCTTTCTTTTCTATTTGGATGCCTTTTATTTCTTTTTGTGTTTCATGCCAAATTGCTCTAAGACTTCCACTAGTATGTTGAATACGTCATCTTTGCCTTGTTCCTGATCTTAGAGGAAAAACTTTCAGATTTTCACCATTGAGTACGATGTAAGCTGTGGGCCTGTCATACATGGCCATTACTATGTTGACATAATTTTCCCCTATTCCTAGTTTGTTGAGAGTTTTTATCATGAAAGGGTGTTAAATGGTATCATTTTTTTTCCTGCACTATGGAAAACAGTATGGCATTGCCTCAAAAAATTAAAAACTACCATAGGATCCAGTAATTTCATTTCTGGGTATGTGTCCAAAAGAATGGAAATTAGGATCTTGAAGAGATATTAACACTTTTCTATTCACTGTAGAACTTTTCACAATAGCCAAGATATGGAAACAACTTAAATATCCACCAACAGATGAATGGGTAAAAAAAAAAAAAAAAAAAAAAAAAAAAAGTGGTGTATATGTATAATGGAATACTATTCGGCCTTAAAAAAGGAAAAAATTGCAAAATGCAACAACGTGGAAGAAACCTGAAGATATTGTGCTAAGTGAAATAAACCAGTCACAGAAAGACAAGTGTTACATAATCCTACTTAATGAGGTCTCTAAAACAGCCAAATTCATAGAATCAGAGTGGAATAGTGGTTGCCTGGGGCTTACGGCAAGGGGAAATGCGGAGTTGCTAATCAACACACATCAAGTTTCAGTTAAGCAAGATGAATAAGTTCTAAAGATCTGCTGTACCCATTCTAAATGGTTATTTATTTTTGAGAAAAGAGAGCAGGGGAGGGGCAGAGGGGAGAGGGAGGACAGAGGATCCGAAGCAGGCTCTGTGTTGACAACAGAGAGCCCAATGTGGGGCTCAAACTCACGAATCGTGAGATCATGACCTGAGCTGAAGTTGGATGCTTAACCGACTGAGCCACCCAGGTGCACCATGCTGCTGTACCTATTCTAAAAGTTCAACATTAGGATTTTCTTTTCTCAGGGCTTATTACATACAAGGGATCTTTGTTCGTTCCACAGCTCCTAGAGTAATGCAAGGCACGTACTGATGTTCAGTCAGCATTTGTTTATAGAATCAATGTAAAGAATCAGTTTGTACCTCTATCATAATGAACACTCTGTGCTGTAACGGAATATTTGTCTTCTGCCCTGTAGCATGTTAGTTCCTTGATTGTGTGCCCTATATCTACAACCCTAGCATCTAATACAGTCATGACACAGACTAAACACTAAAATATATTGCAGGAGCACCTGGGTGGCTCAGTCAGTTAAGCATCCGACTTTGGCTCAGGTCACGATCTCATGGTTTGTGAGTTTGAGCCCCGTGTCAGGCTCTGTGCTGATGGCTCGGAGCCTGGAGCCTGTCTCTCTCTCTCTCTCTCTCTCTCTCTGCCCTTTCCTGCTCACAATCTCTGTCTCAAAAATAAATAAACATTAATTTTTTTTTTTAAATATTGCAAACAACCAGTTAAGTGTCCTTAATAACAACAAAGGCACTGCTTAGATAATCTTGCAAGCTGTGGAATGAAAAGAATTTACCTTGACTGTGCTCATTGAAGTGAATTGGAATTTGCAAGTCATGTCTTCCAGCAGTTAGCTTCTCTGTAGCCCTTCTTTCTGCAATTCCAGAGACTACCAGCAGGTGTCAGTGGAGACTTTTTAGATCATCCATAGGTTCAGGTGTGAATAACAGACGAAATTAAAAGTAGGTCCAAACTAACTTTTAATTTTTTCTTGACAAAAACATAGCAATTTACAGGACAGTAAATTGACCAAATACTAATTACCTTCATTTAAACGTTACCTGTTCTTAAAACATCTTAGTATAATGTAAAGGAAAAGAACAGTTACATAGAGGTATGGCCCCTCCTCTGTAATCAATCCTTATCAGTCAACACTTCCTTTATCTCCAATTATTTTCTTCAACTAGAAGATACATTATGAAGTTATAATTATACCTCACTGGTTTTTAGATCCTCTGTGTCCTGCTTTTTCCGAATTCTATCAGGTAACGTTTAGGTCTTTCCTCCTTAATGTCAGAGTAGAAAAGAAGTAAAGCAATGACTACAGTTTTTCTCCCTTTTCTACATAAATCTAATCCACACTGTGTGACAGATTCTCCCATTCAGGCTACAGTCACTGTAAAATCGGGATGGAGAAGAAAGGAAAAAAGTTCTCGGAAACTTCTCAGGAGACCATGGCAAGGTTAGAGACTCCTCCAGTCCCTAAGGACAGCATAGCATCTCCCGAATCTAAACTGTCAAAGTTCATGCCAAGAAGGAATCTGCTTGCTTCAAATTATAGGCTCTTCTTATTGGGAGTTAATTTTTTACGGGCCTCTGTTGTGCATAAGCCAGCAGTCGACTGTAATGGAGAACAGACTGAAGTCAGGCCTTATCAGATGCCAATATCACAAACCTACCCCAAACAGTATTGTCTATAGCCGCTGCTTGTGCAGGGTGTGTGTGTGTGTGTGTGTGTGTGTGTGTGTGTAGAGGGAGGAGGAAGCAGAGCTATTCTTTTTTCAGTTAATAAAATAGTAAATATCCTAATTGTATTTTTAACCAAGAATAAAAATATGAATTTTCTGGGTTTCCTGCTCTCTCTGCCTCTCCCCCTCTTGCGCGCGCTCTCTCTCTCTCTCTCTCTCTCTCTCAAAAATAAAAATAAACTTCAAAAAAGGAATAAAATGAAAAAAAATGAATGAAATGAAATGAAAAAATGAATGAAAAACATCCAAATGTGTTCACAATGTATATCTCTGAGCATTGTGAACAATGACGGTGTATTTCTTAATCAGGGAAATTTTTACTTCTCTGAGGTATAAAGAGAAGATTGCTTTCTAAAACTGTAACCTGGGAATCTGGGTTTCTGCTTTTTCACCCAAGTATTCCTACCAGTAGAAATGCAAAAATTATTGGGAGAAATCAAATGCAGGCTGCACTTGGTCTTGCAATCACCCCCAGTCTTCTGCGTCAGAGGATTCTCCACACTGGCAGTCGCCATATTTGAGCCTTCATCACGTGCCATTTCCCAGGCGATGTTAGTATTCGAGGTGCGCTGGGTGCAGTTGCCCACTCAGTGTGGCATTTTACTTAAGGGCATTTTAAAGAGTCCAATATGTACGTAGCAGAAAGCAAACACTTTGTGTCAACACGTTCAGTGGCAGCTGCCTCTGAAAAAGGCATTGCCACATATATTTATTTCATTCTGATCTGACACTAATCGAGTACCATACACATCAGCACACTGAGAGGCTTCATTTAGTTAGGCTGCTTGCCAGACTGAGGGTAAAAATGCCATACCAACTACGCCTCTGATTGCTGTCTTGAAAACTGAGGAAGATGTTAAATGCTTGGTTCTGAAGTTACCGGAAGGTCCTGGCTCCGGGGCCACACCTTTACACATATATTCCCCCCACCCCATTCCCAGAACACACTCCCAGAAAATTGCTCCCTTGTGGCACTAAGCCTAGTTCCATTAACATGCGCTGGGATGGAAGCCTGAGCTTTCCGAGTTTGTGACATCTTTGCTGGTCAACATGAAAGGAAAGCTCCTCCTTGGCTGCAATTTTTCCCCACTCTTTTTCTCTCTCTCTCTCTTTTTTTCAACAAAGGGGTTTTCAAATGGTTAGCTATCAAAAACTCATGGTCCATTGCTCAATGAAAATGTCATAACTACCAAATATGGCCACGGCTCTCATTTTCATGTTATACGTGTAGATGGATGACGATTTGAAGATTTTCAAGCCAAAGCAATGAGTGGTTTTTTTGTATTTCACTTGCTTCTTTCCTTATTGTGTGACCTTTTATTTGAGAACATTGATTGCTTTCTGCCATTTGCTTAATGATTTTGACTTCATCCCTCTGGGCATCAGAATGGAGTCGGAAAAGGAACAAAAAGTCACATTGCCCTATTTCTAGTGATATAAACAAAATTGCGTGAAAACAGAGGCCAAAAATAAGTATTCAAAAATGCAAATGCATTTTAGGATGCATAATAAATTTCAGAAAAGCTGCTATGTTGTTTTCAATTTGTGCCGACATTAAATTTTGACTCTATAGGAAAAGTGTAGGAATCGAGGTAGACAACACCAAACAACTGCTTTATGGCCTAAATAGCCTCAGGACTTATGTGCTGTGTGTACTTGCTCCCAAATACAGGAATTAATTAGCAAAGCGTGCATGGCAGATAGAGGGGCTCCTTTGACAAAGGAATTAAATTTCGGTAGAGAAGAAACAAATCCCTTAATTATTGTAAGGCAGTCCCTGCAACTATCAATCTGATTCATCACATTACTCACAGAAGGTTTTCTGCAATTTATCCTGCCAGTCATTGGGTGAGCATTTATTAAGCTATCCATGTCCGCAGCTTTGGTGCATGGTCACATATGTTTACGTGTTGTCACCTCTGGCTTCTTGCTTTCTCTGAACTTCTCACATTAAATTAAAAGAAAGAAAACGTAGGGCGCCCGGGTGGCTCAGTCAGGTAAGCGCCCGACTCTTGATTTCAGCTCAGGTCATGATCTCATGGTTCTTGAGTTCAAGACCTGCTTCAGGCTCCGTGCTGACGGTGCAGAGCCTGCTTGGGATTCTCTCTCTCCCTCGCTCTCTGCTCCTCCCCCACTCATGCTCTCTCTTTCCCAAAAACAAACATTAAAGAATTTTTTTTAATAAAAAAGTGTATTTGAGAGAGAGAGGGAGAGAGGGAGAGAGAGAGAGAGCACGCAAGCATGAGTGGGGGAGGGGCAGAGAGAGAGGGAAACAGAATCTGAAGCAGGTGCCAGGCTCCCAGCTGTCAGCACAGAGCCTGATGTGGGGCTCGAACCCACAAACCTCGAGATCATGACCTGATCCGAAGTCGGATGCTCAACCAACTGAGCCACCCAGGGGCCCCTAAAATAAATAAATCAACTTTAAAGAAAGAAACCATAAAACAAGTTTCTTTACATGTTCCAAATCACTGTTATTAAACATACAATGAAAATCGCTCATTTAAAATACCAGAAATTTTGTATGATATTTTTGTATGACATTTGAGTCAAAGAAATCGTTCCCCTGTTCTCCCCACTCCTGGCAAGGTCAACATGTAAAATACTAAGACCTATGGACCTTGCCAGGAAGGGGCAGAGGGGGGTTGGTGGGGAACAAGGGAACAATTTCTTTGACCGATTTGTCAACGGGATATTGCAGTATTCCTTGTTGTTTCCTTATACCTTACCCACATTTTTGCTAATCGCCCCTTTACTAAACACCCTTCAAATTATACGATTTGCGGGTGCTACCTCCTTCCTTTCAGACCCCGTATGATGCATCTAATATAGAAGTTAGTGTAAAGTTATACATTCACATACAAAACTGTTGTCAATCAGAGGCAGAAAAATTGCTTTGTAATAAAGGATCTGACTCCACTTTTTATTTTATTTTATTTTTTATGTTTTAAAATTTATATCCAAATTAGTTAGCATCTAGTGCAACAATGATTTCAGGAGTAGATGCCTTAGTGCCCCTGACCCATTTAGCCCATTCCCTCCTCCCACAACCACTCCAGTAACCCTCAGTTTGTTCTCCATATTTATGAGTCTCTTCTATTCTGTCCCCCTCCCTGTTTTTATATTATTTTTGTTTCCCTTCCCTTATGTTCATCTGTTTTGTCTCTTAAAGTCCTCATATGAGTGAGTCATATGATTTTTGTCTTTCTCTGACTGACTGATGTCACTTAGCATAATACCCTCCAGTTTCATCCACATAGTTGCAAATGGCAAGATTTCATTCTTTTCGATTGCCGAGTAATACTCTATTCTATAAATTTACCACATCTTCTTTGTCCATGCATCCATCGATGGACATTTGGGCCCTTTCCATACTTTGGCTATTGTCGATAGTGCTGCTATAAACATGGGGGTGCATGTGTCCCTTCAAAACAGCACACCTGTATCCCGTGGATAAATGCCTAGTAGTGCGATTGCTGGGTCATAGGATAGTTCTATTTTTAGTTTTTTGAGGAACCTCTATACTGTTTTCCAGAGCGGCTGCACCAGCTTGCATTCCCACCAGCAATGCAAAAGAGATCCTCTTTCTCCACATCCTCACCAACATCTGTTGTTGCCTGAGTTGTTAATGTTGGCCATTCTGACAAGTGTCAGGTGGTATCTCATTGCAGTTTTGATTCGTATTTCCCTGATGATGAGTGATGTTGAGCATTTTTTCATGTGTCGGTTGGCCATCTGGATGTCTTCTTTGGAGAAGCGTCCATGTCTTTTGCCCATTTCTTCCCTGGATTATTTGTTTTTTGGGTGTTGAGTTTGGTAAGTTCTTTATAGATTTTGGATACTAACCCTTTATCTGATATGTCATTTGCAAAATCTTCTCCCATTCCGTCAGCTGCCTTTTAGTTTTGTTGATTGTTTCCTTCACTGAGCAGAAGCTTTTTATTCTGATGAGGTCCCAATAGTTCATTTTTGCTTTTGTTTCCCGTGCCTCCAGAGACGTGCTGAGTAAGAAGTTACTGCGGCCAAGGTCAAAGAGGTTTTTGCTTGCTTTCTTCTCGAGGATTTTGATGGCTTCCTGTCTTACATTGAGGTCTTTCATCCATTTTGAGTTTATTTTTGTGTATGGTGTAAGAGAGTGGTCCAGGTTCATTTTTCTGCATGTTGCTGACCGGTTTTCCTAGCACCATTTGCTGAAGAGACTGTCTTTATTCCATTGGATATTCTTTCCTGCTTTGTCAAAGATTAGTTGGCCATATGTTTGTGGGTCCATTTCTGGGTTCTCTATTCTGTTCCATTGATCTGAGTGTCTGTTCTTGTGCCATGACTCCACTTTTTTTGTTTGCAGTCAACTTTCAAGCCCTAATCCTCCCTCTTCCTCTCTTGCCCCTTAACTAGACAAGCTGATAAGCAAGCCTCAGTGCTCCTTCCTTTGGTTCCAGAAAGTTCAAATTACATGAGCCCTGGCTGTGCCCAGGAACCCTCACCAGCCCTACCTTCTAGCCACTGTAAGAGCCAAGCCACTGCTCTCTGAGGCCATTTTAGACTTGCATGGGAGCACGTCCCACTTTCCCCAGAAAGCCTTACTGTGTGAGTCATAAACCTTTTCATACCCACCTGGTGCATGCATGTCATTGTCAGTCTTGACATCAGAACCAAATTTTGGGTGTGTATGGGAGCCCATTCTGTTTCTATGGTGACCACAATAATCTTCATCCGCCATCAGGGAATTCTCATTCCACTTACACAAATATATCCAACGCAAATTCAGCAACACACAAACTTATGTAACAGAAGGAGTAAGAGTGACAGCTGCTAGTCATCTGCCGTTCTGGTGACAGAGACCATGCCCAGGGACCGGCATGAGGGAAACAGTGTCTCTCCTCTTGGCGTGTCTCCCTGTTGAATGCTTCTCAATGTAAGCCTTGGTGGGCAGTCTAAGAGATTTTTCAAGGGAACCTTGGCAGTATGAGATTTTCTCATAAAAAGTCAACTATATAATCTAACTACTGACCTCTGCACCATCCCAAAAAAGAAAGACCAGAGCCTCCACTTATGCTCACTCCTTTATAGGATTTATTTGTTTTAATCAAGGCTATTATTATTTGTAAATAATTAAAATGCATTCAGCCTAGCTTAAGTAAAAGGAGATGGCTGGGAGAATAGGGTGAGAATTCAGGAATCAAGGACTAGAGGTGCATTGGATCCTCACGAGGAACCCCTTCCCTACCACCACTTCTCTTATATCTGGGTATATGTGAATTATTAAATTGTGCAGCAGTCTGACAAACTCCTTAAGCGGGTTTCTGCCTCAGACCCTTCCAACGGGCTGATCCCTCTGCCTGAAGATTTTCTCAAGCAGAGCACCTGCTGAGCTAACTCCTATTCATCTTTCACAGCCCAGCTTAGATGCCCCTTCCTCTGGGCTACCTTTCTTCCCCTGAACTGTCTCACATCTCCCACCACACCGTGTGGCGATCACCTGAGGAATTCTAGACTGTTTTCCCCACTCTGTGAAAAACCATGTGGAAACAAACACCATCACTAAGAGTCACCAGATAAGAAGCAGAGCCCAGGTAGATTTGAATTTCAAATAAGTAACATGTTGGTTTTTTAAATATAATTCTGTCCCCTACAATATTTTTATATGCCAAGTCTGGTAACCGTTCCATGATTTTCTTCAGTACCTAACAGAGGCAGAACGTGATGAGCACTCAGTAAATATTTACTGAATAAAAATAGATCTGGTGAGCCACACACTGATACAGAAGAAACAAAATTCAAGCAGGGTATGGGGATTGTTCCCGTAAGAGGAAAGAGCACACATTGTTCCTATGTTACATCCACTCAGAGTGCATCTATGAGTTTCGAATTTAGTATAAATTAGTAGAATTTTATAAAGAAACTAAAATCAATTATGGGAATCAGTTATGTAGATTTTCAAAGACAAAATCTAATTACGTCATTGTAATGGGGGAAACGTTTTCCAGAGAGATCATGTGACGATGACCCAGAAAGCCGTATATTCTCTCCTCAAATGACGTTGAATAAATGCACCCTCACCTCATAAACAGAAAAAGGGAAGGATTAATTCTGCACTTTTAGCTCTACATTTTCAAAGACCTAGCCTGGAGTCCTAGATGGATAACAATGAACCTAAAATTCATGGAATCTGTAACTGCTAAAATACGTCCAAGTTCCACTTCACTTAACCCTTCAACGACCCTATGGATTGGCAGCCAAAGTTGAGGCTTTGAGACTTACCTGAGCACTTGACTGGGGGCATCAGAGCAGATGCCTGATGCCTGGGGGCACAGGACCTGTGCTCATCACAGCCAAATCATATGTCCTATCTGCATTCCTGACTTGCGAAGATGTAAGAAATCACACATAAAATATCCATTAGAACTCTTTCTTTCTTATTCAACCATCAGTGAGAAAACACTGTCCGGGCCATACTACTGAATACAATTTCACAAGTAGAATGTAAATACTTTCTGCATGACTAATGAGAGAATTTATGGGTGTCTACTCGGAAAGCCTCAACTGACTACAAAGATATTTGAGACACAGAAAAAGAATGTGAGGACACCGTGTCAGGTAGTTTTTGCTATTCCAATTCTAATGGTTGTTCCAAGGCAAGACTCAGTCTCAGCCTACCCAGTCCATACAAATACCTTCTCAAGCCCACAGGATACATCCTGCACACCAAGGGTTCTATTCTCCTGAACACTATTTTCTTCAGAACTGGTCTATCCATGAGACTCGTTCTCAGATGCAGCACTTGTCTACTTGGCCTTTGACTTGATCTGCCATTCATTCATTTGCTTTCTTGTGTACTTCTCAGACCTGACTTCTTGTTCATAAGGAGCAGGAGAACGAACAAGTTTTCATTTGCTCAGCAGTTGCAGCAAAAAACAACCCTGTATCGGGGCACCTGGGTGACTCAGTTGGTTGAGTGTCCGACTTTGGCTCAGGTCATGATCTCACAGTTTGTGGGTTCAAGTCCTGCCTCGGGCTCACTATTGTCACTGCAGAGCCTGCTTCAGGTCCTCTGTCTCCCTCTCTCTCTGCCCCTCCCCTGCTCATTCTCTCTCTCTCTCTCTCTCAAAAAAAAAACTCCTCTATCAGACATTGCTGCAATTGCCTAGCGTGGGTCATACTCAGGGCCTCCCCCAACCCTGCCACAAGCTGGAGAGTGGAGGCGAAGAGAACTTCTAAATGGAGAAACCTGTTGGAACGAATTTACAGAAGCAGGAAAATAATATTTACTCAGTAAACAAAAATCATGCTATTTTTTTTTAACTTTAATAACCAGTTTAGGTAAGTGCTTTGTGTTCTCCCAGAAGAGAAATAAAAACGTGTTTTTAGCTTTTTATTACAAACGCTATATGCAGTTGCTTTTATGATGAATTAGTAGATCTCCTCAAACTCCCTGGGAGCACCACGAACACACTCCAGGTTACAAGATCCATTCCCATAGTACTCATGAAGTAGAATAATTCTAATGAAAGAAAAATAGGAACACATTGTGGTGTGTGTTTTTAACCCCTTATCGTGTTATTAGGAGCCTGACCTTCCAGTTTTGGCCTTCCGTGGGCTCTGGGCTTCTCTCCCCAACTTTCCCATCCAGCCACTTGCCCCGTGTGGATTCTCTTTTGTGAACAGCTCCAGGGGAAGGAGCCAACAAAGGTGGTAGGATTTACGTGCTTAGTTTTATTCTAGGTAACATGGCAGATTGGTAGGTAAGGGAGTGAAAAGACAACAGTGACAAAGAGGTTGTACTTTTCTCACATCCCTCAGGTACAGTCTATAGGACATTGAGGAGAGCAGTAGCTTGGAGCAGCAGAGGTGATCAGAGACATGATGGGAATCTCTTCTGGTCACCTGCAAGGTTAAGATGGACCCTGAAGAGCCTCCATCTTCCTCATATGGGGGTTAGGTCTAGTGACACCTGCTAATCTGTACGCTTGTATCCCCAAAGTCATATGTTAGAATCCATGTCCCCAAAGTAATGGCTTTTGGAGATAGAGTCTTTGGGAACTGATTAGGTCTTGAGGGTGGAGCCCTCATGATTTGGATTAATGCTCTAATGGAAGAGACTTTAGAGAGCTAACTTGGCCCTTCTGCCACATGAAGATACACCAAGACATCCATGACCCGGAAGAAGACCCTCACCCAACCATTCTGGCACCCTGGTCTCAGACTTCCAGGCTCTAGAACTGTGAGCAATACGTTTCTGCTGTTTAGAAGCCACCCGATCTGTAGTATTTTGGTATAGCAGCCTGAACAATCTAAGACTATACCTAACAAGAACATCATAAGAACTTTAGAAAATGTATTTAAAGCCATAGCAGACACTCACCAACTGCTGCTATTCCTGATTAATCCAAACCCTCCATTTCTTGGGCCTCTACACAGTCACAGTGACCAGAAGTTGGACATACATTCCTTAACTTAAAAAGAAAACAAATTTTTTTTGAACAAAGTGCTGAGAGTCCTTTCAGAGAATAAAGCACAGTCTTAGACTCAAGGAAGGCTCATCAACAAACAACCAGGAGGTCACTTTGTGTAGACAGTCAGAGTAGAGATTTTATAGCAGATAAATCTAGATCAGACTCCAAGCTTTGCCAGTCTGTAGTTGTGCAACCTTGGGCAAGTTGATGCTCTTTCCAAGCTTGTTTTCACTTTCGTTAAAAGAGGAAAGAGTGGTAATTAGTATATGAGCTGTCGTGAGGATGAAATAAAGTACTTTACTTAAAATGATCTTCACAGTGACAGACACCAATCTCTCATGGAAGAGAAACATGACGTTGTCCTGTGTCTGCCCTGTTCCAGTTCTAGGCCCTTTCTTTCCAGTATTGTCACTTACACACAAGGTTTCCACTGTCTCCTAATTGTGGATAATTCTAGTGTGTATCCACAGTCTCCTGGAAACTGCAAAAATATCTCAAACTCAACATACCCAACATTGAATTTAGGATTATACATCCAAACTTTCAAAACTGGGTTTCCCTTAAATCACAGTCTCATTGAGTGGCACTAGCAAGACAGAGAACTTGTCACCCATTTTCCCAACTTAGGCCACTTTGAGTTGTAAACCATCACCAGTCTTAATAGTCTTACCTCCCAAGCTTCCTTCAAATATTTGTATTTCTCTCTATCCCTACTGACACTACTGTGTTCCAAGACACCTGTATTTCTCACCTGGATTACAGAAGGGACTCCTTACTGGATTCCCTTCAAGTCTGGCTCCAATTTATCCTCCACAAGGCAGGACACGAGTGCTTTCAAAATACAAATCTCTGGGGCGCCTGGGTGGCTCAGTCAGTTAAGCTTCTGACTCTTGATTTTGGCTCAAGTCATGATCTCATGGTTTGTGAGATCGAGCCCCGTATCAGGACTTTGCACTAACAGTGTGAAGCCTGCTTGGGATTCTCTCCCTCTCTCTGCCCCGCTCCCACTCATGTGTGGGCTCTCTCTCGCTTACTCACACTCTCCCAAAAATAAATAAAATAAACTTTACCAAAATACAAATTTCTTCATGACAGTACTATCACCTCGACTTGTCAACCACTACCAGGAAGTCACTTTGTGTAGACAATCAGAGTAGACCGTAGACAGTAGATCGCAGACAGTAGACAGTAGACCAGTAGACCTGGTAAAGAAAACCCTTCTTAACAAGGTCTACAAGGTTTTATGTAGTCTGCCCCCTACCAGCTGCTGTAACTTATCCCATCCTCACTCCCCACCCCTCACCAGCTCCCATTTGTCCCTCTGCTTTAGCCACACTGGTCTTTCGTGACCATCTACTTGCCGTGCTCATTCTGCCACGGGGCCTTTGCTTCTGCCATTTCCCATTGTCTGGAATGTTCTCTGCTCCTTTCTTTCCTATTTAATTCTAAATAGGATCATCCCTTCCAGATCATCCCTTCCTCAGAGATGTCTTGCTTAACCTTCCTCGTTTGGCCGAATCCACCTGTGATCTGATGATCCATTCCAATTGCCACAAGCGAAGTTCTACATTTATTTGTGATTCTTTGATTAAAATCTTTCTCTCTGACTGTGTGGTCATCTCCTTGAGGGCAGATACGATGTTTTGCTGCATCTCCAGTAAGTGGCAACGAGCCTGGCACATAAGTGGGGTCAGTAACCATTCAGCAAATGGAAGAAGGTGACAGAATGACTAAAAGCCCCATCTATGAAAGCAGGAAGATCTGGGTTCAATTCTGTCTCCACCCAAGGGGTGTGCTGGCTGATATGTACTGGCTTATGAGAACCAACTGTTAAATTTTCAGGAACTTGGAAGCCAGTTGTTAAACATAGGCTTTATTACAAAACAAATTCCATAAAGTTATAAGTAAATACCTTGTGTGAATAACAAAGGCAATATGAACCCCCAAAGTTACCACTTCCCAGTTATACAACTATTATCTGTGCTCTTGAGGTTACTTATTCCTTGTGCCAATGGGATGGAAATACTATATCATGGCGTGTCATTGTACATGTCTTTCCAACTCCGCATTCTGTAAGTCAATACCTTGAAATCAGCCATGAAGGGAGTTTATACCCTACGGAACTGGGAAAACACTACAAATTGGGGCTTGATTTATTACTTATCAGTTGCTTGACTTAAAAAAAATGTAATAAAGATGGGGCGCCCGGAGTGGCTCAGTCGGTTAAGTGTCGGACTTCGGCTCAGGTCGACTCAGGTCGTGATCTCCCAGTTTGTGGGTTCGAGCCCTGTGTCGGGCTCTGGGCTGACAGCTCAGAGCCTGGAGCCGGCTTCGGATTCTGTGTCTCGTTCTTTCTCTGTCCCTCCCCCACGTGTGCTCTGTCTCTCAAAAATTAATGTAAAAAAATATTTAAAAAATTTTTAACATAATAAAACATGAGTAATGGAGACCATACACAAAGCCACTGTGAATAGCACAAAAAATTGAGAGAACATACCTCCAGTGTTCAAAAAATATCATGCATTTCAGTAAAAAGATGGCTCCTGGGGCTGATGGAATAAGTGAATTTCCTACACGTGTCTACCATGTTTCCCTTGGTATTCTTATTATAAATTAAAATATTAACCAAGATTCACAGTGGTGCGATACTCTGTTTTGGTTGTAAAAAATTTACTGGGATATCATTGCGTCCCCCTCACATTAGGTGTGGGTCCTTGAGAAATTCACTGAATCCCTGTCATGGTACTGCGTGTGGAATAAACACAATAATAACATACATACAGCAGTAAGCTCAGTGTCTCCCACATGGCGAATGTTCAGTACACATACCTTATCTGCTCCCAACATCCATGCTACCATTAATTCTTCTTAAAGATCTTTACTTAATTTTTGGAGCAGATTATACATGTTCGTGGCAGAAATTCAAAAGTTAAGGAGTGAAAAATAAACCCCACCACCACCACCAAATTGTTTTCAGACGTCCGGTTCCACTCCTAAGAGACAAACACTTACATTTTCTCACTTTCCAGAGATTCTTAATTTGCAAAACATATGCCCACATCTAGATATACTGTATGTTGTTTTTGAAACACAAACGATGACATACTGTATATGCTATTCTCTTTCTTGCTTTATTCATGTAATAAAGTATCTTTTAGGGCTTTGCAGAGCCGTGTGGACAGTTCACTGCACATTGTGCACAGTATTCTAATGAATAGATGAGTATAATCTATATAACAAGTCCCCTATTGATGGACATTTAGGTTAGTTCCAATCTTTTGTTATAACAATACTGCAATGAGTAACCTTGTGCATGTGTCATTTTGCACATATCTTGGTGTTTTGTTACTTTTAAAAATAGATTTTTTGAGGGGATTATTTCAGTGTGATTTTTGCTCATGTTCAAACTAGCTCAGCAAACTCGCTAAAATACTTACCGAGTGTTTACCATATGACCGATACCAACATTTTATTTAAAGGCGTCAAGTATTAACTAAAGGTGTATATTGGGGAAGGGAAAAGGAGTGTTGATTATGTTTGAAAACAACATTAATAACCTGGAAAGATTTTTTCTTTTTTCTCTTTCTTTCTTTCTTTCTTTCGAGAGAGAAAGCACAAATGGGGGAGGGGGGTTAGGGGCAGAGAGGGAGACAGAGGGAGAATCTTAAGTAGGCTTCATGCTCGATCCCACAACCCTGGGATCATGACCTGAGCTGAAATCAAGAGTTGGACGTTCAGCCGACTGAGCCACCCAGGCACTCCAATATTTTTCTTTACTCTCATGAAACGACCACAATTATGCTACGTGATGAAGGAAAATTGAGAAGCAAAAGTAGGAATTTAAAATAATTCTGTGTGTTGGCCATATATGGGATTGAACTTCTAGTCCCTGACTAAACCATCCCTAAAGCAGTATTGCAAAATATAATTCTTACAATGGTAACAGCATAGCAATTATTTCATAAAGAATGAGTGTTTGTGTTTTATTTCCCTTTCTTTCAACAACTAATTTTCTCTATCTCTCTTACTCACGTATTTGCACAGCATTCCATAGATATTAATTTCCCTTCCTCACACGAGGAATTTACTGTAACATTTATGCAAAGTATCTGGGCCACTACAATCTATGGAAAGGCCCTTGTTGAAAGATTGGGACAATCTTTCAGGCGCCCTCTTTGGAAATTCTTAAAAAGAAAAGCATCGTCCTTGGAAGCTGCAGGCAGTGACTTCTGCAAGTTTATGAGAGTTTTCATGAAGCAAGTTGTCTTTCTTTTTATTTTTTTTTTTAATGTTTTATTTAGTTTTGAGAGAGAGAGAGACAGACTGCAAGCGGGACAGAGAGAGAGGGGCACAGAATCCAAAGCAGACTCCAGTCTCTGAGCTGTCAGCACAGAGCCCAAAGCAGGGCTTGAACTCAAGAGCTTTGAGATGGTGACCTGAGCCGAAGTAGGATGTTTAAATGACTAAGCCACCCAGGTGCCCTGAAGCAAGTTGTCTTTAAAGCGGAGGTTGCCAAAACTTTTTTTTTTTTTTTTTTTAGGTTTCTTCAAGGGTGTTAAGCTGCCTCAGGAGCCAAAATAAACACCCACTTTGTAAGGTAGCCACACATTACCTTGTGAGAATACAGCACTTCTGGCCAGTGCAGCATCTTCTAGTTGACAAAGCACTTCCTGGTAAAGCAAGCCATGAAGTAGGCAAGATGGGCATAATCACCCCATCTTTCCGCTGTGTGTGTGTGTGTGTGTGTGTGTGTGTGCATTCTCTCTCTCAAAATAAACAAACATTAAAAAAAAAATAGATGGGGCACCTGGGTGGCTCAGTCTGTTAAGCATCTGACTTCGACTCAGGTCATGAACTCACAGCTCATGGGTTCGAGCCCCACATCAGGCTCTGCACTGACAGCTCAGAGCCTGAAGCATGCTTCAGATTCTGTGTCTCCCTCTTTTTCTGTGTTCCTCCCCTGCTTGTGCTCTCTCTCTCTCAAAAATACATAAACATTAAAAAAATAGATAGGGTACGAGAAAGTGACAAATACAATGTCTATGACTTTAATGGCATCACAAAAGGCCTTGAGAAAAAAAAAATGGCCTTGAACCATGCCTTAGAGGGTGGATGAAGTTTTTAATGGAGCAGAAAGATGTTTTCAGAGATTGAATGTATCAGTGGAATGCTTGGAAAGCACTGGACAGGCTAAGAGAATAGTTTAACCTAACAGCAACATGGGTTTTCTGGCTGTAAGAAAGAAAGAAAGAAAGAAAGAAAGAAAGAAAGAAAGAAACAAAGAAAGAAACAAAGAAACAAAGAAAGAAAGAAACAAAGAAAGAAAGAAAGAAAAAAGGTGAAAAATCTTTGTCTGGGCTAGCTTTTTTTTTTTTTAATTTTTTTCTAATGTTCATTTATTTTTGAAGGAGAGAGAGACAGAGCGTGAATGGCAGAGGGGCAGAGAGAGAGGGAGATGCAGCATCCGAAACAGACTCCAGGCTCTGAGCTGTCAGCCCAGAGCCCGACGCGGGGGCTCAAACCCACAAACCACGAGATCATGACCTGAGCCAAAGTCAGACACCCAATCGACTGAGCGACCCAGGCGCCCCATGGGTTGGGCTAGCTTTTTGAAGGTACTGAATGCCAAATTCAGGAGGATAGAATCAGTGCGCTCAGCAGCAGGGAGCCTTTGAAGGTTTCCTAATAGCTAGTCTGTACCCTCTCAGTCCCGGAGATCTGTTAGTGAGCCCAGCAGTCCGTCAACATACATACGATCTTCCTGCCTATAGCTGAACACCCAGCCAGCAGTTTTAATGCTGGACTCCTCTGTTCTTTCTGATCATTATACCCCCGATCATCCGGTCAGAAAGTCTAACACCGGAAGTTTTTTAATTAGCAGAATTTTGGCACACTAGGAGGTTTGGGCAGGAAAGTGGTGTGCTTAGTTTGGCAATAATAGAAAGGATAGAAAAAGAGGAAACAGGAGACAGGAAATTCTGTTATGGGTGTATAGGATTAAACCCCCTTATAATTTCACTCACATGTGACATTTAAAAAAAACAAAACAGGTGAACATATGGGATGGTGGGGAAAAAAGAAGAGAAAGAGAGAAACAAACCATAATAGACTCTTAAAGGCTGAGAACAAACCAAGGGTTGATGGATGGCGGTGGGTGGGGGATGGGCTGCCTGGGTAATGGGTACTAAGGAGGGCACCTGATGTGACGAGCACTGGGTATTGTATGTTAAGTGATGAGCCACTGAATTCTACGCCTGAAACCAATATTGCCCTGGGTGTGAACTAAATATAATTTAAATAAAAATCAGAAAAAAAATGAACAAAAACCCTTATAAGTGAAGACGGAGAAAAGAAAATTTGGGGAGGTAGCTGCGGAGCTAGAGAAGGGGGGCTGGGCAGGGGAGGGGCTGCAAAGCAGACCAGTAAGAACCAGTAAGAATTAATAAGATTTGGGAACGTCAGATGACAGCGTGGATGGGGGTTCTAGAGAGATTCCTTTGGTAATTGATCCGACCAGACCAGCGTTACTGAGCAACAACCAGGTACCTACCGGGTGCTGTGCTAGACTCTGCAGAGGCGGGCCAGTGGCGTCCTGTCCTCTCCTCCCGACTCCCCGACATTCAGCCCCTGCAAACCACCATGGCCCCCATGACACTGGCAGGAGACGCCACCGGCTAACATGTTGACAAAGGCACGAGTCACCTTCAAGTTTTTATTTCACTTGCACTCTGCGTAACATTTGAGTCTGTTGGCTACTGCCTGCCTCTCAAAAGTCTCTGTGCTTTTGCCCCCAGGACACGCTGCCTTCTAATTTTCCTGGGGCCTCTCGTCTGCTCCGTCTGATTCTCTCTGGTGGTCTCTTCATTCCCCCCTACTCTTTCACCATCAGTGCTCACCAGAGCTATCCTTGGCCCTCAGTTCACCTCAGGCCACACACGTGCAGCCCCTCCACAATGGCTTGGCTCACCACCATTCCAGAGAATTCCCAGGCCAGGCCACTTAGCTCGCGAAACAGTTTGCTGAACAGATTCACTCACGTGTCCTTCACGCCCAGGGTGGGCCAGAGGGAATTAAGCATCTTTCCCTTAATATTGTTCTGCCTTCCGTAGTCTGGAAATGCTAACGCCATCCACCCAGCTAGTCAAGCCAGCAACGCGGCGGTCACCTTCTCCTCTTCCGACCTCCTCCCTCCAGCATCTAGCCACCAAGGCCTGGCAAGTGCAACTGCTGTTGACTGGTCTTCTCCTCTGCTCTGGACATTGCAATGACTCATCCCCTGACCACAGCTTTGCCCCCCACCACCCTCCACACAGTTATCACTTCGTTTCCCTACTCAGAATTTCTCCACGATGCCACACAGCATGCGGTGAAATTCAAGCCCGTTGGTTCATTGCACATGGCCCTTCATGACTGGCCCTTGGAAACCTCTCTCTACCTCTACTTTCCCCCCACAGGCTTTCCTGTCGGCCACCAAACCGCAGTGCGTTAAGATCCTGGCACAGGTGAAACCCTTTCGTACATGCTAGTTCATCTCCTTTTTTTTTTTTTTTTATTCACCTCAAGTCATTCAGGACTGAGTCCAAATCTCACCTTCTTCAGGAACTCTTCCCTGCCCCTCAGGCTGATTATGCATCCCTCTCCGGTATTCCTCTGATGCTGGACGTGGCACTTGTCAGACAGCTGTAATTGCTCATGTACTTTTCTGTCTCTCTTGTCCGTCTCGGAGGGACTGTGATTTTCCAAACACATATTTTCTCAAGTGTGCTCACACCCACCCTGGGGCTGACCTGTCATGAGGTGCACGTGTGTGTGTGTGCTGATATGTGCACGGATGTGAGAAGAGGGCAGGGGTGGAAGAGAGAGATGAGAGAAGGTGGAAGAGGAAGAAAGGCAGGGGGACAGTGGGGAGAAGGAGAAGAAAGCCATTTTTTTTTACTGAGATGGAAGGACTGACCTACAAATCATTGTGGGTGTAGATAGTGTTCCTTGGAGCAAAAAGTTGGGAAAGAGTTTTTCTTTTGGGTGTCCTGTTTCTCTGTAAAATCTCTGTAAAATCCAAAATGATTGTCTTCTGAGTGGGGGAGCTATAGGAAAGTGATAAAAACTTGCCTAGCTGGGGCACCTGGGCGGCTCAGTCAGTTGAGCGTCCAACTTCCGGTCGGGTCATGATCTCGCCGTTTGTGAACTGGAGCCCCAGGTCGGGCTCTCCGCTGTCGGCACAGAGCCTGCTTCGGATCCTCTGTATCCCTCTCTCTCTACCCCTCCCCCCTCTCAAAAAAAAAGGGGGGGGCGGTGCCTGAGTGGCTCGGTTGGTTAAGGATCCCACTCTTGATTTTGGCTCAGGTCATGATCTCAGTTTGTGGGTTCAAGCCCCATGACAGGCTCTGTGCTGCAGTGTGGAGCCTGCTTGGGATTCTCTCTCTCCCTCTCTCTCCCCTCCCCCCCTCAGCTTGTGCTCTCTCTCTCTCTCTCTCTCTCTCTCAAAATAAATAAATACACATTAACAAAACTTGCAAAGTTGCAATGAGGAACAGGGGAAGGGATCGACAGAAGGGGCAGGCAGGAGGGCTTCTGGGTAGCATCAAAGTCTAGCTGAGGGTGCAGAATTTATAGCGGCTCCCCTACTAAGATTTTCTATAAAATCTGAGCTGAGTCCCCACTGTGACCAAACCCCCCTTCTCCTTTACGGCTCTGGGAAACCCTGTGGCACGTTGGCAAATCCAGACCTGACAAAAGCCAGCCGGGAGACTTACCTGTAAGGTTTTCTGCAGTCTTTGCTTTGGGGCAGGGGCACACATGAACCTCTGCTTTCCCAGGCTCCATTCAGTGCTCTCTGAAAAGGCAGCTTTTTACCTGGCTGAGTGACTCTGCCTGCACACCTCCCAGAGAGAAGTCACAGCTTAGGACCCTCCACCTGCTCTGCGGCCAGAACCGTTACCTGCCTGACTTTGAGCCGCCTCCAAATGACCGAGACATCTATTTTAAAATTTATGTTGATACAAGAATAGAGACGATCCAGCCTAAAACAATCATCAATTCCACCAAAATTGGCCATTAAAAAATGTAAGCAGCCTGGCCCATGTGTTCCCCATCTAAGAGCAGTCACTGCTGCAGCATTTGGCGATTAGCCCCAAATCCCTTTATGAGGGCCGTGTAAGGTCACAGAAAGCCATAGACAAAAGGATCCCAAAGAAACCGGGCCTGGTATTTCCTAGGTCCTCGGGATTAGGAGCTGGGAAGAAATGGCTCTCAATTTTATTGGCTTGCCTCACTGAGGGGACAGCCCCCGCCCTCAAATTGCTTCTAATAGGTTCCCACTAAAATATTCATCAGCCTCTTCTCGAGGGCATCGGTGCCTCAACTCTGCCTGAGATTCAAACGATTTGTAGAAAGTGCTGCCGCATGAAGTACCGTCCAGAGGGCAATCCTTTATAGTCGGCAGTCAAGGCTGCTTTCCATAATTTAGGCCACAGAACTGGAAACTGATTACCCAGAGCTCGAAAACTGACCTCTGCCTTGACAGCGTGGGTAGAAACCTGCCAGTTTTCCTAGGGATCCGGGGGCAAATTGCTAAAAAGGCAAAGAAAGGCGGTGATAACGCTTACGGGAAAGGACCCAATACCAGGATGAAATGGTCTGGAGGTTGTTCTTAAAGGAGAAGCAGAGTGTGGAGGTTTGCAGCGCGCGCGCGCGCTCTCTCCTAACGTGGGGTGAATTGGCCACAAGGAGATTGCTTCTCCAAAACACTCGCAGCCGCAAAGCTACCTCCCCCAGCAGGGTCACCATGGACTCGGTCCTCATCCCCGAGCAGCAGCGTTTACAGCATCCCCAGTTTTACTGCAAATCCAGGTTGGAGCCGCCAGTAGGGGGTTAATACGAGCCCTGGTCCACACAATACTAGAGGCATCCGCGCACAGGCCTACAGTTGCTGCATAGGCACATTTGGCCCACGTTTCCAGAGAGGCAGTAGCTGTTACTGCAGAGAGCGCGCTGCCTGCCGCTGCTGGACCATTAGTATGGAAATGAGGCATGTGTGTGACAGGTGGCCTTACAACCAACACAATTAACTTTCTCCATTAGCTGACGCGCTGACAAAACAGATGCAGCATCAATAAGCAGCCCCCTCCCCTACAGAAGAGGAACGACACATTGCAAACCCCTTATTTATAAAGAGGAGCAGTATAATCTCGTCTATACGCGCAGAGTGGGTGGCACTGGCGTTTGCTTTTGTCTGGTCGCCGTGAATGTTTGTTTCTTTTACATGTGCCTTGCATTAGTATTGCAATGCCTCCATGGGTTAATTAGGGCCTCCTGAAGTTCTCAAAAACGACCTCATCACGGAAGAAGAGCGTCAAGTTGGAGAGACCAAACTGGAGCTCTTTGCCTTTGACAGGAAAGGCACACAGACGGTAACTGACTCAGCTGCAGAGAGAAGGGGGCAGGCAGGTTCCAGAGTTTTGCAATAGGTGTCCCCGGCAGCGACAACATCTTAGCACCTGGACGCTTGCTTTTAAGAACATCGTGGCTCAACGGGAAATGTTCGAAATGACACGGAATACTATAATCCGGGAAATGAAAGTCACCTGCAGAAATTTCCACGGTGTTTTTCACGACAGACCAACAAGAGAAATCCAAGACTCTGGATCCTGAAGTCACGATAGTAACTTAGCAGCGGCCGTTATTTTTCTAATTAAGTTCACATCTTTTATCTTAATAGCTTGCCTTGTGCCCATCCGGTGTTTCAAAATTCCTTCAGATCCAGAACTTTATTACAGCAGCTTTAAAATGCAGCCTTAAAACAATAGCTTTGCCACTATTGCCAAAAAGAGACATGTGGATATTTAACATACTTAACATTGTATTTTATAAGGGAGAAATTTCCCTCCCCATACAGACACACACATACATACACACACACACAATTCTTCTTTTTCAGAATTTTAAACTTCCTGTTATAAAATTCTTTTAGAATCTGAAATCATTATTATCTCCTCTGATGACTCTGGCTTTACATGTAAAACCGATTATCTAGAAAAAGCCCTTTTTGCCTACCTAAATGGAATTTCACTAATGTCTTTGCTGTGTGGCCTGAAGCTTCTTTGTAGAAGCTGAATATGAGAACTTTAACCAGCATATTCTGGTGGAGAAGGAGCTCAGCCTACTGACTTGTTCAGGTGTCTGAAGAGGTGGACCTTTCCTTTGGCTGTGAGCCGTCCTGGGCTACCGGACCGAGCATACATGGGTGGCTAGAGGCAAAGTGACGGCCTCTTACTCCTACTCTACTCTCTTCAAGCCTCGTGTCATCACCTGTAAATGGGAATAAAATCATACGTTAGAGGATGGTTAAGAGGCGGCATTCGATGAGATCACACATGGAACTTGGCTCATTTCATGTTCAATTTCTGGATCGCTTGTTGGGGGAGGGTAGCAGAGCCTCAGACACCAGACATTATAAATAGTCAGTGCTGGAGGTCTGAGTGGCTCAGTTGTTGAGTGGCCAGCTCTTGGTTTGGACTCAGGTCACGATCTCACATTTTCATAAGTTCAAGCCCCACCTCGGGTTCTGCACTCACAGTGCAGAGCCTGCTTGAGATTCTCTCTCTCTCCCTCTCTCTCTGCCTCTCCCCGACTTGCGCTGTCTCTGTCCCTCTCAAACTAAGTAAATAAACTTAAAAAAAAATCATCAGTACTTTCAATCATTTACTCTTCCAGAGCCAGCTCTAACTCCCCTCACCTTCTCTGAAACCCCGGGCAGTCATGCAGGATTGAAGTGTCCACAACAAAACGTGTCGTTGGGCCTTTCAAGAAGAAAAACATCCTATAAAAGCTCAAGAAACCGCCCTGGAAGCTTTAAATAATTGGGTTCCAATTCTTGCTGCACAATAGCGTCACTAAGGGGGTTTATTAAAATATCCTTATCTGAGCCCCCCACAAGCTGATGAAATCAGAATCTCATGGAGTGGGGGCAAGCATAGTATTTTTTAAAAAACCCTCCCAGGTGATTGTCATATGCATCCAACTTTGAGAACGAGTGCCTTGGGTAGCCTGCATTTCCTCCCTCTCTTTCTTACTCCGCACCCCAATGGTGTCCAGTTCCTACTTGTTTTCCCCAAATCTCTTTTTCCCCTCAGCACCCACCCCCCACCCTGCCCAACCACTGCAGGTTTGCTCCTCACTGGTTTTCCTGACTCCAGGCATCCTCATGATAATCACACTCATTACCTCAAAATAAATATTCCTGGAAGATGCCTTTGATCTTGTTACAACCCTGCTAACAAATGTCAGGGCTCATTGCCGCCTAACAACTATGGCTCCAAGCTAGGGATCCCCAACGATGATGGAAATGCACAAGAATGCATTAGAAATTATACACTGATCAGAGATCATGTTGTATGGATTAATGAAGAGTTTAATGTCCTTCTTTTCTTCTCCCTCCCTGACTTTGGAAAACGAACTCATCCTTCACAGCTTAGTTCTACCACAATACCTACCCTGGCATCATTGTGCTTGGCTGGAATAGAGTGATCAGCCATTCCGGTTAGTCCTGGACTGAGAGGTTCTCCAGGATATGGAACTTCCAGTGCTAAGACCAGGAAAGTCCCAAGCAAATTAGCATGAGTTGGTTACTCCAGACTGGAATGGTATCAGTCTAGTGCAATAACTTTTGGGTCGTGAGCTCCCTGTCAGAGAAAGCATACAAGCATCCGTTCAACGACCAACTGTCACTATCAGGGCAAATTCCTATATGAGTAATTTAAAGTCAGTCTGAATGACTTTTAAAGTGTGTTCCCACTCCAATCTTCTAGGTATTAAAAATGTCCGCAATTGGAATTGAGGAATTATTCTGGCATCCCTATTTAAATGAGCGAGGGCTTGGAGCGAAAGCTCTTCAGTTATGATTTCTTCAGCATTGTTTTCCTGGATTTCCACATTGCTTCATTTATGACAAAAATCTCTTTATCTGAGCCCCCAATGGTTTGCTAGGAGGGATCCATGTAACAGTGGCATCTTCCTGATCTACTATGCTCTATATAAGGTGATGGAACCAAGAACTAGGCACTGGTACCAAGGGATATAGGGGCCCTTGGCTTATCAGCAGAGTTTCACAAGCTGCTGAGGGTTACAATAAAATAATAGGAGTTCATTGCTCTAGACAAATATCTGCAAGTTGATGACAAAGGTCACTCAGCACAAAACTGAATCTTCCAAATAATGCCCCCCCAGTGTATTGTTATGGTAATCAGAAAGGGCTCAGATTGGAAAAGGATTATGAGATGTCGCATGAGAAATTTTTTCTCTTTCTTGATAAGTCTTGGTCAGAATATTCATTCCTGATTTAGGCTGAAGATCTTCTTTATCCTCATGGCATGCAGCAAGAAAACAGCTGTATCTTTAATTTTTTAGTTTTTGAATACATAATACCTCAACAATTATCACATTTCAAAAATACAAAAAATGAAAAGAAAGGAGAGGAGAGGAGAGGAGGGAAGGGAAGGGAAGGGAAGGGAAGGGAAGGGAAGGGAAGGGAAGGGAAGGGAAGAAGGGAGGAACAGAGGAAGGAAGGAAGGAAGGAAGGAAGGAAGGAAGGAAGGAAGGAAGGAAGAAAGGAAGGGAGGAAAGGAGGAAAAGAAAGAAGTAACCTCGAAAACGTTCTGCTAAGTAAAAGAAGCCAGACACAAAGGGCACATAGTGTATGATTTGTTGATATGAGATATCACAGAATAGATAAATCCATAGAGACAGAAAGAAGATGGGTGGTTGCCAGGGAAGAAGAATGGGGGGGAGCTGGTTAATGCGTAAGGGGTTTTACTTTGGAGTGATGGACATATTTTGGAGTTAGGTAGAAGTAGGGGTTACACACATTGTGAACACACAAATGCCACCGAATTATTCACTTCAAAATGGTTAATTCCATGTTATGTGAATTCCACCTCAATAAATTACTGTTTTTAAGTTAATAGAGTAAATGTTTCCCTCCTTCCCCTATTTACCAATCACCCAGTTCTCCCCAGAGGTAGCCAACGTACCCAGTTTTTTGTGTTTTATTTCAGAAATATTTGAGACATATTCAAACAGATTCATATGGATCTTTTCTTTCTTTTTACATAAATGGTAGCATACAATGTACTTGATCCTGCCCTCAGTGGTTTTACTTGTTTACTTAACAATAAACCTTGGAAATCACACATGCCAACATTTAACAATGTCAATATTTATTTTTAACAGCTATGTAATATTCCTGTGTGTGTGTGTGTGTGTGTGTGTGTGTCTGTGTCTGTGTCTGTGACATAATTTATAACCAATCCCCGACTGATAGACTTTTAGATTATTTTCAGTTTCTGCTACTAGAAACAACAAAGCAATGGGGGGCTTTGTGTATGTCATTCCACATTCTGTGAGTGAGCGTATCTGTGGGATAGATTCTTAGCAACTGAAGCACTGGGTTGAAGGGTAATTTCGATGGATAGACTCAAATACTCTGGTTTAAAGATTATACCATTTACTCTCCCACCAGTAATGTGTAAGGCTGCCTGTTTTCCCACAATCACTGACAAACAGATCAGCTTTTCACCAGAAATTTGTTATAGCAATATAGAAGGTAGTACCCTCTTTAGTTTTTTGCAAATCTAGGCTTAGTTCAGCTTTGTTTGCTTTGCCTTGCTGTGCTGTGCTAGCAGACATATCCCAAGCTGGAATTTTCCTCACTTTTCTCAAATCTACTTCCTAACCATTTATTGCCTTCAATTCCAGATGGTTTGGCCAACGTTCCTGAATAGTAAATTCAGAACGGTTTTTGAACGACCTTATTTTCTGGAAACAAAATGTTAAAGCAATTGTCAATAAAAAGATTACAGATGTGTTAGGGCTGCAGTCTAGCTATGAACACGGCAAACGCTTAGGGAAACATTTCAGGCTAACACACAAACACAATCCAATAAATAGACGTCAGGCATTTTCCACTTGTAAGGAATTGTGTCCGGTCCTGTGGACGATACAATAAGGAACAAAACTTAGGACAGAACAAGATTATGAAACAGAACGTGGCAAATTCTCTAAAAGGAAAACGTGCTCTAAAGGGAAGAGCATTCCATATGTTCATGAGAGGGAAAGATACCTTAGTGGGGGCACGAATGGTGTCATGGTGAGGGTTCCAATGGGTGTAAACGGGGACTAACAGAATTAATGAATGAATGAATGAATGAATGAATGGAAAACATCCTTAGAAAAAATGTTAACACTTTTCTGTGGGCTTTACTTATAGTGAAATATTTCATAATTTTTACGGTTTTTGATTTTGCCATTCCGGGTTTTAGCTATCATTTTTATTTTATTTTTTTTAACTTTTTAAAAAACGTTTATTTATTTTTGAGAGACTGAGAGAGAGAGAGCACAAGCCGGGGAGGGGCAGAGGGAGAGGGAGACACAGAATCTGAAGCAGGCTCCAGGTTCTGAGCTGTCAGCACGGAGCCCGATGTGGTGCCCGAACCCATAAAGCGTGAGATCATGACCTGAGCTGAAGTTGGACACTTAACCAACTGAGCCACCCAGGCACCCCTAGCTATCATTTTTAAACATCAGTTACATGTATTTGCTTCTTTCTCCTACCTGAGGGGCTCTCAACATGTAGGTGTTAATGAAATGGCTTTGAGCCTGGAGAAACTGATGTGTTCCGGAGGGAATAGCTTCCCATTTATTAGCCCATGATGGGTACACTAATTGCAACCTTATGGTCTTCTGTGAAATTAGAACATTTCCACCGAGCACAGTATGGAGGGCCACATCTTAAAAGCAGCCTTTAAGATTTTCCCACTCTTTTTTCAACTAAAATATGTGTGTATAGACATGTGCAATACATCTCTGTGTTTTTCATGGAAACATTGCACGTTTTAGGAAAATGTTCTAGCAAGCCTAATAAGTTAATTACTGTTCAAACTTTTGAGTGTTCTAGAAATGAGCACAAAAATTAAGTGGAAACGTTACTGGTGTTCTACATAAATTGATTTGAAATGCCAATTCATAGCAAGAATTCAGTTAAAAATAAATATAATTTTGGCTGGACAAGGTAGAATTTATTCATTTTTTAAAGCATAATGCCAATGTGCTAAGCACTGTGCAAGTAGCCGTGGCTAAAAAAAGTAATTCAAAGTGACTCATTCAGAAAGATACCTGTCGCTCCTAACTTCAAGAAAAAGCCACTGGAACTAAAGACTTAATAATTTCTCCACTCATCAGACAATGTCTTATATATGCAGCAAAATTGAGGTAAGGTTATTTTACATTTAAAATTGACAGATTATTCAAATTTCTTAACAGAGAAACGGTTTTCGTAAGCATAAGAAGTAGCAGCCAGATAGAAAAAAAATGCAGAAAATTACTCAAATGGTAGTATTTTTTGTTCAGTTTATTCTTATAATGAAAAGACAAACATTGTATTTGATCAGAACGTTTTAAGAAACAATTATTTTTTTTAATAATTTTTTTCATGTTCGCTTATTTTTGAGGAGAGAGACACACAGTGCGAGTGGGGGAAGGGCAGAGAGAGAGGGACACACAGAATCCGAAGCAGGCTCCAGGCTCTGAGCTATCAGCACAGAGCTCCATGCGGGGCTCGAACCCACAAACTGCGAGATCGTGGCCTGAGCCGAAGTCAGACACTTAACCAACTGAGCCACCCAGGCGTCCCAAGAAACAATTATTCACCAGAGGATTAAGCCTCCGGAACCTGTGCAAGATTATATTTAAAATGTTCATTTCCTTAGATGCACAGGTGCTATGGCCAGGGTGATGACAGCAGAGACTCAAGGTGGGTGCCTCCATCAGCATGGCGCCCATTCTACCCATCAACAGGGAAAGCCAATACCCTTGGGGCCCTTCTCTGCCTTCTCTTTCGTTAAGGAAACTGATCTATTTCTCTTTGGAGGCCCTAGGAGTCAACGCCTTGCTTTCATCCTCTTCAGGAGGGAGCTCTGCCCATCTTTCTATTGAATCTAGTCTTTTTTTTTTAATTGTGGTGTACCCATAGCATAAGATTTACCATCTTACCCATTTTTAAGTGCACAGTTCAGTGATGTTAAGTGGATTCATATTGCTGCACGACCAATCCCCAGAACTCCTTCATCTTATAAAAATGAAACTCTATGCCTATTAAACAGCAACTTCCCATTTCCCACACCCCACCCCCATTCCAAGCCCCTGGTAACCACCATTTTATTTTTTTTCCGTAAAGTTGACTTGTCTAGAGTCTTAGTTCAAACTGCTAAAACAAATACCGTAGACTGAGTGTCTTGTAAACAACAGACATTTATTTCTTACAGTTCTGTGGGCAGGAATTCCAAGATTAAGTTGCCAGCAGATTCAGTGTCTGGCGAGAGCCCCCTTCTTGGTTCATAGGCAGCCAGCTTCTCACTGTGTCTTTATGTAATGGAAAGACGAGGGATCGCTCTGGAGTCTCCTTTATAAGGATACTACTCCTAGTCCTGAGCTCCATCCTTATGACGTATTTCCTTCCCGAAGACCTCACCTCCAAGTACCATGTCATTTAGAATTAGGTTTCAACACATGAACTTGGGGTGGAGGAATGCAAACATTCAGTCCATAGCGTCTAGATAGATCACGTAAGCGGACTCATGCAGTATTTGTCCTTTCGTGACTGTCTTATTTTCCTTAGCGTAATGTCCTTATGGTCCATTCACATTGTAAGTTGTGTCAGAATTTCCTCCCTTTGAAAGGCTGAACAAGATTTTATGGTTTGTATTTACACATTTGGTTTGCCCGTTTATCCATCAACGGACATTTGGATCGCTTCCAGCTTTTGCTTATTGCAAATAATGTCGCGTTGAACATAGTGTGCCGAATCTACTGTTGATCACAGGCTAGGTCATTGTCTTGGAACATATGTTTGTTTTGACCTTTGGCTGCAATAAAGTCAGGGGCTACCCCACTTTGGTAGGACTAGTTTGGTCAGAGATTGGGAGAACTGATCCCATCTCTCCACCTTACGTCCGTGTTCCTATCTCCCTCATGTACCATCAGCACCGAACGACATCTCTAAATGCAGTAGGAAACTTCTGGGATTCAGGACAAGTTGTCCAGGAGGCCCCAGCCCCTTCCGTTTGGACTCTGTCTTTGTACCACAGGGGGGCTTCTCTTTTCTTTCTACACTGGGGGAACACGAGGTTGAAACCTTTGAAAAGAATCAGCTCTTCAGGGAAAAAAATGTTCGTATTCATTGAACATACGTTCATCTTCATATTACTACAACCCGTTGTCCAAGTCTGCAAAATGTGTTGCATTTCAGCAACACTCTCTTGGTAGGCTTCAGGACAAATCTAATGAGGGATTCTTGTCAGCGGGTTGGTTGGCATAACTCAACTCTACTGGTTTAACATGCATGACTCAATTACACAAGAGTTAGCTAATGAGCAATGGGGAAGAAGTTACAGGTTAAAACAAATGGTGTCTAAATGAATCAAGTGTCGCTTTTCAGATGCCCACCATTCAACAAAGACCTGGCAAGACATTTTCTTCACTGGGTATGAATCATCCAGATAAAAAGGGGAAACCAGGGCCACCTACGTTCAGAGCTTGTACAGTATGACCTCGAGGCCCAACATCTACCAGGAGCTTCCTAGCAAAAGGCCAAGCTCCAAAGAATAAAAGGGCTTACACATCAGCATTAAATAATTCTCTTAGAGATGCAAATTTCTAATTAGTTACTGTGGCAACTGTAGAAGCCTAGCAGTAAGCCCCTCACACAATGAACCTGAGAGTTTACTTTTTTGATTTACTATAGGCCCGTAAGAAGCAGGGAGGAGGAAAATAAATATTGCTTTAACTGTGACAAGAAAATAAAGTGCAACAAGTAAAGGGATTTCATCCTTTTGTTCGGATTTCTACAGGTCGAAGAGGAATGTTGTATGTGGTGCACAGTCCTGCTACAAAAAGAACCAAATTCTCAAAGGCTTCAGAAAAGCCTATTTATTGACTGTTCTAAACATGCCCCAGACATAAACACTCTATTTCTTAACCTACGTTGATATTTTTATTTCTTTAATGTGAATATGGTCTAAGACTGTTTCAAAACAGCATGTTTTGGGGGAGTGTTTTTACTGCTTGTTTTATTTTGAATGCTAGGTTTTGGTGCTTTTAAAATGATACATAGTTCTCCAAATCTTTTACTTAGTATGGGGAAGACAAAATTTTTATGGTTGGTGGAGATTTCGCTCTCCAGAATCTACTTAATGGACAGTGATCTATTCCCAACTTTGAATAATACATGAAAGAAAAAAAAAAAGGATAAAAGGACTACAGGAAAGTCTGTGCCATCAAGAATTAGAATATTAATTTTGAGGAGACATGAAAAGAAAACTTGTTCCAACTGAGCCTTTATTTATTTATTTATTTTTTTAGGTCTGATTATTGAAATTAAAGTTCAGGAGACAAATACACAGACGTGTTCCCTCATCTTTCAGAGGCAACGAACAACTCCTGTCAACAAACTGGGTAGCATTTTCTCTGTGGAATACATAACATTCATCTGTCTTCTGTCCTAAGTGTCATACGTGAAATGTAGAGTCCTAATATGTGCTCAACATAATTCAGTTCAAACTCTGGAATCTTAGAACTATGCGTTGTTTAGATTGTGAACTCCTCCTATACGGCGTCAATTATTTGTTTATTTATTTATTTATTTATTTATTTATTATTCAGTCAATTATTTAATTGGCTGAAATCTAAATGCATTGGGACAAAGCTGGCTATGGATACTATTTGAAAGAAAGGAAAAATAATCTTGCACGCTCTTTCTACAATCTCCTTCCTTTCCCTCAATAACCCCTCCTCTTTTTCCTCCACAGAAACTTCTCCCCTTTGCCTTTCCATTGGCTCCTCCCTGACTCAAACTCTCTAGCCTTCTTGCTCACCAAATTGCACTTACCTAGTGTCTCCATCTTTCAGGATCCTATTCTGTGGGAGAATATATAAATCTACATATGCTTTTGTGTTAGGGGGAAGATAATAGCTTAAAGAGGTCTCAGATTCCTTAGTTTTCGGTGAGAGTTTCTATAGACACAACAGCTTAATCCAAAGAAATGACTTTGTTTTATGTAGAACTGGAGCGATCACAATATTTGGTTCATACCATATTCTCATCATTGACCCATGCAAGGTTCTCCTTTATTTGTATATTTGTGTATTTGTATTTAGTAACATAATAAGCAGTGAGGTGCCTGGATGGCTCAGTTGATTAAGTGTCCGACTTCGGCTCAGGTCATGATCTCGTGGTCTGTGAGTTCGAGCCCCGCATCAGGCTCTGTGCTGACAGCTCAGAGCCTGAAGCCTACTTTGGATTCTGTGGCTCTGCCTCTCTCTACCCCTTCCCAGCTCATTCTCTCTCTCTCTCCCTCTCTCTCTCTTTCTCTCTCAAAAATAAACATTAAAAAAAACTTTTTTAATTAAAAAAAATAATATAATAAGTAGCGTGAACTTACCACCCAACACTGGAACTAGAATTCCATACAAAACTTCTATTGCCAATGTAGTTCTTCATCCTATCCTTCTGTCTCCCTCAAGCCATGTCAACCACGACCCTGAATCTTGAGTGATTTTAAAAATCATACCATATTTCTATCATCACCATCATCCTCACCGTTTTCATAATCATATCATGTCTCTTTGTAGTCCTAAAAAGTAGATTTCTTAACTTTATCACGCTGTGTGTCATCTCTGGAAAGCTACTTTTTCATTCCATGTTATCTTGTTTAAATTTATCCATAGTACTGCAATGTAGAAATTCATTAATTTGATTTATACATTACATTGTATAAATATGCCACTATTCAATTGTATAATCTCTTTGCTTTGCCATTATGAATAGTGCTCAAAACATTTTCTATGTGTTTCCAGGTGTGCATGACAACTTACTAGAAGAGAAAATGCCATGTCAAAGGACATGTGAATTTCAACTTTATAAAATAAAGGCAAATAGCTTTCTGAATCCTTTATTGATTTATGCTCTCATTGGCAATATATAAGAGACTAATATCTTACATTGCCTACCATTAAGTATTGTTATATTTTTTCCCCAGGAAGCAGTTTATTATGAAGAAATTTAACGTGAGCCAACTATATTCCCAAAATGGGATTTACTGCCTCTCTTCTTTTTTAGAGGAATTGTCCTAGCATGGCTAAGACCCCTAGACCACTAAACATAATATGTGTCAAGTTCCTGAATCTTCATTGGATTTATCTTCTATCTTGTAGCATTTTAGTTTCATATCCATGGTATTAACCCCTTCCTTCCTAACAGGTCCAATTTGTAATATGTCATCAATATAATGGGCCAGCATGATATTATGTGGACTGTGAAGGAGGAGGGTCCCTGAAGACTAAATCATAACAGCAAGCCGGAGAATTAGCATAGCCCTGGGAAAAGAGAGTGAACATACAATACTGTCATTGCCAAGAAAGGGCCAATTTCTTTTGGGGTTCCCTACTGATAGAACTAAAAGTAATGCTTTTAGCAGATCAACAAGCTGTGTTGATCTACTGCTGTAAAAACATTATGTTTGGAATGGCAGCTGCAATTGGGGTTACCACCCAAAGCAACCCACCATCATTTGCTATGATCTGTTTGAGCTTTGAAGGGGACAAGATGTTTGCAAACATTGCTTGACCAGTGGTTACGTCATTCCAGTCCCTGCCTCTGTAATCAATTGTCTTCTTTCCTGAATGTAATTTCCCTCTACTTTCTCTTGAGATTCGATTTGGAGGCTACCCAAATAATCTAGGATAATCTTCCTACGTCAACAACTTTAACTTAGTCACATCTGCTAATGTTCCTTTCCTTTTCTTTTTTCTTCTTTTAATTTTCCTTTTTTTTTTTTTCCATTTTCTCATAAGATAACGTTTTCAGGGATTAGGACTTGATATCATCTCTGGGTGCCCCCAAAGTTTCATGTCTATCCCTCATGAAAAATACATCCCTGCCCTCCTCAAATCCATGAAAGTTTTCAACCTTTACAGCATCTTACTTAAGCCAAAAATCTCGTCTAAATATCATCACCTTGAAAGTCCCAGATCTCATCATTTAAATCCATAGGTGAGAGCCTAGGTATGACCCATCCTGGAGTCACATTCCTCTCCAACTGTGGACTAGAAAACGCGAAACAAATAATCTGCTTCCAAAACATGATGGTGGGACAGGCATAAGGTACCAGCGGTGGATATTCTTATTACAAAAGGGAGAAAGTGTAAGAAAGAAGGGAGTCATTGGTCTCAAGAAAGGTTTAAATCCAGCAGGGCAAATACCACCACGTTTCAAGATCTGGGTATAACCCTTTGTGCCCCAGATCTCCTCAATGTCCGTGGATCCAGACTCTGTATCTGCAGATCTACCCTCTGGGCCCATGGACACTTAATCTCTCCAAGAATCCTGTGTGTGAGGAAATGCTCTGAACTTGTAATCCTTTCAAAGAACCAGCTAATGATTGTCCAACACCACACTGAGCTTCCACTGCAGAGCGTGCTTTTCTAGCAGTAAATCTCCTAATTTTAGCATACAGTCCTTGTTTCTTTTTGTTGGACAGTTCTTCACTCAATTTATCTTTTTCTCCTTGCACTTTACAATAAGAAGCAAGAAGAAATGAAGCTGCATGTTTAACATTTTCTTAGAAAGTTCCTCAAGCAAATATACAAGTTTATCGTGCACAAGTTCTGCTTTCCATACAGCTGTAGGTCACCGTTGATTCAGCTAATTTTTCTGACACTATATAACAAGGAGGAATCCTTGAAAATGTGAGGATTCCCTTTTTCTTCACTATCCAGTTACTCTGACAAAAAGATCAGGACAATATTTACCATATATGCTTGCATAGAAGCATTGCAAGGCTCTTCCTTAAAGGGACCCAGACGCCTTTTCAATTGATGAGGTCTGGATCTGAGAACTAGTTCATACCTGGAAGATTGGTGAGGGATTTCAGTTTTCCATTCTATGTCTGACATCTCCTTGTTTCTTCTGTTGCATCTATATGTCTATGCCTATGTCTATGTCTATCTCTACTTCTGTCTCTATCTCTCTCATTTTTCCAAGTCAAGCAACACCCTACTCAGCATCCTATCTATCTCATTCTTAGAAACACCATGATCTATTACTCACAGCTGTTGTTCCCTTTGGGTAAGAATACCTAATTTTCACTCCAGTCTTCCTACATACTGTGGTGATTATATCCACCTTTCCTCATCCTCTGATGATTAAGTGTTGTCACCGGTCTCTGGCACGCTAGTGCCTGTCATGCCCACTGTTAATAGAGAGTCCATTCCCACTCCTGCTATCAGCCATGTCCTACAGATGAGAGGCATCAATGAGCTTCTCAAAGTTGTCAGCATTCCCCCCATCAGCACATTCCTTATTGCTTTAGGAAAGGGAATATATTTTGGGTTCTTCTAAGGAGCAGTTGAGTGATGAATTCTCAGGTCATATGTAATAAATCCATTTTGACATATCTGCCTCTTTCATTCTTCTGATCCATCCTCATTACTATAAGACTATAAGGAAGTTTAGGGGTGCCTGAGTGGCTTAATTGGTTAAGCGTCTGACTTCTGCTCAGGTCATGATCTTGGGGTTTGCGGGTTCGAGCCCTGCATCAGGCTCCGTGCTGACAGCTCAGAGCCTGGAGCCTGCTTCAGATTCTGTGTCTCCCTCTCACTCTGCCCTCCTTCACTCCCACTCTGTCTCTCTCTCTCTCTCTCTCTCTCTGTGTCAAAATAAATAAACATAAAAAAATTTTTTTTAAGACTGTAAGAAAGTTTAAGCATCTCTTCTTCATTTACAGCACATTTTTATTTTGTCTAAACTTCAAGAATTTAATCCAGCAAGTTATTAGAGTCAGCTTCATGCCTCTAAAAAATATTGAAACTTGAGTCGTGGGTTACTTCATGTAAATAAATTTTCACCTTTTGGCCTTATACAGTGTCTTCCCTCATTTTCTTGGTTCAGCACCCTCAAGATCCCTTCTCACTTGGAGTCCCCCAGTGTTTACAGGTATGATTAGCCAAATCTTTCCATTCCTTTGCTATGTAAGCTGTTTCCTTTTTGAGTAAGTACTGGCCCGGTATACACAGGCCATATGGAGACGTGGCCCTCGTTATGGATCTGAAGGCAATGAGAGGTGTGGCAAGTCAAGATCTTGAGAAGATCAAGAGTTATTTTACAAGGTACTTCTAAGGTGTCAAGTCCAGTGTTTTGCATCCAAGCAAGAAGCAGCTTTGAAGTTACAGAGGAAACTAGGAGGTTCTTATTTTCAGGCTTGTCTAATTCAATGTCCCTATTCAAGATTTCAAGGCCCCATTGTTGTTTTTTTTTTTTTTATAAAGACTCCAACCTTGACATAGGAAATCTGTCAAGGCTGCACTTTATGTCTTCTCTGCAGCTCTAGCACCATTAAAATTATAACCTAGGCTTCATTTTCACCACAACCATCTCTGTTACTGAAGCAAATGAGTGTCTCCTTAAATGCTTCCATGGATGTCTTCTGGATCTCATGTCAAGCTTGGAGTTGGCAGTAGCTGCTCTGAGACCATCATTTTCTTTTTTCAAGGCTACAAGATGTGAACAAAAGCCAGCTCATTCCACAATTCATGTGATTAGCATTATTCCATGTAATCGAATTCTAAAGCCAGTGCATATCTCAACCCATCACCTCCCATCCGTACCTCATCCTAATTAACTACAGAGGAAAGCTTTAATTATTGCCAGGTGTTATCACTACCTCAAGTAACCCCAAAAAAGAGGTCGTTATTGCTATCGGCCTGGTAAACAATCCAGCTCAATATGTCACTGTGCACGTCTGTTTTCTAGAGTCACTCCTGCTACCAAGTCTTTTAATTTGGGCTTACCCAAAGAGAAGAGGTTGAAGTAAGGCATCTGTGCCAATAACTTTATTAGTGAATTCAATCACAGGGAAGCAGAATACAAGGCTGCACTATTGAGTTGCCCAACGCTGAGTGTGGCTAACTGCTTGGCCTCATGGGATCATCCTTTGAGAAGCTATATAACCTACATGTAGACAGTCTGGCCTGGGGAGAAAAAGGAGGGGACTAACCTGATGGCTTGTATCTCCCACTGCTTAAAGAATGTCTTCATGGATGGTGCATGCATGAGCACCAAGCAAGGTATCAGGGTGACTCACACTTTGGAGTAAGAGGGGAACCCTGGGCTGGAAAGCAAGAGGTGCATGAGACCAGATGTGAGGTGAGGCACTGTTAGGTTGCACAAGTGTGAAATCAGAGCCCACATGTATGTGGGGATGCTGTAGCAACTAGAACGCGAGGCAAGTCGGGACTGGAGAATCTGAAGTGGTGTTTAAAAGTGACTGGTAAACTAGCCAATGATTAAGCACTTTATAAATGAGCATCCGTTGTCATAAATATTTGGTGCTGAGGATACAGCAGGGAAGGAGATAGCCAAAAATTTCTGCCTTCACTCTGAAGGCACTTCAGTAGGGGAGATGGTTATGAAGCAGATAAATAAGGACGTTTATACTCTACAGAATCATCATAAGTGTAAAGGAGAAAACAATCAGAGAAGGAAAATACAAAACATCAGGGGGGAAAGTATCTTAGTTCATTGGACTGCTCTAAGAGAATATCATAGACTGGGAGACATATAAACAACAGATATTTCCTCCTCCTAAGTCTAAGGGCTGGGATGCCCAAGATGAAGGTGCTGGCAGGTTCAATATCTGGTGAGAATCCCTTCCTAGTTCATTGACAGCTGACTTCTGAGAGTCATCACATGGTGGAAGATACGAGGGAGCTCTCTGGGGTCTCCTTTATAAGGACACCAATCCGACTCCAGCATTACGACTGATCACTTCCCACAGGCCCCACCTCCAAATACCATCACATCCTGAATTAAGTTTCAACATATGAATTTGAGGAGACACAAACATTCAGGCAATAGCAGATCTACTTTGGCCAATGGGGTGGCCAAAGTAGATCTCAATGAGAAGATGAGTTTCGTTTTTTGTTTTGTTTTGTTCTGTTTTGCTTTGCTTTGCTTTGCTTTGTTTTGTTTTGTTTTGAGAGAACACAAGCAAGGAAGGGGCAGAGGGAGAGGAACAGAAGATCTGAAGCAGGCTTTGTACTGACAGCAGCCAGCCCGATGCGGGACTTGAACTCAAGAACCGCAAGATCATGAGCTGAGCTTAAGTCGGATGCTCAGCCAATTGAGCCATCCAGGTGTCCCTTTTCTTTTTGTTTTTATTTTTGAGAGAGAGTGTGAGTGACAAGGGGCAGAGAGAGAGGGAGAGAGAGGGAGAAAGAGGGAGAGAGAGGGAAGAACCTGAAGCAGGGCTTGAGCTCACAAACCTTGAGATCATGACCTGAGCAGAAGTTGAATGCTTAACCAACTGTGCCACCCAGGTGCCCTGAGATGAGTTTTTAATAAAGATCTGAAGAAAGCTTGAAAACCAACAATGCAGGTATCTGGGAGAAAAACACTACGAAGCAAAGAGAACTGCAAGATTAAGAGCCCTGAGGCAGAAGTGTACCTGGTACGATCTAGAAACAGCAAGGAGGCCAATGTGTCCTGGGCTGAATGAATGAGGACGAGCGTTAGTAGGAGATAGACGCCAGAGATAGAGTAGAGATACATCGGGTTGTAGACAAATTGTTTTGAATCTGAACCTATTTGTTAATCAATTAATCAACTGAACTCCCTTTAAGTGGGAGCCACTAAAGGAATTTGTAAATCTCTTTATTAAAACATAATCTACATAAAGAGAAACACATATGTAATGGTGCAAGTTTTGGATGGAGAGAGCTCATTACTTATATTTTAGCAGGATCACTGTGACTGCTGTGTTGCGATTAAATAGTCCAGGGGAGAAATGGTGGCTTGCCGCAACGTAGTGAGAGGGAAGTGACACAAAGTGGTCACATTCTGGCTGTATTCAAGTGGAGCTTACATGATTTACTAAGGAATTGAATGTAAGACCTGCAAGGAAGACAGAAATCATCAATGCCTCCAAGTTTTGAGGCTAAGTAACTAGAAGAGTAAAGTTTCTATCATTAGAGAAATAGCCATTTCCCCTAATTAAGAAGTCCATGGTTGAGAAAAGAGTGAGCGGGTTTAGAGTTGAATTTAAAAATTATGTTTGGTGCATATTAGATTAGCAATGTCTATTACATACATGGGGTAGGGGGGCAGGGATGTCAAATAGGCAGTTGGACGTGAGAGGCCAGAGACAGGATGAGTTCAATGAGGGAATGAGCTCCAGTAGACTACAGGAGTAGGCCAAGGAAGAGGTCACGGTGCTCCAAATTTCAGAGAGGGTGATGGTAAAGAGGAACCAGAAGAATGATCTGAGAAGGAGCAACCAGTGAGGAGGGAGGAAAACCAGGAGAGTGTGGTGTCCTGGAAACCACGTACAGAAGGTTCCGTGAAGGGAGGGTGATGATCTTAGTCAAAGGCTGCTTATGGGATCCGATAAGGTAAAATTGAGAATGTACTATTGGATTTATCAATAGAAGTGTAGTTTTGGTGAAGTTCTAAAAACTTGACCGGCATGTGTTCAAGAAAGATATCAATGTAAGAGGATAGAAAGTGAGTACAGTAACTACAGTTCACTCTTACAAGTATTTTTGCTATCAAAGAAATGAAAAGAAAATTCTGGCAATAACCCAAGGAGGGAGTGTGACTCAAAACAGAATTATTTCTTGAGAAAGGAGAAAAAATAACATGCTTGCATGCTCACAGAGTGATTCAGTAGAAAGGAAAACAAGGGGTAGGGGTGAGGGTAGCAGACTGAAGAGTAATTTCCTGTGTAGGCAAGATGAGATGGGGGCTGTGCCCCTGTAGTGGGGTTAGTCTCCAGGTGGGAACAGAGAGAGTTTACCCTCAGTCACAAGAGGGTCAAGGGTAGAGTTGTGGGCCCAGAGCCTAGAGGCAAGAGAAAGGGTAGATTTCATGATGGGAGCTTTTGGGCGTTCTTTTCTGAGTTCTTCCCTTTATGTCAGTGACATAAGCTGGGAGTAAGGATGAGAAGAAAGTGTTGGGGATCTGAGGAGAGTAGAGAAAGAATAGACCAGGGGTTAAGAAAATCTGAGTGTGCGGGGCGCCTGGGTGGCTCACTCGGTTGAGCGTCCGACTTCGGCTCAGGTCATGATCTCATGGTTCGTGAGTTGGAGCCCTGGGTCGGGCTTTGTGCTGACAGCTCAGAGTCTGGAGCCTGCTTCGGATTCTGTGTCTCGCTCTCTTTCTGCCCCTCCCCTGCTCATGTTCTGTCTCAATCTGTTTCAAAAATAAATAAAACATTATTAAAAAATTAAAAAAAAAAAAGAAAATCTGAGTGTGGTGGGGTGCTCTTCTCCAGGGAGGCTGAGCTGTGCTGGTCCCTGGTGATGTCACTGAGTAGGCAACAAGGTTAGTCATTGCAGAACATTTCTGATAGTCATTTCCAACTTCTTCCCGCTGGGGACAAGAAGAAAGCCTTAAACCCAAATGGCTAACCAAATTCTGTGAACTTGAGTTGGTCAGCATTTCTCTCCCATTCTCTTCTCACTTTCTCCTGACCTTGCACTTACATGAGGTACCTGCAGTCATCAGATTCATGAAGGCAGAAAGTAGAATGGCCACTGCTGGGGGCAATGGGAGAAGGGAGTTGGTGTTTAATGGGTGCACAGTTTCGACTGGGGAAGATGGCCAAGAAAAAATCTGTGTTGGAAGATGCAGAATTTGTCTTGAGAGAAAGTTGTAGGAGAAAAGAGCAGTGAAACTTCCAAGTCATGGGAAACGTTCAAGAAAAGAAAAATGGCTGTGAACCAACAATTATGAGGTCAGACAACATGCAGGTTTCCTTCCAGGAATGGAGTCCGAGGCAGTGTCTTCATAAATGTCACCTCCTGGCAACAGACCAGGTAGCTTGGCTAACTTCAGGAAAGGGAACAGTGCAATGCTGCCCTCCTGGTCATGCGAATGGCCCCATCACAGCTGTAGAAAAGTGATTAAGAATAAAATGCCGTTTCCCACCAACTTTCCTAAGTAAGAACAGTAAAAACTAAACTGATACAGTAGAACAGTGCATGGAAACGAAAGAGGGGAAACGACCATCTGGAAAATACTCTTGTTCACGGTGTTGGGTTGGTAAGAGGGTGTTGCCAGGAAAACAACTCGAACAAACTAACCTGGGCTGCCTTTTCTCTCTTTCCAATGTACTGCTGCTGTGACCTTGTGAGCGCCACAGGGCTGCCTGCCTGTTCCCTTCTTTTAGTGCCCTCCCCCCATAGCAAAGCCGTCCCTTTCCTCCAAGTTGGATGGCCTCATTGGTGTGGCCGTGACAATGGATGTTCATTTCACCACTATAAAAGGGTTTAATGGTTAAAAGGCCACACCAAAGCACGCAACCACAAAACTCTTTCTTTGGCTCCCGTGAAGCCCCTTCGATGCAAAATGTTCTTTTGACAGGATCAAGAGTGGTTCTCATTCTACTAGACTGTGGAAACATCTGCATTTTTTAATCTACTACCTTCTACTCAGTGAACACAGTTAATGGGTAATTGCTGAAACACCCTTTCTTAGAGTGGCACACAATTACATCGGGTCTCCCACCAACCTTGCTCCGGCTCTAATAAAGCAGGGCTGCCTTTAGATCCTGTGCCCTCATTCAGAGCTGGTAATAAAACCGGTCACAGGCTTACCTAGCCAGCTTACATCTTAATCTCTCTCTCTCTCCCCCTCCCTCCCTCTTCCATCTCTTTGGAGAAAAGAAATGACCAAAAAGAAAGGGAGGAGATGGGGGGGGGGGGAACCCCAGAGAACCACCACTGGCCTTCTCTTTCACATTATTGGAGCTTATTGGAAGAGGGCACGCCAAACACACAAAAATATTGAAGCTGGATGGGGACAGAAGTGAAAGAGCCCAAATCTAGGGAATCTAGAAAATAGCCAAAAAGAAAAAAAAAAAAATTCTAACATCCATGTGACTTAAAAAGATGAACAGGGTAGAATTCAAGACTGATGGAGGCAGATTCCTGGTATAGACCAGTGGCTGGGGTTACGTTACTGTTCTATTGCAGTATCCCTATTGTGATACCAATGTTCTATTGTGAGTCGACACTGTTCCCGACAACCCCCTACCCCCTTGGTCCTGCATAACTTTTTTTTTTTTTTTAACTCTCACCAGACCAGAAGTTCCAGCAATGACTGGTAAACTCCAGAGATTAGATGAGAAAATCATTTTAGAGCCTTTTGAAGTATCCTGTAGAGACTCAAAAGTAGGCAGAACTAGGAAGAAGGTGTCTTTGTGAATATCCTCTCTGGAATGCATTTAGTTCACATTGTTTCCAACTAAGTGAGAAGATTGGCCATCTCAGCTCATGGGTACCATGTTTCTTTTGAACAGGCTCTAAATTAGAACATTCACAATTATTTCCAAACTTTCACAGCTATCTCCTAAAATTTCTTGAATAACAATCTTTGAAAGTTAGACACTTTACCAAGCCTAAATCCTATAACTGTTTTGTGACATGTTGGTCCAATGAACACCTTTTCATTTGGAAAATACTGAGAGAACCACTTGCAAGAAGAGTTCACCAGTTATTTCTAGAACACTAGTAATTTAAAAATCCAACAGTTGTGATCATTAAGAGCTATCTTTTTGACTTTTTTTGACCTGGACAGAGACAATCTCAAAAAGCATTAGATGCTGGGAATATCCAAGCATAGATAGATAGATAGATCTATATCTAGATAGCTAGCTAGCTAGATATAGAAAGAGCTATAATGTCTTATATGATAGTCCATTCAATATTCAACTTATTTTCTTCAGGTTAAATATTTTTATTTTGAAGTGAACCCATAATCAAGGAATAATATAAATGAACTAATGTGTCCATCTGATTCTACAGTAGAGCTTAAGGATTACCCGTGCTCTCATTTCTATACCTGGATGGAGACTATGCACTTGGGTGCCATTTGATATGCCAAAGCCTGAGAAGCTTGCAGAAATCCCTGTTCAAAGTGGTAGCTGGGAATCCCTTCAATCCTACCATACTTTCTTGAACTGTCTCAAGTGGCTTTATCCCACCAGCAAATGCCTCCACTTAAGACTGCAATCTAATGAAAATCAGCAACCTCTCTATAATGATAACTAAATATGGTGGTGATATTGTCTGTCTTCTCTATCAGCTGTGAAAACTTCAGCGAACAACTTTCTCTCAATCTCTGCTGTTGACCTGTGAAGGGAGATTAATTTTACTCATAAAGGATTGAGGGAGTATTATACATACACAAAATATTGTTGTGTCTTTCCTTAAGTAAAGAAAAGCTTTGAAGAATACTTTAGAAAAATGGAGTGATGTTTGCTATTTGCTCAGAATATTTTTTAACACTAGAGGGTTCAGCAGGGGTTTATAAGGGTTAGGATTTAAGGGTTGGTTCTCTACTTGACTCTACCAAACTAGATTTAGTTGAAACTAAATTTCATCGGTAAGTGCTTTTTATACTCTGCACCAAGCACTCTGCCTTAATTTTGCAAGCTACAGTTTCCTCATCTGAAACAGAGTCGATAAAAAGCTGTTGACATCCCTTACAATAGATTCACTGGGTTTTAACAGTATGGTCAAATTACTACAATGGCACATGAAGACATTAAAATCTAAATAAATTTACACTACAGTTTGAACAATATTAATATCTTCTTTTTTTTAATTTTTATTTATTTGAGAGAGAGAGAGAGAGAGAGAGTGAGCTGAGGAGGAGCAGAGAGGAGACACAGAATCCAAAGCAGGTTCCAGGCTCTGAGCTATCAGCACAGAGCCTGATGTGGGGCTCGAACTCACGAACCCCGAGATCATGACCTGAGCCGAAGTCGGAGGCCTAACTGGCTGAGCCACCCCTGCGCCCAACAATATTAATATCTTCTAATTTTTTATTCTTATTTTTTTTAATTTTTTTAGTGTTTATTTATTTTTGAGAGAGAGAGAGAGAGAGAGAGAGAGAGAGTGGGGGGGAGGGGCAGAGAGAGAGGAAAACACAGAATCCGAAGCAGGCTCCAGGCTCTGAGCCATCAGCACAGAGCCCGATGCGGGGCTCGAACCCACGAACCGCGAGATCATGACCTGAGCCAAAGTCAGACGCTCAACCGACGGAGCCACCCAGGCGCACCATATCTTCTAATTTTATATGTATATTTCACATACCCAGTGCCACAAACATTGCTGTCAACAGCCTGTTTATAGCTTGCAAACTATAAATGAATTGCTACAGAGTTTACATTCCACAAATGCCTGAACAATGTAAATTGTACTACTATAGTAAAAAGCAAATGGCTTTAGAGATAAAGCACCTTTCTTTTTCATTTAAAAGCACTGCGACCAAGTTTTAGGAAAGGAGTAGCTAGAGGAATTTACTGGGTCTCCTTTGGAATAATTGACGACAGTCGTTCCCACTAGTAATGAGATTTACTAAACTCGAAATGCTGTGAGGGTTTCACTCCATCGTTCCAACCAAAGCACTATCTGTGATAAAATAAAAAAGCATTCAACAATTTAATATGCTAATACACTTGATTGGGAGATACTATGTCTACAAGTTACCTATCAGACTATTATTTATTTATTTACTATGTTAACTAACATAACTTGATATTATTTAGGCCAGATATCTGTCTTATTTAAACCAAAGTCTTTAAAAGAGAGAGAGAACAGGGGCTCCTGAGTGGCTCAGTCCGTTGAGCATCCAACTTCAGCTCAGGTCATGATCTCACAGCTCGTTGAGTTCCAGCCCCGCGCGTCACGCTCTGTGCTGACAGCTCAGAGACTGGAGCCTGCTTCAGATTCTGTGTCTCCCTCTCTCTCTGCCCCTAACCCACTCGGGTTCTGTCTCTGTCTCTCTCAAAAACAAGTAAACATTAATTTTTTTTTTTTAATTTTTTTTTTTTTAAAGAGAGAGAGAAGGGAAAGCTTATGCAACCCCGGACTTCAGGCTCTTGTAAACGTCTGTCTTTAGGTGATTGATTTGTGTTGAAAGTGTTTCTCTATCTGCTGAGCACTACAACAAGCATGAACACAATATATTTGCTTTTTATCACTAATATGTTTATCTCCACTGCCCCAATCCTTTTTGGTTATAAAACCTCAGAAGGTCAAGGACTATGTCTGTTTACCTTGTCTGGTAATGTATTTAACACAGTGATCCGTACAAAAAGCGTCTGGTAACTACTTGCACACCATCACAAGGGTGGCCCCAATGAACATGGCCAGACTTTATTTTGTTCCATTTAGTCCTGTGCTAAGTAGTGCCTAAGCAGCCACCAGTTTAAACCCAAGCTTACAAGTTTTACCTTATGATGAGCTAGTTACTTGCTTTTCAGCCCCACCCCTGACAGCATGGTGGGTTGGACTCCAGAACATAAAAGCCAGAGTGAGTCAATTATTAGCAAGTGTACATAACAGCCAGATAACTCTACCAGATTGTGTTTGTCTAAAGTGTCAAACATGAATTGTTCATTAGCATTCTGAGAAATACCCAAATAATACCAACAAGGGGTGTTAAACCATTTCAGATTGTTGGTGAGTTTTGCTTCAGATATAAAAAACAACAAAGCTTCTTGGATGAGAGTCAGTGCTTTCCCATTCTTACATGGGTAACTAAAAGAAAATTCAAGAAAAAAAGCAAGGGGGTGAACTTCCCCGTGAGCTATTTTCCTGTCTACATGTAAGGAACATGAATAAGGGAAAACAAATACCCACTGGCTTTTAATTCCATTTCCTTCATTAAATATCATCTGTTTCTTCCCTTAAGTCCATTTTTCTACCACCTTATATAGGTATTGACAAGCTGAGTTTCCTGCCTTAGGTAATTTGTAATGTTAAAGAACAATCTGAGGGGCACCTGGGTGGCTCAGTTGGTTAAGCCTCTGACTTCAGCTCAGATCATGATCTTGTGGTTCATGGGTTCGAGTCCCACACGATAGCTCAGAGCCTGGAGCCTGTTTCAGATTCTGTGACTCCCTCACTCTCTGCCTCTCCCCACTCACGTTCTGTCTCTCTCTGTCTCTCAAAAATGAATTAACGTTAAAAAAAATTTTTTTTTAATTCAAATGAGTAAATGCTAAAGATCTTATTGGCTTTATTCAGTGATACATGAATTGGGCAGCATTCCACATAGCAGATAAAAAAGGGTTCAGAAAAGCTGTACAAAATAAAAGGCTTATAGACCCGAAGAGAGTAAGAGGGACAAGGGAGTTATACTAACAAAAAGTGGATTGATTGTGGCAAGATCACTTTTCTTTAGGGGATAGCAAGAGTCTGTCAAGTTGATTACCTCATTAGTATTGACCAGGTGATTTCTGATTGACTGGTTTAAGATTCATTTCTGGGAGAGGACAAAACTGGAATTAAGTTAAGTCTAGGTTTGGTGATGTGGGGGTTAGCATAAGTGACTCTATTTGGGACCTTTTGTCTTGTTTTTAAAATTCTCTCCATTTGATCACATTTTCAGTCTGAGAGATGTGATCAAAATTTAAGGCATTAATGCTACTCTCAGCTACCCCTCTGAAGTTCTCACAATTTCTGCTCATCAGGTATGACATCTTTTTGCGGAATCTCACTGTGGTTGTCACAGGTCACAACTTGAAGCTCACATTCTTCATTCTCTTCATTCTAAGTCCTTCATTCTCTTCATTCTCTTTCTGATGTTCTAGTCTTAGGGTCATCATCTGCTTGATGGTTATGAGATATGAACATAATGTTAAAGGTTCTGAGAGAACTCAACCCACCCAAAAGTTTACTATGATTAGTATAAGCAGAATAATTCCCAATGTCTGGATTGTACTTTGGAGCCATGACTTCCAAGACCCAAACCAATCAGAATCAAATAAGTCAAAGAAAGACCCCACTGGAGGGGTCACTTTCTTAAGACAACTGATTTGTTCAGGGATCTTTTGAGTCTCAACTTCCCCAGAAATGTCAATGCAAGTGCAGCAAATGGTATTGGCCATACCACAAACACACCCTTGCTGTCCAAAAAAGATAATAAGACGTATCTTACTGCCAAGATAATAAGTGTCTAGGAATTTCTGTTGGGCAGCTATTGCTTAGCAACAGATTCTGCAATATCTTCAAGAGTTAAGGAGAGGTTCCTGATCATAGCCTCATTTGCGCCTACTCCTAACCAGGGGAGCAGTGATCTACCAGAGGAAGCTAACTTTGAATCAAGCATGCCTCCCAGTAATTCCTGTTTGAATGTGTGGCTCAGGACCGGAAAGGTGACAGCCACAGATGCCAGTGAAATTTCAGGGTTTGTACACCGCGTAATAGCAGTTGTATTCTCATTACTCTTCTCCTGTGTCTCTATCTTTGTGCAGAGCTCCCATGAAAGGTTCCCCAGGTTAGGAGCTGTTAGAGATAGGTAAATGGTCCCCCAGGGTTAGGGAGTCTAACACAATAAAGTCAGGGGTTGAGTGCGTTCCAAAGGAACTGAAGCATTGGAAATCAGAGCAAAGTTTCTGACGGGCAGACATACAGTATCGCCAGCATCCTGGAAAACCCAACGGTCATTTGGAGGTTGGATTACCCCGCCTTGCAGTGGTTTGAGATGTGTGGACAATATCATTATCTTCCCAGGCCATCGCAAGGTAAAAGGTGGACAAAAGAATTAGAAAGACTTTTATGGCGTCAGAATCAGAAAAGGATGGCCAGAGAGGGACAGAGAATGAAAACAACCTTCTTGATCTTCTTGATCTAATGTCTTGGGAGGAAGCAGCCTGCCTTGATGTTGGCTATTTCTCTTCCTAGTCAATTTGATTTTGAAGTCTCCAGTATTTGCACAGGACCATATGTGAGACGGAGCTTTCTTCAGTTGTACAAGGTTCAATACCTTGTAACTTGACCGAAGTGTCAGTGATCAAGAGTTCTCGGTAAGATCCTTTCCATGAGTCTCACTTTTGCAAAATCATCAGGGGAGATCAATAACGGTCTATAAATTACAAAAAAAAAAAAAAATTAAATACCCATTGTTAAAGATCTGATGAGGGTTCAGTATAATGAGATTGACAAGGAAATTTGATTATTTCAGTAACAGAATTATTAACTAGAATTAATAACTTGAATTATTATAATAGGGAAAGATAGGATAAAATAGGCAGAGAGGGAAAGGTTAAAACCTGAAGTCCCTGGGTGGGGAAAAACACATATTTTGGAAGAAAGCTAGGAGCATCTGCCCGTGGCAAATCCTCTCAGGCATAAGAATGTAACAGACACCATCTACTCCCCCTCAGGTTCCCCTCAGGAATTTGACAATCAAAATACCTAATTTAAAAAGGCAAACCATAAAACTCATGTTATACGTGGCACAGTATGACCAGTCTGACTGTTCACACGATGGAGTCGAGCCAATCAGGAATGGACAACCCAGCACATGGAGTTGTCTAGCCAGTAAGGGTAGAACCTGAGAAGGAATGAGGGGGAATGGATGGGGGGTGCTAACCAGAACCTTATAAAACAAGGATCCTTGCCTAAAGTTGTGGGTATTCACCTTCAAATGCCCTCTCTCTGTAAAGAGAGCTTTTCTACTATTCTTACTTTCTAATCTCATATTCTAATAAACTTTTGCCTGTTGCTCATTTTTTTTTTGTTCACCTCTTCATTCTTCGAAGTGGCAAGACAATGAATCCCGGGTATTGAGGTAAAAAAATCCCATGACATTATGACTGATACCATTATGCCAGTACATATCAGACTTTAGGAATTTCATACAATTTCTGGAACACTTATAACATATACCTATAAAAATACAACATAAAGAAGGCTTAGTATTACTTCTGATTTGACAATATTTTCCTATGTAATTAATATCAAATATGCCTAATTCGTTTAATATCTCCCTTTCTATAAGGAGAAAGAACAAATCTTGAGAGTTTTCAAGGACCCTCTGGAAAATTCCAAAGTTAACCTGAGGTCAAAAAGATTTTATTTAGAATTTGACTTGGAGGAAGTTTGTCAAAAATATCCACTTAACCAAAATGGCAATAGAAGATGTTAAAGGCAAATATAGAAGTTTATGTAGTTGTGAAAAAAAGCTCCCTTAATGTTGAGAAGATTTTATTTGCTTGTTTTGTTTGTTTGTTTTTAAGTAATCAAAGACCTGATAAAAATAACATAAAGCACAGTGAATTATTTTGGTAAGACACAAGATCTTTGCTACCGAGGCAGATCACTTAAAAGGTAAAGAAACTTTTCACAATGTGTTACCCAAACCATGTGGAAAGTCCAAGAAAAACTGTCCTTTTAACAAAAAGAAAACGAAGTTCTAATTTTGTGCTAGTATAGTTTGATATGAAACTTATTTTTTTAATCTTGAATAAACTAATTTCAATATCTGTCAGCTTCATCATGTACAAAATCCCTTCCCCAAGATTTCTTTTTTATAAAATATCTACAATTTTGTCTTATGTTGTTTTCTTTTTTCTTTTTCTCTATTTGGAACAATTGACCATTCTACTTTCCTTATCTACCTTTCGTATACAGTTGTTTCCTTTCACCCTTATTATTTCTAAGTAGTTTTGTAATCCTTAGCCTAGAAACTTAATTTCTAGTGAAAACTAAGACTAAGCGATTATGGACCGTCTCTTACACTGCCATTCTGTGAAAAGGCAGATTTATAAATAAGTTTTCTCATTTCTAGAAGTATATTCTTCCTCATAGTAAATTTTTCAATGTGGCACAAAATGTTTACTAACAGACCCACATAACTTAAGTTTGTTGGTAATAAGAAGCCAAACATAGATAAACCTTTGTTCAATAACTAATGTTTTAGTATTTTATCTTATTTGGAAATGAACTAGATATTCAGTGACTGTCCATGGTTTAACTTAACTTAGCAAAACTCTTAAAGTTTCAAGGAAACTTTATGGAAACTCAGAAAGATTTTTGGAAACTCTTTTTTAAGCAGACAAACCATGAAACACAATTGTTGCTGAAAAATTCACCTAGAAACTCTTATCCTACTTGTATCTATTTAAATGACTTGTTCTTAACAACTATGTTTAGACTATCTTTGAAAGCTTCATGAGACATTAGACAAAATAAGCCATCATCCAAAGCTATTTTTCTTGCTGACAAATTTTATAAGAAAAATAAAAAACTTATTTGATCTTTAATAAGCCTACATAGAATAAAAGTATTATATTTAATGTTGATAGCTCTAAAGACATGCTTCATTAAACCAACAAATTTAAACTAGCTTTTATTTACTCAAGTTTAATTCTATATCACATGAACTTGAAAAATATTTGGGTTAATTTCTATATTTTTGAGAGTGTTGGAATATCCAATCCATATAAGCACTTGTCTTCAAACCAACCAAATAGAGCTCTTACAAATTAATTTTGGCAATAAGATCCGGAGGTAGAAAAATATCACATATCTACAACATACATTTATAGACACATATAAAAATACAGACAGACACAAAAAGAGAACCTATGATTTCTGTTCTAAAATGTTGCCAGTGAATTAGTTACAATACCAAACTCTTTATTTATATAAGTTAGATTCAAATTGTGTTTCTGGCAGTTGAAATAAGTTAAGGTTACCTGCTCAGATGGCTAAATGTTTTTACTAATGTTTGTGGAGAAGACACTTACGAAATGTTTTCTTCACCTACTTGCCAAAATAGCTTTTCCTTGTATTTTTTCTTTTGACGAGAATTACTTCCCTGAAGTCTTCATTTCGAGGAGATGGCCTCAATAAGAGTTCCCCAAAAGACAGTGTAGAATATTTACATCTCAAAGACAAAGAATGCAAGTTTCTCCAAAAAGGACTCTTGTTTCCTAAGGCCAGAATTTTTACAATACCTACAAGCCTTTTGAGATGAATAGGTGAGGTTTGGGGAATGATAAAAATGATAGACTTTGAATTGTTTCTAGAGCTGTATTTCTGGGTTTGTAAAGAGTTATAAGACAGAGACACTTGCTTTTAATTCTTCAAAGGATTTGGTTGCAACCTAAATAATATGCAGAGGCTGAACCACCCATCCAACCTCAATTTGCTTCTTTATATCCTCAATTTGCTTATCTTCAATTTGCTTATTTATGTCAGGGAGAAGATCATCAATTAAGATGGAAATAAAAAGGATTCCTATGTTTTAGAT